>NW_023416307.1:935000-1546071 GCF_014176215.1 Rousettus aegyptiacus
CCTAACCCATGAGATGCGGTCGGCACCGGGGCTGGCGAACTTTTTCTCTAAAGGACCGGATATCACATATGTTAGGTTTTGGGGGCCATATATGATTTTTATCATCTATTCCTTTTTATGTTTTACAGAACCCTTTAAAAATGTGAAAACCATTCTTAGCTGAAAATAGGCTAAATGTCAGATTTGGCTGACAGGCTGTTGCCTGTCAATCTGTGGTCTAAATATCTCAGTGAGAAAGCAGAGATCGCCAAAGTACATCAAAACTAAGACCGACTATACACTGCCTACAGGAAACCCACTCGAAGTGTAAACATTCAGATCCGTTAAAAGTCAAAGGATGTAGAAAGATGCGTCATGCCGATGGGAGTTAAAGGTAACCCAGAGTAGCAGTACGAATACCCTACGATATGAACTGTTCACTTTATACCAGTTATATCTTAAGAAAGCCGTTTTAAAAAAGCAAAAGAACGAGGCTGTTGAAAAAGTCTGTCAAAGAACAGCACACAGAATATGGTCGCATTTAGGTTAAAAAAGAACAAACCGGCCCACGTGCTCTCAGTCCGCGGGCCTGACTTTAGCGTTCCTCCAGTGGAACGCCGGTGATGGATTTTTTCATACTTTTTAAAATATATGTATATGTATTATAACGTACAATAAAAATACAAAAAACCCCAACAGAATCAAATTTTCCTCAACACACACGTGTTACTTTTAGTATCAGAAAAGATACGTATTTTTCAAAAAAGTTTTTGAAACCTAGTACCAATTTAGGTCATCCACCTACTGTAGAATCCGGAACAGCTGCGTCCTCACATCGGGGAACTAGCTCCTCGTTATTAAGGGAAGGTTGATTAAAACGACTTCTGTGGGATATTTTCCAGGAATGCCATTCACTGGACGTTTATTACATACACTACTATCTCTATGCTCATAGGACGGATTTGAGTTTTTCACATCGCCTTTATCTATGAGACGTTGGAGTCAGCAGTCCTTAAGAGCGTGGACCCTGGGGCCAGGCTCTTGGGGTTCAGATCCCAGCTCCCACTTATGAACCGTGTCACCTCATTTGTATGCGGTGATAATAACAGTGCCTACAAGTCACAGTCTTGTTTGGATAATCAAGTGAACGGAAGTTCAGCCCTCAGCACCTGGGATAAAACTCCCTAAGAAACACCTGTTAACATACTGTTGTCACTTTAAATTCTTCCATCAGCGTCTCGGGTTCAAATTTTAATTACGCATTTTCGCTGTCTCGTTCCCCAGAAGGTCGGATCCAGTTGATAACGAGTAGCTGAGGAAGATATGTCAACTATAAAAATGAAAATGGTTGTCTCTTTTATTTCTTTTTAATCATAATATACAAAATAAAGTGAACTGTCCCCCTGGCCCTGAGGCATTCTCTGACCAGGAGTGTCCTGGAATTACAGGACAGGTGTTCTGGACACAGCGCCGTTTTGTTCCCCAAGCACGTGAAAGCCACTTGCAGTCCAGGACCTCAGGGTTCTCGCCCACCCCGCTATGCAGCGGGGCTGCCTGACTTCTGCCTCGGGTGCCCTGAGGCCGTGGCATCTTTAGATTGTATTCTAAGCAGAGGACGGGGACATGTCTCCGAAACTGTTCTTCTCAGCCGACGTTCCTATTTTTAAGCATGAACGTGTACCAGATGATCCACTTTCAACCTGAGGCAAAGGAAACTCACAGCGCAAGGCCTGCCACAGTCCCCGATGCGTCTCCAGTTGTGTAAGCTGAGATCTACACAGCTCTTGGGTGCTAAATGTCTCAGTCTATAAAAAGAGACGGGTGGCATTTCAGAAGCTTTGGGCGCATTAAGAGAGTTGTCAGTTTGAACACTCTATTCTTTTCCCAGCTGCAGGACACTTGGCCCGGGCGACACAGATGCTCCGTCTTCAATATCTGTTCCAGGTGAGACTATCTACGGGAGACCCAGGTCGACCAGCTCCATGGCACATCGTGACTGCTCCCTTGTTTGTTTGGCTCTGATCTGAGACTAGAATAGTGACGATCCCCAGGGGTGGTGGTGGCGGGGGGCGGGGGTGGTGAGCTGGAAAGAGGCGGACAGCCTAACAGATGCAGCTGGGTAATTTTTTCCCCTAAAATACCCATCACCTTTCCACCCACCGCCATTCTGACCTATCCTGGCTGAAAAAGGGGATGGGGGTGCGGACCCCGTGTACTTAAAAAGCTCCCAGGAGCCTCTTCCAAGAGCTCCCACTTACCACTTTCTACCTTGTCGCAGCCCTCACAGAGAAGCCTAGTCCTGTAAGGCAGGGATTGTCTGTCAAGTGTAAATCAGTACGAAGACCAAAATAAAAGACAGGGAGAGAAGGGCTCCATCGGGTGCTGGTTGTTGGCACGAAGGGGGAACTTTCTCCAACTATGACACAGAGAAATGAGGGTAAAATATAATTCCCGGTTTTTAAATATGTAGTTGAGCCCAGAAATACACACTAGGGCTGCTGATCTAACGCCCAGGTGTTTGTGGAGGGAGGAGGGGGCGGAAGACTTGACCCTGGCGCCAAGGAGCCCAGACGCCCGTGACGGCCTGGTCCATTGGTGGAAGGAGCTGGAAAACTCTACCAGTTTGGAAGGTTGACCGGTCAAGGTCTGAGGAAGATAAGAAAGAATCTCTTATGAGGAATGGCACCTCCAGACCATACTTCGAGATTCCATGGCTGGAATCTACATTTACACAGCACGGTGGAGAAATTCAGAAGTTCTCACTGTCTGAGGACGCTCAGCAGAAACAAGCGCGAAGCTGCTTTTTAGCAACAAATTCACAACCCAAGGTGCACCGGCCTCTCCCAGAAGGAAAAGCAAAAGCAACGCTCCCCCTAAAGACAAGCTCGCAACCAAAAATGCAAGCCAAGTGAGGGAAAAAAAATCCGCTGTGAGAGGAGAGGCGGCAGACTCAAAAATGGAATTAACTATCCATAGATGATCGAAAAATACAGTCTGCTTGAAATTATACCATGGCTATGTTTAAAGTGATTGAAAGCTGACTAAAATCCCATAAGACTTTTTTAAACTAAACGAGTCGATTCAAGAGTTCATAAAGGAAAGAAAATTAAGAAAGAATAAGAAGGAAGTTTTGAAAAAAGAAGAATAATGAAAGGAAACAAATACTATAAGATACATCAATGCAATGGAATAGAAAGTCCAGAAATAAATACATATCTTCCAAATATTGATTGGAATTTGGTAGGCAATAATAGTGAGATTTCAAATTAGTGAATTAAAAATGAATTATTTGATAAATGAACAATGGAGAAGTCATCTTGGGGGGAAATGTTTTACTCTACCCATTCTATGCCAAGGTAATTCAAACATAAATGCCTTGAATAAATCTCAAAAAAATTTCAGTGAGGAAGGCCATTTAATATGTGACAGAAATCAAAAACATTTGTATATTGTAATCCATTATAAGTTCAAATATCATTTACAATTGAGAGAAAAATTATAGCATTTTTCCTCTGAATAGTTAATTTTTCCATTACCTAAAGAGCTCCTACGGATAAATATAAAAAACTAAAAACTCAACAAAAAAATGGAAGAAGGTATGAGTGGATTGTTGCAGAAAAGAAAAAAACAAATGCTCTTAGAAATACAAAAAGAAACTCAACCTCACCCATATAAGGTAAAATGAATTAAAATGACGCTGAGATAATTTTTTTCACCTATCAGACTGGCACGTACCAAATCATCTAGACATTCCATTTCCAGAAGATCCCATTCGCTTGCACAAGGATGTTCACTGCAGTACTGTTTATAACTGCAAATATTAGAAACGACCCAAATGATCATCAGCGCGAGAGTGGGTAAATAATCTGGGTATATTCATACAATGGAATACTATAGAGCAGCCAAAAAGAGTGATCCAGTACTCGTCACATGAAAAATCTAGAAAATGTAATATTGAGGAATAAAAGCAAGTCGGCAAAGGATAAGCACCATACACTAGCATTTGTATAAATTAAAACTACCAAAACTCCAAACCGACCGATCTGTGTTTTGTTCCTAGCGTTTATTTCTAGGTGTACGGTGGTGAGCTTCTAAGATGACCCCCAGGCATTTACCCTTGTGCAGTCTCCTCCGCCATCGACCGATAGAATAGGGCAGAAATGACAGTATGTCACTTCCGAGATTAGGTCACAAGAACTCTATGGCTTCCATCTTGGGTGCTCTGTTGAACAACGCTCTCTCTCTCTGGGGTCACTTGCTCTGAGGTGACCAGACACCCATCTTGGGGGCATTCAGACAGGCCTGTGGCCAGGTCCATACGGCAAGGAATGGAGGCTTCTGCCGACCACGTCGCTGAGCTTGGAAGTGGCCCCTGCAGCCTTCGGATGAGAGACCCTGGACTGGCAGTGCCCAGCAAGGCCACTCCTGACCCCGTTGACTGCATCCGGCCACAAAGTGCAGCTGACTTGGGAGTTAAGTTGTTTCAGAACCATAACTAACCCAGGGTGCTTTTAGCCGTGCACTGAAATTATAAATGTGGGGTAATTATGAGAAGAACATACACCGATTTCAGGATAAAGAGTAACTGTAGGGAACACAGCAAGGCGGGACTTAGCTATACTCATGTTTTATTTCTACGATAAATTTTTGAAGAAAATATAGCCGAATGTTAGCATTTGTTAAATCTGGGTGTTCTATTACGTGTATACCTAGTAGATGATTTCCTGTAATTTAAAACATTTTCTTTGCTATTTAAACCATGTTATAAATTAAACATAAACACTTTGAAAAAAAGGCAGGGTGTGCCTTCCATTTATTAGGGTGCCATAGACCGCTGCCTCGCTCCTAATTGCGGCCCCGGGAAAGTAAATTACTTTCACGGCTCAGTGATTTGCACTGGAGAGAGACACAATAAGGGGCCATTCCTACCGCCGGAAAAAAATCTAATGGGTAAGTACCCAAACCTTTAATATATTTTCAGAGAATGGCAACGGAAGACTTAAATAAGAGCACCTAACAAAGAATTCATGATGAAATGCAGGAGCGCATCTTTGCCTAGAGACGCTTAATATTAAACTGTTTTCAACAGCAATTCACGCAGGAAGCAGACGGTGGTTATGCTCTCTGCGGTCCTAGCCAGGGCGGACAGCATCGTCGCCGTTGCCATAGTAGCCTCTACTTTGATGATATTTAACAAGAGGACAGAAATTGTGGGGGAAATTGCTTTAGTTCTTAGATGCCCTAGGTTAGAAGGAGTTAGAACAGTCACAGCTGAGAAATGCAGTAGTGTTTCAGGTTCTGCAGCCTAGGGGAACGCCACCGAGAGGGGTGCCCCTCAGTGAAAACCCGACCGGCTGGAGGAGTTAATGCACAGCTCGAAGGTACGCATTTGCTCACGACCAAGATTTAGAAAATGATACGTCTCGAGGACCTCGGGTCTGTTCACTAATGAGTCGAAGAAGAAATACTGCAACGTAGCGAATACGCACGTAGTCTATATAGACTTTATCTATATAGACTATGAACAGGCTTAATGGTCCAGATGTCATTTTTCCTTTTACTATTTCTCTCCCTCTGTTCTCTGAATCACTATTTCACTTTGCAGGAAGGACAGTGTGTTGAAATGACAATATGAAACGTCACCTACCTGCTTCCTTCACCAGGGTTCCCGTTTTCAGACCACCATTTGGGCAGCACGAAGTCATAACTGAACTCTCCCCCTTCCGAATAAGCCAGCTGCGATGAGCATTTTGCCTGCATCCCTCATCTCCAAACGCCGCTGTCGGCTTTAGATCGGAACGAGGGTCTGGTGGCCGCTGAGGCTACAGCGTGGCCAGCGAGCATCCTCGCTTGTCCTGCAACCATCTCTAAGGGTGAAGCTTTCTTTCATCCTAGTCATGTTTCCTCTCCTTCACTACCCGGTGATCTTGTATCCCACTGTAAGGCCCCAGTTTTCTCCTGTCCGGCCTCCTCGTCATCAGTTCATTTTTCAACCTCACGTTTGCTTCATTGTTCAAATTACCGACATAACTTCGAGGCCGCGTTCTGTTGCTGACGCTGACCAATGCGCCAGGATTTCCCACCCTCTGCAGAATTTCCCACCCTCCGCGAAATTTCCCACCTCCTGCGGAATTTCCCACCCTCCGCGATCCCATCTGGAAGCTATAGCTCTGCGGCCACTACCTGGCCCTCGCACTGTCTCCCCATCCGCACAGATGGGTCTCTGACTCGCCTCTCCTTGCTAGCTCCATCCTCCGCCAAAGCCCGAGCAGTGGGAATACTCCATTTCAAGCAAACTGTCACATCTGAAGACGTTTTCAAGTTTAAGGAGTTTAACTATCCTATCACCGTTATCGTATTCTCCTGGCTTCTCTGAAGACCGCCCAAAGCCCCAAGCCAGGCGTCACAAACTAATGCGCCTGCGCCACTTCATGCCATCTCCTCAAAGGAATTCCTTGAGAAAAATGGGTTCCTTGGTCTCATTGTTTTAGGATTTTTTTAAAAAACCAGCAATGACAGGCATTTACTTCTTGTTTTATAACAGGGATTTCTCTGAGGGAAAAAACATACGCAGCTTAGCTATAAACTATCTTCTTAATTCATTCCACTGTTATTGTCAAAAACTACACTCATCCCCTGACTCCGGGGAGTGTTTTCGCTCCCGGAATGACGCGCCATCGTACGTGTGACATGGAAGAGAATGGCAGCGCCTGACACTTGTCGAGCATTTGCCACATGCCGAGGACGGGGCTAAAAGTTTCACAGAGACCAGCTCGCTTTTCCTCTCAACCACCCCACAGTGCATTTTACTGATGACTTTGACCACCGGTGACAGGCATGCGTGAAACAATCCGACAGCATCTGACTCATCGAGAACTGTTCACTGACATAAAGCACCCCAGCTAGGTCTCCCTGTCCCATGCGGGGGTCACTCACCTGCACAGGGGCTGGCTGCAAAGCCCACCCGCTTCCGGGCCCTGTCGAAGACCACGTAGAAGCCCTCCATCACGGTGGCGCCGAGCACCAGCGCGTTCGCGGAAGGCGAGATGCCGAATCGGTAGCACTCGTAATTCAGGCCGGCCCCCATCATGGGCTGGATGTAAAGCTGTTTAAGAGGAAAGAGCCGACAAACAAGGAAAAGTATGAATCACGTGACATCGTGCAACCATTGAGGTCACAGCAAGCTCGGGACCCTCCGAGGTGCTACGGGGAGCTATGAGACAGCAGATGCCGCCCCGCCATCTGGAAGCTGGGATCATAAGCATGGTGACAAACATCGCCGAAAACGACAGACACACGCACACCGCCTGTAACTGCGCACAGGTGCCCCCGCACAGAAGGCGCCCGACCACCCAGCAGTCACTTGTCGACCACCTGCTGTGGCCCAGACACTGTCCTCAGCGCTGGAGATGCAGGAGGAACAGCACATGGTCCTGGCCCAGGGAAGCGCCCACCTGTGCGGCAGGCAGGTCCACGAAGGCTGAGCGGGGAGCGCTCCTCCAGGCCCCGTCCGTGGGCGACGCGGACCTGCTCACTCTCCCTCCCGCGTAACTCCCTTCTTCCCTTGACGTCTGGTCGCAGGTCCCCTGTTCTCCCTCAGTCCCTGGCTGCTCCCTCTCGGGCATCCATACTGGATTTGCTTCGCCTCCCTCACCTGTCCGCATCTGGCCTCCCTCTGTGTCCCCTCCCAGGTGACCCGTGCAGCCACGGGGTCCTCCCCTCCTCCCCCGTGCTCTGTGCTGAGACCCCCGAATCTTCGCCTCCAGCCCAGATCTCCGCAGCCACTGCCGCACGCCTTTGTCCAGCCTGCTCATTGCTCAGCTCACATCTCAAACACAACGTCTAAAAACGGAATTTTGGACATTGCCCCGAATCCGCTCTTCCCCCGATGTTCTCTGGGTCAGTTAATCCACGATACACCCGTCACTCAGGCGCCGGGCGCGGGGCAGGGTCGCTCCCCGTCCACCGAAACCACGGCCGGAGTCCGCGGGCCTGGAAACCGCGTCGAACCTCCTCGCTCCCACCTCCGCCGCCCCTGCCCTGGTCCGGGTCCCTCTCGTGCTCTTCTCTCGCAAGCTGCTGCAGTGGCTCCCGACCAGCCCCAGGGTGCCGCCTTCCCACAGCGATGGTGGCCTCCTCTGTCAAAGAGGACGCCGAAGTGGGTGACGTGGCACAGGGAGGGTGAGCTCCCCGGGACGGGAGGGAGACGCCATCCCCGTCGGGGAGAAGCGGCAACAGGTAAGAAGTTCCTACATGTGCAGGAGCCGTGCAGGTTAAACACACGTGACGTGTGGCCCTCGAGAGCCCCTGGGGCGGGCAGGCGTCTGTGGGGAACCGCATCAGCACTTAAACCGTCAGGGCGCAAATCGATTACCCGTAACTACGATCCCTCTGCTTTCTAACGGCAAAGTGTTAAAATGTAGGCGGTTGAGAGAATAGACTGTCTTCATGTGACATAATGACAAATATTTACAAAAACGCAATACAGTATAAAATGAGTGAGAAGAGGACTTTGCGCCAAGGGGGAAAAACACCAAAGGCCTGGAGGGAAAAGTCGAGCTTCGGGGACAGGCAGAGCCCGGGGTCCTGCAGCTGGCGTGAGGGACAGGCGGGGATTTGGCGGGAGCAGCAGAGACTGGAAGGGGCCAGCAGGCGGGGCTGCCGGGTGACAGCGGAAGGGCGGGGGGCAGACTGAAGGTGACCAATGAAGGACGAGGCGCGAGTCCTCCTGACAGAAGCGCAAGAACAGTGCTCAGATCCGAACAGAAACGCAAACCAGAGGTCGAGGTGGAGAGGAAGCGCGTGGTCAGGCCGAGACCCGAGGGAGGCGACGTCCTGCGCGCCTCGTGCAGGAAGCCTGGACGGGGAGGCGTGTCGGGGATGGAGGCGAGTAGGCACACAGCGGGGGCCTCTCCTGGAGTCGCCCCTTGCTGGACGTCACGTAGCTGCTGTGTCCAGGGCCCTGGCTGGCAGTCGGATGTTTGCATGACAGTCTGTCTGTCCGTGAGCCCCTGTTTGAGGCTGGGAGTCCCTAGTCCTCACTGCATCACGGCCTGGACACCTGGGGTCCACAGGCCCAAGAACATGAACACGCGTGTGACCAATGAGCCGGCCGAACTTGTCAGCGCTAAATGAATCAGACGGCTTCTCAGGGGTGTTGACTGAAACTAGGAAAGGCGGCTCCCTCAGCCGCCGCTGACACACGCGCACACGCGCACACATACACACACACATGCATACAAATGGACACACACAAACGCATGAGCACACACACAAGCACACAGCGCACACATGTGCACAACACATGCACACACAGCACACACAATGCACACGTATACACACATGCATGCACACACACGCATACAAATGCATAAACACATGAGCACACAGCACACACATGTACACAACACACAACACACACACGTATATGCACACATGTACAGGAGCACACACATACATGGGTACACATGTGCACACACATGCACACAAATGCGCACACACACGAACACACACAGTGTGCATATGCGCACAACAGACGCACATACAACACACACGACACATGCATACACACATGCATGTACACACATGCATATATGCATGCAAACACACACAAACACATGAGCATGAGTACAGCACGCACATGCACACATGTACACACATGCACACACATGCACACACTCACACATATGCACATGTGCACGCACACACACAGGCCTACCTTCGAGTGAACTAAGTTCATAATAAAACCCAAACAATCGTCACGTATGATGCGGCTGATGACGCGGGTGTAAACGTGACACAGACTGAATTTGCGTCTTTACTGTGCTCTCGGCGTGCGTGCCAGCCGACTCCCAATGCAAGCTCCAGACTGTAAATGTGTAACGTGTCGGGAAAGCTTCAGAATCTCTGAATAAACCGTCTGCCTTAAACTGAAATAGCACAAATAGACGAATCGCCGGTATTTAGGCTGAAACTACTTACATTTATAGGGTTATGTGAAAAACAAAAACCAAAAAACCAGAATTTGCCTGTGGGCTGGGGACTGATATTTTAACAGGCCAGACAGGATTCAGCCCATGTGTTTTGGAAAATAGTGTTGGTGACAGACGAAATGTAAGCAAATCGCCTTTTTCTGTGCTAGCGGTCGCTTGCCCACCCACTCCTGCTGGCGCCTGGCAGGTCCTCTGTAGGGACTCCATTCCACAACTCTGGTGACAGCCCTGACTGTTAGGAAGGGGGCCGTAAGGGCAGAGCCGAGGTGTCAGGAGATGACCCAGCGCTGTCCCTGACAGGTTTGCCACCAGCATAGGAAACCAGGAACACGGTGGGGCAAGGAGGTTTTTAAAAGTCGAAAATGTGAGCACGTCAGTCAACGACCAAATCCCTACAGTCTCGTAAGTGAGAAGATGACTAAATCCTCAGGCGGAGATGTGTGAATGAGATGTGATCCTCCCAGACCTCCCTCGGTGTCCCGCCCCCCACGGTCCCCAAGCCGGAGCTGGCCCTACAAGCTGCTGACGAGCCCCGGCGAACCTTCGGTTGGGATGGCTGTCACCCGCCCTGGGCGTGAGGATTTCCCCTCATCGCTGTTTTTTTTTTTTCCTCCTGCTTCATCTGTGTTTCTGACTCTGTGTTTCTGGCATTTATTTGCCGGCACGTGTTCACCTTTGACCTTCGCCTTTAGTTACACACCGCACCGATGAAACCACGTCCACGTGTTGCTGTTTGACAGACCAAAATGTGATCACAAAGAGCACATGATTTTAAAGATGCTGAAAACGTATCGTTCTGACATCATTCTCTGCAGCGCTGTGCATCTACGGGTGCTGCAGTTTTCTGAAAATGTCTTCGGCAAGCGGCATTCTTTCTCCTTTATAAAGAGACAGACGGGAAGAGCCAAGTGACTTGCTTCACGTTGTAATGTGTCCAGGGCAGTGCCGAGATCGTAGCTCAAGGAGCTGGCTCTCCGTCCGTGCGTCCTCTGCTGTGCTGCGTTTCTCAACGCTTTCGGTACTTTCCCCAACAACTGCCCGTTTCTGGAGTGTACTGTCCCCCGCGTAAAGTCGAAAACGGGGAAAAGGTAACATTATCATCTACTTGTTTCTTCTGAAATCATTCTTCCTTTCCTGTCCCTCGCGCCCACTCCTTTATCCCAGATTCATCGGATTACGACAAAGACACACAGATTTATGAATCTAACCTATCTCCATCGGCCACCATCCGAAGGAAGGGTGGGCTCTAAAACTCGCGGCTCTCCTCCTCAAGGAGAATCATTCAGCTGAGAAAGAAACAGAAGCGTGTGCGCTCTTTCTGAAAACGGAAGTTGAAGGGCAAAGGTGAGAGCATCACACATACCCTAAAGGTACGATCCTGTGCCAGGGGCGCAGACTAGAAAACATGCGTTGTGAGTGAAGGGCGCAAGCTCTCAAACGGGCTCTGCTTCTCCACGGAGCCTCGACGGAAGACGGTTGCGTGGGTTGGGTCTTCGAGGATGAGAAGACTTTGGATACATGGATGGAGTTGGGACGAGAGGGCGTTTCAGGCGGGGGAGGGGGCGGAAGCGAAGGTCAGGAGACGGGAGGAGGGAGGACAGCGACCGATGGCAGGAGGGTCAAGGGGGTAGCAGGAAACAGGCTGGAGAGCAAGGGAGGGTCCGGCGAGGAGAGAGGGGCCGCCACTCTTTAAATGGCGGCTTTGAAAGCTGTGGTTCAGGAAGAGTAACCCGGCAAAAGGTTGGAGAGGAAAACAGAGTGGGGACCGGGGGTCCCCGGGGGGCACTCTCGAGGTCCCCAACAGAAGAGGGGACGTGAGTGGTGTGAGTCAGGGCCACGGGACGGACAGGCTAAGGAAGACGAGCTTGGTCTGTTGAATTAGATGCTTAGGATGAAGAAGGAATCCATGACTTATTGAATGTGGAAAAAAAGTCTTCATCTCTGAGAATCGAATTATTTATTCATAAATAAATAAAAAACGCATTATTGCCGTGGCAGATGCTGCAAAAAGGCCCTGGATTCTTGGCCTTTGCTCGTAGCCACACCCTTCTGCTGTGACTTTGCAGCTCCTGCTGTCAGGAGACGGCGTCTACCAGCACCCCCGCCCCCGCCCCCCCCTAATCTGGCCGTGGCCTCGTTTGTGCAGCACTGTGCTTCCGGGGGCCACTTCTGGGCCCAGACAGACCTCAGAACCCTGCAGCACTGCGTGAGGCAGTGCTGGGTGGTGAGCGCCCACGGGCCCATCGCTCCGTTGACCTGGCCACCAGATGCGTGAGTGAGGCTGCCGTAGGTCCCGCCCACCACCAGCTGACTGGACACACGTGAGCCAGCCCGGCAGGATTGGCGGGCCTGCCCAGACCCGTGAGCAGGAAGAAACGCTCACGGTCCAGGCCGCTGGCTTTCCTGGCTGCTCGTTACGCAGCACGATTGCACAGCCGAGCCTCGCCACCCGACGCAGGTGCGACACCCGGCCGCACGCATCGGGCGAGAGCCGCTTTGCCCTTGCAGGCTGCACGGCACAGACAGACGCCCAAACCCCAGCTCCTACCTGAGGCAGGAGAGTTATGCGGAAGGACCTGCTGGAGTTCTCGTCTCTCAGGTAGATGGAGATCTTAGGGAAGTAAGACCAAGGCGCTTCGGAATTCGTCCAGCACGCCAGCTGGGACCCCGTCCAGAAGCCGTCAGAGAATTCTGGAATCTGGACAGAAGGAGATCACGGGAGAAATGAGTCGTCTGGCGCATGGGTGGGGAACAGCTCCCGGCTCTCTTTGTCACCTGGCCGCGTGCCCACGGGGACAAACGGCGTTTAATTTGGGATGCGCGGCAGAGACATCAGTGCCCTGGGAGAGTCACGGCGGCGGCAGGATAACAGGTATTAGGGTCCCTGAGGCGCGGGAGGGCTCGCTGGCATCAGGCGGCGTCTTTAGTGTTTTGCAGCAATAATTACCTGAAGCCTCGGATGCTGCCGCCGGCTCAATGATGTTACCCCGTCTCCTTTACAGACGAGGCAACCAAGGCAGAGAGAGGCGAAGCAATGGGCCCAAGGTCACGCGGCAGTTGCCACGGCCTTTTAGAAGGGACGCCGGGTCCTAAATGCGGCCCTCAGGCCTCTTCGGGCATCACCTCTCCTCCGAGCCCCCTGCGCCCAGCGAGGCTCCTGGAGCAAAGCCCCGCGGGCTCGCTCTCCTCTGAACATCAGCGGCCTCCCCCAGATCAGAGCTCGGAGGCTGCCTCATCCAGGAAGCCCTCCCTGACTCCCTCACACGGGGGCGGTCCCCGGCCGGGTATGCTCCGTGCTGGGAGCAGTTCCAGTTCCACGTTTATCGGCGTGATGGGCTCGCTCTGTTTCCTGCACTAAGGTCTGAGTCCTCCAAGGACAGAGGCTGCTGTCGGCACCTGCCTGTCGTCCTAACGCCGAGCCCGTCAGAGACGCGCAGGAAGGATCTGTGGGAAACGTGAGCGGGCAGGGACAGGACGGCCACCGGTGCCTCGCGTCGGGCCCGGAAGGTGACGGCCCCCACTCGCGTCCACTTGCTCCCCCATCTGTAGGTGCTGGAGGCGCCTCTTCTGACCCCTCCAGCGGGTGCCCTGCTCAGGGCAGGGCTGGGGCGTGTGGTGGGGACAGGCCACACCGACCGGGAGGAAGGGCGCCGTCCGCCGAGGGAGTGTCCTTGAAGAAGAAACGCCTGAGCCGAGGTGAGGGGCGGGCAGGCGTCAGTGAGGGGTGGCGGGGGACGGAGGGCCGAGCAGGGGACCCGTCCTCTGAATGACTCGGATGGTGGCCACGGAGGCTGGCGCAGAGGGCGGGAAGGGGCGTGAGACAGGCCGGGGGAGAACCGGGTGCTCCCTGTGCATTTATCAGAGGTCTGAGTTCCGCGGCACGTCAGGTGTCCTCTGGGGGGGTCACTTGTTCTCCCCCGCCAAACCCTAGGGGCTGGGCTGGGGGTAGACGGCCACATTCTAGAATCGGTGATGGGCAGGTGGGAAGTGACAAGGTGGCTGTGAACAGCACAGCTCGGGGGACAGTACAGGCAGGAGGGGGGCCCAGGACCCACCCTGAGGAGCGGGCCGGCAAGAGAGACCCCCCCACGAAGAGGGGTCGAGGGGCGGGAAGAGGTTCCAGGCGCAGGGTGTGACGGAAGCAGAGACAGGTGAGCGGGGACGCAGCAGAGGAAAACCCGGCAAGGACCGAGCACGCCGCGCTGTCACGGGACGACGTGGGCCGGCGCCCCTGCTGCGCACAACGGCAGGTGAGTGGGTGTCAGCCCCCCGCCCCCGCCCCCGCCGGGGAGACGCCCGGGAGACAAGGCCCCGTGCTCTCTGCGCCCGTCGCAGGCTCTCTGCCCAAACTGGCAGCGACTGACCGGTGACGATTCCAATGCTGGCGTTATTTCCTCCTTTTATAAAAGTTAGGTGGATTTGGAACATGCATCCTGGGAAAGGCCCTCTTGCCGGACGAGTCGATGGAGGCAGGTGGGCATTTTGCTGGATCTGCGGGAGAGCTGGGGGTGCGGGGCGGGCACCCAGGACTCGGGCTCCGGCGCCAGCGCTAAGAGCTGGTCTGACCACAGACGAAGGACACGGCTCAGAGGGGCCGAGTAGCTCTCCCCAGGCCTCCGGGGGCCAGGCCACGCGCCTTAGGGGACAGCTCACCCTCAGGTCACAGAGCTTTCACGTCAGAAGTGGCCTTTGAGTGGGGGCCCTCCTGTTTCTGCATTTTCGAGTTGGAGAAGTCGGGGGCGTAGTCCGGGTCTTCACCGCACACAGACCTGCAAACCGCCCCTGTCCTGAACCCGGCCAGAGCATGGGTTCGTGCTGCGTTCACTCTGAAGCCAGCGCCTTCCTCAACCAGACCGGAAACCCGAGCACCGAGCGAGCAGCTTAGATGCAGCGGGCAGAGAGAGGGGGGACAAACGCTTCCTTGGTCAGCACACAATGGGACAGACGGCGACGCCTCCGGCCCCGTGGACCGTCCCTGCCCAAGACAAACAACCTTCCTGGGTCTCTCCCTCCCGACACAGGCTCTGAAGTCACAAGGTCATCTCTTGCACAAGACAAACGCATTTTGTAACTTCGTTCCTTCCACCTCGTGGTTTCCTTACGAAGTCGGTCACCGCTGGCCGCGTGACGCGGTGACTCCGGCGGTGCCAACGCCCGTCGGCTCCTGCCCCGCGTCCCCCACGGCTCCGCGAGGGGCCGATGTCACGGATGGCAGGGCGGCCTCCGCAGGGCAGCGCCCTGGCCCTCACGGACGCGGTGAGCCCTGCCTCGGGACGGGGGACAGGCGGCCGCAGCTCGGGACGTCACATGCGCAGACGCTCATGGGGACCCGCCGAGGACGCTCTGACTCCTGAAGAAACTCAGCAGGTGGCTCCACACTCATTTCGCGCAGGGTCTGATTTGCGGCTGACATCCCAAACCTAAGGCCCCAGAACCTTCACTGCATTTTTTTTCCCCTTTTTTGACTCAGCAGACCGCACACTGCCGCGGGCCGTGCCTTGAAGACCTCTTGTCTCTTTAACGGAGGAATTAAAATCCCAGAACAGCTGGACTGAGGCCAAAAGGACGTGTGACGGATTTTTGGAGTATTTTTAAGGGCTACAAACATATTCCTGGTTTACTATTTACTTTACTGTAGTCATGTTACCAAGTTTGTTTTTTTTTTACATTTAAAAAGTGCTACACCAACGTCACTATTATTCGAAACACTAAACAGCATCGCACGCTCAGACCCAAGACCTCTCAGGTTAAAACGAAGGAATTATTCAACGTTCAACAGCGAGACCGTGAACTTAATCAGTAATAGTTAAAAACAAGACAAAGCGCCCTTCGGCGTCCTCGGATGGGGGCAGCCGGAACACGGGGCCACGCCGCCCGGCCTGCGGCCGTGGCCCGGAGCGCGCCGGGCCCCGCGCACTCACCAGAGACGTGCGGACCACGGCCTCGACCACCGCGTCGAACACCTTCTGGGGCAGACGCAGCAGAGTGGTGCCGCTGTCCACGATGGCCTTGTCCGCGTTGTACTAGGAGAGGGGGGGGAGAAGGCGCGTGAGGGACGGGGCGCGGGACCGGGCGCCCCGCGGCCGCGCACGGCTCTGGCACGCGTGAGCTGGGGCAGCCGCGGTGCCTGCTTCGTGCCGACAGGCCATTCCGTATTCCCAGAGTCCGGGACCAAAGGTCTCTGAGCCCAACGGGCTCACTTCACAGGTGAGAAACGGAGGAGGTCAAGAAAGGGAAGGGACATGGCCGAAGCCGACGGCCCTCCCAGTGCTGGGCTTGTCCCTGATTCAGAGAGGCCCACGTGCGCCTGTCAAAGAGCCCTGACCGGTAAGGAGGAAAGACCCATTCGTCCTCGGAGGGGGAAATGACAGATTACATGCCATTTACACAAATCGTACAGTCACTTGTCACGCTGCCAATGAAGAAAGAGAACTAGACACATTCAGTAAGACACACGCGCGCGCACACGTGTGCACGCACACACGCACACGTGCACATTCATGCACACACACGCGCACACACGTGCACACGCGTGCACACATGCATACACACACACAGGCTTTGTCAGCTCTGTCCCCTCCTCGGCCATTCCCCACGTGGCTGGGTGCGGAGGGGCCAGTGAGGCCAGCGAGGCCCGGGCTCGCCGCCCCGCACGGCCACCCGCTGCCGGCCCTGCCGAGCCGCACGCGTCCTCGGAGCCCGATGCTCCTTCGGGCGGGTGCTGCGGGCCGTGGGGGCCGTGGGGATTTGCCGGGAGCGCGGGACCGAGCTGGTGATCCGTTCTGGGCGTCCTTTGGTTCATGTTTTCGCCCCCCGCTCCTCGCCTCGCACTGACAGGACCCTCCGCGTGCGTGCTCTCCGGAGTTCGAGGGCCACCGGGCAGAGACGAACGGCGGATCTCCCCGCTCGCCATTTCGCGCTATTTTGTTCCCCGTTAAGGCGGTGGTGGTGGTGAGGGGGCATCGTTGTTTTTTTTTTTTTTGGGGGGGGGTCATTGATTTAAACTTGTCGTACAAAAAGGCCTGTGACGCTTAATGTCACGGCGCTTTGCTTTGCCCCGCAGTGCGCCTTCTGGCGCCACGTTCGGGTCCCAGCTGTAAGGGCTGGGGGGGCCGGGCACACGCAGGCAGGCGGGCGCGAAGGGCTCGGGGCGTGGGTACCTCTCTGCAGTCCAGGTTCAGACTCTGGCCTCCGATCTCCAACTTGAGGATTTCTATCTGATAATACCACTCCTCCTTAATCGGGGTGTACCAGATGTCTCCTCTGTACAAACTTGGTTCGATCCCACCCAGGACCTGGGAAGAAAAACATTCACAAGTATGAGACAGAAAAAAACGTGCAGTCGGCGCTTTCACTGGGTTGTGACGTGACGAAACGAATTTGTGTGCTTGAAAATTACATGGGGACATTTTGGGGCCACGCATGCACAGGTGGTCGAACAACGCCCCGGTCTAATCGAGCAGCTTTGGTGGTTCCCCTTACGTAAAGGAGGTGCATGCGATTCCAGCATTACAATATTGGGATTTTGCCCCCAAAGAAACGCGGTAGAACAGTGAACCCCGCAGGTCGATAATCACGCGGTCCCTCGGAAGTCGGAGGGTGACGTCCCGCCCCACACGCCTGCGTGGAAAGCAGGACAATGCGTGTGTGTGTGTGCATGTGTGCGTGTGCGTGCGTGTGTGTGTGCGTGTGTGTGTTGATATAGAAAATAAGGATGGACAGGTCTCCGTGTCTCCACAGCAAACGTAGGAGGCCACGGGCACCCCCCTTTGCCTTCCTCTCCCAGAGTAAGGCCCACCTGCTACATACGCCCTCCCCACTGGCCCCTCCCTCGTCTATCAAAAATGGTTAGTTACCTTTCAAAGGAGAATTTTAAGCAGCTTTAATGGCATTTGGGAAGCAACGAGCATCATCTTTTGGATGGCGGGATGATTAGGAAAGGCGAGAATGGTACCTAATTTCACCCATTTCAATAGGTTCTATAATAAGGACGATCAAAACTTCGCAGCGTGCCTACGTGCCTCACATGCGGATCAGGGTCTTAATAAAACGGACTTTTCGCGTCTTCGAGGCCAAAGGGTACGCACCAGACTGCCACCGTTGGTGCCGGCTCCGGCCACCGGCAAGCCCGCTCCGCACGTCTGCATGGAGAAGACGTTGGGGATTTTCGCTTGTGCCACGAGGGAATCGAAGAACGTCTCCAGAGAACTCGAGGGCTGCGGAGGGATGAAGAGGGAGAGCGTGGTGAGGAGGCCCCCGGGGCGGACCCCGGCGCGGCGGACGCCGTGGTCTTCCGCTATATCTAGTTTTCTCATCGCTGAAGCATAAACGAGCTTATGAGAAGGGACGCTAATCCAGCGGCCTCCAGCAGGACCCGCCACCCGGGGTGTGCTCCCTTTTGCGACGGCCACGTCGTGAAAACGAGGTGGCGTTTCGGAAGCTGTGGGGGTGCTGTGGCGTTTGTTGCCACGGCCGCCTCGTGAGGCAGGCGGGAGATGAGGAAGCGGCGGCCAGGACACCTGGGGGGGACACCAGAGGGGGACACCGGGGGGTTCTAGGCTTAGACAATCCGGAGCAAGGAGAGAACAGCATCTCCAGGGGCCGCAGCCTCAGGAAAAGCACATCGGCTCCTGCGGCCACAGCCAGCTGTCCATCATGACAATGAGAGGTGGCTGACCCGTGGGGACAGTCCATCTCAGGTCCCGCATCGTGCGGCGCGGCCGAGCTCTGCCACCTGTCTACTGAGTTCTGGTAGCAATAAAGGGACGCGGACGGTCAGCGGAGAGCCCTGAGTCGGGGGTGGACCTAGGACGCGGTGCTCGCCAAGGAAGGTGTGAGACTCGCATTTAGACTGTGGCTGTGGCCGCCGGGAGGCGTCAGTCCGGTCGCTGTGGGCCGCACGTTCCTGATGAAAACCTGACGGCAGGAGCAGAGACGCCGCGGGCAACGTCAGCCTCTGGTCCGCCGAAGGCGCCGACGGTCACTGCCGGCACGAAGCGAGCCGAGAGTGCTGGAGGCGGCGAGGGGCCCCGCTGTCGGGCCGGCGCGCCTCTTCCCGAGCCCTCCGCCTGCTCCTGCTGCCGCTGCCTTCCTGGCGCCCGGGGCATCTCGGCGCAGACGCTACGCGTCACCTGTGTCAAAGCCCCTGGTGCGCGGGCTCTGGAAGCGGCTGGGGCCGGCGGTGACGCAGCCTGCTGCTCCCCTGTCGTCCGTCCTCCTGAGAGGCGGCAAGGGAAGCCCTGCCCAGAGTCGACCTGACCACGTGACGTGCTCCTTAGCCTCCTCCTCTGTGAGCCGGGGGTGGTGACAGGCTCCCGGAGCCGGCCTGGGGCTGAAAGGGGTCGGCGTCACGTGAGGGGCCTGGAGCAGTGCCCGGCACACAGGAAGGGGTCTGTCACTACCCTGTCGAGCTGTTCCGCAGTGGGACTGTGCTCCGGGATCCCTCTGGAGCAGCGGTCCCCAGCCTTTGTGCACCAGGGACCTGTGTTCCTCTGAGCCTGATGACCTGAGGCGGAGCCGAGGCGGTGATGCCGGCGCTGGGGGCGGCTGCAGACACCGGTGAAGCTTCGCTCCCCTGCCCGCCGCTCACCTCCTGCTGTGCGGCCCGGCTCCAAACAGGCCGTGGACCAGCACGGGTCCGTGGCCCGGGGATGGGGACCCCTGCTCTAGAGGATTAAAAGCGCACAGTTGCCTGGGACCAAGAGCACTCGATTCGGAAAGCGTGCAGCTGGACCCGGGCCCCCGCCGTGGGAGACCCCCGAGGTGGTTCTGACAGACGTGGCAGGGTCCAGGATGGAGCGGGACCGCCACACGCCTGGCCACCCTGCGCGCTCAGACCACATACTTCAGAAACCCGTCTGGGCCAGCGACCCAGGTGGCCCTGGTCTCCTGTTCCCAGCTCTGCTTCCGACAGCCTGTTACTGCCTCCTTGACCCTGGGGACGGGTGGCCAACCTTGGCATCTCACAGACGAAAAGATTAAAGGTTCTGTGAGGAGTCAGGCCCCCCAAAAGAGGCCCGAAGTAGTTTATTCTCAAAGGAAGTCTTCTATCTTATTAATTCCAGATCGTTTAGCTTTCCTCTACCGTCTTCCCAATAATCAGCATAAAAACAGTGACACATTTTTCATTTTCAAAATCGCAAGAAGATGAAACGCTTTGCCCAAGGTCACATTGTCGGTATTTAGGGATGCGAGTCATTTCCGGTCTGTGGACGGGTTGGGACATGCACGGGGCGAGGGAGAAGCCGCCGGGCCTCACGCCTCTCAAACGAGCGCAGCGTGGCCTTACAGAGTCTGCCCGAGAATCGAGGGAACCAACATCTTGTCATGTTCTCAGCCTCGTATCTGATGGCCACTCTTCCTCCTGGAGAAGCCGCAGGGTTGGGGACCTACCTGCCCGCTGTCCCCCACCCCCAATGGCTAATCTCATCCCCCACACCCACCCCCATCCCACCACCCCCCTCCCCCGCACACACACCGTTTGCTGGCACAGCTGAGCGGGGGCAAATGTCTTTAAGGGAAGGGATCTGCAAGGGCCCAGGGGGGCTCTCGTCACGGCGCCTGCCACTCTCGAAACCAGGCTTCTTTGTTGTTTTCCACCGGCTCCGGCTCGAAGCCTGACCCTGACCAAGAGGACCAGGCGTGGTACCTGATTCCAGGCAGGAGAGGCGACCGCCTCCGGCTTTGCTCAGCTGTGCCCAAAGCCTGCCTCGGGCACAGCCTCAGGCAGCGTCTCCCGGTGGAAACTCCCCAGGCTTCGGGGAGCCTGCCCCCCACTCCTACACACCAGCAGGACTTCCTGTGGGTCGGCCCGAGGACAAATGTTTGGAGAACATTCAACTCTGTCTTTCCCCGTTTCGTGACGGTTCTGATGCTGGTGGGAGTGAGGGAGGCTTCAAACTTTCTCCTTGGCACGTCCCAATTCCAGTGGCCGGCTGTCCCCAGGGCGGGCTTTCAAGTCGTCCATGCTCTGGCTGCAGGTGCCCCCTTAGGGTGACCTGGAGCCATGGGAGGCAGCACGGGGCTGTCTTAGCCCCTGCCAGGGTTCCAGTGTCTCCCGTAGGCTCCATCTTCATGCAAACGTATGAATTTAATAAACGTCTTTTCTTTTAATCCTACCCTAATAAGAACTCTTAGACAAACACTGCAATCTAAGTGATCGGATTCTATTAGCATTTTAAAGCTACACAAGGAAAACAGATAAAAGCAGAAGACGAACAAAAAAGTGATGCTTGCACAAAGGTTTAAAGAATTGTGCCATTTACCTTTAATTTTAAAAATGCTAAGAAATATATTTGTGGCCACTGGTCTCCCAACCACGTGATTCTCACTGGGCCCACCGGACCCACGCGCCAGACTGTCCTGTCTTCCGAACCCCCTCCCATTTCTGGGTATACTCACATTCTGGGTTATTCCTACCTTAGCCAGGGCAGCATAAGCAAGTCCGAGGATCCCGTTCCATTTAATCCCGGGCAAGAAGAAATTCTCCGACTCAAAGATCGTGGCGACGTTGACCACGAAAGAACCGTTGAAGCCTTTTGGGATGGTGACGACGTCCTCCCCGACCAGGCCGGCCCAGCTCCCCTGCGTGTACTTGACGGTGACGTCGAAGCCCTTCGGCCGGTACGTGCTGGACCTGGAGGAGGCAGAGGACAGGGAGCGCCGTGCTCTGGCCACGGTCCGTGTCTCACGGGGCGGCCCTCACGGCGGCAAAGCCGCTGCCCTGCTCACGGAGGGGACCGCAAGCAGCTCTCCACAATGACCAGAGTCCGTGTGGACAAAGCGACATTCCCACACATCGTAATCGCTAACCACGGGGGCGACGGCACTGTCTTCCACGCCGCATGTAAGGAGTCCTGGGCTTACTGTGTGGCCCCCGAGTTTAGCATCTCCGCGCCCCAATGCAACCCCGGAAGTCAGGAGTTTGACTGAACTGCGTGAGCCGTTGGGGCGCAAGCTTTGTGGGGACCCTGCGCTGCTGGTTTGTGACACGGGGCGGGGCTGGCAGTCTAGAAGGACGTGCCATCAGCTTGTGCTAGGCACAGCCTGGGGCTCAGAGTCACACCCGTCACTGCGAGGAGCTTCCTCCTCGGGGCCGCACTGGCCCAACGTCACCCGAGGCTCCCCGCCCCTGCCCCCAAGCTGGGGATACTCAGGGCAAAACGTGGGGGGTGAAGCTACAGACCTGCTGCACCACAGATCCCCGGGACGCCATCTGGAACCCGCCCCACAGGCACAGGGAGCCGGGGGCAGGGGCTACACACACACCACGGCACGAACGAGAGACGACGGCAGTGGGCAGATGAGACGAGGCAGACCACGGACGAGGGGACGGACTCGCGAAATCCCAGGCAGCGACCAGAGCGCCCAGGGCGCTGGGGCAAGGTGCGGCGGGGAGAGTCGCCCGGGCCTCTCCGACAGGCCTGCGTGTGTGGCGCCTGCATGAAGACAGTGAGCCGCGGGGAAGGACATCCTGGCGAGAGGCAGCGGGTGTCATGGCCCTGGGCCGTCCAATCCCATCAGGTAATTCTCACGCCCATGCAGGTCCGAAGACTCTGTGGGGCCATAAATAGAAAGGAGCCCGAGGGACATCTTTCGGCGCCTATCTGGGCTTTGAAACCATGGCCCCACCAGGAGAATGATCCAGTTCCTAGAAGTGTCAAATCGCCAGCTAATTCTAGAGTGTTCCTGTTTGCCTGCGGCTCTCATTCCCCTCGGTTTTAACAGTGAGTCTCTGAACATCGCTCTTGTTCAGTCCTTAGTTCAGAACTATGTCAACTAGCGCAGTCTTCTTTGGGGTCAGCGAGGAAGTCAGGTCAGAGACGATGTGACTTTTCTTGTTTTCGCACATCTGGGAACTGTTCAAATGTTGACAGTCCTTAGTTTAGTAAATTGTACTTCTGAGAATCTGACCCTGAGGGGATGCCCCAGAAGCGGACAGAGGTTCATGTTTAAAGACAGTCGTTATGCTTTACTGATAATAGGAAAAGTTGGAAACCACCTAAACGCCCGGTAAAAAGGAATTGGTGAATTATGGTATAACCACGCAGTGGACTATTACACAGCACTGAAAAACAGTATTGACTAAGAAATTTTCAATGACATAAAAAAAAAAATTAAGGTAAAAGAAAAATTTATATATGTGTCAGAATCATCTTCGAGGTGGTTTATTACCCCCCGATAATGACAGCTGCTACTTCTGCATAGGGGGGTTTCATGGGGGACATTCGGTTTGTGGTTAGGCCCATCCACATTTTCTGCATCTATAACTTTCATAATCAGGGAAGAAATGATTTAATTTTTAATTATGGAGTATAAAATGTAATTATTACATTTTATATTCCATTATGAAGTTAGAATGAACCAAGTTTCTCTAAAATTAGTTGCTTCTAACTTCATAATGGAATGTACAATGTAAAGAATGTCTCATTTTCATGTTTGCTTCCTGTTTGAGCCCGCCCACCATGATCTCAAAGGGGGAGCGGCATAAAGAGACTGTTTTGCGTGCCCATCACCTGACTCGGGCAGGTACCGACGGAAGTGAGAGTGGGCAGACCCCCAGGTCCCACCGGAAATCACACCCATGGAGTACAGAGCCTGGTCACGGAATCGTGGGCCCGTGAGGGCTGGTGACCTGCAAGCTTTAGCGTCGGTGGGAATCCAGGTGTGCTTGGCACACGGCAGGGGCTGCCCAGGTTTATGTTGAACAGCAGTGAACATGCTGAGTTATTCAGTCCCTTTGGACAACGCAGGTCTTTCAACAAGTTCAGAAACTTGATTGGTGGTGGAAGAGGCTAGTAATTCTGAAATGCTTGCAGGAGATGACGGCGCACAGGGTTGGCACGCTTTTTCCGTAAAGGGCCAGGAAAACACTGCTTTAGCTTTTGTGGGTCACATGACTTCTATGACAAGGACTCAGCTCCGCAAGTACAATGAGGAGGCGGTCACGGGCGACAGCCACACGGCCGTCCCTGGCTGTGTCCCCATAAACTTTCCTCACGGAGCAGACGGCAGCTCCGATGGAACCTGTGGGCCCTCGTTTGCTAACGCTCGATCTAGAAGATCAGTTATGTCCCCCAAAACGGCCTGAAGTGCCAGGACTTTCTTTTGAGAAGTTGTTTTCTTTTAACTGGGTCCAGGCGTCTGCCCAGGCGAACGAGAAGAGCCTGAACCTCTATGTCACGTGTCTTCTATAGTCACCTGACTAGGCCGCTGGCCCCTCAGAGGAGGGAGCTTTCTGGACATTTCGGTGCTGTCTGCAGAGAGGCGGAAGGCAGCTGGAGTTACACCGCCCAGGTCGCCACGCTCGTTCACCTGCTTGCCAGCCGTGTGCGACGCGGGGCCAACTTAACGAACCTCTCTGCGCCTCGGTGTCCTCGACTAGAGAAACGGAGACGGTAGAGTACCAGGTCTCACTAGGTAAACTTTGAGGATTAAGAATTAATATCGTAAGGCGCTTAGAACAAAACTCGGGAACACAGCAAGCATGCAGCAAAAACAGCTGCTGTCGTTACAATGCTCTCATCACTTGCGGCCTGAATTCGGTGTCCGAACTACTGTTAGCAAGTGCAGGATTCAGAGTCATATAATGTCTTATAAACTATATAAATGTCTAACCAGTGTACTGTATACTTGAAATGAATCAAAAAATTTTTAAATGGTAAAAAAAAAAAATGTGACTACAGCGTGACAAAAAAACTGAACTACTGCTATTTTACATCAGTTTAAATGGCCACACGTAGCTCGTGGCCTTGCAGCATGCAGTCTGGATGACGTGAGGACGAGGAATCCTGAGCTCATCCTCGCGGGGACCCTTGGGCCAAACCCCACAGCAAAGGCCCGGGAGGCGAGCTGTGAGCAGCCTGCAGCGTGGCTAACGCAGTTTCCAGCACTCGATTAAAACCGAGCGCGTCCGTCCGTCTGTCCGTCCGTCCGTCCGCCCGCACATCCCAGCGTGGCACCGGGCGGCTCGCAACCGCTCCGAGTGTTCATCGGCCAGGTCGAGAGGGGGCCCGGGTGGCTTCCCCTCCGCGTGCTCGGGAGCGGCAATCAGCCCGGGGTGCGGGGAGCAGGCAGAAGTCCACCCACGGCAGCAGAGTCACTCAGAACCGAGTTCAGGAGACAGTCTGCTTCCCGTCAGCGTGCCCGGGGAACACAGGAACGAACGGCGGAATCAAGGGAACCGAGGAGAGAAAAGCCGCAGAGCGCGCGATTGTTGGAAGAGAAACCCGCCGTTATCTGGGGAGGAGAGGAAAGAGAAGGAGGGAGGGCTCCGAGGTCACCCCACCCAGGCGAGGTCACCCCACCCCGGCGAGGTCTAAAGAACTGTGCCAGGCCTCCCCGGGGCGCTTCAGCACATCGCGGTTTCGGACTCTGCCTTCGGGGTTGTTGGCCTGGCGCAGGTGACCAGATCCCCCTTCTGGACCCTTTCATGGTTCTGGAAGTGACCAGACCACGGGACCAGAGCTGCTCGGTTGGAGCCCAGCCCGGCAGCTCACCAACCTCAATGATGGCCAGTGCTGGTGTGAGCCGACAGGCCACGTCCGCTCCTGGACACGCTCCAGAAACTAAACGACTGGGCAAAAGTGTCTGTCATTGTCACACGGGCATTTGACATGAGGCATTTGGCCTGGGGGTCCAGTTCGACCCCCTTAGGGGGGCCCCCAGGCACTTCCCCATATTCTAATTCTGCTTACAAGCATCAGCTGAGGAGAAGAAACTGCCCCTTGCCACGCCCGCTCCGTGGGGCTCACCCCAGACGGAGCTTGGGGGGAGGGGGTACTGCAGTGGAAATAAACCGAATTTCCTGACTGCATCGGCAGGTCAGAGGGATGAGTTTATTGGATCTGTCATCAAGCCAACTGGCCAGAGGCCATTTTATTGGCTAAAAAAGAAGCACATCTGAAAAACACACCACCTTCTTTTCACTGTGGCGTAATTCGTTGGAACTCTCACCGCCGTGACAAGCAGGCTTCTGATGGGAACGAGCTCTACCCGAGTGACTAACGACAGCCTGACGGCTCATTCTGTAAATCAAAGAGATTTTGTCAAAGAACCCCACGCCAAATCTCCAATTACCGGAAAATGTTTCAGGGAGCCTTACCCCTGAATACCCAAAGTCTGGGGGACTTGAATCAGAGGAGCGGCGTCTCGGAGCAGAGACCTCTGTGAAGAGAACCGAGGGCGTTCTCTCGGCTTCCATCACGCGCGGCGGCGGGAAGCGTGTCGTGGGCCACCCGAGCGAGGCGAAGAAAGTGCCGGGGAAACGGATCGCACGCAAGTCACACGGAGAGCGACCCGCGTTCGGAGCTCGCGACTTCACGACACCAGCTCTGTGCTGATGTGGGAAGCACGGGAAGAGAAAGCCTTGGGGAGAACGTCAGGGTGAGGCGAGCACCGTGCAGGGCCGCGGCCGGCAGAACGGGGCGCGCCCGGCGCTCAGAGATGCGACGCGCGTCCGTCTGGTCCGGCCGGGAAGGAACCCGACAGCCCTGCTGGGGATCCGTCCTCTTTGAAAAAAGGCGGCTTCAGAGCTGGAGGCCAAACGAAGGGCGAGTGACGTTTCTCGGGTGCTGAGACGCTTCCGGCAATACCTGCCGCCAACACCTGCGGACGGGGAGGTCCCGCCGAGGCTGGAAGGCGGAAGCGCCCTGCGGCGGGCTGCGGCTGACCACGCGGGAGAGGGAAGCCCAGGCCGCCCCCCGCACATCGCTGGGCTCCCGCGTTTCTTTTCATTTGGCCACGGAAGGGGAACTCGGTGGGAACCGGGGGAGCTCAGAGAGCTGGGAGGGAGCCCGAAGCCGGCGGTGGCGGAGGGAGGGTCAGCCGTCGTGGGTGCTCTCTCTGTTCCCACGTTACACTGGGTGCAAAGGAGCCAAGAAAAGCTCATTCCCTGAGTATGAAAATCAGGGGCGTGTGCCCCCCGGACACAGACCGGGCTAGGGCGGCAGGCGGGGACGTTAACCCCTGCGTCCTGCTGAAACCCGGAAGAGCAGCGTGGTTCGGCCAAACCACGAGCAAAGCGGAGGGTCGGCGGGCTGGCCGGGGTCAGTCCAACGCTGTCGCATGTTACGCGGCGCTGTGTTCCGCGTTCGTAACGCCGACCGTCACTCACCCTGGCATGCTACCGCGGTTGCGTCCACGTGGACGGACGGTGACTGGGTCGGAGACGGGGCTGCGACCCCCGTCAAACCCCGGCGATGGCAGAGAACCACCGCGAGCTACGGGGAGGGAGTGCCGGTCGCGGTGTCGGAGCTGCACATTTAAACCGGGACGGCTCCCTGCCGTCCGCTGCACGGTGCGGAACAGCTGTCTCCTCCTGTGTCGCGTGTGTGCGGGTGTGAGACGGGACACGGGCTTCCCGCGGGGAGGAAGCCTGCCAACTGTGACGAAGCTCTGGGTCTCTCCGTCTGCCCGCGGTGGGCGTGGGGAGCTGGGTGCGTGTCCCGACGAGGGTCGCGTAGCAGGAAGGACGCAGGGCTGGGATGGCTTTGCCGCCGAGATAAACACCCTTTACGTAGCTTTATAATAACACTGAGCTGGCCAGGAGAGCGCCCGCTGCGTAAGCTGAGGGAGGCCATTCTTTTGAGGGGGCTTTACCAAGAGTCTTCACCGCTTTGGAAAACCATGTCATCGACCCAAGTGGCCCTGGGCGGCCCGGTCCACTCCAACCCGCTTTCATCGGTCTGCACTGGGCTGCGCGCCCTCGCGTGTGCCCTGCTCCACACGCCTCCCGCCGCGGTCCAGCCAGAGCATCCGCACCTCGAGGCACTGACCACCTCTCTACAAATTACCCCCTTTTCTTCTCCCCCGTCCCACATCCGGGCACTCGGAATCACGTCTGGAGGTAAGTTACATCCACTTCAGAGCACCGCAGAGCACTTGGTGTAAAAAGGGGGTTCAGGGCTGGGGACTGAGGAGCTGCCAGGCTAGAAGCTTGACCGTGGGCAGGCGTCCTGGCTCGGGACCTCCTGTGCCACACGAGTAAGGAGAGGTCCGGGCTGACGGGGAGCTCTGTGTCGTGATGAAGCAGCTGAGCGTGAGCAGTCGGGGTGGGGGGCAGTTCGGGGCAGAGGGTTTGGACAAACCACCTTTGGGCAAAGTCAAAGGGGAGCCGAGGTACCCTCAGGCCCCTCCCCTGACACACACACACGGAAGTACCCCCCCTCCCCCACTTCACGCCTATCGTGGTTACAGACGCGACTTATTAGTCTCCATCACAAAGCAATCACTGGCCAGGAGTTTCATCCTGGATAAAAGACGGAAGGTTACCAATACCCTGGCTCAGCACCTAAGCTATAGGTTCCTTGAGGGAGGGGCCAAGCAGATCTCTGTGTAGACCCTGAGGGCCCGCAAAGCAGTAGCCAGCACTGCCTTCGCCTCGCGCACCGGAGACCAGAGCTCTACGTGCCACCAAATTGGGGACCAAGACGTGGCACTGCGGGACGACGGAGGAGCCGGCTCACGCACGGCGGGGCGTCTGCTGTATCCGAGTCGCCCGGGACCTGCAGATGCTTCCTGTTGTTACTGCCCCCGTTTGTCCCCCAGGTAAGTCGGGGTTTGGTCCCTGGAACAGGAGACTGTGGACGAAGACAGAGACGGGGGAGACGACAGGAAGGTTTGCGGCAGGGAAATCCGGCGTGGCCATTTTGAGTCTGGGGAGGGTTTACGTCGCTGTTCCACAAACCACACGTCAGCACACTGGCTTCATCTGCTGAGTTTAAATTTTAGGGCCACAAAAATAGATGGGAAGTCCAGGTGTGCATGGCGCTCGAGCAGCAGCAGGGCCCGGGGTCCCCCCGGAGCTGAGTGCTGTGGCCGCGGTGGCTGTCCCTGGGTCCGGACCACACAGAGAACTCCATCCTGGCTCCCCTCCCTCCTCGCGACCCCGCGCCCGACAGTGGGGCGCTCTGTGCTCACACACTCGCCCTTCCACACAAGCCACGGTGTTCTCTCGCCCAGAAATGGCCTCGATGCGCCACACCCCGGCCCCTGTGGGACGGTGGGGCACGGCCAAGGTGGCTCTCCAAGCAGCCCAGGCCCTGCCTGCCCGGACGGCCGCACGCTCGTGTCCGGAGTCTGCCCCCCGCCTCAAGCCCACCGCCACTTTAGAACTTGAGGGACCACGGAAACACCTTGCAGCTCAGGTGTAAGGACCCCGCTGTCTGACTTGCACGTCTGGGAAGCGAACCCCACGAGAACGCAGGAGACTCAGAAGAACTGCCCTGGAATGAACACACTCACAGACACACGTGTGTCCACGTACAACACACACACGTATGTGCTCACAAACGCACACACACACAAACGTGTACGAGCACTCACAAACATGTACACACATACATACACACAAATGAATATATACACACACAAATGTGTATAAGCACACACAAACGTGTACACACACATACATAGACACACTCACAAACATGCACACACACATACACACAAATGCACACACATGCATATACACAAACACACACACAAATGTGCACATGCACACATATACACACATACAAACATGTACACATACATGTACATGCACATACACACCCACCACATGCATACATACACATAAATGCATACACACACGTGTGTATGTGTACATACACACATACACAAATGCGTACACACACTTACAAACACACACACACACATACACAAATGCATACATACACATACGAATGTGTATAAGCACGCACAAATGTGTAAACACACACACACACTCACAGACACATGTGTGTACACACACAACACACATGCATGTGCTCACAAACACGTACACACACAAACGTGTATGAGCACTCACAGACGTATACACACACATACACACACACTCACAAACATGTACACACATACACACACAAACACATACACACATACAAATGTGCACATGCACACATATACACACATTCGAACATGTACACACACGTGTACATGCACATACACACAGGCACATGCATGCACGCACAAATAGGTCCACACATATATATACACACATGCATACACATAAATGCGTACATGCATATACACACACACAAACGTGTACACGCACACGCCTCCCCCGAGAACGAAACGGGCTTTGGCTGCCTGGCTCCGGGGAACTGCGAAGGATTCCTGGGGCGCCCCCACGCCGAGGCGTGCCCAGCCCCGGGCGCATCGCTCACCTCTCTGTGTCGAAGTACGAGTCTATGTAGGAGTGCGGGGCTCCGGCCACGGCGAAGTTGCTGCTGCCGGTGTCCACGAGGATCTGCAGCTTTTATTTTTAAGGGGAAAAAATAAAAAGAAACCATGAGGTCACGTGCATCAAGCAAGCTGCTTGGACCATTCTTCTAAACACAAAATGCTAAGAACGATTTACGACTGGGGGAAAAAACTTAGGTCGATTAGAAATTTGTAAATAGCTGTTATAAAATTGGTACCTGAGCACAGTCCAGTAAGGAGCCCGGGGTCTGGGGCGGCAGTGGGGGGCCTGCGCTGCCTCCCACACGTGCCCAGCTTTGAAGAAAATAAACGCATTGAACTGGCGTTTCCTTGTTAAGCCGTCGGGACCAGCGAGACAGAGCCCCCTCACCCGGGCTGTCGCCCCGGTTTTTCACCTGGCTGGGGTCCCCTCTTCCTGCCTTCCCACTCTCGCCTGGAAGCCCGATCCAGCGGGACTCCCCCTCCGAGTCCCCTCCTGGAAGTGGGTTTTCCCTCACCTCCAATGCACGGCGCCTGGGCACACCTGTCACAGGTGTCGTTTTTTAGTTTTAATGAGGTCTAATGTACACAGAACAAAAACCCAAGGCCTTAGGGTTTCCACCGGTGCGTTAGGACATGCTGTGGCACCCAGACCAAGACGCCGAAATTTCTATTATCCCCAAAAGGTCCTTCTATGCCCCTCGCCCGTCAAGGCAACCACCTCGTGACGACTGTCACCACGGGCTGGTCCCCGGATGTCGCATATGTGCAGTCGTGTGCATTTCTCTTGAGTCTGGCTTCTTCCGCTCGACATATATTTTTTTTTTTTTTCAGATTCCCATCATGTTGCCGTGTGTCTGCTGGGGAAGTGGGGCCCCTTTGCGTGGACTTGTCGCCGGCTGTCTGTCTCCCTCCCGATGGGCATTTTGGTCGTCTCCCGTTTTAGGCTGTGCTGGACGACGCTACCAGGGACATCCCCCCCTCAGTCGTTCTCTGAACAGAGGTTTCCGTTTCCCTTGGGTGAAGACCTAGGAGGGAAGCTTGTCTGGTCACAGCGTAGACGTGTCTGGAATGTTTTTAAAAACTGCCGAACGGCTGCAGCCCCACGCGCAACCTGCCAATGGACAGTCCGCACGCTGCGTGTCTTTCTCACGAGGGCCGTCCTCCTGCGGGATGCTCTCTCGCTGTGGGTTTCACTTGCGACTCGGTCCCCAGTGACCAGCGATTCTGAGTGGTTGCCCTGAACTTCAATGGTTTCGCCCGTCTTTCCCCAGAGAACAATGGTGTCCAAGGGTAGGAAGAACGTATTATCCATCTTTTTACCCGCAGCCTCTACCCCAAGGCCAGGCACACAGCCAAATGTTTACAGAATAAAGAAGTATCTTTTAAAAAGAAACATAGACTATGCGGCTATAACCCCAAAGGCTGAAAATCAAGTTTAAAGAAACTAGACAAGGAAATCAAAACAAAGACGTTTTTCCCCAGAGTGAGCACCACTTTGGGTTCCTGCCTGTCCTAGTTTTGCGACCACCCACCTCAGCCGCCTTGCTGGGTGCTGCGCATCGCCCCTGGGTGCTGGAGCTTCCTGGGGTTCAGCCCCGGAACCACTTCTGGGCCCCCGACACTCTTCCCTGCCGTGACCTCACTGAGCCTCAGGGTTTCCAATGCCTTCCGAGCGCTGAACCCCAATCTATCTCCACCCGGTCTCCCCTCAGAGCCGCAGGCTGTCCCCACTCAACGCCTCCACCTGAAAGTCTAGCGGCCATCTGTGGGGGTCAAACCGTGTCCCCCAAGTGGACGCATCGAAGTCCTAACACCCAGTATCTGCAAACGTGACTTTATGTGAAAACGGGGTCTTTGCAATCGAGCGAAGACGAGGCGGTTAGGCTGGGCCCCACTCCGGCACGACCGGTGTCCTGGCACGAGGCAGTGCCACGTGAAGACCCAGGCGGAGAAGGACGCCGTGTGGTAACAGAGACTAGAGAGACGCGGCTGTGAGCCAGGGGACGCCAGGGCTTGGAGGCCACCGCCGGGAAGTGCAGGAGACAAAAGGGTCCACCCAGAGTCTCAGGGGAGTCGCGGGCCTGCTGACGCCTCACCACCCGGTCTGGGGCGTCTGGAATGGCGGCCACGGGAAACGAGCAGCCCATCGCGAGGCCGACACGTGCAGGGCCCGACCCCCGGCTGCACCCCGCCTGCAGCCCCCACGGGCCGCACCACCTCAGCGGCCACCGTGACCATGTCGATGTGCAAGCCACAGCCTGCCGGGCCTCTGCCCTGCCACGGCCGCCGAGTCCACGTCCCGTCCCCTGACCTCAGCCGTCCCCGGCGGCCGGACAGCCACGCCGCCGTGAGCAACCCTGGCGCCCTGGATGGCGGAGGCCTCTCCACGCTGCCCCTCCCTCCCAGGCTGCGCTCGGTGGGCACCGTCCAGGGAGCGCCCGGGGCTTCCTTCGCGGCTTCAGCCTCCGCCAGGCCCCTGCCCCTCCCGCCCTCCACTCCCGACACTCGTCACCTTCTGGTACGGAGCAGCCCCGGCGGGCGTCGGATGGCGCCTGCTCCGTGCCCGGGGCTCCTCAGCGCTTCACGCATGCAGGCGGCCACGCAGCTCCGAGCTGCGCGAGTCCCCTGCGCGGATTCTTCCCACGCGCGAGCGCGGCCCTGCGCGCGCACCTTCTCTTCCCTGTGATTTTCTTAGAGATGCTTTCTTTTCTCTGGCTTGCTTCGTTGTAAGAACGCACCGTGTGACACACATAACATGCAACGTGTAGGTCGACTGCTTCGTGATGCTCCGGTCGGCAGCGGGCGACCAGCAGTCAGGTGTCTGGGGAATCAGGTTACCTGTGGGTTTTCAGCTGAGCGGGGAGTGGGGACCCCAAGCCCCAAGTCGTTCAGGGGTCAACGGTGTTAACTGGCTGAAGCCTCGCAATGGCCTCCAAGGGCAGCTTTACCATCGGCCAGCCCACAGACGGGGAGCCGGCAGCTCTGCAGGAATGGCCGAGAGACGGGTCCGGGGACTAAGGCCCCCAGGAACTTCAAAAGGACGGTGACAACAGACAAAACGAGGAGGTGATACATGCCACCATCCACGTCTCAGCTTCAGGGGACGAATCCTCCCCCCTGACCCTCCCCCTGCGGACCTGCGGTCGTGGGGCGCCTCGCGGGGATGGAGTCCATGCGGAGCTTTCCAAACCGCGTTTCGGGTTCTGCGTGGTAATGGCTGATGCTCATCAGCCCGACTCTGCGAAGGGCAGCTGGGATTGGGTTTCGCCTGGATTTCTCACAAACGTGAAAAGGGCGCCGAGTAAATCTGCTGGCCCTTATGACGCAGGACAGGGCACGCTCCCCCGAGTGGGGGACACACTCCCCTCGAGTGGTGGGGGGACCAAGCCCCACGCCGAGAGAAGAAGAGGGGCCTTTGGCGGAGAGTGAAGAAAGAATTCAACACACGCGCCAAAGTCAGAGTCAAAAGGAAAGTTTATCAGAAAAGGGGTCGCACTCCTCAGACAGAGCATGGTCTCCTCCCAGAGGCAGAGTGAGCGGGGCCGAGAGGCTCGGGAGGCTGGCGAGTGGGGCTGGGGCAGCAGCTGGTCCGGGGATGCAGCTCACACAGCCTTCCTGAGCTCCCGTGAGCTGCAGCCTGAAGCCTTGGTTCGCCCATCTCCTTGGACATGGGCGAGCGGGGAGGCAGGGGACGGGCGTGTAGTGGGGGAAGGGAAGGTGTGGCCCCTCCTTGGCGTGGGGTGTGGCTGTCGGCGCCCCGGCGACACCTCCCTTCGTCCTGCAGGTGTCCTCCCGGCCTGGCCGCAGCCCGGCCGGCCCATCGCAGCCTCGGACGGATCGTGGCTCGGTTCGCATTTTAATTCTCTCGCCTCCTCCAGACGCGACCGGGATTTTGCTGGAGAGGAACCGGCGACGCTGTGGAGAGTCCACACGGACCCACGGTGGGCGCGGGCGGAGCCGGTGGCCCCCGTCCGGCCCCGGGGCGGAGTTCTCGGTCTCTCCCTCCCTCTGCCTGTCTCTCCCTCCCATTCCCAGTGACTCTCCACCACATGATTATGCCTCGTTTTTTAAAACTCCCTTCCACTTCAGGTCTTTTAAGAGTCGGTCCCATTCACGTCCTGTGCTCTACGTTGTCCTTAATCCGATCGCGTCCTGTGTCACGTTTTCTGTTTCGATCCTGCAGTTCGGGGTTTCCGTGGAGGCCTCGGCAGGTCGGCGTGACTGGTTACCTCTTTGGCCATTGGCCATTCCAGGTCCACGCCTCCTCCCCCACCCAAGGCGAGGCTGAAAGTCCCAACGCCTTCATCAGGCAGGGTTCAGTCCCCAGGTTCTGGGGCTTATCCAAAAGCCAGCTCATTAATGCAACACAGGTGTGGCTGACTGACAGGCACCTGCTGTGAATAACAAAAGACACCTTTGTCACTCCAACCAGGAACTTCCAAGGGCTTCAGGAACTGGGACAGAGACGGAGCGCACATTCCTTCTTACAAATCACACCACCACGCACGGCCAGTGGGAGACGGCGGCGGCCTGGCCCTCACCCACCATCGGAACGAAGTTCCGAAACGCGGCCCGGCAAGCGTCAAGGCTGCCGCCCAGACGGCAGACGCCGGGCCCGGCTGACGTGAGCCGACACCTGTGACTCAGGCCCTGCGTCCTCATCACCTGTCTGTCCCCGACTCAATGCTTGGAGGCAAGATGAGCTTTTAAACCTGCTCGGGCGAAAGCAGCAGCGGGGGGGGGGGGGGGGGGGGAAGGAGAACTTCAGGCCTTTCAAAGCAAGGTGGGGCTGTTCGGCTTATGAGCTCCATCAAGCACCCCCAAGAAATTGTAGTGGAAGACACCTTTTCTCAGTCATTGATAGTCACAGGTAATAAAAGCTGAGGATCCCTGGACCAACGTCCTTCCCGGCCAGCGAGGAAAGCGTGCCATTTTCACGAATTTCCTTGGTGACCGCACACCCCACACCCCAGCCGGACTGTGGCCGGGGCCCCCAGGATGGCATTCCACATCCACACCCCAAGCTCCTTCGCCATGAGGCGTGGCCGAAGCGGACAGAAGGCGATTGTTCCTGGCACAATGGCCCCAGTGACAGGGGGCGGTCTCGGTAGACATTGCTTTCTTCCTTCCTGGGTGTGGAATTCTACCCACAGCCTCCGCGTCGTCTCAGAACCACGTCCGTTATACGCCCCGCCCCGCCTTCCGTCACGCGGTGCGTGGCCCCCGTCTTACAGAGGCAGGACACGAAAGGCAGAGAACGTCACCCCGAAACACGGGCGACCCAGCTCGCGCCACACAAGCCCGCTCTCGAGAAAACTCGATTCGGAGTCACAGCTTGGCAAAGCTGGCCGCTACCTCCGTCCTTCCTAGAGCACGTGATTTAAGGAGACAGATCGCTCCCATGAACGAGGCGGCCGCAAAGTCAGGCCCAGGACGAGTATGTGGGGAGCAGGAGACGATCTGGGTCGGGCTGCAAGGACCGTGAACGAGCCGGCACCTTCTCCTGCTGGACGGCGCGGCCAATGGACATTTCTCGGGCTGGTTTCTGCCCAGAACCATGGCACCCCTTTCTGCAAGTAGTCCCGATGGAAAAAGGAAAAAAAAAAAATAAAAATAAAGCCAATTGCCCTACGATTTCACCGCACCCACCGTGAAGCGAGTGAGACCCGAGGGCTCGGGGTGCCGGCTCCCAGACCCCTCGGCCCGCCCCGGGCCAGCGGCGGCCCCTTCATCACGGGAGCTTCCGAGACCTCACCCCGCCCGTGTGGTGGCAACTCCACGCGCCTGCGAGAGTCTCGCCCCGGAACACGTCATTCGGCCCCGGAAGGGGCACCGAAAATACATGCACGGTCTCGAATTTGGGGACCGTGCTGCATGTTCGCAGCACAGCCGGACAGACCCGGACGCCCCTGAGACAGACGCCCGCCGCCCTCCACACGAGGGAGGCAGAAACGCAGCATCGCTTTTCAAAGTGCGTTGAGCGACAGGGCTCAGAAATGAAATGTTTACAAAGGGGACGCAGCGGAGGTGGGGAGACGTGTCCTGGCCCCCCCCACCCCCACAGTTAAGGATAACGGGGGGAGAAGGACGCATCCCTGGGCCTGTCCTCAAGGCTGCCTGCGGTCCTAGTGGCCAGGCCCAGGAAGCTGCAGCACTGACTGCAGGAATGACAGTGGGAAGTTTTTGTTCGTTTTTAAACATAAAACGGTGAAACCCCACACACACTGCCTCAGGCTCCTGCTTGCCTCCGCCTCACGGCCGAGCTCTGCAGAGCCCCCCACATCTCGACCCTTCCCCTCTCCTCCTCTCCACAGCCGCTAAGACGGGGCCACCGCCTCGCGGCTTCCACGACGGCCAAGTTCACCAGCGACCTCACCGCACGGAGCCCGTGGGCTCCTCATCGCGCTCCGCTCATCCTCCCGCCTGCGAGGACCAGTGGCCTCTGTGGACCCGTCCCTCCCCGAGGCTAGGAGCCCCCCCTTCTGGCTGTCCTGTCACGGGCCCCCCGCTTGGTCTCTGTGGGAGACGACCTTTCCTCTAACCATTCTCTTGAAAAGCCTCACACGTCATTTCTGAGGATTCTTCGTCCCCAGCCCCTGGCACATCGTGGAGTCCAACTGCCTTCTCCAAACGGCGTGCCCAGCCCAGGGCACCCTCACGAGCGTGCGGCCCACGCGGGGTCCCCCTCTCCTTCTCCAGCACCTCGGACCGCGCTCAGGGCTCAGCAGGGGCTCAGCAACCCGCCACTGAATAAGTAAATGAGAGTGTTGAGCGAGAGAGACTTTCACCGAGGGTGGGTGCTGTACAGAGACGCACATCCGCGGGGAAAGGAACGTGTTTGTTCGTCTGTGAAACAAGTGTGTTTTGCTCACCCTCCAGTTACGCACAAAACATCGAGAGGGCAAAAGGACTTAGACCGGGGGGCCCAACGCCCCGGGCCGCGGACCGGAACCAGCCCATGGCCCGTTAGGAACCGGACACGCAGCAGGAGGTGAGCGGCGGGCGACCCCCAACGCCGGCATCGCCGTCTCGGCTCCGCCTCGGGTCACCGGGCATCAGAGTCTTGCGGGAGCCCCAGTCCCTGGTGGCAAAAAGGCTGGGGACCATGTCTTAGATAAGGTGAGAAGACGCGTGGGAACCCTGTCGCGCCCAAAGCAGAAAGGCTCTCCTTTGGCAGTCACCGGTCTCTGACGATTTTCTCCAGCCCACCCCGACCTTGCATGATGAGGTTTCAGAAACAGTCACGAGCAAGGACAACTGTGCCCCCGTCGCAGGCATCAGGCGGGTGGACGTTGGACACGTTCCGACACGCACGCTCTGCCCCCCACCCCGTGTGGAGCGGGCAGAGCTGCCTCGCGGCGACGTGGCTCTTGGGGCTGCAGAGCGGAGCCGGGCGCGGGGCCCGGGGCCAGGCGGCAGTGCACCCGGAGGCGCGCGTGGCCGGGCGGGCGCCTTCGCCTGCATTGCTCTGCTCCGCGTCTCTGAAGGTGGCCATCAGCCACGCACGCGGGCACCTGCGTTAACCGCAGGCCCTCGGCGGGGGAGCAGGGCACGCCGGCGCTGACCGACGGGCAGCTCTGGGCGGGAGCTGAGAAGGCCGAGGTCCGTCCCTGGTGGCCGTCAGCACAGCACACTCCGTGGCTTCCCACGGAGCCTCTGGCCCAGGGCGGGGCCCCTGCGCGGTCCGCATCTACCAGGCCCAATCGGGAACGTGCTCACAGACAGTCGGGGCGGGACCGCTATTCTTTGCTCTGCCTGGACGAAGCTTATGCATTTTTTAAGTGGAACAGTATATAGGGTCTTAGTTGCCTCATTTTGTCCCGTTGCCCTTGGGCGCCCTTGCTGGGACCTCCTCACGTCTCCTACATTCTCCGATCGCTCTTCCGAGGCTTGAGGACGAAGTCCTCTTCTCTTTCCGAGGGTCCCCACGGTGACAATGGGAACCTACCAGCCCTGTCCCCAAGGCGGGCGGGAGTGGGCAGAAGGCAGACGAGGAGGGCAAGCCTGCCAGGGAGCTGGGAGAAAGGGGCGGGCCTGCCCGGCGCGACTCCTGACCCGTCTGCGTGGGGAGCTGATGCGGCGTCCTGGGGCGGCGCCGCCCAGTGCCCCAGGCGCTCTGGAACAGAACCGCCTGGCCGCCTACACGTCCGGGATGACCGAAGCCGGAAGCAGAAGGACAGCAGAGGTCGCGGGGGCCCCACGCACCGTTGGCGGTCGCCCCAGCTTCTAGGGCCTTCTGTGGCTCGAGGAGCAAGCCCCTCCAGCGTCCAGGGCGGGGAGCGGATGGGCCTGGGAGCAGCTCTCCACCCCGCAACGGCTGATGGATGGAGACCCCGCTCCTCAGGCGAACAGCCCTGGGTGAGCCCGTGGCCCCCCTCCAGAAGTCGGGGGACCTGGCCCCGTTGCCCACTGCCCCTCCTCCTTCCGCCTCGCTTCCTGCCCCCGCCAGCGTCTCAGGCGTTGGGAGAGACAGACCAGGGGAGGCGGAACCTTGCCTGAGGTGCCCCAAAGGCCACGTCTCCTTTAACTCGGGGACACTGAACGAAAACGAAAACCAGAGTGTTCGGGAAGCTAAGAGCCGCGCGGGGCCCGCCTCGCGTCTGCCTGCCGCCGGGCGGAAGCCGCACGCCGCACGCGGACCGACCGCCCCGTCCCACCCTCGGGGAGGCCGCGGCCCTCGCCTGCAGAAGGCCATTCGCTAATTGCTGCAACAAGGCGGAGCGGGGCATTGAAGGGGAGGTCCGGGTCACTAGCGAGTTCGCGATGAGCAGCCAGAGAGTTCTCAGACCACTGTCTCTTTCGGCAGGTTAACAGGAAAATTAGCAGGTCGTTTAAATAATAGCTCATTTCACACAAGGATTCCTGATTCCATTAGCGGCCCATCCGCTGAAGTCAGCCGGCAGGAGAAGCCACCACGGCAGTAGAAGCCACCACGGCCTCGCTGGCCTGGCCCGGCCTCGCGGGCGCTTTGCCCACAGTGACCGCACGTGACCATCCCGGCTCGCTCACCAGGGGCGTTCAACGCTCCAGTCCCAGAAATGAATCTCACTTACCCAAACACATCCTGTCGAAGACAGTGAGTATAATTGCCACGTGCCACGCCCCCGCGATCTGAAATCGGGGTCGTCTCTACGAAGAGCGGGCGACGTCGTTCTCAGAGGGCTTCCGCTCACCGACGCGGCCGGGCCTCGCCGAGGAGCCTGGCCGTGCGGCTCGCGCGGGCCGCGCGTGTGCACACGCCTGTGCTTGCACCATCGCGCCACGGGTCCCGCCAGGCAGGCGCGTGTCAGGAGCCGCGTGGATTCCCGGGCGGCGGCCGCGTGGGGGGCGGGGCGGAAGCAGGGCTCCATCGCTCGGTTCCGGGACATGACTCGCTCCCCCCGGGGGCTCAGGGCTGGGCGGGTGAAGACTCTGGGGCGCAGGGAAGGTGGGTGTGGGGTGCCGGTCCGTCCTGAGTCACCCCCACGTCGGAACCCTTCTGCGACGGGAGCCGTCGCTTCCCCGGCGGCTGACGCCCGTCACGGTGGTGGGAGGAGGGTCCCCCTGCGCGCCGACACTCTCCAGCCCCCGACCCCGTCAGGAGGAGTGGGAGGGGGAGACCCCGTCACGCCCCGTGGCCCGCGCCCTTGAATGCAGGGCGAGTACCGTCCGATCCCAGGATGAACCTGGTTTCCAGGTGTTTTTATCTACAGTCCCGGGGTGCACCCTGTACCCTGTCTCTCAAGCAGAGTAGCAGGAAAAACACCCGCGTACGGGTCTGGCAGGCCCGGCCCCCCGCCCGGCCCGGCCTTCTGCTGGCTGTGGAGCATCAGGTGAACGGCCGCCCTCTCTGAGCCTCGGGGCCCTCGCCGAGAAGTGGGGCGTGCAGCGCTGCGGCGACGAGGAGCCCCGAGACGACCACGCGGGGAGCGCCCGGCGCACGCGACATGCTCGTGTCGTGCACAGGGCGGTGCGACCCCGCCTCTCCTCTCGCGACACGGCTGGCTTCTCTCGCGGTGCCAAACGCGACTTGCACGGCACTGGCCCTGCTGCCGGTGAGGCCGGGATGGGCTGGACCACGCGCCACAGGCCCGGGGGGTGACCCGTGGGCGGGGCCAGGCAGCGTCCCGTCCCGGAGGCCTCCGGCCCCGAGGTCAACGCCGCTGTCTTCGCCTGCCTGGCCCTTCCTTCCCCACGCTGGTCAGCGGCCACTCTGCGCCCTGGGCGCCCGGGGGCCACTCCCAATCCCTCGGCCTCCACTTCGTGGACCTGCGCGTCCTGCCTCCTCTGGCATCTTCCTGAAGCGGCTCACGCTCCTCTCCGGCCCTTCCCACGCCCTGGCTGTCGGGTGGCCACGGGCTGCTGGCCCCGAGCGCGGTGTCCAGCACACGGCGAGTGCTCAGTGAGGGCGCGGAATGAACGAGGGGGGCCCAACGTCACCGAGGCCGCCCTGTGCCCAGAGGCTAAGTCCGGTTGGTGTGGGCTCCCTGGGCCGGGCTTCCCCTGGGTCCGATGCCCTCTCTGGGGTTTGGGTGAGTTTGGGGCGTCTCAACCCGAGCCTCCCAGTGCTAATGGGGACAGTCTCACAGCGGCACCGGTGGCACCAGCTCACTCAGGAAAGGAACTCGCTCTCCGAATGCAGGGCCTGCGGACGCACCGCGGACCGGCACCGCGGACCGGCAGCCCGGCCCCACCGCACGCAAGCGCTCACCCCGCGGGCCTTCGCTTAATACGCTAAGGTGCCACTGTCCTTTCGGGCGGCTCAGACTCAAGTGACATCTGCACGGAAGTCCCGGGGTGCGATCACACTTCCCGGCCGCGCCTGGACCAGGGCCCCGCAGAGCCAGGGTCGGCCCCTGGCACCAGTTCCCCACGGGGCTCAGAGCTCACGGAGCGGCCGGTGTCAAGCCTGAGAAAGGTGTGCGGCGGTTTGCCAAGAGGTGCATCGTCCTCAGGGAACCTGACCTCCAGCGCCTGGTTCTCTGCCCTTGGGCAGAGAAGCCAAGCCGGGACTCGGAGGCGAGCGGCCGCACACGAGACAAGCTTCTGGAAGTCAGAGCTGGACAGGAAGCGCTCGTTTGCGAGGGGAGATTTGGTGGCAGGCAGGCCGGAAGCTTCCAGCCGCAGGACCGGCGCCCTGCCCCCACCCCCACTGTAGGCAAAGCCAGGAGGGGCCCGGGGAAGAGCGCAGGGGGCACCCTTTCCATGGAGGCGGTCACGCGTCCCCTTAGCCGGCTGTGGGCGGCTCCTTCAGCCCCCAGGGCCGCACGGTCCACCTGCTGGCCGGATACAGCCCCGCGGACTGAGGAATGGACATTTAAACAGTCATGAGTGAGTCACAAGGCCGGGCCTTGTTCAGGGAAGCCAGTAAAAATAACAACCCTTTTCCCAGGGAAAAGAAGAGTCACGCGAAACTGTTTCTCAGAAAGCACTACCAAAAAGGACAAAAGCAGGGTTGTCCCCATATTTTGGTGATTGCGGGGACAAGTAAGGAAACTTCTATTGACCCAGGGGGCAGCTAGTCTGTACTTCCCCGAAGAGACAACTGAAGCCCCGCCCCCAACCCACGACGCCTGTCCGGAGATCTCAGGAGACATCATTTCAGCTAAACATGGGCCCTTTCTGCACATTTCCCCAGAGGAGTTAAAGCAGATTCTCATCAAAGGTGTAATGTCTTAACTCTCGAGACATTTCTGGAGTTTCACTAAGTAAATGTTCCCTTTTGCTCAAGAGATCTTAACTTACAGAAAAAAAAAAGAGATGGGATTGACTTCACCCCGGCTTACGATAGTCAAACATCCGTTTTTAGTAAATGTTTGAAAATAAAAAAAGAGAGAGAGAGCGAGCGAGCGTATACACTCTCTGCAGCAACAGGCAAGATGTTCAAGTCACTCTTATTATGAAACGGTGACTACTCGCTCTTGTTCTCGGTATTAAGATTTACTTTTTTTAAAACTGTGGCAAAGTACGTGTAACATAAAATTCACCCTCCTGACCCTAAGCGTACAGCTTCGTGGCGAGCACCTGCGCCCCGCTGTGCGTCCTCCAGCACATGGTCTCCAGGACCCTTCACCTTATAGAACCGAAGCTGTCCCCACGGAGCGCGTCCCCTCCCCCCGGCCCTGCCATCGTCCTGACTCTGTGGGCTTGACTGCTCGAGGGACCCGTTGAGCGGACTCATGCAACATTTGTCTTTCATGACTGGCTTAAGGTCCCCACGACCTATCCATACTGTGGCGGGTCCTTCCTTCAAAGGCTGAATAACCATCCACTGTGTGAATAGACCACATTCTTAAAAATCTGTTCGTCCATCATGGGATACTTAGGTGGCTTCGGCCTTTTGGCTATTGTGAATCACGCTGCTATGAACACAGGTGTGCAAGTATCTCTTTGAAATCCCGTTTCAAGTCCTTTGGGAAGGTTCTCCCCCCACCCCCCTTTGATAAATACTTGGTAAGCAGCTACCACAGCCCTGGGCCTTGGGGACGAAGCCAGTCCCATGACCCTAACGGATGGACTTCACCCCCTAACGTTCAGGCAAAAGACCAGCCTTCTCTGTTACGATGGCCGTCAGGCTCTGTTGCACTGAGTGAAGGGCAGGTGAGGAATAAAGCACAGGTAACTAGGGATGATTTATTTGAGGTTTAGCCACTGAATCAAAGTTTAATTCTCAGCCCCTTCTGCCGCCACTGAACACACTTTAAAAAACAAAACAATTCTACGGCCACGCCACCCTGAACACGCCCGACCCCCTCTGATCTTGGAAGCTAAGCAGGGTCGGGCCCGGTTAGCACTTGGATGGGAGACCACCTAGGAAGACCAGGTGCTGTAGGCGTAAAGAATAAAAAACAAGGGATGTAAGCTGACAAGGTCCTCGCAAAAAAAATAAATAAATAAACAAAACTCTTCTCTGTTTATTGCGATATTCGTCAAGGCTAATGCTGTGTCCGTCACGAGAGGCTTCCTCGTGGTGGGACGGAGGCCTTATTCTGGAAGGTCTTATCCATGATTCCGAATCGCGCGTACAGGTGGCTACTCGACGCCGAGCTGTGCTTAAAACTCGCCCGCCGGGGCCGGCCTCTCGAGCGCATTCCACGGGAACACACGTGCGATGCCGTCGAGGACTGAAAAGCAGACAGCGCGACTTCGGCCCCCGGCGTGACTGACACCGAGCCACACCGATGACCGCGCGTGAGCCGGCGGGCGGCGGCGGCCCGTGACCCGAGGGGCCTCGCGCTTCGCCCGCGCGGGGCGCGGCGGCCTGGCCTTCTTGACCTCTGCCCCGGTCCTTCCATTCCCCCGCATCCCCTCGCACGCGGGCTCAGCAGCCCACCCTCGGACTGCGCCGCACAGAAAGGCCTTTGTTGCCTGGTTTGCCGCCCGGTGCTCATTTCGGGCCGGCCACTTAAGAAACAGGCTAGTTCTATGCGGTTTATAAAAGGCTTTGGTGTTTTGTCCTTGTTAAACCCATGAGAAAAATAAAGGCATTATAATGGGCATGAAGAGATCAAAGAGACCATTCTCTGCTAAAAATATTTTTTAAAGCCCTTCCAAGTAAATTTCTCTCAGGAAAGACCTTAAATCTTCATTGATCTATCTCCACGTTTTCATGGTGTCCAGATACTCTGAAAGAATGCTAACCCGGGGAGAAGCGACAGATGCAGAACAGTCACATGGACATCTTCCAGAACATTCTTGAGATGAGAGAAACTAAGACTAGGCCAAAAACGAAAAAACGAAAAGGCAGCACATTCACCCTGGCGAAGTCTCCCACGTACGCGTGAGAGCGCTTGTATGGCATCATTAAAGAGCTTTGGTGCAGCAAAGAGAGACAGAGGCACCCAGCCTCGCCCCAACCCAGACCCGGCCGCCCGGCCCCGCCGCCTCGCAGGCCGGCACGCCCCCGACCGCCCGTCCTGCTTCTGCTCCTGCCGGGATCCCCTCCCCCTGCTCACACACGGGCTGGCAGAATTCTCACCGTGAAAACTCAGCGCACAACTGTTGTCACCCCGGCTCTTCGCCCCAAGCCCGGCCCCACGTCTCTGCGTCCGCCTGCAGTGAAGGCCCCCGGAAGAGGTGACGGCGTCCATAGTCCCCAGGCGCAGTGGCCCCTGTGCACGCGAACCCACCGCCCGGGGGAAACGACGCTTGGCCCCCCGCGTCACCCCCAAGCTCAGGGGCCAAAGCGGCGGTTAGAGCTTCTCGCCCTGGGCCCGGCCATCGTGGGATCTGGGACAGCCCATGACTCCCCTCCTCCCGTCTCCCTCCCATCTCCTCCTCACGTCCCCGCTCTCTGAGTTTTGGGGTGTCGTAGGGCTCATCCTTGGGGCCCGGCTCCCCTGTCTGGACGACTCCACGCTGGGTTTCCCCTGACTCCGTGGCTTCCCATGTCTCCTCTGCGGGGCCGACTCTCACAGTGAGGTCTCCACCCGGGACCTGTTGCTCAGATGCCAGACTCCAGCCTGCTCGCCTTGGACGCGGCGCAGGGCGTCTTAGGCTGGCATTCCAAAACCAGTCTCCTAGCTGACCTCCCGGCCGCCTGGCTCTCACCGGCAGCCTTCCTGGGCCTCTCCTCTCACCCCGCCCCCCCGCCAACACGGCTCACCCACCATGCTGCCCACAGGGACTCCCTGGGCCTCCTGGGAACGCAGGCTCAGGGCCTTTGCACCGGCTGGCAGCAGCTCCTTCCGCCGCTAACAGCCTCCCCCATTCCTCTCCCTCACCCCTTTCTTCAGGCCTCTGCTCCCTCATCAGGCGCCTTCCCCGGCCACCCCACAAAAATTAGCGACGCTCCCCTCCTCCCCGCCTGCCTCTGCCCACAGCGTCGCCACCATCCAAACGCAATGTATTTACTCGCGCCACTGAGAGGTCAGATGCTGGAAGGCGGGACTTCCTGTCACCGTGGCCGAACGCTGTGTCCTCTGTGCCTCGGACGCGGCCGGCCGAGGACGAGGGCACACGGGCTACTCACTGAGTGCGTGTGATCACGCGCAAACGACAGCGGCCGCCTTCGCAAAGCAGGAACCGAACTCGGCTACTAGACGGGATTCTAGTGAGGAGTATAAAAATTGAAACGGATGTTAGGGATCAGAGCTTTGGCCGCCGGGATCACTCCAGAAATTAAACATACGTATATATCCTCTCCAACAGGAGCGCGGAGCCTGGAAGCCATACGTCAAACAAGGCCCCAGGCGACGCGTGCTGAGCCAGGCCCGGGGCCCCTGGTGGGTCCCGCCTCCCGTGGGGCGGCACGGCCGTACAGAGCCACCCACGGGTGGGCAGGTTTGTGCTGGACGCCTCTCATTCCAAGTCCCGGGCGTTCATTGTAGAATATTCTTCCTTTCTCGGTTCAATTCCACGGGGTTTTGAGGACCTGCCCTGGGCCAGGCACAGTGCTCCACCTTGGGACGGGCAAGTAGGGTTCGGTGTCTGTCCTCAGGGAGTCGCCACGGCTTCTCGGGGCCCCGGTAAAGTCACTCTCCGGACTCAGCTCACCTTCCAAAAGTCCACTGATCGAGCATCTCATTATCAATTTCCATACATGTCAACCAAACGTGACCCGTGCCACGACTCACACTCCGAACGCTGGACCGCTGTCACGCCTGCCCGTCTGGCCCGAAGCCCCGTGAAGAGCGTCCTCAGGAACGACTGCACGACGCGATTTCACAATTCCCCAAAACGTTAAACGCTACACAGAAGCCAACAAAAGACAGATTTTTTTTTTAGCACGCCGCTACAACCCTGGGCCATCCACTCAGGACGTCGGCATCCAACCTAAGCTTTAAAAGCATCACGTTTTAGACTGAATCACTAACAACGATCCTAAAAGAACACTGCGCTTGCTAGTTTGGAAAATATCGATCATACTTTGAAGCTACCCAGATTAACGTGAATGCTCTCCGCCACGGCTCAAATGGATTCCTCCCAGAAGTGAGTGTATGTGCAGACTTTGTGGGGGGTGGGGGGGTGGGGGGGCGGGGGAGGGCAATGCACCATGCCACACTCTGAACCCCGATGTAAAACAAGGACTCCCACGGCCTTACTGCAGAGTGTGGTCACCACGCGGCATGCTTGCCCATCACACCTCTGGGCTCCGGGACAAGGGGAGATTGATTGGCACAGGCTGCTCAGTCTTACACTGCTCCCCGCCCAGACGAGCTGCCAGGGCTGGAGGTCCGTGGACTGCAGAGACTAAGGCGAGGTGTGGAGATCACGGCTGGAGCCCCGTGCTTCCCTGAGCCCCAGCACTCCAAGCGCTCAGGAGGCCTGGCTGCTGGAAGGTCAGGCCCCCGAGGACACACTTCAGAAGAAGCTGTAATTTTCTGGTTCGCCTGAGTGTCACGATTTTGCTCCAAGTGGATGTGTCTTGATTTGTGAAAAACAAACTTAACAATATTAAACGTGTTTCTCTGCGGTCTACGGTTAGTAGACGGCAGGTGTCTTCTTCTGGGGACAGGGGGTGCTCAGTGTGTGTCTGTTATATGAACATCTATGTATTGCAGACCGAAAGCCTAAAATGAGACAAATGTTTTTATGGTCCAGAAATAAGGCCAGATGGGATATCGCAGCCCAGGGCCGATGCTGACCCAGAGGGCCCCCCTCACTCCTGCTGACATGGAATGGCCGGGTGGGCGGGGGTGGAGCAGGAGGGGCGGGGGCCAGAGCTGCCGTCTGGACCTGGGACACCAGCGGGGTGTGGTGGCATGCTAGGGGCCATAACGGGCATCGCGAACTCGGGGCCTAAGCGACAGACACCGTCCTCGCACGGTCCTGGGGGCCGGAGCCCCGCGGTCCCAGTGCCTGGCCGCGCCGCTGGCCTCTGTCCTTGGCCTGCAGGTGTCGGCCCTCTGCGCACGCGCAGCTGAGTGTGTGTCCACACCGCTGCCCGCCAGGACACCAGTCAGAGGGGAGTCGGGCCCACCCCGACTGCCTCGCCGTGACTGACATGTCCTCTCCAGGCCCTCCCTCCAAACGCAGTCCTGTTCGGAGGTGTTGGCGGCCCGGACCTCAACGTGTGAACTGGGGGTGGGGTGGGGTGTGACTCAGCCCACGGCAGGGGGCTGGGCCAGCGCAGACAGGGACAGGGCCAACCCAAGACCCCATGGGCATGGGAACACGGAAGACATGGCGGCCGAGACGGATTCAACGGTTAGGGCTTTCTGAGGCTTCCGCAGCTCGGTCTATCCACCGAGGCCTGAATTTAAATGCCCAAAGCTTCGAACAGACTCGTGAAGTAAATGAAGTCGCTGTCACCGCCTGTGCTTAAGCGAAGCCCAGCACGATGGGGGTTCTACCCCTGGGTTCTGGGTGCGGGCAGGGGCGGGCACCGGCTGGGGCACCCAGGGCCCAGAGCCACTGTGGGAACCCTCCCATGCGGGCTCAGGGGGCCGGCCGGAGCTGGGAAGGGACCTGCCACCGGAAGCGGGCTGTCGAGGGAGAGGCGGACGACACAGACCCTAAGGGAACACGTGTGAGGTTTGCACACCGGCTCCTCTTTCGTCCTCAGGGGCCCGATCTGCAGCCAGGAGAGAATGCCGCTGAGCGGGACAGCTCGCAGGAGTCGGCCACTCTGACGCGGGGCAGACGGGCCTGTCCCAGGAAAAGCCCCTGTTCCTCGAGTCACCAGGGTGATGCATTTTCATCCGAGCACCCAGATCAGATGTCCCCTGCTGGGTGCTGGGCAGGACCCCGCTGCCGCCCAGAGGCACCCCGAGCACCTGTTCCTCCCTGACCTCCTCGCCCCCCGGCCCCCACTGGCCCCCACCGGAAGGAGGAGGGGAAGGGCCGGGACACAGCAGGAGGAAGGAGCCGGGCGCTGGGCGGGCCTGGGCGGCCACCCGCCTCCTCGCATACGCAGGAGGGAAAAGACGGGCAGACACCGAGCTGGCCCTTGGCTTCTGATATTTTCCGTAAAAGAGTGGGCAGTGCTCAGGCTCAAGGGGGGGTACTCCACGCCCGCTAATAGGAAAAGGGGCTCACACAGGCCACTCGTTGGCAGCGCGTGGCTGGGAGTCAACACTTCCGGGTTAGACGAGGTTCTCGACGGCTCCTTTCTGCTCCGGGACCGCTCCAGCAGAGCGCGTCTCACGGACGGCTGCCTAGCTCCCCAGAGGCCACGTGCCAGGGACAGGCTGGCACATGAACAGATAAGCAAGTGACTATTCACTGGGCGTCGGTGCTGCTCCGAACACCGCCCTGACCACCATGACACGCTGGCACCGCTCGGCGACGGGCAGTGTCTCCCCGACCAAGTCAGGCCCGCCCTTCCCTACGAGGCTCTCGACTTCAGACCAGCGACTCGGAAGAGCTGCCCCATCAAGAAAAACATTCTGCGTATTCGCCCCCCGATGTGCACGGATCTGAGACGGAGGCGCCAGGCGGCGGCGTGGCTAGTGGTCCCGCGCGCACCGTCTGGAACAGCCCACCCCGCCTCTGCCCTCACCGACCGGGCGGCCTCGGCGATGGGGCCGGCGGTGCCTCCCTTTGCTCATCTGTGAAATGGGGACAGTAAATGGTAAACCCTCGTCTTCCCTAACACCGTTCGGCAGCTTAGCAAACTAACCAGAAGGTACTACTGATCCCTAGTTTGTTGTTGTTTAAACTAGTGAGATTCTTTGAAAGATTTTTACACGGCTGATAAATGGTTCCAGGTTAAGGGTCAGCAGTGTTTTGGTAGACAGCAAACCTCCGTCGTTACCAGTAGTGGAAAAGGCAAATCACGATGGAAACATTTAAACACATCACCTTCCAAAAAAGACTCTCTCCACAGCAGGATTTTCTTTTGAAAAACAGTTTCTACCTCGGTATTAAAGCACCAGTCCAAAGGGACGTGTTTTAACTGTGTTTGTTATTTTTTCCAACAGCTACTAAGTAGCAGACTTCTGCCAGGCGCTTGCGGTCACCATGAAAGTCAGCGACTCCCGGATGCCGGCTTCCCGGAAAACAAAGGCCTGCAGCTCAGCCTTAGAGGCCTCGTGTTTTAAAACGAACCGGCCCCACCAGGTGCTGAGGGCCACGGGCTGATGCCACGGGCTATGAGCGAAGGTACATGTGAGGGCGCAGAGGGCGCCTGTGCGCGCCGAGCTGCGAAGGCACCCCGACTCCGGCGGCCGCTGTCCCGAACAGCGCCAGGACAGAACCACCTGTGAGTGTCCATCGCTTTCTCAGGTGAACGGCCGCACACTGTGTGCGCTCCGCCCGCCTGGCGGCCCTCCCCGGAAGCTCTGTGACGGTCCCTGGTCCTTACAGCTGCCTCCGAGGTGCAGGCAGGTGTCTGTCTGTCTCCTTTTGATGAACGTTCTGGCGGTCGCAGTCATTTCTATGACAGGTCAAGTAATGGTACAATAACCAGACTTGCGAATTGCTTCTCACGTTTCGTTCCCAAGCTGGCTCTTGCGCGAACTCCTCGAAGTGGATTTCTGTGTCATGCGGTATTTGGCTGGATCTTTCCAAGCTCCCTTCCTTAGGACTTTTGAGACGACAAAGTATTTTACTAGAACATCTGCTTCAAACAAGCTCTGCAGATTGTTCTTCCCCATCCTTGGATGACGTCTTGGGCAAAGCCTATGTTTTCCCAACAGCTCTGTGGGGGTACGGTTATTTTTTGGAATTTTTAGTCCAGTCCCATCTAGTGTCAACGCTGGTATCCAGCATCCAATATCGCGGGCCTGTCTCAGACACAGAGGCCGACAGTGGGGCGGGGGGCTGCATTCATTTCTCCGTCCCCTCCCCCCCCCCCACCCACCCACCCGCGGCGCCACTCCCGACTTCTCCAGGACGGAAACAGGAGGACAGGAGGAGTTAGGGGACAGGCACTCTCGTCGGACTTCACGGCTGGCATATTCTGGGTGTGGCTGATGGAGACACGTGCGAACTTCCCCTCGTGGGGTACGCAGTGGGCTCCCCAAACCCACCACGGACGACACCACGTGCGGCTTCCTGATGTATAAAAAAAACCCTGGTGGCCACCGGCCACTTAGGCTCCCTGCTTGGTCTCACGTACCTGACACTCTGACCCAGAGGCGAGCGAACGTTTTCTGTGGAGGGCGAGGTAGCGAGTGAGGCAGACTTCGGCCATCCTACGGTGTCTGCCTCACCTGTCTGACTGACTGGGGACGGGGAAGCAGTGACAGACGACATGGAGATAAATCAGCACGGCCGTGTTCACATAAAACTCAATTTACAGAAACTGCCCCTCAGTTTACGTTTGCCCGTTCTGCCCCGCGCGGACCCCTGGAGCGGTCCTGCCACGTGGGGCTCCTGTTGTGGTGACCGAGGCTGAGATCTCTGTGATGGAGTCCATACCTGCCCACTGGAAATACGTGCATGGGCAATAACAGCAACAAAGACACTAATAAAAGACTTTCAGACGCATCGTCCTCTTCTCTGGAGATGCCCAGGGGAGAAAAAGACCAGCAAACCGCCTTAAATGACTTCTTTTAATTATTAAGCGATTTTTCTCAAAAAGGTATGCTGGTGCATCATTTAAAATGTTTTCGGCCGGAAGTAAACAGAAGACTACAGATTGAGAGTAGATCAAACAAGCAGAGATTTGTTTTTCTCCACATCAGGAAGTCTCTAGAGATAGTTGGAATTAGATCGACGGCTCGAGGAAACCTAGAGTCAAATCCCTGCTGCTTCCCCTGACCTGCCACTCAAGGTCAGAGCTGGCTGTCCCCATTCAAGGCCTGGCATTCTCGTCAAAGGCAGGAAGAGGGAGAGATGATAATTTCAGCCACACTCGCCACTTGTACCAGGAAAACATAAGATTTTCCTGAAATCCCCCAGGAGACCCCAATTTAGGCCCCAGGCCCACAGCTGTGCCGTCAGTCACAAAGGAAGGTAACGAAGAGAGGCCTCCGGCCGGAGAGAAGCCTGACAGCCAGGAAGACGTTTCGGTTTGATCGCCCAGTTGAAAATATCTGCCTTGGGTCAGGGAGGAGAATCTTTATCCTTGCCATGTTTCAAAAAGTAGACACAGAAATAATGACAATATGCTGTATACCCTGCCTACGCTCAGCCCTGAACTTCCAACCGGCCTTCTAAGGCTTCTCTTTTAAATATGAACAGACAGCCAATAACCACCGGGATATGTGAGGAAGACCTCTAACGTGAGACAGAGACCATCAAAACACCCCAAGAAAAAGAATTCAGAGACAACAGAGAAAAGGCAGAAAGCAGAAAGAAAATGTCCCTCCCCCATCCCCCCCCCTAAATCATAATTAATTTCCTTAGAGCAATAGAAGATACGCAACTTCGAAAACAAGAGTCAGGGGCAACAAGAAAAAAGAAACATTCGGAGAAAAAGAAAGTGCTCTTGAAAATGAAAGTTCGCGGGGCCGAAACAAACACAGAGGGTGGAAGTAAAGACAAAGATGTGGGGAACGGGAGAGATGAAGCTTAGGAAGGCCCCACATCTGGACAACGGGAAATCTAAAACGAGAGCACAGACACTGCACTAGAACATTCTCAGAACTGAGAACGTCATGAGCTTCTAAACTGAAAAGACTCGCCAAGCGACCAGCATTAAAAACAAAAACAAAAACAAAAACAAAACGAAAAACGCCATGCTAAGACATCACCACGGAAGTTCAGATACCAGGTGTGAGAACATCACATACATCTCAACATCTCATACACAAGGAACCGGAAGTCACAGTTGCATTGGGCTGGTCAAGGGCATCAAGGTAGAAGACGATGTGAACATAGCTCAGGCCCCCGAGGGATGGGTGGAGAAGCTGCGCCCGCCCACGGGGTGCGGCCCGAGGTGATGCTGAACTAAGGAGCCCCAGGGAGTAGGGAGGAGGCCCCAACGTGGCACAGGCTCTGCCAAGCACTGGAGCCCCCCGAAGGGCGAAGCTGGGTGGGAGCAATGGCCGAGTTCAGGTTTGGCAGGTCCCTGCGTCCCCGAGGGCCGGAACACAAACACCGGGATTTTCTCTGGCCAGCGTCATGGTGCACAACTCCCGGACGATGAGGTGTGTGTTCAGAGAGGCGGACGCGAGCAGGCCAGCCCACACAGGAGGGCAGGCCGGCCTCGTCCTTGGCCACGCAGGGGCTCCACCCTCTGCACACAGCCCAGCGCCTGGCCCGCGGCCTGGCCAGCTGCACGGGCACCGGTGTGGGCACAGTGAGTGAGAAGGTGGGGGTCTGAGAAGCCGCCCGTGTCCCAAAATGCAGGCACCTTTACTGATCGGAGGACCATAGTGGATATTTTTATGCGTTTTTGAGAGTTGCGTGTACAGAAGAATCGACGTCCTGTAGAACACAGACGTCCACGCACGCGGCAGGCGTGGGAGCCGCACCTCCCGACACGCGGCCTCCCGACACGCGGGACCCGGGGCGGGTGCGGTCCCTTCGCGGCTCGGCTGCACGGTCGTCCACCTGCGAGGCGCCAGCCAGTCGAGGGGCTTCCAAAGTCCTTCCGTTCGGAGCACTCAACCTTCGCAGGAGGTTTTATGTTCACCTCAGCCTCCCTCCCCACCCCCGACCATTTTCTCCCGCTTGGTGCCTGCACAAACCACCTTCCTCTTCTAGAAAAAAGTTCAAAGTACACACAGCAAGCGAGGCACAGCCCAGACTGACTCACCGCGTTCGTGAGTTAGATTCTGGACCTCTTTGGGCACGACGTCACGGCGGGGCTTTCAAAGTGTCTTGTGATTCCTGGGCGGAAATGACGCTCTCACACAGGTTGGGGGCGGGGAGTATTTGTTTTGTTTTTAATTCCTCAAATGTTAGCCAAACCTGTGCCAGCCACGGTCCCCGGCAAGGACGCAGGGACCACAGCAGCCTCTGATGCCCACCCGGCGACTCTGACCCCAACGCCTTCAGAGTCGTGCTCCTGTGACTCGCCTGGTGGCTTTCTCTGGCGGCAGGACCACGTGTGCTGAAGAGTTAGCCCGCCCCGCCACCCCCGGCAGCCGTCAGCCCAGGACTGACAGGAGCTGGGCGAGCCCAGTCTAGTCCAGTTCTGAGACCCCCAGGGGCACGGAGCCCACTGCCACACCTGTAGCTTCCCCGTCTCACACACCTCCCTTCTCCTGCCCCCTCCCGCTACCCCCGACACCGGAACCCGCCTGCCGAATGCCCCCACACACCCCTGTCTCCAGTCTGCTTCTGGGGGGCCGAAGACACTGCTGGGAAGCCGTCTAAGTGGCTCCTCCACTCCGCCCACACAGGTGCTCTGAGTTTAACCTTCCTTTTTAATTCAGAAACTCTCCTGGCCAACCATATTTAATTCTTCCCCATACACACGCACGGCCTTTATGTAGTGTAGAATAATGTTTTCACACTCGTTGTAAGGCCTTTTTGTAATAAAATCTAACCCCAAAGCACAATTTTAAGTACACAAAAGAGGAGCTGCCCCTGAAGCCGGGCGTGTAGGGGGCACCCCCACGGCACACTGTGCACTGCCCAGGTGAGGTCTTCACCTGCCCGGCCCCACCCGGAACACAGTTCCGCCAGCCTCTCAGGGCTGGGCCTCCTCCCACTGGCCACAGCCCAGACCGTGCCCACATGGAGGCCTTCTCGAACGCCCCTTTCTAAAGCGGTCTTTTTTTTTTTTTCTTCCTGAATCCATACTCGTTACCAAGTTGTCCTGTCTTCATAGCACTTACCTAAAATTCTGTTTATTATTCTCCAATCTCCCTTCCCGACAAGCACGTAAGTTTTATAAAAGCGAGACCAGCTTTGTCCAGGGCACTGCTGCCCCTGGGGCTGCGCACGGGGCCCGGCCTGCTGCAGGTGCCAGATGGAGAAACGGAAGCATCTAGCTCTTTGACTCTAGTTCAAAATTCTTCCTTCTCTTTAGTCCCCAATTGCCCCTGGCCAGAAGTGATGTTTAACTCTCCTGAGGCCGTTCTGTGTCTGGCAAGGAGAGCCTGATGTTTGGACAAGACAGGACCATAAAGGTCTGGTGACGAGGGGTCAGCAGGTGTCCGCGGGCAGCCACACCCCGTCATGCCCCCCGCAGATGCTTCTAGCGGACACTGTCCCCTTGCCGTTCTGGGCAGCTGCTCCCAGGCCAGCCGAGCTGGTGTGTTAGCAGGCTTTCTTGCCCTTGGCACCGTCGACGTTTGGGGGCAGGTAATGGCAATGTAATCGTGTGTGTGTGTGTGTGTGTGTGTGTGTGTGTGTGGCAGGAGGCTGTCCCCTGCGCTGCAGGATGCTGATCATCAGCATCCCTTGGCTCCAACCACTAGATGCCAGTGATACCAACCACCAGAATAATAACAACAGAAATTGTCTCCGAAGAGTGGTGACCCCCCCCCCCGGGGGACACACCTTCCCGGGTTGAGCATCACTGAGCTAGACCCATCTGCCGCCCCCAGGGAAAACCCTGGTCCCACCCCTTCTTGAGAGGGCTAGGAAGCAGAGAACCCAACACTACCACGCGTTTTCCTTGCTTTAGCAAAGGCAACTGCTGTCTGATCCAAGGGAGGAGGCCCCCACCCCAACAAATGTGTCACTGGAAACATTTGTAACAGCTTCAGATTTGCTCTGCCTCTCATGCTTAGAGACCTGGGTGCTTCTCTGCACACTAATCTGCAAGCAATAGCTACAGGTCGGCAACAAGGTAATCTAACCTGACCTGCAACAATGTAACCACAGAAGAGGAAGCCCCTGAAACTCCGAGATCCCACAACAGAGAAACCGGATGTTTGCTGAACCCAATTATCTAACTGGGGCTTTGTTCATGTGTCTTTTTAATTTTTTCATCTTGGTTTTCCTCATTTTTATTGATTTACAAATTATTGTCCCATGACAGTCTGGACATTTAAAAGGACACCATCGGCAGAGACTCTGAGCAGCATGGCTCTTGGGGGGCGACCCCCCCGCCCCAGGAGCAGACGCATGTCCTCACGTCCGGGAACACAATCTCCTCCATGCAGAGACGTTCACAGGGCGGAGGAAACATGCACTCTGCACGGAAAACCTCCGGCGGGGGAGGGTCTGGCCTCGGCAGGGGCGCGGCCGGGCCAGCGGCTTCGGTGGGACGAATGCAGATTCCGAGGCCCCAGTGCAGCTGGTCTCACCGGGTAAGTCAGAGCGACTCCTCCGTAACGCGCTCTGAGCCCTTCCTACGGGGGGCGGGTATGGTGGAGCCCCTTGGGGCCTGGGAGCCAGCAGCGTCTGCTCCCCACAACCCTCTTTTCAGCACAAACCGTATTATGTGTTTTTCTCACAAATAAAATGGGCTAATTATAATCATGGAGTGTCAGGGGTTGTCGAAGGGAGCTCGGGCCCCCTGGCCAAGTCGCCTAGTTTCCAGCCTCAGTCCCTGAGGCTCTCGGAGGCCGAAGCACTTGCTCCCAGCCCCACGCAGCACACCTGGGGGCGGCATCCCAGCCTGGGGGCGAACCGCACAGGTCTGCCAGCTCCCCAAGGACTGGTCCGACTGGAAAAAGCATGTGCATTTCCCCAGGAAGCAGCTGGTGCACTGGGAAGGGCCCTGGGGGCCCCGCTGGGGGCCCCCACCTCCCCGAAGGAGCAGCATATCCGCACCAGGCCCAGGGGTCAGGGCAGAACATCCCGGCCTCTCTGCTCCCGGGGAGGGTTTCTGACTCAGCCCTTTCAGCCTGCCAGGGGCTGCTTTGCGGGCCGTTTCCTTTTGCTTCGGGCAGGGGCTTTGCCGGGTGGACAGACTGCTGCCCAGGAAGGCCTCTCACCCTGCCAGGTTTGGGAGGAGACTGTCCCCGGGGGGCCAGGACTAAACTGCCCCGCCCCTGCCACCCTCCGTCTAGTGTGAAACGGGAGGAGAGGCTTCCGCCTGCCCTCCGCGAACCCCCGGAGGGACGCTGCGGGCCCCTGGGGTCACCCACTCCGCTCTGACAGTCCCCTTCATCTTCCAAAAGTGGCAGCGTCAAGCGCGTGGATTTCTAGGTGCAGGTGTATGACGTGTTGAATAATAAAACCCCCAAACATCCGCCCGAGACCCGTGTTGGATTGACAGGCATCACCGCAAAAACAGACCTGCTAGTTTGTTTCCGCCACGCGGGTCCGTCAGCACCGCGAGAGCATTTTTCCCTCTCCGAGAGCTCCAGGAGAAGGAGAGCTCGCTTTTTAAAAACTGAGTAGCAACAGGCGAAACAGCTCGTCCACCCGGGCCAGGACCAAGAGGACGAAGGCGGGAGTGACACGTCCTCCGTAGCCGCGGGAGCCAGCCCGGGACAGGGACGGGCGCCCCAGCTCGCGGCCGCGTTGAGGGCGCGGTGGGCCTTCCACCTGCCTCGCAGGTGTGTCCTGCTTTCTAGGGGGCATCCGTTGTCACTGACGCGCAGTGAGCCCCAGTATCAACATCGAGTCCAGGCGGGGTGAGCACAACAGGGCGAGTGCGCAGCGGGATCTGATGGCGGCGGAGCCCAGGGGGGCGGAAGGCCCGCTGCTCGCTGCGGGGGGCGGGGGCGGAGCGCGCAGCCGGGAGAGCGTCGTCTGGTCGCCCTCCCCCAGGACCCACCGCCCGCCCCGCTGCACTCTGCACGGGGCTGGGCCGAGTCAGAGCCACCAGCCCCACCCTCGCCCAGGGGACCCTGAATCCAGGGGCCGAGGGCTTGGCCTGCTCCATTCAGTGTCCGACACGTACAGGGCATCCCAGGCCGCACTGCCCACTGCCGGGCAGCACGAGGAAGCGGGGACCGCGCCGCGAAGCCTGTCCTCGCGTCCGGCACCGCGGCGGGCGGCCACGGGAGAGAACTCGCCCACGCGGCGGCTCCCCTAACCCGTCCCTTTCGGTTTTTAGTTACGGCGGGGGTGGGGGGTGGGGGGTGAGGGGTCAGCAATCGTTCTAGGAGAAAACAGGAAGCCCAGAGGAAATCGGACAGGAGGCGACGCAGGGCCGGGTGTGGCGGGAGGAATGCCAGCGTTTAAGGTCCACGTGTCTGGCGCAGACGGGCCGATGGACGCCGCGCAAAGCCTCTCCAACAAGGAGCGCAAGCTCCGCGCCGCCCGAGTCTGCGGTCCCCAGCCTGAGTGTTGGTCAGTCGCTGGTCTTCAGACCCAGCGGGCTGGGCTTCTGCAGGGGGGCTTTCCCCACGTCGCCCAGGAAGTCTAGCAATTCTGGAACCCATGCGATTCGACGAGATGTTTTAAACTCGTAAGCGATTGCTCTGCACCGAGGAAACCGACACAGAAATCCAGGGAAGAATCCGAAACCCTCCCCTTCGCTGTCCACCACCCCGTCCCCTAGGGCAGCGGTCCCCGACCTTTGCGGCACCAGGGCCCGGGGCTCCCATGAGCATCTAACGCCGGACGATCTGAGGCGGAGCTGAGGCGGCGATGCTGGCCCTGGCAGCGGCTGCGGATGCACATGAAGCTTCGCTCGCTCGCCAGCTGCTTACCTCCGGCTGTGTGGCCCAGTTCCTAACAGGCCTCGGACCAGGACCGGTCCCAGTCCACGGCCCCAGGGGTTGGGGACCGCTGTCCTAGGGCATGCTCTTGTCACACATTCCATGTCAACACAACACCGAAGCCACCATTTGCTACTGCTGCCTTTAACAAAAACTATATCTGCGTTCCAAATTAAAATTATTGGCAATTAAAAGATGAGATAGAATGAAAAAAAAAATCCACAGAACGATAAGCTTAGCCTGAACTTGTTGTGCATTAAACTGAGTCCCCCAAAAAGACGTGCTGAAATCCTCAACCCCAGTACCTGTCTTTGCAGAGGTAATCGGGCTAAGTGCAGGTCAGACTGTATTGGGGTGAGCTTAATCCAAGGACCAGTGTCCTCGTGAGAAGTAAATTTGGACAGCGACGCGTGTGGGGGGAGGAAGTCACGTGAAGATGGAGAAGGAGGTTGACAGAGGCGGCCGAGAGCTGAGGAACACCACACACCGCAGGTGCCACCGGAAGCTGGAGGCGGGGAGGACCGACCCCCTCCCGGAGCCCCGGCCACACCTTGCTGTGGGACTTCTGTCCTCCAGAACTGCGGGACAAGGCATGTCCGGCTCTTTTAAATCACCTAGTTTGTAGTGACTTATTACAGCAGGCCCAGGAAACTAAGAGCTCGAGGGTCATCAACCGATGGGAAAAGAAAAGGCCCCGACTGTGGTCACGTGCGTATGGACCCCGCAAGCATTCCGGGATGCTTCCGACCATACCCGCATGCCACCCACGGACAAGGAAGGGTTGTTACATTAAAAAGTCCGCTGGGCAGAGGCGCAGGGCTCAGCCTGCGGGATGGGGTGGGCCTGGTGGCCAGCCCAGCTCTGACACTCACCCGTGTGGCCTTTGACGCTGCGGCCTGAGTTAGCAGCTTCCCCTGCTGAAAATTAAGTCAAACGATCCCACGCATTTCACAGGGCTGTTGTGAGGATTAAATGAGGGGATCTGTGCAAAACTCTGAGCATGGTGCCCAACACCCCAAACCTCTGGAATACGGGTTAGCTAGTAACAGCATGGTGGCGAGGGGCTTCTCGGGCTCTGTTGCTCCAGGCTGTTCTGAGCGGATGTCTTGGGGTGCCCTTTCGCCGTCCCCCCCAACGGGGCCTCGGATGCTGAATTCTTTTTCTCGAGCTCGCTTCGACCTGCTCATGCTTTTACACCCTGTAATCGTGTCTTTTTCATTGTCCCTAACAGTTTACCACGTCTAGCTGGTTGCATCCAATTTCTTCTGGCCGTCGCCTTTCTCAGCCTCGCCAGCAGTGAGCTTGATGTAATTTGGGGACACTGACAGCTGAAAAAGACAAAGTCTCAAATTGCATAGGCTCAGTTCCTATTTTCAGTGCAAAGGCTTCCAAAAAATTGGGTACTAAGAAGTGATAATCAAGCTAATGCACCATGATTAAAATGTGAGTCCCCGAAATGATTTCTTAGTTTTTTTTTTTTTTTTTTACATTCGAATGTTTAAATATGAAAGTCATTTGGCTGTTTTATCCATACTAGCGGAGATGACAGAGACTCTTTCAACAGAAACCTCCCAAACCTTTCCAAAGCTATTACAGGGTAGGTAGGCCCAGACCTTTAGTATCTTCAGCTGGATCGATTGTGTTAGCACAAAAGTCTTTTTTCATAATGGAGATGACTGTAATTATAATCGCTTTAGAACACCATTATTATTATTAAGAAGACCAAATTGCAAGGTTCAAGCAGATGTTGGTGCCGCGCAGAGAGAAAGTGGAGGCGCGATGAGACGAGACACCCAGGCCTCGTCTCCCAGGTTCGCGGCAGACGCCCGCGCCGCCGTGATGAGTGGCGGGCAGCGCGAGGGCCCCTGGCCCGTGATGAAGGCGCTCGAGGGAGGCGCGCGCGTCCGAGGACTGGCTTTCCCGTGGAGAACGGTGGTCTGCAGGTCTCTGGTTTCTATGCAACTTTCTCCCTCGCTTCCTCTTCATGCCTTGAACGAGACGTGAGGGGTGGCGATGGGAGGGACAATCCGGCTGTGGCCACCCATCAAGTCTTTAACACCTTGAGGTAAGGTCGGGGAGCTCCGGCTGGAAAGGGCCGTGGGAGGCCCGAGGGAGAGAGGCCAGGAGGCAGAGAGGGAGAGGAACAGATGTCTCTGGCTGCTTCAGATCCCGGCTTCTTGAGTCCAGCTGCCTGGGTTCAATTTCTGGCTCTTTCTCTTTCATGTCCTGTTGCCTTGGGCAAGTCCTTCAACCTCTCCAAGCTTCATTTTATACCCATTCCCTAAATGGGTATAAGATGAGGTCCTTGTGAAGACCCCCAGGGCCAGAGCTTGCGAGAAGGGGAGCCTTCCACCCAATCTGTGACCATTACTTAATTCTCAGAAAATTCTTGGTTATTTATTGCTCGAACTGACAGTTCCACTTTTTCTGTCCACCTAAGCAAGTTTTTGTTTTGTCTTTGGAGGATGCTCAGAGAATAAATGCCTGACTCTTGGCCATGAACTGAGAACGGAAACTCATTCTCGGTTTAGAAGTCACCCCAAGGCTGGTGGCCCCGGGGCCTGCTGTAAACACTCTGCTGGTGGTCAGAGACATTTTATAGGGTCACGGGGAAGAAGCGAAGGTGAATGTCCTATCACTAACACTGGAGAGTTTGCAGGAGGCATTCGAAGGATCGTACACAAACACGGGTTCTGCTGTAAAGCAGCTTATTACTAAATCAGGCCAAGAAGGAGACACAGAATATTTCATTTCCTGTCAAATGTAAAAATTAAATCTGGATGGTTACCAACAGCCTTCCCTGGAAACACGGGAATGTTTAACCGAGAAATAACCTTGAATGATCTACTTCTTTAGCCAAGGTAAAGACATAAGCACTGGATACTCAGTACAGTCCTGTTAATTAAACTCCTCATTTTAAAGTAAAGGTCACTGAATTAATTAATAAAGACAAGCTATTATTTGTGAAAGGTGTTTTTGGTTTGTTTTTGCGAGCATGAGAGAAAGATTGTTCTAGTCCTTCAGGCTTTGTTCCCTCCCTCTTCGGGATCAGGACTCCCGTTCCCACTGCCAAACGAACGCACCCCCCTTCACTTTCCCAGACTAGTCCCTCCCACTCCAAAGGGGAAGGGAGCCATTCCCCATCAAGACGCACATCTAGGGCGAGCTCCTTAGGCCACAAGAGACGTTCATCCTCAGTATCTCGTGAAACCTCGTGAAAGGGAAAAAGCACGAGGTTCTCACCAGCGGCCCCGTGTTCCCACGCGGTGGCTTTCGGCAACCTCACCATCCTGTGGTCTAGTTAAGCCTCCTCAGCTGACTCCCCGCCCAGCACGGGCCTCCAGACCCCCCTCAACTGGCCTCCAGCCACCATCCACCCTGGAGATGGCAGAGACAACAATGAGATGGAAAGCTGCTAGAATCAAAGTTCTGAGCACAATACAGTTTTTATTTTTTTTAAAACTAATTAAACTAGTATAGAAGTTATTCAGTAGAGTTTCTTTTTTTTTTTTTTTAAAAAGAATTAGCATGGCATGTCTTTCCTCTTAAGAAAGTCTTGAATAATTTAATTAGAATTACACCAAAGTCATGAGTCTGTTCTATTTATGGGGGAACCAGAGCTGAATTAAAACCCAAATGACAATGTAAAAATAAAGTATCTGCAGACCGTGCATTCAACTGATAAGAAAAACCCGACTGCAGATCACGCTGAGATGAGGGAGTCCGGAAAGAGGGCTGCGGCGGGCCAGACCCACTTCTGGGATTTTGTTTTTCTTAAGGTTATCGAGCCTGGGGACATTTCTTTCTTGCTACCCCCCCCCAAAAAAAAGTGCTAGTAAATGAAAATCATACTAAGAGACAAAGAAAGCGGTTTGATTTTATTTTGCATTGGGGGACCACTCGGTGCGCGGGGGCCTCGCTCCGGCCGTCTGTCCGCCCAGCGGCTGTACCGCAGAAAATAGTTTTCACGCACACACGTGTTCAGACATTTCCCTCGGCGCAGAGGGGCTGGGCGGCTGGCCCGGCCGGCAGCGAGCCGACTAGCTCCGTCCGTCCCGAGAGGACAGCGGCCCCCTCCCCGGGCAGCTCGCCCTCGGCCGGGCTCACGCGCATCCCCGGCGCAGGGAGCCAGGCCACCAGCCGGTCGGCGATGAGACAGCAGGGGGGCGGGGAGGGGGCGAAGGGAGAGCCGGAGCACCGGGGGACTCCCGGGGCACAGGAGCCGCGCGCCCACGGCCCAGCGCGCCGTCTCCGGAAGGAGGTGTCTCCCGCCCGCCACACGGAAAGCCCCCCGAGAGGCAAGTTACAGGTCCCCTGTCGCTGCCCCGCCGCACGGAGCGGGGAGCAAACAAGTTGTGAAGCATGTGCACCCCTACAGCCCCGAGCTGGCCCCGAGGCAGGGCGGCCGCCGCCCCGCGCCGCGAGCGCCCGCTCCCGGCCCAGCGCAGCGCTTTGCGTCGCTCCCCCCAAACCTGCTTTGGGGGCGCGCTAAACCGTGCGGAGGCGCCGCCGGCGCTGCCCCACGCCCGCGGCTGCCGCCGGCGACGGAGGACGAGCGGGCGCCCACGCACCTACCTTCTGCGGGGGGGTCCCGATCAGCACCTCCAGGTAGTAGCCGCGGCCCGAGTCCCCCTGCAGGTTGTCCACCATGGCCAAGAAGTTGGCGGCGCCCGCGGCGGGCTCCAGCGCGAACGCCAGGCCGTCGGCGCGGGGCTCGGCGGGGGGCCCGGGCCCGGGGGTGGGCGCAGCCCCGCGGCCAGTGGCCGCGGCCACGCGCAGGGGCAGCGTGAAGGGCGCCGAGGCCAGCGCGGCGGCGGCGCACAGCAGCCCCTGGGCCAGCAGCGGCGGCAGCAGCGCGCGGGCCAGCGCGCCCATGCCGGTGGCGGCGCCCGCGGCGCGCGCCCGGCCCGCCCCGTGCCTGTTCCCGTCCGGCGGGCGGCGGCGGCGGCGGTCGCCCGGCTGCGCGGGCGCGGGGCTGCGGGGTCCGGGGGCTGGGAGGGGTCGCACGGGCCGGCGGCGGGCGGCGGGCGGCTCGGGGGAGGGACGGAGGCGCCGGAGCCGCCCGGGCGCGCGCCGCCAAGTTGAGCAAGTTGCCCGCCGCTGCCCCCCCTGGCGGGCGACGGCCGCCCCGCAAGGCCCGGCCCCTCCCCCGCGGCCGAGCGCAGAGCGGGGCGCGCGGGCCGCCCCGGGCCGCGCCCGCCCGCCCTGCACCCCCTCGCGGGCCCGGGGCCGCGCCTCTTCCCCGAGTCCCGCGTTTCCTCGGAGCGCGCCCGGCCGGCCGCGGCCAACGGATGTGACGAGGCGCATCTGATACCAGGGGGGAAAGTTTCGGGAACCCTTAAAGGGAAAGCGGGGGCCCGAACTGCCCCCATCGCGCGCGCGAGGGGCCCCGCCGGCGTCCTCTGGCCCCGCCGCGGCGGGGGCTGCCGGGGGCGACTCGGGGGTCGGGGAGGCGGGCAGGGGGTCCGCACAGCCGCGAGCAGCGCCCGGCGTCAGCGAGCCTGCGCCGCCCCTCGCCAGCGCCTCGCTGCCGCTCGGGGCGCCGCCCCCAATCCCCCCCCACGACCCCCTCCCCGGCCCTTCTTGGGCCTCCCGGCGATCTTGAAGAGGTCTGAGGAGGCGGGCGGGCGAGCGCGCGGGAGCTGCGGGGACTTCTCCGTAGGAATCCGGGCGTGGGGGGGCGGCGGGGGGCGTGGCTGCGGTCGCGGCGGCCGGAGCCCCGGTTCCCCCCCAGCGCCCGCACTGCACGCACCGTGCGGCCGGCAGCCGCTCGCTCACCGCCTGGCGAGTTGCGGTCACCCTTCCAATTCAGGAGTCCCGGGGCTGCGCGGCCGCACCCTCGGCTCGCGTCCCGCACCCACCAAGCCAGGTCTAGGCGGAGGCTGATCTAAGGACTACTCGCTCAGCGGACGACGAGCAGGACCGCGGAAATGCGCTCAGTGACTCCGGCAATGAGAGTTAATTTATTTTAGGTTCTAAACGCGGGGAGAACTATTACACAAGCTAAGTCCATCGATTTTTACTGAAACAAGGAGTAGAAGCACCTTTCTACCTCGTCCAGCTGAATTGTTGGCTGTCTCAAAAAAACAAAACAAAACAAAACAAAAAAAACCGTCTTCAAGCAGGAGGGAGGCTGTTCGCGCCTCACTGTAATTTCCAGCCACTTCTGCTTGAGATTTGATTTTTATCCCTTATGTCAGAGAGCGTCAGCTGTATTGATTTTGAGATGACTTTAACTATAAATCACATTTTCCCCAAACTGTATCACGAATTTCACAAACCCCCGGTCACACAAAGAAGGGCCTCGTTGGGTCCCTTGAGAGGACGTAGACGGAGACCGGCCGTAAATCTGCATAGTTACTCCGGAGCCACGTGTTCCTATAGCCACATTTCAAAACCAAGGTTGCAGGGGAAGTGTAACTTACAAAAATAAAATTGTTTATCCTCCTCGGTGTCCAGTCTTGGGTCCCAAAAGCCATCCAGACAGCTCTAGGAAGAATGTAACCTCATCGAAAGCAATGGAGTGTATTAAGGACCTTGACAAGGGACAAAGGGACTCCGAGGCGGAGGAGTTCGACGCCGGAGACGTCCGCTTTCTCTAATAATTAAAAACCACAAGGGACGTTTTAGAAAACCAAGTCTCATTAAGGTTTGTCCTTCACGAAACTCCCGGCTCCATCTAGTGTGAGTCCGTGGGAGGTTTCTTTTGAAGGGGGTGGGTCTGGTTTGCGGGGAGGCTGGAGCGTGATGGTCTAGTCGCAGGCGAGCCTGTGTGGTTTTAATGGATGGCAGAGTTGCCTCATCGGAAAACGAGGCCCACGCAAGCGACTTGACAGACAGCCCCTGGTGGCTGGCCCTGGGTGGGCTCCGTCTTTCTCAGTGTCTCAGGGTTCCTGATTCCTACTCGGACGGAGTCTTGCCATGGCGCCGGCAGGACCTGGGAAGCAATTCGACCGTCCAGGTGTTTTCATGGCAATCACATGTGGCCGCCCTCGCGTGGGACACCAGTTTTCCTTTATGTCATTCTCGAGGCGCTTCTGTGAGGAAGAGGCCACGTCCCATAGTCTTGGCGGGCAATGCAGGGGGGAGGGAGAGAGGGTGAACTCCTCACTCCCAGACGGCACCGCATGTGCTCTTCAGACTGGCCCATCCTCCCTCACTGTACCCATAGCCCCCCTCCCCCATCCTCCCCCTCACCCCTCTTCTCTCCCTCCCCCACCCCCGCCCCTCGCTCCTGCCCCTGCGGGTGCCGGGTCCCCGTGTTCAGCCACATACTTCCTTGGTTCACTCTGGGAGACCTAAACCCCGCAGTAACATGGGCCGGCTCCCCTCGCGAGCTCAGCATCCACACGTTCCGGAAGGTGAGGAGGGGTCTTACTTCCAGCCGAAGGAACCAGCCGGGGCTTTCCCCCAGGCGTCCATGGCATGTGGCCTGAGACCCTATCCTCACTGTGTCTGCTGGTGGCCGCTGGCTCCAGCCGCCAGCTCTGACTTCCTGTGGCACCAGCAGCTCTCGGACTTGTGTTCCCAGGAACCCTTTATACTCAACAGTCTGGGATCCCAAAGAGCCTTGGTTCATGAGGACCATAGCTATTCATAGTTATTATGTATTGGAAATAAAACAGAAATTTTAACACCATGTAACAATTCATTAAAAAAAAAAAGGCAATGAACCCATTACACAGCATAAATAACATTTTAATGAAAACTGTATTTTCCCCAAAAGTTAGTGAGAAGAATGCCATTATTTCACATTTTTGCAGATCTCTATCTGGCTTAATACAAGGGAGCTGGATTCTCATATCTGCTTCTGCATTCAGTCTGATAGGAAGCCTCTAGAAAATCCTCCCCAACAGGCAGGAGAGAATGAGCATGGAGAGGGTATTATCTCAAAGACGGTTCTAGGCTGAGAGCCCCTTGGAGAACTGCTCCTCTGTACTGTGGTTCTTGGGTTTCTGCCTTCGTATCTTAAGTTATCGTCAGGGTATCGTGATTCCCGTGTCTCGGGCGCTGTGGCAATAACTGAGAGACAAAGGCAAGAGACAGCGGGCGCTTCAGTTTGCAGAGGAAAGGAGCCCGGGTTTGGCCACCCACCCCTCAGACACTGCGCCTTTAGGGCCATTGGTCTGTAAGCTGGTTTTTAAGAAACAAAAGACTCAGAAAGGTCCTCTGACCCTCCCCTCTTTCCTGCCCAAGAGATTCTGAGAGAACAACCTGCTCCAGGAAGGGGACCTTAGCGAATAGCCTCAGCATTAGACAGGAAGCGCCTGTGGGCACCCCCACACTGGCGCCCCATGTCCCACTGTTTCTGGGTGGCCGAGCGAGAATGTCCCTGCCTTGTGTGTTCCACACCCTGTAAATTGCTCATTCTCGCTTCTGAAGTCTAAGACCCCTTTTGCCACGTCTTCTCTCCTTTGTTCAAAAAATGTCATATATATAATGTCATACATATATGTATACCCAATGTCGCCTGCCGCACTGTCTTGGGGATTCTATGCTTACGTGAATTCCCCATGCACGTGTATTAACGTTTGGTTTTCTCCTCTTAATCTGTCTCTGGTAATTGGATTACTAGACCAGCTAGAACTTAGAAGATGGGGAACGTAGTATTGTTTTCAACCCCCACAGACTAGATCAAGGGGACCCCCATCCCTGTCGAGACTCGGCCACCTGCAGCCCAGCAGAGCTCATCAGCCCTGCCACAGCTCCATTTCCTGCCTACCTCCTGGCTCCTTCTCTGACTTAAAGACGTGCTTCGAGCTCCTACATCTCTCTCTTTTAGCCTGTCTTGGTCCAGCCCTCTGCAGGTTATCGGCCCATATCTCCCTCCCCTTAAAGTCCACACTTCTAGAAAGTGCTGCCTGCATTCCTTATCTAAACCTCCCCCTCCTACGCTGGCTCCTCACCCTACAAAGCTCCCCCCAGGGGATATTCCATACTGGCTCCTCCACTTCTAGCGTTTTCCACCCTGGGGATGTGCCTGCCCCTTTCCCGGGAGGCCCCCTCTTCCACGGGTCTGGGGAGGCTCCAGAATTGCTCGGTTTAGAAGCTCCCCAGGAAAAACAGGAATTGGGGCCTAGGACAGATGAGATGCAGGTGTCGGGGTGAAGAGGTTGGGTGCCCTAGGGATCCCGACTTGATGTAGAAACCTCGGTGAGTATTGTCGAGGTCTTTCCTATTGAAAAGTCTCTACCTCGCTGTGTTGACTAACAACACCTAGAAACCACGAGCATCTCTCCTGCTCAAATCAGGGTTTCTAAACCCCGCTCCCCTCTAAGCTGGGGCTCCTGGAGAAGGAGCCTCGCAGGCATGCGGCAGACAGTCCACCAGGGGAGCCTGGAACATCTCCTGGTGCGGGAAAAGCAGGTACACCCTCAGGGCCTGAGGTCCAGAGCTGGGGCAGAGCCGGGATGGTTTAACCGGCATTAAAAACAGAGACCGCGATTGCTCAAAGACCTCCGTTATGCTTAAACCTGTTGGCTCATTACGTTCCTTTAAAAAGTGCGTTCATTACCTTTGAAGAATGTTAGGGAACCCAACTCATTTTTAAAGACTGGCAGAGAAAGGAAAAGAACTGAGCATTTATTCTCTCGACTTTCCTATGCAAACTATACCTCAGCGCAACCAAATAATTGATGAGGGGAACTTTCTCTTTATAGAATTCCTGCAGCTAGCACACGAAGAATGCATTGTGGAATTAGGGTACTTCCAGTCACACCCCGCGATGAGTTAAGGGATCTGGGCACTGAGCACACAGTCAGGGCTGACGACATCGCACACGAAAGGAGAGAGAGGACCCAACGTGAAGAGGGACGTCCACGCGAGTCTCCCGAAGCCTCTGCCCCAGGCCGCGGCTGGCGGCCGCGTCCTGGGGCCGACCCTGGCGTGCCGCCGGTTCTGCGAATATAGCTTTACTGAAACGCAGCCATACCCATTTGTTTAAGTAGTTGGAACAGAGACCTCATGTCCCTCTAAACCTAAATTATTCACTGTCTACCCTTTTACTGCCAAAGTTTGCCAACCCCTGCTCCAGATCACCCGAGTTCCAAGACCCTTATCAATCGATTGCGACCTAGAGACCCTTATTTGGAGTCTGATCTGAAGAAAACGAAGAAGTTAGTTATGAGGCCACGAGAGAAATCTGAACACTGGTTAGATGATGTTATGGGATTTTCCTTAATATTTTTAGATGTAATAATGGTATCGTGTGTGTGTGTGTGTGTGTGTGTGTGTGTGCACGTGCATACACACTTAAGAGTTTGTATCTAGTGGAGACACAGGCTACAATGTTTGTGAATGAAATGAGTCTCGTTTCAAAATAACATGGGTCGGTGGGGGACGTGGCAGGCATTGTTCTCGGTGAAACACGCAATGGCCCTGTTCGCAGGCGCCGTCAGCACGCCCACTTCACAGATAAGAAATCAGGGGCAGAGGTGATCCCTGCTGAGCGGTGGGAGTGGGCGTGAGACCTGACCCTTAGCTGAGTACATCTGGGGTTTGGGGGTGCTGCTCTCCCTGCTCAGTTCCAGGGCTTGGTCCAAATATAGCTGCATGAACAGCTCCCACGTCTCATCCCGGATACCGAGAGTCGCGGGTCAGGTTTCCATATTGATCCCCCTTCTGGAGTCTACATCATCATCGTCATCCGTATTAGTGCCGGGGAAGCAGCGTGGCCATGAGAAGTGGGCTGCTGGCCGCAGACAGCCTCGTCTGGCTGCACCGGCGTCTTCTGTGAAGTGCCGCGTGTATTCTGGTCGCCGCCTGGGAGGCTTCTTGCCTCCCGTTCCTGGCTGAAGTCTGCAGGAGGTGGGGGGTGGGGGGGGGCAGCAAGCAAGGGCGTCCGATCTGACAGGGGCCATTTGGAGAATGGACGGTGGGTTTATGAGTCTGTTGGGGGAACAAAGCAAGAGTGAAGGAGGGAAGGAGTGAAGGAGAAAACAAGGAGGAAGGGGCAGGAGGAAATGCAGGCCGGCCGGGTGGGGGTGAGGGGGCGGGGCGCGATGGGGTGGGGAGGAGCTGGGAAGCCGCTTCCGCATAGCCCCTCCCTCGGGATTCCTGTGCTCCGCGGGGGTTCAGAACCCTGGCGGGCCCAGTTTCAGTCCGACCCGTTTGATCTCCCCCTGGAGAGGGAAGCAGTGTGAGCCCCCAAACCAACCCCCCATCAAGCTCAGGGCACAGAACCCCCCCTCTCCCGAGCTCAGGGTGCAGAGGCTCCTAGTGGATCTTCCTGCCGGGGGCTGGTGGGTGCGCGGGGGAAGCAAGGGACCTCACGGGACAGGTGACCGGGCAGGGCCCTGTCTGTGTGCAGAGCAGACAGCCTGGCACTTGACCTTCGGCCGCCCACCATGGGCGGCCTGCTGCGAGGTGAGACGTCTGGTCCGGCAGGGCCCCCGGCCGGCAGCTGGGACCTGGAACCCTCGTGCGCACCGCGGAGGAGGCCATAAAGAAGGGGGGAGGAGGGCTCCGGGCAGCGGCGGGACGCCCGGGCTTGCCGGCCCCGACCCCTGCGTGGGCTCCTCCAGCCTTCCCTTTGACCCCTCACAGACACTCTGAATGTCCCCCAGCAGAGAGGCCGGGGTATGCGTGGGCAAGCCTGTGGTTGTGGGCCCCGAGCACGCACAAAACACCCCAGGGAGCCCTCCGGAGCAGCATGCACGGTGACCTGCAGCCTCGGCCGCTTACACAAGGCCCGTGGCCCCCACACCTGGCTCAAAAGGGCGGCCACCCCCTGCCTGCTGGTTCTTAGCCCTGCGCCCTGCCCCATGCTGCCCCTGCACCAGCCCCAGGGGGAAGCACATCGGCTGACCCTGCCCCCCAGTTCCACTGGAGACTCTCTCCCAAAGGCCTCCACTAAACTCGTTGCAGGGAGAGCCCACCCTAGCTACCAAATTCGTCAGCCTTGGCTTTTACCTGCAAACACGTGCAGACAAGGAGAGGGTCTCAGACTCTCCGGGACCGCCGGCAGCTCACGGAGGCCCCCTGAGCGGGGCGGGCGTGGGGAACGTCACATAGAGTCCTAGAATTCCCCCCCCCCTCAGGAAAATTTCAGAAGCTACTAAATTAAGGAAATAAGAACTTTTTTTTCTTTTTTCTTTTTTCTTTTTTTTTTTGGTGAAAAAAAAAGTGAGCAATTGGAGCTCAAGAAAGAATTCTTGGAGATAGAAAACATCATTTCTCAGGTTGAAAGGAAAACTCACGAAGGCAGCGAGTGGCAGCAGGGACAGAGCTAAGATCCGACGCCACGAATTCGGCTCCCCGTAATTCAAGGCAGAGTCGCAACCCCGGGGCAGAGGCGAAGAGGTGGGAACTTTCTATTTATGACGGAGAGGAATCGGATCTTTTTTTCCTCTCATAGGCTCAAGGAAGGGAGGGTGGTGCGGAAATGGGGGAGATGAAGCAACAATCAAAGAAACAAAAGTTTTCCTTGAGCTGAAGACATGGGGTCGAAAACGCTCCCCCAACGCTGGGGGCAGTTCTGTGAAAGGGCACTTCAGAATTCTGAGGACAAAGAGAAAGAACTGTTATAACGTGTGTCCGGCTGGCAAGGGCTCGTCTCCCGAAGACTCTGCGGCAGAAGACAGTAGAGCGACCCACCGTGGGCAAAAAGAGTTAGTCCCCAAGTTCTGTCTTTCCTGCGGGAGCGAATACAGCGCAGCGTCCAGAAACGTGCCGTTTCTGCGGCAGATGCTGCTCGCGGAACATGCCAACCGAATGGAAACGAAGCGCATCAGAAGGAGGGATTTAAGGGAAGGGAGGTGCAGCGCGTGAGAAACAGCACCGGGGAGGATGAAACTCAGACTCGAACCCGAACGGCTGTCGCTGTCGTGCAAAGAAAGGCTCAGCGCGGCTGGCAAGGAAGGGTTCCCGCGCGGAGGTCGTTAGGTAGGGCGTGAGCGACGGGGGGTGCAAAGCAACAGGCGCCCCGCCTGGAGACCACCCAAAGAACCCCCATTGGTGGTAGAATTGTGGGTACGCACATGCGCACTGGGCAGTTACATAGCAGCCAGCTGTCAGTCAAAATGCCCTCACTTGCCAGTCACCTAGGAATGCGTGTGGAACCGACCACGGCGGCCCGAACAAGAGACAGACGTTCCCACGTCTGGGCCCTTGCCCTTCTGGACGACTCCTCCTCCTCCTCCTCCTCCTCCTCCTCCTCCTCCTCCTCCTCCTCCTCCTCCTCCTCTTCTTCTTCTTCTTCTTCTTCTTCTTCTTCTTCTTCTTCTTCTTCTTTTTTGTGTGTGGCCTTTTTGTGATAGTTACAGTGCTGAGAACATGTGCCGCCTTGGGGCATTCTTTGTCTTTCTAAAACATACTTTTAATGGAACTATTACCTCCGAGTGACCCGTGATTCTTCACTGCCATTTGAGGTGGAGCAGAAGGGAAATGCCAGCTACACGTCTGTGGTCTGTGCCGCCACGATTCCTCTCCCTCCCCCCTACTTTTGGGGCGACACTAAAGTTGCCCCAACGATGACAGTTTGATGCAAAAAAAAAAAAAAATCACATAACAACCGAGAACCAGAATTCCAGACTGTTTCAGCAGGCTCTTTCAGTTGGGGGAGGGGCAGGGTGCGGGTGGGGAGGGGGCCGCCTGGGTGAGGGCGGGGCTGCATCCGGGTGACAGGGGAGGGGGAGTGGGGGGAGGCTGGCTTGGAGAAGATCCTTCTGCTGCTTCCCGCCTCAGCTTTCCCGTCTGTAGCATGGGAGACCAAGCACACCTCGCCGGCTGCTGTGAAATTAAGGCCTTACATGGAGCTGGCACATCGGGGCTCAACAGGAACCGGCTATAATTTCAGCAAATAACAGTCGTTATTACTGATGATGACGGGAAAGTATGGGTTCAACGGCATTTAATTGTTTTCTAATTTAAAAGCCCAGGACTTCAGTTATGGCGTCATAACGATGTCCTGGGAACCCCTTCTGTGCATCATTCTGGGTGTGGAGTGCCAGCCCTGCTCGTCCAGCAAAAAGCCTGTGTCCATGGAGTCCTGTGTCCTGTGTCCTGAGTGACCCACCTCCCTCAGGCCTGGAGGAGGTGGGACAGTCCCCTAGAGAGCTTTGCAAGTGGAGCCCGCTGACCTTCAGCTCAGTTTGGCTTGCAGGGTGGAGTTTGTTTGCTTTTTTTTCCGAGGCTGGGGCTTCTCCCCCTTGGGAAGGTCACCTCGTGAAAATTCTCCCTTGGGGTGACGAGCAGGACGCAGACCTGTGCACAGGGGGTGATGGTACGGTTAGTTTTGACATCTCAGGCACAGGAAGTGAATCACAAGCAAAGGCCCTGGTGCTCCCTCCAGTCGTCAGGACGGGGACGACGTCCCCAGCGGCCCCTCCCACGGTCCCCGGTACTGCGTGCTCTTACCTGGGCCATCCTCCCTTAGCATCCCTTGGAACAGTGGGGCTTTTGGTCCTGGAGGGCAACCCGGCAAGGTCAGCACCTGTCTTTGGGACTTCCTGGGGGTGGGGAGGATCGAAGGAAGAGGACTTCTGGTAGAAATTTATCTTTTAGGGAAGTGTGTTTACAGCCAGACAATCACCGTTGTAACTGTTTCTGTTTACCAGCCGCCATACGCCAGCCTCTTACACACTGTATCTCATTTCAGCAGACACTGTCCTCCGCAATCCACATGTGCGGCAGCTGAGACCCAGCATCGTGAGGGACCTCGCCCCACAGCGCGGGGAGGTGGGGGGGGGGGCGAGCGGGGAGGAGATGCCAGAGCCCAGGCCCTGTGTTGCTGAGCCAGCATGCAGCTCAGGAAGATTTGGAGGGCGACGGGATCCTGCAGGCGTTGGCTTCACCGGTGTTTTTATTCATTTGGTTTTGACAGACAGAGCTCCCGTGCGTCCTTGCTTTGTGAGAACAGCCCCGCTGCCCCCGTGACCGGGCAGCGTGAGTCCCCGGGCGCTGGCCGTGGTCCGTTCGCGAGCGTGGTGACTGGGTGGCGAACTTGCCCTCCTTTCTGCTCGGGAGTGCGGAGGCCGCAGTGTTCTCGTTTTTTGAATGCTTTGTGATACCTTCGGGCTGCGGCAGGCTGCACTCTAAAAGCTCAAGGCTAAAAAAAGTAAGCTTATGTCCTCGACGCCCCGCTGTTACCACATTGGACATAAACTTGGCGGAGTCCCTTGATGGAAACTAAGTGTGAACGCTGGGATGAGCTTCCACAGCCCGGGGAAGGACGGTCAAGGGCGCGACAATAACCTCGGGCTCGGAGCCCGGGATGGATGGGGTCCGTGAGGCCTGGGCAGCATCTGCTCGGAGGCTGACCGCTGCCCTCCCTCCGCAGGCCCCGCCCCTGCTCCTCCCGTTCTCTCCACCCCTTAGTGTCGCTGGCTGCAGTCCTCAGCCCCGCCTGTGCCCCACGGGGTCTCCCCGGGGCCGGGCTTGTCAGCGCAGAGTGCCCGCTCAGCCCCTCCTCAGCTCCTGCCTGTAGCCTCTGCCTCCTTCGCCATCCTCTGGGATTTCTAATAGGAATCTCAGGTTCGACATGACCAAAATGGAACTTCTGCCCCTTTGCCCCCTGCCCCGCCCTGACCGACTCTCTCCCTGCCATCTCCCTCACCGCAGTTAATACCCCACTCATCCGTGTGCAGACCACAAATTCGGGGGGCCGCCCTTGACTCCCATTTCCGTCACGCCCCGCATCCAATCGACAGGCATCGTACTGGCCCTACCTTCAAAATTTACCAGAAACCGACCACCAATTTCTTACTCCTTCGTGGCCACCTTGTCCGAGCCTCCGAGCCGCCACCATCTCCCACCTGCCCTGGCCTCCAGGTGGGGTCCCCTTGCTTCCTGCAGACCTAGAGGTTTCCTCTGTCTGCTTCCAGCCACAACGGCCGCCCTCCCGCCCACCTGGCCCCCGCACTCCCTGACCCTTACCTGCCCTGCCGTTTTGTCTCCCAACCCCCCCTCCTTCCTGCCCTCCCTCCCAGCTTTCTTTCTCTTTCTTTCCCTCCAGAGTGCTTGCCGCTTTAAGACAGACCACATACATGACTCACTCCCTCCGTTCACCGTTCACTGCCTCTCTCCTGCACGCCTCCCTCCCACGGCCCGCGAACTCCACGTGGGCGGAGGTCCTTTCCTGCTGCTTGTCCATGAATCCCAAATGCCTGGAGCGGAGGTTGGCACGCTCCAGGGCCTCGGCGCCCATTTGTCGAATGAATGAAGGAAGGAAGGGATTGCAGGCACCCCAAGATTGCCCACTGGACCCCTCTTCTTTCCCAGAGTCCAGCATGGGTAGCCCTTTAGAGTCCCCTCGGCTGCTGTGGTCGCTGCCACCGCAGGCTGCTCTCGCTGCGCTGCTGGGGTCAACTCAGCCCCGCCGGCCCCGCCAGAGCCCAGAGATGCTGCTCTGGTGAGTGGGGGGCTGCATCCATCCTAGCCGGGCGGAACTGGCCATTAAGCTGTGAAAATGGTGGTGCCTTGGGTCCAACACGAGACACGGAGACAAGGAAAGGCGGGAGGGGCCGGCCGAGGACTCTGAATGGATGTTAACAAGACTATCCTAGTAAATAAAACGCTAACAATAGTTCTGTAGGGCTTTATGTCATTTTTAAGTGTGCAAGCACTGAAACTTCTAATTTTGGGCAAAAGATTGATGATATAAGTGTCCGTCGTTTTCGTCACTAAACATGTTTTCCTACACTCATGAGAATTCCAGTTGATTCGCAGTTCACATGCGTGTCGAACACTGTTCTCAGGGACGTTCCTTTTAAATCCATTTATTTCACATATTTTATGCCTATTTTCTATATTATATATGTTTTGTGTTAAAATGGCTGAAAAGCCATGGTCTTTTGGAGTTAAGATACATGAACTCTGAGAATACTGTTTTTCTGAGCGGATGTGGGTATGGAGATTCGGGGTAAATGGTTTTCCATCGTATTTCCAGCCAAAGGGCACAGAGGGACAGATGCTCGATTTGGCCCCAGCTCTGAGCTGGGAGCGTCTGCTCTGAAGGGCACAGGAAAAACAGTACCCTCCGGTCGGGTCCCTCCGAGGTCTGGTCTTAACCACACATAGCCTGGCTGTATCCTCTTCTCTCCCTCCCTCCCTTCCCCCCTCCTTCCCTCCCTCCCTCCCTCCCTCCCTCCCTCCCTCCCTCCTCCTTCCTTCCTTCCTTCCTTCCTTCCATCCTTCCTTCCTTCCTTCCTCCCTCCCTTCCCCCCTCCCTCCTTCCTTCCCTCCCTCCCTCCTTCCCCCCCTCCTTCCCTCCCTCCCTCCCTCCCTTCCTTCCTTCCTTCCTTCCTTCCTTCCTTCCTTCCTTCCTTCCTTCTTCCTTTCTCTTATTATTTTTGTTTAACTCCTTCGTTCTTTCCAAGGTCCCCTTTGGCTGCACGTCCCCCATCAGCCAGGCGCACCGACCCTCGCGAGATGGGTTTGTATTAGAGAGTATTTTGCAAAATGTAAAATCTCATGTGAACTCAAGGAAAGCATCCGCTGTGTTATACGTGTCTCTAGAAGGTGGGATGACTAGATAATTCCAGAGCCTGAGTGAAGTGTTTCCCTGCAGGAACTTTTTGTTGTTTGTTTGTTTTTTAAATTTATTTTTTTATGGTGACATTGATTAATGAAATCCAATAAGCTTCAGCTGTACACTTTAGCAGTAAAGCATATATACGTTTACACTGTGTGTTCACCTCCCATAGTTAGATTTCTTTCTGTCACCACAGATTTGACCCCCTTTACCCCGTCTCCCTCCTCCTCCCCGTCCCCGCTGGTAACCAGCAGTCTGTAGTCCATGTCCGTGAGTCTCTGTTTGTTTGTCCTGTTCACTTGCTGCTTTAGGGTTTATATCCCATGTGTAAGTGATAGCGTGTGATTTTCAGCTTAAGGTACCAGCCCTGCGCCTGGCCCAGGGCTGCCTGGAAGGGCTTCCCCCGCAGCGTTTTGGCCTAGAGCTTAGACTCAAGCCCTGAATCTTGGAATGCCGGGAGGCACTTGTGCGAGAAGAGCCAGCCAGGCCCTCTGGGGCTCAGCGACTTCTGCTCCTTTCCCGCCCCCCTGGACCAGACCAGGACTCAGCCCTGCGTCTGGTTGTGGAGGGCCATCTGGGGGCACACCTGTCCACAGGTCATGCCCGCTCTGCCCCTCCTCCTGCTTGAGAAGCATGACCAGCTCCTAATGCGCTGGGACTGGCCAGTCCCCAGCCACCTCTGCCCTCCGCCATCCCACATGCACACGCACGCACGCACATGGCACACACATGGCACGCACATGTGTATACACCACACACACACATGCACACACACCACACACATGTAAACAATACAAACACCGCACACGTATACCACACACACGCACACGCACACACCACACACTCCACGCACACACGCACACATGCCACACATACATGCACACACATCACACACACATACCACACACGTGTGCACACCATGCACACATGGACCCATGCATACCACACACACACCACGCATACCACACACACAGCACACACAGCACACACACAGCACACACACACGCACACGTACGAGCGGATGATCCGCGGATGTATTGTAAGCCAGAAGTCCCCCGGCATCTGCTCTCCGTGTTGGTAAGGTTCCCACACTCCGACTCGGGGCCGGCCCCTCTGGACCAGGAGGCGAGTCTGTTGGGCGGCTGGACGGGGGTGGGGGGGGGTGGGGGGGTGGACAGGCTGCGTGCCAGCAGAGGGCACCTTGGACCTCTGGGGTCTCGGTTTGGAACACCGGGCGCTTTTCTTGGGGAGGCGGCAGGGTCTCCCTGGAGACAGTAACCTAGGTGACAAGCTGTGCCATTTGCCCTGTGGCCGGGGCTTCAGGCGTGCCCCCCACTTATCTGCGGCCACTTCCAGCCCCACCCTCCAGATACCCCATTCCCGAAACAGCAGCTCTGCCACTGAGCTCGCGTGAAACGCCCTGCATGCAAGGAAAGCGAGCAGTGTTGATCCACGATGAAGCTGCCCACCCTGAGAATTTATAAACCCTGATCACAGGTCCTCTGCAGACGCCTCACGTCCCAGTCACGTGATCACGAGGGCCGCAGGGCGTCCGGTCCCGCGGCCCTCGCCGAGCACGCCACTTTCTCCATAGCGCGTGGGTTTGGTCTCGGGGCGGGAGGGGTTCGCCGGGTCTTGTCTGTGCTCCACGTTCAGAGTCACAGAAGCGGCTGAAAACCCCTCAAATGACCCGTTTAAAGCAGGGGCCCGTTTAAAGCAGGTGCATCTCGGGCAGTCACTTTTACGGCACATGCGCACATCCTCCAGGGGCCCCTGCTTCTGCAGATGGGGCCATCGGTCGCGGGGCCTTTGACGCTCTGGATGTGGCTGTCAGATCGGGTTGAGATAACTTTAGTCTCCGGCTGATGCTCCTCCCCTTGAGGCAAACTTTTATTTGTTCTTTGTTTCTGGCTAAAATATTTTGAAAACAAAACAAAACCACACCTCGTGTGCTGGTTAGGGTATGCTGGTCCGTGTGCCGCGCGCGTTCCTTCCAGCACCCCTCTTTGCTGCTGCCGCGAGTCCCGCTTCTGTCTCGCCGTGCTGGTGTGTGGCCCTCCACCAGGTGACCAGAGGGATTTCTGCGGTTTCCGGTCACGGTTTCCGGTCTTTGTTTGCAAGGATCAGCAGAGGAGGGAATTCCAGCAAGTGAGTAAATTCCCAGCAGCCAGGGGCCAAGGAGCCCGAGTTCCGGAGCAGAAAGCTGAGTCCAAGAAACCATGGTCTACACGTTCCACGAAGCCTCTTATCTCTTCCCTGCCAAACGGTGACTCACCCCGTCCTCACTAATGAGGGTGCACAGCTTTAGGGCTCAGGAGGCCCCCCACAGCCCCAGGCAGTGGACACACACCTGAGCTTCCCTTATCAACCACATGGGGAACAGCCTCTCCTCACCTGGAAGAGCCTTTTATAACCTGTCAGACTGTACTAGTCACAGAAGGCTGACACTTCTTAGTCATGCGAAGCCCTCGCTGGGCCGGTTACATCTGTGGGATAACCCTCCAGGGCAGCGTGGCCATGTGTGTGGCTCTCCTACAGCCATGGCTGTCTCGTGGTGCTTGGCTGGGCGGAGGTGATGGCCTGCAGGCTGGGCTGTGGCTCTAGGGCAGTGTCAGGAACGTAGGGGCCCCCCAGGGAGGCCTGCCCTCTGCCCCTGCAGGACGCCAGCGGCCCCCTCCGTGCCCCGGCTGCAGTCGGTGGGCTCCGTGTGAGCCTGCAATGCTTCCACTAGGGCCACCTTACAGACGATGAAGCCCCAGGGGCCCCAGCCAGTGTGCCGGGTGCTGGCCGGAGGCGCACGTGATCCCTGGCAGGAGGCTCCAGCTGCCCACTTCCTCTGTCCACCAGGGTCTTCTCCCTCTCATTGGTTTCCCCCATGGGGCTTTTAAAGAGACCCTTGGCTAGACTCCCCTGGGGGGCTGGAAGGGCCCCCACAGTCTGCACTGCTGGGGCGGAGCTGGCGTTAACTGGCTGCTCGGTGACCCCTGGTCTGGGCTGGGTGAATGTCTGGTGTTGCATTCCCAGCTGGGCGGAGCAGTGGGGACCTCCTTTACCTAGAAATCAAGCTTCTGGCTTTTGAACAAATATATTAGAGAAGAAGAAAAGAAGCCTTTCGCTCCTGAAATGCGGTAAGCAAGTTGGGTTTGAATGCCTCCATCGAACCTGCTCTAAGTGTCGAGTAAGAATTGTTAAGGGTTGAATTGCACCCCGCCTGCCCCTCCACCCCGACCCCAAGGCCTAACCCAGGGGACCTGGAAATCGCATCTGTGCGGGTGTGATTAGTTGACAGGAAGTCATCCTGGAGTGGGGTGGGCCCTAAACCAATATGGCCACCTCTTTAAAAAAGGGGGACATCCGGACAGAGATGAGCATACGGAGAATGTCGCAGGAGGGCAGAGATCGGGGTGACACATCTACAATACATCGACGGGGAAGGCCAGGGATTGCAGAAGCCCGAGAAGCTGGGGAGCAGGCTGGAGCGCGAGAGGAGCCAGCTGCAAGCCCGTCTGGGCTTCCACACTCCGGAGCCGTGAGACGGTGAATTCCGTTGTTTTCCCGACTCGGGGCTTTGTTACGGCGGACCTGGGGCGTTCAGATGCGAGGGGCGACGGGCTAGTCTTAGGCTCTCGTCCCTGCCCCCAGGGGGGCTGGGCAGTGTGAGAACCTGCGCTGCTTTGGGCAGGAGCTGCCTGACCATTGTCTCCGCTGAGGTCACCGGACACGCGGCCAGCAGTGTGCAGCATGCTCCTGCCCTCTGACCAACCCGAGGCCAGCGTCTGGGCGGGGCCGGGGCTCCTGGGCGGGGCCAGGTTCGTGGGCGGGGCCAGGGCTCCTGGGTGGGGTCTGGTCTCTGGGCGTGGCTAGGGCTCCTGGGCGGGGCCAGGGCTCCCGGGTGGGGTCTGGTTTCTGGGTGTGGCTAGGGATCCTGGGCGGGGCCAGGGCTCCCTGGTGCAGGGACAGGGAAGACCCCCGTGTGGCAGAGGCCGGATGCCGGATGCCGCGTGCTGGCTTCTGGTCCTGACCCTTCTGGGTCAGGGTGGAAAATCCCGCACGCCGGCAGGTCCAGATGGGCCTCTGAGCAAGATCTCTTCGGAAGAAAAAGTTCTGTGGTGGAAAAAATTTGCGCACAGTTGACCTTCCCCGGGCAATGCGACTTGCCTGGGTCGCACCGCCATCTGTCTGCCGGCCTGTCCTCCGGTCTCTCTCCTTCCATCCTGCTTGTCCCCGCAGAGGTCTGCTCTGGTGGGCGGAGGTGGCCCTGGACAGCCCCCGCTTCGGGCGGGAGGCCAGGCTTGTTTTTGAGACTCGCAGCTCTCTTTCCTCCCGGAGATGCCTGGGATACCAATTCCCCTTCTCCTGTCTCCAAATGAAGCCGCAGCCGACCATCCCCCCCCCCCCCCCCCCGTTCCTTTTTCCACACCGAGCACCACCTGCGTCTCAGGGGGCAGCGCCCTGGGGCTGACAGCAAGCTGTTTGGGAATCAGGTGGGTTTTTATCAACATAAATACCGAACTTATCCATGAAGGAAATGTTTGTGGTGACCAACAGTGAAGCCAAGGACAGGGGAGACTGTGCCTTCCTGGCGTTCTGTCCTGGACCAGCTGCCAACCTGGGCTTCGAGGTGGCTGGAGAAACCCTGCCCCGTCCCCAGCCCCCACGCTAGCCCCGACCTGGTGCGACCTGGTCGGCCAGGCAGACGCAGACGGAAGCAGGCAGAGGGCGGCTGTCTTGGAGTCACTGGAGTGGCGAGTGTGGCAGAACCTGGAGCACGGGCCCCTCCACATGTGTCCGTTGGTTTAAAGTAGCCAGAAAGAGCTCCCCCTGGGAGCCTCCCCCCACCCCCACACACAATCTGAAGGACAAACCAAGGAGATCTGGCCCTGGGCGCAGAGGATTCTGGGGGCTGTCTTCTGCCTGCCTCCCACAAGCAGAAGGGTGATGGGACCGGTCCTTTGCCCGGCTGGGGGATGAGGGATGAGACTCAGGCTGGCCGGCCTGGCGATGGGAAGCACGTGCTGGTGGGGCACGCGGACGGACCTGGAGCAGAGGCCTCGCTGCGGCTCCCGGCTCCGCGCTTGGACAGCGCGTGGCCTTGGGCAGGCTCCTGAACTCGAGCTTCGACGTGTCGCCTGTAACATGATCATCATAACGTCGGCCTGACGGTTGTATCCACCGTACACGGGGCACCTGGAGCAGGGGCAGCCCTAACACGTGTTTGTGAAATGAGTATCCGAGGCCAGCGGCAGAGAAGCGGCCACCCAGGAGGACCCGGTGACGAGAGGACAGAGGGGCTGGATTGCCCACGGCCACTGCCGGAGGGTGGCAGGGCCTAGGTGTGAACCCAGGTGAGTCTAATTCTCAAAGGACGGTCGGGGGACGCCAGGTAAATTTACCTGCGTCGCAGTATTTGCTCCCCGCCTGGTTCTCCCCGGGCACCGGGAGGGTGTATCACGAGACTCGCACGTGGACGCCTTCCCCTGCCCAACGCCTCTTCCAGGCCCTGCGCGAGAGCGCCGGCTGGAGCAGGAAGCCCAAAGCCCAACTGGCAAGAAGGTTGTTTTGGAAAACGCTCCGCGGTGTGGGCCGGCCAGGCTTTCTGTGCGTTTCCGCTGGTCCCTCGGCCTCGGGCCAGGGCTGGGTGGCAGATGGCCGCGATTTCTGCCGGACTTCTTTCTGAGTCAGTTTCAAAACACAAGGAGGAGGAGAAGCACCTGTTGTCCCTTTTCACTTCTGGTGGCTTCATATGCAGACACAATTCGATTTTTCTTTCCTCTAAGAAGACATTTGGAGATGATGGTGCGGGACTGGGGAGAAATGAGTTTTTCTTAAGGAACTTCTCACCCCGACATGCATCATCTTTCCTATACTTTTCGCTGCTCGTAATTCAAGAAGCAGGTGGGTAGGTTTAAGAGTGTGTATGTGAGTGAGTGTGTGTGTGTGTGTGCGTGTGCATCTGCGTGTGTGTGTGGAAGAGAGAGACACGTTCGGGACACATTGTGGTCATCATAATGACCATAACTCCGTGAGAATAGCTAGGCAGAGTCAGGGGTTTTGGGTCTGCTCCCTCCTTAGCGCATCGAGATCAGCTGGTTCTCATCCTGCTGATTACTCGATTGATTGATCAACTCAAACACTTGCTGAGATGCCCCTATAGCCGGGTACTGCGCACCCAGAGATACACGAAGCAGGGAAACGGCGTGGCCCCTGCGGGCGCGGCCTCAGGCAGAGGGTGGGGAGCGCAGCAGGAGCCAGACAGGAAGCCACACCCCCAGGAGAAGGCGGGGACCTGTCTGGAGCCCTCCACCCCACCCCCTGCCCCCAGAGGCTGTTTTCTTGCAGAGTCTCGGGGTCTGGAAACCCCACTGCCACCTTCCTTAGAAAATTAGATTCACTTGGGTTCAAGCCTAGGCCCTGCCACCGACCAGCAGGGGCCCTGGGCAGTGCAGTCCCGTCTCGAAGACTCAGTTTCTACATACGGAAGATGGCGGTGACACCTGTTCACGGGGCTGGCGGGAGAACGAGAGACTAGAGACGAAGTGCCGAATCTGGGGGCTGGGGTGCAGCGAAGCCCCGGCAAGCACCCGGCGTGCTCACGGGTCTCCCTGGCGTCGTGGACCCCGAAACCAAGCTCCGGCCAGGCCTTCGGAGCACAGGACAGGCCGCGTGCCTGGAACCCGGAGCCGTGGCCGCTGCCCGCCTCGGGCAGGTGCGCTGGAGCCGCAGTGAAGGGGCCGCGGCCACAGGCGGCCCCTCACCTGCCCGGCCAGAGGCCGGAGGAGGCAGGATGCCGCATGGAGAGCCAGCTGGACCATGGAGACTCTGCTTCTGAGAGCCGCACACGCAAGGAAGGGCCTGAAGGAGGAAGGAACGTGGTGGGTTTGGAGGGGTGGGGAGAGAAGCTCCCGAGAGAGAGCGGACAGCCCCGGGCCGAGCTGGCCCTGGGATCTGGCTCCCTGTGTGGGGGGACATCACGGGAGGGTCCGCTGGAGGAGAGACCTGGGCTAACTTAGCCCTTCCGGGGTGTCCTCGGGGGGAGCGGGGTTGGGAGACTAGGGAAGAGCTGTCACCTTGTCGCGCGCCGTGGCCTCTCGCCTCGCCGATGGAGGAGGGGGAACGGTGGACCCCCCTGGGGACATGCGCAGCGAGAGCTGTGGATCATCTGATGCACTGGACGCGGGAGGCTGGCAAAGACCAGGCAAAGACCATGACCCTGAGGCCGACTCGGCCGCTCCAGCCGGCGCTTCTGGTCGTGGAGAGGGGAAGGTGAGTGGCTCAAGCAAGGCCAGGGGCAGCGACATTTCCGATGCGTTCAGGGGCCTGTGACATTTGTAGCTTAGCTTGGGTTCCCTCCAAAGGCCACCCTGTGACAAGAGTGAACAGTATTGAGTTGGGGAGGCGGTACCAGGGGTGAATCCCAGGAGGAGAAGAGGGACTCCTGGGCTGGTCCCGCCCCCTGTGGGCCTCTGGGCTCAGTGCAGCTGGGGCGTGGGGAGGGAGCGGTCATCCACTCGCTCAGAGCCCCAGCCTCGGGGGGCCGTCCCAAGGCTCCTCAGCTTCCCTGAGTCCCAGGTGCACCTGGCCAGGTGAGGGGCCTCCTGCAGCAGCGGGGAGGTCCTGGGGCGCAGGGCAAGGTGCGCGGGCGCTTTCAGCTCCTCCCGTGGTCGAGCCCGAGCCAAAGGCGGCTGAGGGGCTGGAGGGGGCGTGACGTCAGGCCCTGGGAACAGTGTTACACGTGAGCCCGAGCCCAGAGAGAGGCAGGAAACAGGGCAAACGAGGTAAGTGGGTGTCATAAAATGCCCAGAAGTTACGTAAGGACAGACGAGCCATCTGCAAGTCACCGGTGAGCGCAGCGGGGCTGGCTTCGGCAGTCTCGAGAAGCATCCTGATCAGAGGGTCGCAGGCTGCGGATTGCTCCCAAGACCTGGGCTCCAAGGAGCAGAGGTGACGTGAGGGGGAGACGCCGGGAGCCTGAGCTGGAGGAGGGGACCCTCCTGTGCGTCCCGAGGTCCCTCCCTGCCCCCACCCCGTGTGTGGGTTCCATCTCGCGCCTCGCAGCCTGGGTCCACACTCTCACAGAAGGAGACACTGGCCGGGAGGAGCCGGCACAGAAGGACAGGGAGCCGGGGTTTATTCTCAAGGGGGCGCTTCTCCGTGGGGATTCAGGTCCTGGAAGCTCACCACACAATTCTAAGCTGTTTACCAGAATGACAAATGACGATGTAGTTTTCTGTCCCTGAAATGTCTGCGATGGGCTGGTGATTACGGTGCCACGGAGGCCGCGGGGCAGACCACGGTGGAAAGGAATGAGCAGGCATCGGACCCAAGACAGTCTCAGAACCATTTCTCCGTGAGCCCCGACTCCCCTTTTCCCTGCGTATCTGCTCTGCTGACAGCCCAAGAGCTCAGGCCCCGAGGATGATTTGTGAAAATAAGGTAAAAGGGTAACAGTTTTAGAAAGTTTCTCATTTCCCTACTTTTCCCAACACCAATGCTCGCTGGATAGTGCCGTGTGATCACAGCAAGTCCAACGGATTGCAAGAGGGAGCAAAGGATGAAAGGGAGGAGGAGAAAGACTGGCCCAGCAGGTGTCTCTCCGCCTGCGGATGCGGCTGCCTGGAGAAGTCGGCGGGTCCTGCTTGGAGCCTTGAAAACGGAACGCGGATTGCGGGCAGCGCCCAGGGAAAACAGCCCCACACACCAGGCCTTCCCCGTTTTGAGCCGCAGTCACCAACGATGAGGGCTCACTGACCAGCAGATGTCAGTATGATGTAGGGCAGGCCGGACGCTGCATCCAGGCAGATCTGCTCTGGGGAAAGGTTCTCAGACACCTCTGCCCCCGAGTCTAAAGGACCATCTGGACCTGCAAAACCAGGGGTCTCGTGTTCTTGCCTTTGCAGAGTATGAGAAGTGTTTAAGGAAAACCACTTCCTATTCCAAAGAAAATGGAAACAATAGTCAAAGGTGTAAAGAAAATAGGAAGCAAATATTTCCATATGTTAATCTCATCCAGGGCTCTAAGGCTAAAAAAAAGGCAAGGAAATCGGATATGATATGATATTCTAGAACATTCTAGAAATATGTTTGTGTCTATAAATGACATCCGCAGCATATTATTGATGTTTTTTTTTTAAAAAGAGACTAAATTAGCATGTGTAATGTAATCCTTTTTTAAAATGCACATCCTATACATTCTAATTTAAAAATTAAAATAAAGATATTTTCTCTTGCACAAAAATAATAAAGTTCTTAAAAAAAAAAAACAAATGGTGTGGCTTCTCTCATGCAAAGTGTCACACCTGGAAGCATTGTTAAACTTTCTTCATGGTGACAGGAGTTGCTAGCTGGTCATTCTTGACGTCCATCCCTCTCTGAAGCTACAAAGGAAGTAGATCAGTTACCGCCTTTAGAACTTGTCCCATATTTCTTGTTATTAGATTTTTCTAGAACTTGTCCCATATTTCTTGATCTTAGATTTTTCTAGCCCAGCACAAGAGGAACAAACGCTCGAGAAAAGTTAGCTGAATAAAAAGATACATATGCTTTAATCATGTCCCACAGAAGTTCACACCCCGTGGGGAAAAAGCCATACACACGAATAATTCTGGGAAATGTGGTTAATGCTGTTCTTTGCCTGAGACACTCTGCTTCCTCTTCCTCCTTACCTGGCCAACGTGTGCAACTCTTTTTAAAAGTTTAGATAATTTCAGTTGCTCAGTCTTCAAGTCCAATGATCTTTTCTCCTAAGGTCTCAAAATTGCTGTTAGATCCAGCCAGCGAACATTTTATTTTATACACTATTTTATTTTTGTTCTAGAATTTCTACTCTCTTCTTTTTTATAGTTTCCGCGTCTCTGCTGAGCTCCCCACTTTGTTCCGTCACTATGCCCATGTTTTCTCATTAAGTCTGTGACTATATTTATCATAGTCACGTCATAGTTCTTTTCTATTAATTCCATGATTCTCGTTACGTCTGGGTCTTTTCCTAATGACTGATTTTTCTCTGGGTAAGGGGTCATATTATCTTGCCTGTGTGGATGCCCGATAATTTTTAAGTTTTATGCTGGACATTGTGGATGCTAGCTTGTTAAGTGTGTGGATTATGTTTCTTCCATGAAGAGTGTTGAGCTTTATTCGGATGAATAGCTCATTTACTTGCAGTTCGGCATGAGTCTTCCAAGGCTTGTTTTTCAGCTTTGTTAAGGTGGGTATGGAGTAGCTTTCACTCCAGGGCTAGAGATTCACAGTTTCTGAGTCTTGGCATGTCTGAGGTGTCAACTGAGTCCTCAAGGTGTTCACTGGATCTCTTACTTCTGGCAATTTGGAGCACCCATGTCTCCCAGCTCTGTGCAAGTTCTGGAATCTCTGTATGGCTCATAGGTCCCCGGAAGTCATCCTCTACCTGGCCTTTCAGAGTTTCCCAGTGTGCCCGCAGCTTGGTATTCAGCCAAACTCAAGGGGACCCCTATGCAGATTTCCAGAGGCCCTTCTGTGGGGTCCCCTCCTGCCTTGCTCTCTGCCTCACACACCGTCACTGTCTCAGCAGCGAAATTCCCGGCTTCGTCTCCTCTGCCCAGCAAGGTCGCCGTGCTCTGCCTGGGCCTGCCTTCTGCGTGCTGAGCCCTGGACCGTGCCGTGAGGCAGAGCCCAGGGAGTTGTAGGACCTGCCCCATTTGCCCCCTATCAGAGATCTCAGTCCTGTCGTGTTTCGTGGCCAACATCTGCAAACAGTTGTCCCATGTATTGTGTGCAGTTTTATAGTTATTTATGATGGGAGGGCTAGTCAGGTGGCACTTACTCCCTTTGACCGAAGAGTTCAGGAGGCAGAGACAGGGTTTTTCAATCTGGGTTTCCCCAGTCCTTATAGAGACACAGGCTCACCGCTGATACCTGTGTTAAGGTGGGTAACGGCCCAACACAAAGATGCCCACATCTTAGTCCCGAGAACCTGTGGGGTTGTTACCTTATGTGGCACAAAGGAATTTGCAGGTGAGGTTAGGTTACGAATGTTGAGATGGGAAGATTACCCTGGGTTATTGGGGTGTGCCAAAGTGATCATGAGGTCCTTCTAAGAGGGAGGCAGGGGTGGCAGAGCCACGAGGGGAGATGTGATGGTGGAATTTGGGGTTAGAGCGATACACTCTGAGGATGGAAGAGGCAGTCACGAGCCAAGGACTGCAGGCGGCCCCTAGGTCCTAGAAAAGTCATGGAAAGAGACTCTCCTCTGAAGCTCCTGGAAGGAATGCAGCCCTGCAACTCCTCAGTTCTACACTTCTGACTTCCAGAACTGTGAGAGGACAAATTTGTATCGCTTTAAACCATAGTCTGTGGTGTGTGTTTGTTACGGCAGCCACAGGAAACTTATAGAACGCCTTATAAATATTTGTCGAATGGCGGAAGTGGAAAGAGTCCTCAGGAAACTGAGGGTGCTCAACATTAATGCCTTGTCGATAATTAGCTAACGATTCTTTATGGTTTTGGACAAGTTAGGTATAGAACGAAACGAGATCCCTTCAAAAGATGCCGAGCTGAGAGAAGCAGGAAAAGACCCCAAGATGCGGACTGCAGTGTGGGGTCTGGGACGGTCGCGTCCTCCTGACATGAGAGTCAGGACGTTCTTTGCATCGGCGGAAATAATTCTTCTCCACTGTCTGTCTCCCAAAGCTCAGCTCGGCTCCTGGCGTCAGGTTGGGGACCTTCGATGCAAACGTTTTAAAGTCATCGACTGTATTAGTGGGAGTGGAAACGATTGTCCAGATACATTATGTTTCACAGATAAGTTCAAGTGACTTGAATAAAGTCACCCGAGATGGGACTCAGACCTGGCCCTTTCCGACCCTCATGCTCGGGGCCTGAGCCACCGGGCAGCGCGGCCGTCACAGGGAACGCAGCCCGCGTGGGCCTCGTGGGGACGTGGCCCCGCGTCGCCCAGCTTTGCCTGATTGGCTACTGATCCTAATCCCTGGGTCTTTACATTTGTCCTCTTCAGGAATAAACTACTTGCCTGTTTTGCTTCTCAAGTGTCCTTGCTTGGGAATAAAATCTGGCTCTGTGAACATGAAAAGAACCACTTATTCACATCGCCGGGCTGGGCCGCTCCTCAGCTGCTCTTTTGGTACCCACTCCTCGAGAGGTGCTAAAACACCCACCCCAGCAGGCGAACAAAAGAAAAGAGGCCTTGGGGCTCTTTGCAGCCCCGTCTCTCTCTGCCCAGAAGAGCCGGTAGTTTATGGCTCAGGCCACGCCCTGCGAAGTCCACGGCCCCGACTCTTACTCGGGGTCTGCGGGTGGTGGGCGCTGCTCCTCGGTGATGCTTCATTCGAGCCTGGGTCCCTGAGCTAGAAACGAGTCTGCTTTTGTCCACGCTGCCTCCGCTCCCCGGGCTCGGTGCGATTATAAATAGCTCTCTCTGTTCCAGGGCGAGGAATTCGAGACTCACACTCCACTTGCCCCTTGACTGTAACCTCGTCATCGCACCGGCGCACACCGCGTGAGTTTTCAAGCGGAGGCGGCACATGTCGGCTTGCCGATGCTCCGGTGCCGTGGCCGAGGTCTTCATGTGTCTTCTCCTTCCCAAGAAGCGGATCTCAGGCCGGATTCCAGCCGTTACGGAATATTATATGCACGATTCAAACAGCCGCCTGGAGAAAACCCGGGGAGACGTTCTGGAACGTTGGAAGTCGATCTTTCCTGGCGTACCTGGAAAGACGAGGGGAGACCGCAGAGCGGGGAGCAGCTCTTGATTAAGCCACACGCACAAAATCGGCGCGAGGGGCGCCGCTCACTCGAGCAAACTTGCCGTGTGCTTGGACGCGGACGGTCGTTTTAATACGCTTGCCAAAGATTTTATCAAGGGCGTCTTATGGGGGACACGTGTTAATTTAGGGCTTGCTCTAGCAACCAGATGCTGGTCAGGCTGTAGGCCATATTTCTGGCTACAGTGAAAAGCAAACAGATTTATTGCTAAGAGGATTGTCTTTGCTCAATGTGCGCTAATTTCCTGTTAGCATTTGAAATCGCGTTTTTAATTTTGATTTGGCATTAAATATTGGGTACCCTCCCTTTCCTCTGAAGGCCAGAAAGACTAATAATGCAAAAGCTCTCATGTGGACGCCCGGCGAGCCATCTCCAAATCGAATGTAAAAATACGATTGCTGACACGTACTCTGGGAAAGATTTATATTCGGAAAAAAGCAAGAGGTTTGCTTAGACGGACGACCCGATGCAAGACGGGGCGCGAACTCCTGGGGGAGCGGTCGTCCTGGGTGCGTTAGTTCGTTCGCTCGGTAGAGAGTCAGCATCTTCCGTGTGCCAGGCTGAGCTCTAGATGCTGAACAGAGCCCCCGCTTCGTGGCGCTTGCATTGCAGGGGCTCTGTTTTTATGACAGCGGAGAGCCGTCGGGCCATGCTTCCTGGAGGCTGGACACCTCCTGCCCCATCTTCTCTGGACCGTGGTTCACTCTGGTCCCTTCTGGTGCCAAGACCACCGGCACCGGCACCGCCGTGCTGAACCTCACATCTCTGTCGTGTACCAGCACACACGTGCAGGGTCGGGCCGCCCTCGCCATGGCCGCGCGTGTGCTATCTGTGCACGCATGCGCGCGAGCCCCCGCTCTGCCCTTGTGTTTATCCACTGATGCGCTCCTTTCATTTTTGTCTTCATCCTCCACTTCCACTTGCCCTTTCTCCGTACGCCGCCATATTCTAGTGACGTGTTTAATGGGTGTCTTTTAATTCGAAGGTAATCTTTCTACAAGGTGTGTTCTTGTTTCGTGGGTCCGTATTTTAGTTTTATGTCAATGACGAAGACAGTGGCCTCTTGAGCCACACCGCTCGGGTTCGAACCCAGGCGCCGCCACGTGCCTCCTAGTGGGCTTGGTCTACCTGCGTTTCCTCTCTCACCTGGTGGGCTTGGTCTACCTGCGTTTCCTCTCTCACCTGGTGGGCTTGATCCACCTGCGTTTCCTCTCTCGTCTGTTTCATCGCCGACAAGGTGGAGCTGCCAGTCGCGGCCCACAGCATCGGACGGCTGTGGAGATCGCATCCGTTAACACGAGTGACGTTCTCGGAGGGGCGTCTGGCGCACGGTGCCTTCACCCCAGAGTCGGCCGCTGGCATCACTGGCCTGCCTTTAAGGTGGGCCGATTGTCCTATTCCCCACCAAAGCTAGGGAGAGAAACACCGATTACTCGATTAGCATTTGCTGACCCGACGGAGCCCTCTTCGTTGCTCACCGGTTGCTGTGTGGGTGACCCTGGGGTTCGCCGCTCAGCCCCACGACCAAATAAGTGGCCCCTCCAGGCAGAACACAACTGAATGACATTCCCCGAGCAGGGCTTTTGGGCAGGACTTTTGCTCTTAGAAGCCTGAGTCCGATGGGGACATGGAAGCCACAGAGTGGCCGAAAAGGAGGTTTAATAGAAAGAACTCCTGGCCGTGACGAAAGAGGAATAGCCAGACGGAAGAGGACGCCCAGGGGGACAGAGCCGGGAGCCAGAGCTCACCGGAGAGGGCGCGGCTCGGCCACCGGGCGGCAGGAAGGCGTCGGGCCTGGAGCTGCTGGGCAAGCCGCAGAGCACCCCCGGCCCGCAGGGGTTGTGGGCGTGGTGGCACACGAGCCCTTCGAGCACAGCGCTGCGGGGGCCGGCAGGAGGGAGGTTGCCAGTCACCAGGCGGGGGCTGCACCGTCTCAGAGGGACCCGAGCCTGCAGCCTGTTCCCCAGGCTGTCCTCACGCCCACGCCCGGACCCTCTGCCCACTGGAAGGAGCGGGCAGCCTCTTGCTTTCCCGTGGCCCTCCGGCTCCCTCTACTGTGCGTCCCGTAAAGGAGAAACGCTGGCAGGAATGTCGTGGACGGTCACAGAGCCCGCCGTGGGGAAGGGTGTGTGCACTGAACAACGAAAAGGCCGTGGCGAGTGAGAGGCAGCAAGCGTGTCCCTGAGATCACGGGGAATAGCCGCTCGGGAATCATTAAATCAGGGAGAAGCCCGAAGACCGTTCCGATGTGGAGACAAAGGCGAGGGATGCCCGTGAGGAAGGGCGGGGGGACAGTCACGTCGGCCCGAGGGAGGCGCCGCTGTCGGCACAGACGACGTAACACAGCGACGCTCGTTCTGAACGGCGTTTCCGTTTCAGTCCAGCCGTCATAATCCCTGCTCTCGTGTTGTCCTTGCAAACGGTCCTTCGGGATCCCAGGTCGCTCAGGCCCTACGAGAAGGTTATTTCGCCCTGTTCCAGCACCCACAGGTTTGAGGCACGAGACGTGCAAGGCCATGTCTCTGGGGCGGCGGCTCGGCTCCATGTTATGGTTGTTCATAGGTGTGTTCATTGTTGAGAGACGATAAATTGATGTCGTCCACTCACAAAGGAAGGTGTCACCTGGCTGAGTCACGGGGAAACCACCCATCTGCATCCGACGCTCGGCCGTCCCGGAAAATTGCTAGAGTGTGTTCAATATTACTGAGAGCCTACTGTGCGCCAGACTCTGTTCTGGGAGCCGAGGGGTCACAGCGAGCAAGATGGGTAAGGGTCACTTTACGGAGAGGGAATTAGATACATCAACCAATGCACGGGGAATGTCAGCGGATGGTCAGTGCGTGTTGGACAAAACAAGGCGGCGGCTGCTCAAAGACGCGCCCTCTGAGGTGTGACATTGACCGTGAGGTCTGACTGTCAGAAAGGGACCTGCCAGGCGAAGACGCGGAGGGAAGGCTCCCAGGAACAGGCGCTCACCCTGAAACGCTAAAATGCACCCTAGAAATCCCCAACACTCGTAATCTACCAACCTTTCCGCTTTACAGATAAGAAAACTACGCGAGTTGATAACTGAATGTATCACTTTAGGTATATTTATATTCTATTTTGACGTGCATTAAAATAACAACGACAGCACTTAAATCGTGTTGATGCATTTCCCTGGGGATTCTTGGATTTTCCGGGTGACAATTTATTTGCGGCTCAGTCTCGGGTCTGCTCACACAGGGTCTCTGGTGAGAAAGGAGGTGTCCCCCCCCTTATATGTCCTTCACCCCGCGCTTCTCATGGACAGGCGTCTGTTCCTGCTTCCTCTGTCTCCACTCCCTGCCCTTTGGGGACTGGTCTCAGAGGTGATCAGCCCTGTGGCTCCTTTGTCAGAGGCTCCATTAAGTCCTTTTCTCTTAGGAAGAGCTCCGTGAGTCAGAGCTGTCCCTCACAGTCCCTTCCATCTCTGCCCGTCAAATCTCGGATGCAGTCAATCCCCACCGCTCAGACAGGCATCACGGAGAAGGCGGGAGCCGACGAGCTGTTCCGAGCCAGCCTGTGAGAGGACGCCATGTTACCCCATCCGGGCGTGTCAGGAACGCAAAGGTCATTGCTACAGGGATGCCTTGGCCTCAACCGCCAGCAGCTCGGCGACACATCTATGGGTCAGGTAGCAGAGTCACTCTTCCGCGTGTGCTCCGGGCCGGTCCAAGGCCAAGCAGAACGAGCCCCCTTTCTTTCGTGTGTGTGTGTGTGTGTGTGTGAGAGAGCCAGTGGTATCATTTTATTTTCTGTCCCATTGGACTTGTTAACACACACACACACGCACATAAATAGTAAGGCATGAACAGAATGCGATACATACGTACAATGGGACAGTATCCGGCCTTAGAAAGGAGGGACGTTTGACGCCCTCTCCAACAGGGTTGAACCTCGAAGACGTTATGCCGAGTGACGTGAGCCGGTCACAAAAGACAAACGCCGTGTGATTCCACTGAGGCGAGCTCTCTGAAGGCGGCGAAGTCACGGACACAGAGGCGGGGCAGAGCGGCGGGAGCCAGGGGCTGGCGGAGGCGGCGGCGAGTGGTCGGCGAAGGGGTTCGGAGTTCGGTTTGGGGAGACGGAATGTTCTGGAGATGGTGCTGGTTGCACAACGACGTGAATGGACTTAACGTGGCTGAACGTACGCTTAAAAATGGTTATTATTGTTTCAATAATAACCCATCTCCATAACCCCCCAAGTTGTGTTTAGCCCCTAGACCTTTCTCCCGAGTTTCCACCCAGATGAGCTGGCCTTGCCCATGAGACACCTCCATCAGGTGTGCGAGGAGATTCTGACGCAGGTGTGCTCAAAACGGAAACGGACTCCCCGCCCCCTAAACCTGCCTTGCCTCCTAGAATTTCTCTCTCCGAGAAAATGGTAACATCGTCCGTCGAGTCGCCCCGGTCAGGAACCTGGGTGTTTTCCGTGGCTTCGGTCTCTTTCTTCCTTTCTTTCCACGTTCAATCTTTTACCTCCTGGTGTTGTTTCTGGAAGAATCTCTTGCATGCATCCGGTTCTCTCCACTTCACGACAAGTCCCCTCGTCACGCGTCTTGGACACGGGTCATCGTAACAGCTCCCGACCGGTTCCAGACAAGAGCCTTCCCAACGCGCCCTGCACCGCAGCCAGAACGGTGCATCGGAAATGCAGATACGGCCACGTCTCAGTCTGCTGAAACCCGTCAGGGCGCCGCAGGCCCTCGCCCCGCTGGGGGACGCGCCCCTGTCCAGCCTCTCGCCTCTGGGGCGCCTCGCGCTACGGCGGCCGACCGCTCACGGCCGCGGGCGTGGAGCCCGGTCCTGCTCTCATCTTGTTCTCGCCCTCCCCCCGTCTCTCTGGCCGCCGAGCTAAGCCTGGGTCCTCAGCTGTCTGCTTCGTCCCTGCCCGGGAGGCCCTGTCCTCCCTCGGTCCCCGCCCTTTGTTGACCAAGCCGCCTCTTGGCCTCCATCCGTCAGGACTGAACACGGCCCCCAAGCCGCTCGCGCGCACTTCCTCGGAGCCTCGTTACTCGCTGTGCCTCTCTCCGGTTTGTCAGCTTCGATCTGCCCCCACGTTTGTTTGCCGCTGTTCTTGGTGGTCACCCCATGAAAGGCGTTTCCTGAATGTTTGTCCAGCGAACGGGTAAATGAGGGTTTGTGAGCGTCAACTGGAGTACCGCACAGGGCCCGCACCCAGCTCATCCAAAACCAGGTAGGTGGTCCGACCGCCTGAGGTCGCCAGTGTGCGCCCTGCGGGGCCGGGGCCGGCTCATGTCACTCAGCGGGACGTCCTCCAGGTCCATCCGCGCTGTCACATAGTTCTGTATTAAGGCCGAGAGTGGGACGGTGGCTCCTCCCAGGGGCCGGGGGAGGGGAACGAGGGGTGCAAGGTGCGGAGGTCCCAGTGTCAGGGGGCGTGAGCCCTCGGGACCCGCCGCACAGCGCTGTGCCTGGAGTTACGAGGTCTGTGTTAGATACTTAAAATTTTGCTAAGAAGGTAAATCTTATGTTACAAGTTCTTGTCTCGCACAAAATTCCAGGGGGCAGGAGGACCCTTTTGGTGGGGACGGGCATGTCCGCGGCGGTCGCGGGAGTGTGGGCAGGCCGAACGCGTCCAGTCGGGTCTGTGAACTGCGTCCGGCTTTCTGTACGTCAGTCGAGTGGTTTTAAAGCGTAAGATACAGGCAGAGGGGCTTGTTCCTGTCAAGAGCGATGCCGCTAAGCCTGAGTGCACCGAGGCCGGTGCCCCCACGCGGGGCGCGGTGGGCGCAGGAAGGTCACGGTAGGACTGTGCCTGTTGGGGCTGCCGCTCTCAGAGGGGGTCAGGGCACACGGCAGCTCGGCCGCCCTGCAGAAATGGTGCAAGTCGTCGCTGGATGCAGGGTCCTGTCCCTCGTGGGGAATGTCACCCTGTTTTACATCAAAGCATGTGCCGGCCGCTGCTCAGGGAGACGCCGAGGGGTGGGTTGTCGGAGAAGACACTGTTTCTGGCCTCGGCGGGGGGCCGACCCTTTGACCTTCAGACGGTGCCGGGGCCTGCGGGAGGCTGGCGGTCAGGACGAGGAGGAGGAATGCAGAGATTCACTTTTCGGGAGTTTACGGACACGTTTACGCCTTTTCAGGGCACTGTGTGGAGATGCCCCGCCATTGTTTATTGACTCACAGAAGAAATTCTGCTCTTGGAGGGACTTAGTGCGCTTTCTTCCTGTTTCGTCATCTGCAAAGCGAGGCTGTTCTCTCTCCTTCTGAGAAGGGCCCGTGTGGAGGGACAGGAACAGTTCCTTCTCACTGGCGTGTGCTGGGCACCCAGCCGTTTCCTGGTAACTGCAGACCCCACGGCCCCAGGCAGTGGAGCCACAGGTGCCTGGAGCCTCAGGTGGGCCACGGAGCACCTGCCACCGGGCAGCTCTGGGGCAATCACCTCGGGATCATGCAGGTGTCTTCGGTTTCGGTTTGGGCCGGAGCCAACAGGAAGGGGGATTCGGCAGGGAGACAGAGCTTGCTCTGGGCCGTAGCGTCGTTAATTAGCGGGAAGTAGATCCCTCCACTGGGGAAGAGAGAGGCAGGCCACAGGCCCCGCCCGGAACCAGGCCCCGGGGCTCCAAGACACCCCGGCACTTCCCGCCGTGTCAATCAGGCAGGGTGCCCCCGCTCCTTGCCTGCACGCTGGGAAGGTTACGCTTCCGACCTCACCGCCTGGCTTCCGACTGGCAAAGGGTACACGCTAGCTGTCATCGTCATCGCCACCACCGCCGTCATCATTACCGTCGGTGGCAGCGTGAGAAAAACCCAGCTGACGTGCAGCCTGCTGGCTCGCCGTCGCCGCAGAACCCTCTGCGTGTTGCTGGGTGTGACTTTTCTCGGAGGGTAAAGTGAGCTTCACAAATCACCGAAGCAGCGATGATTTAAAGGTCTCCGACGTGTCGCAGGAGACAAGGGGCTGGCTCCAAGTCCAGCAGCAGAGGAGCAAAGCCGTGCCGGGCACACACAGGAAGCCTGGCCCCTGCGGGCCGTGGCCTCGGTGGCCGTTCTGAGCGCCGGGCCCTCAGAACTTCGGAAGAGACGCGCTCCGCTCCGGGGAAAGCAGGTAGGTCTACTTAGATACCGAACTCCGTGGAGGTACTTGTTTCTCTTCCTGAAATGTGGTGGTTGTTTTACTTGCATAAATGTTGATTTCTGTTGTCTTACTGCAAACTTACTTTACAAAACTTGCCTTGGAGGCGGGTCACGACATAAAAGCCCCCACGTGCGCCCCGGCCTTGCAAAAAGCTCCTCCCCCCTCGTCCCCCACTTTCTGGTACTCATTTCCCTTCATTCCTTTACTCTAATACGGTACGGAATTTTAATCATATTTTTAAGTTAGATGCATGACTTAAAACTAAATTTAGATGCACAAATTAAATAGGTTATTGCTCTAACGAACCCCAACGCGCAGCGTGGGCTCCCCACCGAGCCCCGCCCGGTTCTTCTCGCTTCCCCAGGCTCTGCCGTGGGCCTTCGTTTCCCTGTGGCCACGGCCACCCTTCCCTTTCTCCACCCTTTTTCTAACTCCTTCCCTCCGCGCCTACGGATCAGTCTCGAAAAGCTCCTTTTATTAATTTAATCGTATATCGTAATCACCCTTCGACACCTTTACGCACACGCATCCTTTTGAAAACAACCGCGTTTCGGTTCACGCGTGGATGCAGGTTTTTCCCATGACCGACCTCGCGAACAGCTATGAACAAGGCCACGGCAAACACCCTCGCACACCGTGGTCTTTGCTCCCTCGCGCTGTCGTTTCTTTAGGGCAGAAAGGACGTCGTTCTGACAAAGAGTGTGCGTGTGGAACACTTTGGAACCGGACTCATTTCTCCCGCTTTAAAATGTTCGCGTCCCTTTACACTTCCACCCAGAGTGTGTGAAAATGATAATTTCCTTACAGCATCACCAACGCAAATGTTCTCAGTCTTCGAAGTTGAGGTCAGGCTTACTTTTAGATATTTTACATATTTTTGGTTACTGTTGTGGGTGGCCTTTTCATTTTGCAATCAGTTCTGTGTATGTAATGTTTGTACATTTGATCTGTATCTTGCCCCCTTTGAACTCTGCTATTGGTTTCTCATAGTTTTATTTTCTTAATTTTATTTTTAATTTTTATTTATTTATTTTATATTTTAGGTGAGGCAACCGACCCTTGGTTGACCTCACAGATTGCAAGGACCTTGTCAGCTTACAGTTCCTTATTTTTAAATATTTTTTACACCTACAGCACCCGGTCTTCCTAGGTGGTCTCCCATCCAAGCACTAACCAGACCCGACCCTGCTTAGCTTCCGAGATCAGAAGGGACCGGGCTTGTTCAGGGTGGCGGGGCCATAGACCAATGGTTTCTCATAGTTTTAAAGTCTATTTACTTAGATTTTCCAGCCAGATGTTGCATGAAAATAGCTACATTTTTATTTCTTTTATTCTAATATTTACCCTTTTACCCCACCCCCACCCCCACCTTATAGCATTGATTAACACGCTTAGAGCAGGGCCCTCCGATAGACATGTCTGCAATCGTGCAAGTGCTCTACGCCTAACACCCTACAGGTGTTAAAGGAAATCATCTTGTGAACACACGCGTCAACACCAACAGGGAGTCGCAAATTGGTAATTCGAGGAACAATTACGGCTTTATCAGAAAACTCTTCGGCAGTGTTAATTTAGGTTATTGACATCGTGATCGGAAATCATGCTGAAGTTAGGTTTCTACTGTTCGGAAAATATCACACTTTATCGGGGAGACAGGTTTTCTTTTCGACATGTGGGGAACGTGATGGAGAAAGAGGTAAAGGTAGGAGCGGAAAGGGCGGGGCGCGGAAGGGGGCAGGAGGCGGGGGGGGGGGACACCGGCACGCTGGAGTTCGGCCTCGCGTGGGCTTCGGTGGCCGTGGGGACAGAGGGCACCCTCACCGACCGAAGGTTCACCCCTGGGCTCCGACGGCTGTCCCCGCGGAAAGCGAGGGGGAGCCAGCGGCTCGGTCGCCTGTCTCGCTGACTTCCTCCTGAGTCACGCGGTCTCCGCCCTGCCCAGTGCTCCCTGGGGCCGAGGCCGGTGGAGGGTGCGGACCGCGAGGCCACTTCCCACGCTCGCTAGTTGGAAGCAGCAAGACCAGACCTAGGAAGACATGTTCTCATCTTCACTCCTCTGACCTGTATGCAAATTGTTACCTGTACATTCGCCTGGCTCGTGTGCAGAGGACTGGAAGACTAAGCTTCGTGATCGTTCTAGAGGGCGTCTGCCAGGTGTATGCTGCATTTCCAGAGCACAGCGTTGGCCACTGGACAGCAGTCACTGGCTGTGGTCATGAGGGACTCGGCATGTCGGCGACGGGAAAATGACTGAGCTAGTTATCTGGTGACTGTTCTGGCTGATGACAAGAGTATTACATTATAAAAGGCACACATTTGGGGTTTTTTAAGTCATGATTTTTGTCATACAGAAGGTCTGGAAGTCACATGTGAAAGCAGAATAATAGGCCATCGAGACACCGGGGCATGACCTGCCTCCGTCAGCTTAGCGAGTCTCGGTGCCTTTCCACGCCACACACGTGTGTTTTGGATGTAGCAGTGCTCATAAATGCTACACAAGCGTCCCCACACAGCCATCCGTGGGCCTCGTCTGTTGCAGGGGGCCAGCGGAAGGGTGCAGAGGCTGTGTGCATTCTGCCTGCAGAGTTCGGTGCAGGAGGGCCCAGAGGTGGCAGTGTCCGTCATGGAGGGCTGAGCCCCGCAGCAGAGGGCTACCGGACAGGCAACGACTTACGAAGTGTGCTGGCAAAACCAGCCTCTTCCTGTCTGTGCAATATGGCCAGGGGCTCACTAGTCATTCCCAGAGGCCCCTGCTCCTCTCATATGTCTGCTGCCTGACTTTCTGTTCCCCAGGATGGAGGCGTTTGCAGGTGTTTCTATACTTTTAGCTTCCGGCATGGTAATTCGAAGAAGGACATCGATGTTTGTTTCAAGGAGAGATGGATGAATGAATAGCCCCAGAGCCCTAGGTGACCAGTCTCTAGGCAGACTTGGCCAGTGAATGCTATAGCCAAACTGCTGGGTGTCTGTGGCAGCTCAGTGCCAGGGACGCAGCCCAAAGGCCATGTCCAGGCATGGACATACGTATTACATGAGAATATGCTGACCGTCATGTGTCGAGTCTTTCTCTTGCCTACCTGATAAGTGGTGCTCGTTAATGTTCCCTAATCCACCTGTCTTGTGTAGGTGTGTGCAAAGGACAGGCACCTTCGAGGAAGCTCTTCTGGAGACCTCGTGCTGTGCCCATCCAGGGAGAGTTGTGGGAACTCAGCACAGACCTGTGAATGGGGCACGATGGTGTAGACACACGCTAGGGCTACCTGTGACGGTCGCATCGTGAAAACAGCCCCCACTCGAAGGAGACAGTTCTCCAAATGATGCAAGAACGAGGGGCCCTTTCGGTCAGAAAGGATGGCGCCTCTCCTTCCGGCAGGAGAGGGTGCCCAGTGCTGGGTCTAAGGGTCCCAGCTTCAATGACCCTTGAGATTGGCGGCTCCCATGAGGCAGCTTAAACTCGCCTTATTCTTGTTAGCACTTCACCTCGTTTCCGGGCATCGGGGACCCACGACTTACCTGGTCAGTGTCCTGGTCTAGCGTCTGAAACTGGAGTCGGATTTCCTGCCTGAGGCGGACGGATGCGTAGAGCTGGGAGAGGCGGGCGGAGCAGGTGGGAGCTCGGTGGGAGGCTGAATCCGGCCGCGGGCTGCAGCGTCGACACACGCCGGCATTATCGCTTATATTACACCACAATATTCTGTTCTGTTCTGTTCCATTCACCTACCTGCTGGGCTGTCAGTCATGGTGCATCACCCACTTCTGGCCACAAGGGGGAGCACTGCCCAAGCCCAGCCAGTCACCTACTGTCATTCCCTGGATCCAGGGACCGGCAAGGAAGCGGGCTTTTAGCTGAAGCTGAGACATTTGAAATCCTTCCTGGGAATCGTCTAGACTACAGGTTGAGGGTACAGTAGGGCCGAATAGCTTTTTTTTGCCCCTATTGGTTCGTGAATTAGAAGAATGTCGGTCTGGGATTGCAGCTACTGCTTCCCCGCCATGACAGCTGGCTTGCAGACAGAGCGGGAGAAGCCAGCAGACGCGCAAAGCCGGTGGAGGGAGGGGGCGTCTGGCAGTGCTGAGCCCCGACTCCAGCTCCTACACGTGCAAGCTAAGAACGAGAGTCTCTCCTCACGCTTCCCTTCTCAAAGGGAGCTGCATTTATTAGTCAGCATTCTGCAGAGAGCCAGAGCCTGTAGGCTTGTGTGTCTGTCTGTTCGTTTATTATAAAGAATTGGCTTACGCAATTGTAGTGGCTGAGATGGTTGTGTCCTCGTCAAGTTGGCGCATAAGACTCGTCATCAAAAGTCCACCCGTGTCGACCCAGCATCTGTGTGCGTCTGCTTACACTATGCGTCATCTCCAGATATAAATAGAAACACACACGAACGTATTCATAACAAAATAAGGAGGAAATGCGACGGTTTCCGTCTGTCGGTCTGTAGCCGGTCACGTGGTCGTGGCTGGTGTTTGCGACCACCCTTTCCCACGGCCCACTCTGCGTTCCCTGTGCCCTCAGCCCGCACCTCGCTGCCTCCCTCCCTGGAGGGGTGACCACACCTTCATTCTTGAAGGGTGTGCGCCGTGGACAGGCCTGCCTGGGGTGGGGCGTCGTAGTCTGACTGAGCGTAATCACAGGGCATGGGGATCCTAAGAGCCAGCCTACAGGGTCTTCTGTGTTCAGGACAGACAGCAGTCCCCCATATCTGTGGTTTTTGGAAAATTCCAGAAACAAGCAATTCATAAGTTTAAAATTGCGTGCCGTCGTGAGCAGCACGATGGCGTCTCGTGCTGTCCTGCTCCGTCCTGCGCGGGACGTGACTCGTCCCTCTGTCCAGCATCTTCGCGCCGCGCAGGCTCCCCGCCCGGCGGTCACTCAGCCGCCGCCGAGCGATGGTCACAGTGTCGCCGTGCTCACGTCCCTGCGTGTTCTGTTTGCCCGTTCCTTCGTCGGTGGACGCTTGGGTCGTCGCCGTCTCCTGGCTGCCGTGAGCATGGGTGCACGAAGGCTCCCCGGCTTTTAACCTGAGATGCGTGTGGTCAGAGGAGGGAACCAGGGAGACCCGGCCTGGATCACGACGTGTTGGGGGGAGAGGGCAGATGCAGAGCCAGGTTTCCAAATCGGAGACCTCGCGGACCTGAGGTTGGAACGGAAGCAAAGCATTTGAGCGGGGTCACGCCATTGCAGTGAAAACCAGGGAGAGCTGCTGGACTAAGGACGCTTAGGCACACTAAACCCGGGGCGCAATGGCAGGAAGACAAGGTCAAGGATCAGGGTGGACGGATGGCCCCCTCGGAGTTCGAGAGGGATGAGAGGCGAACAAAGCACCTGGATTCCCTGCGGAGACACCATGGCCAGGCAGGACCTAAGGAATCATCCACCCAGAACGCTGTAAAATCTCCCTCTGGAACAAAACCCCGAATGACTAATCTAGGCACTGGAATTTAGATAGGGCAATTATTAGTCAAAGCTATCGATGGTAACAGCGATTGTTTTATTGAATTCTTACTCTGTAATAGGCAGTAAGAAGTGCTTTATCATCCTTATCTGTTTTAATAACCCAGGAAGCTCAGGCACCGGAAAGAAGGGTAAGTAACTAGGTCGTGGTTGTGAGCTGGCAAGTAGCAGCTGGGTCCGAGCGCAGAAATCCGACTCCTGGGCTGGGCTCATTCTTAACCTTCGCACTGTCCTGCGCCACTTACTGACCCGCAACTGATAGATCATCGGAAATAGGCCTGGTCACCTGGGGTCTTTCTGATGGCAAATACTTTTGTTTCCTTTTCTTTCAAATAGCATTAGACTAGATGCTTGGTTCTGAATCCCGGCTGTACATGGAATTCATTTGGGTCTTATCCAAGTTTCATAAGCCTGGGCTTCACCCCAGAACAATTCTGAGCCCTGCAATTTTGTAGAGCCTATTCTAAGGGATAGATGGGAAATGCTTTGGTAACACATTGTCAGTAAAAGACGAGAATCTATTCTCACATTGTCAGATGCCATTGTTTCATGCTGGGTCCTTGGTCCCCTCAGAGGTACACACAAGAAGAGTGTTGAGGATCTAGGTTAGTTAGTTGTTAGTTAGTTTTATATATATATTATACACACACACAGAGACACATTAAAATCAGGAGAAATACACCTATCTATCTATCTCAGTCATCACTCTTACTTTGGGGGAGATATTCCTTTTCTTCAGAATCTAGATTAAGCCATGTCCTGGAAATAATCACAAAAAAATCAATGGAGCACAAAGAGAAAGTTTCTTTTTATTAACTGAATTTATATATTCTTCTTAGGGGAAGGAGAGAGGAAATATGGCTTTTGCTTGTTTTGATGAAAGAAACGCCTTCTTTATTGGAGCATCAAGGTAAAAAGAACCTGCGAGGTGGAACTGTCCCTTAAGGTAGCCGTTGGAGAGGGAATTGTCTGAGGCTTGAGGAGCAGTGAGGGTTTGCGGGGCAGGTTCCAATGGCTGCCTTTACTATGCCTTGATCTGTGCTCGCCAACCTAGACGTTTTGGTTAAGGCGGTGGTTTGCCTGCATCTCTCACTCACCGGGAGCGAGTCTAAAAGGGCTTCGATCTTGATCGATTTAAACGCAGCCCCGTCCTTCGGAGTGCCCGCTCGCTCAGACCGTGGCCATGCGGGTAGTTCCCGGCTTAGGGCTCGAACATCTGGTGGCCTGTGCATCGGATGGCGTGTGATTACAGCAGGGGAAGCTGACAACTGGGGACCCACGGGCTGTCGTTTAATCTTCTACCATATGTTCCCATTTAACCTTTCTTCTCTCTCCCAGCCCAGCTCCCCGCGCCCACAGGAAGTACCTCAGGCTGCTCGGGAAGGCCGGCCCTGTGGGGGTGGCCACCTGGGTCCCTCCTGGTGTCCTCGGGCTGCCCTGAGGAACCCACAGGCTGAATGGTTCGCAGCATAATTCAGATGGTTCCCATTTAGCCCTTCCCACATCCCTTGTAATTCCATGCTTTGTTCAGAAATTCAGGAATTTAATCAGGATGATCATGATGGAGAAGGCGAAGAGTCTTCCAATTCATTACGCGTAACTGGAAAACATACCAGTTCTTCCTTCATTATAGGGACAGCAGCATCGTCTGTAGCAGTTCTCGATGACGTCTTTTGCGCACGTGTTAACGGACAATTCGCGGGTGAACGGGAGCCGGAAGGGAAGGGTTTCAGGGCCAGACGCGAGCCATATTGTCTTGGGTGGAGCACGTCGGAGGTGCCTTGTTGGAGGTGCGATGCTCACGGCAGGAGGAAGGCGGGGGAAGCACACGAACTCCTAGGAACGAAGCGGGCTGTTAGGTGCCAGGACTTCACAAGCATCTGCGTCACCTTTATGCTGTCAATTCTTCCATGTGGCAGGTGCTTAAAAATGGCAGCTATGACAGATACGAGGAGAGCGGAAGGGCCGAGATGTAAACAGGTGATTAAGGGAGGGTGGGGCGGGGGGGGGGACCCGAGAATGTCAGTCGGCAAAGCGAAGACTCAAACCCGTGTCGTGCACCTTTTCTTCCCCATTCCACCGCATGTCCTTGGCACGTGACCTTGGCACCGCGTAGTCTCATAACCAAAGTCTCATTGCATTGCTCCTCGAAGAACAAAGTTTAAGGGTAGATAATCCTTGTGTTCCACTTACAATTCTAGGCTTTATGTAGAACCGAGATGTTGGGAAAATTGAGTAATGAAATAAGAGTCCACAAAACTGCCCAGGACACAGGGCCGCTACTACCTTGTCTTCAGGGTTCTTGGGTTCAAGGCGTGGGCATTGGAGACACTAGCCAGGGTGATAGATGTTACTGAGACGCACGTGACACCCACGTGTTCACAGGCCACTCTTTGTCTAAGCCCATCTAGCCCCACGCCAGCCCTCCATGGCGGCCTCTTGCCGTGGCGTGGCTCCTCTCCCAGGTGGCCAGACTTTGTCCGCCGCTGTGGAGCGCTTTCTCACCTGCGCCCTTGGCAATCTCCGTTTCTGGTCCTGGTGGGCTGAGTAATAGCCCCTCAAAATACCCACCTCCCGATCTCTGGAACCCGTGACCGTTACCTTATATGACACAGCTTGCATGCATGATTAAGTTAAGGGTCCTGAGATGTGGAGATGATCCCGAGTCATCAGGGTGGGCTCTGCATATGAACACGGTGTCCTATAAGAGAGAGGCACAGGGAAATTTGGGAGAAAGAATAAGAGAAGGCCATGTGGCCACAGAGGGAGAGATTAGAGCGATGTGGCCACAAGCCAAGGAAGGCCTGCAGCCACCAGAGGCCGGGAGAGGCGAGAATCAGGTCCTCCCCTAGAAACTCCGGGAAGACGGGAGCCATCCCGGCACCTTGATTTTGGCCCAGCGATGCCATGTCTAGAATTTCGGCTTCCAGAACTGTGAGAAAACAAATTTCTATTGTTTAAAGCCATCGAGCAGGCACAGGAAACTAATACTCTGACTAACAGGAAGTCAAGAAACATTGGAAGTATTTCTTCTTTTTTATATACTACATATTTTGCCATTTATTTATTCCATAACACTTGAATTAAGAGTCCACCATGTATATACACACATGCAAAGTATGGGCTAGATGCTGGAAGGTAGAAAGATATAAAAATGGTGTAAAATACATCAAATATCGAATCACATTAAATTGCTAATATTCAATCATTTTGACCTATAAAGTGATAGGTTCATAAGGTTCAATGTAATACTTCTTCAATAAATTTGGCAGATTATGTTTTTAAAAAATGGCCACAAAAAAATCTCCTTGATACCCTTCCTATCGAGAGTTGGGGGTGTCTGCATTTCCTCCCTGGCATGTGGGTGGACTCGTGGCTGGGTAGAAATGATGCCATGCACCTCCCGACCCGGGTCATCAAAGGCCGTGCAGCCACCACCAGGTTCTCCGACACGCTCAGCTTTGCAGACCTGAGCGGGCATGCAGGAAGGCTGAGGCCACCGAGCTCTGTGGAAGCCCGAGCCACAGGGAGGAGCCACATGCCAGCGCTCTGGCCAAGTCTCCCGTGAGAGTGCTCGTCGGCCATCAGCGACGACCTCCAGACATGTGAGTGAAGGTGCTTCCAGAAGAATCCTGCCGCCAGCTGTGGAGTCACCCCTGGCCTTCCAGGCTCCCTGCAGAGGCTCAGGCTTCCTGGAGCACAGACGCCCTGGCCACCGTGCGCCCATTCCCACATCCTGCCCCAGGAAACTGCGAGCATGATTTATTTCAGCTGCGAAGTTTGGGGATAATTTGTTACACAGCAACGGATAACCAAACGGTTTGTTTTCTTGGCTGAACAAAAGGCACGGCGACTTTACTATTGTTTTATGTTGAATAAGAAGGGAGAAAAAGGAGGCTCCTGATTTAAAGCCGATGACTCACGATCTCGGTTTCCTTTCTTTGGCATTAAAAGTGTTTACCACCTGAGGGATGAGACCGATCTGTGCAGAAGCGGCCACCACAGGTGAGACGCGGTATCGGGCCCCGTGAGCGCTAAGCTGCTGAGACGCAGAGGTCCCCGAACGCAGCGGCGAGGGAAGGCGGGAGTGGACTTGTCTGCCGCGTGACCGATCCGGGGAGCTTCCCTCCAGGCGGATCCTCCCCCGACGGGAGCCGGGTCCTTCCGTCTCGCCGTTCCGCGGTCCCCAAGGGCTCACTGGCCAGTGGCTCCACATCCCAGCTCCGGCGGCGGGAGAGAGAGAAGAGGCCCAGGGTAGCCAGCCGTTTCGAGGTGAAAGAGGCCGAAGCCGCATAGCGCATCATCTCACCGATGCCGAGGGTCGCACCCAGCTGCAGAGGAGCGCGGGAAACACGGAGCCCCCCGCAGTCTCAGCCTGGCTCGCCATGGCTGCGTGTGAGGCTCACCGTCCTTCACCCCTCCCCCACACCGGCCGCCCCTCCTCTGCCTGCCTCCCTCATAGCCCCGGGCTCCAGGCTGTTCGTTGTCTGTTCTTGAATATCCGTGGATCATGTAGTGGAAGCAGCCGAGGACAGAGAGCTTCCACGTCTCCACCTCGGGACGTTGCTGGCGGGGGGGGGGGGGGGGGGAGGTTAATTTGTGTTGCTTGGATGCCCATTTGTACCTATACTTCTGTAGCTGCTTATTCGTGTCACGGTTTTCTTGAGAGGGTTTCAATGTTTTATAGGGTTTTCTTTTCTGTTAATTTACAAGAGTTCTCGTATTTATCGTATATTAACGTGCTGTTGATTTTCGACGTGGTAAATATCTTCTCCTTGTTTGTCATCTCTCAGGTAACATTGTCTGTGGTATTCATCACTTAACAAAAAAAACCCTTAATTTTTACATAGTCAGATTGATCCATTAATAAATCGTTTCATGGTCTGTTCTTTTGGTTCCTGTTTTAAAAAGTCTTGGGCTGATTTTGAGTCATGAAGACATATTCCTATAGCTTCATAATTATCTTTAACTTTAGATGTCTAAGCTGTTTGGAATTTAAGTCTTTATGCGGCGTTCGCTGGGAATACGCTTTGTTTCACTCGGTGGCGATGCCGTTTCTGCGAGCACCCCACTGAGCAGTCGCGTCTCCCCTTTCCTCAGGGTGCTGCCCCCACCACACATACAGCTGGCGCGGAGCGGCCTCTAGGCTCCTCCAGGGGTTTCATCGGCCCGTTTGTCCAGATCTTACCGCAACCGTGTTGCTTCTATTACAACAGTTTTCTCGAGTCACGTTCATCTCGATTCTCACCTTTGTTCTTTATTTTAAAAATCGGTTTAGCTACTCGTGGATCTTTATTCCTTCATACTCATTTTGAAATGATATCCAGCTGGAATGTCGATTTGGATTACATTGACTATACAGATTTGTTTAGGGATAATTGGTATAAGTGCTATGTTAGGTGTACTGTATTATACTAATTTATACCAGAGACATGGCATACATCTCCATTTATTTCGATTATTGATAGGTACTAGTAATTAACTTTCTTTCCATAAAAGTATTGTGTATTCATGTTTAGGTTAATTTTTTTAAAAGCATGAGCATCAGTTGCGACCAGATTTCACTGGGGTGCATTCTTGTGCGGCTCTACTGCCACGTGCCGTCACAAGGGTCCGTGTGAAAGTGCCCTTCTCAGCCAGGGCCTGCACGATCTGCTTGCATTTCCAACCTTTCTCTTGGATAGAGATCTTCGAGAAACTTAAGAAGCTCCAACCAGATAAAATAAATGAACTGCGCCCTGGAGACTCGATTCAAGACACAAACCCTGCCTGAGCAGATACATTTAAACCAGCGAGGCCTCAACAGCGTTTCCACACAAGGGAGCTCTGAAACCTTTGCTGCGCTCATCAAAATCACACGTATTAAGACGTGAGGAAGCCTTTAAGGAGCGTTGTTTCAGAGAGAGACTCAGGGCTCCTCGAACTTCTTCATTGCCATAATTTTTGCAGCAGAGAAAGGAAGAGTTATACCACTGGAATGTCTAAGAATGCAGCCCGGAGTGGTCTGAGGCCAGTGTGGATTTTTATTTTGAAGTCCTGTGTTTTAAGAGTAAAATTTTATTTAAACTTTCAATTCATCTCCAGCACATGTCGATTCCATCTTTCTAGGCATAATGTAGCATGAAGTGAAATGAACGCTACAGGGGGTCATGTGACACTTAACCCGTGGCTCGTGTCCCCCACGCCCACTGCCCAGGGGGCCGGTCTGACGAGAACGGTACAGTGGGTTTTTGTTATACTTTGCTTAGGAATTGTCGTGGGCAGAATTGTGGCCCCTGAAAGCTCACATGTTAAAACTCTGACCCCTGGCCCCTCAGAATGTGACTGTCTTTGGAGACGGGGCCTTTAAAGAAGTAATTAAGTTAAAATGAGGCCCCTAATTAAACGTGACTGACGCCCCTATAAAAAGCGATTGGGACACGGATGAACACGGAAGGACGAACACGCGAGGACGCGGGGAGGAGGCAGCCGTCCACGGGCCGAGGAGAGGCGCCTCAGGAGGAGCAAGCCCTGCCGACACCTCGATCTTGGACTTTCGGCTTCCAAACCGCGAGAAAATAGATGTCTGTTGTTTAAGCCGCTCCGTCTGTTTTATTATGGCGGCCCGAGCTGACCGATACAGGGACAGACTTGCGGCGTGAATTTTTATGAAGCTACGTCTGTGGCCGAGTGGTTCTCCACCCTTCCCCGGCCCTTCTACAAACTGTTGGGTTCTTGGTGGGAAATAAAGACCAGGGAGAGCCGACCGCGGGCAGAGGAAGGCCGAGGGAGTGCGGGGTGACTAGGCGGTCCGGCTGTGCTGTCAGCGAATGGGGGACAGGAACGCTCCCTAGAGGCGAAGTCATGACCTTCTAGAGAATTCTGAGGGAAGGGGGTGTGAATAGCAGGGCCATTCTGTTGGGGCCAGGGCCGGGGTGGCAGACTGGACTCAGAGGCAGCATGACCACTCCCGGGGAAGGGTGCAGGGGCGGCGCCGAGCCCGGCCATGGATGGAGCGCGGTCGGAGGCTCCACGGGGACCGTCGGGCCAGGGAGGACCGCGGAAGCTGGATTTCACAGCCCGGGCACAGCAAGACTTCGAGAAGATCTGGGTGCAGCTCGCGGGGACCCTGACCACTGCGAGACACGTGGCCGGGGAGTGCGGCAGCCACCTGAGCGTGGATGGGCTCCAGGGGGTCTTGGTCACAGGAACCTGAGAATGCACGAGAGCAAAGCAGACATTCGGCCGTTTGCTCACGTCGGTTCAGCAACTTTAAGGAGGGTGGGCACCTCTTGACTCAGGCACTGGGGAACGTGCTGGAAGGTAAACCAGCTTGTTCCCAGCCACGTCAGCTACTGAACTGGGACCTACTCTCCTTTCGGTAGACACAGGATGATTCTGGAAGCTTGAGCTGGGGCCTGGCCTACGGGAAGAGGAAGAAGCTTCAGTGTTTGGAAGTCAAAGGATGAGGGAGAGAGCTGCAGGCGGGTCATTTACGGGAGGGACTTACAGCAGTTTTGGGGGTGAATTTCACGTCGAAGGCCACGGCCGTAAAGAAGGGCTCCGGATGTGGACCCCCTGACTTGACGTGTCTACAGGACGAGGGGAGGCTGGCAGTCGGTAATACCACAAAACCCAAAGCAGTGAGATTTGAAAACAAACAATTATTTTAGCAGGAAATGAGAGACCAGATTCAAGTCTTCTTGTTAAGAACGCGTTTCTGAACAGCTGAGTGATTACTGTCGTCTATTTAAGGTTACAGATGGTTTCTAAATGCTTCTGCTTTCTTCGGAAATTCTCAGCCTCTTTACACTTGTCTCAGAGATTGGTATAACATTTCTAATTGGATCACAGCGTTTACGACAAACATTTCTTGAAGGCCCACTTGCTAAACGCTGCCGAGTGAAATGCATAAAAGCTTCTCGGTCTATTTTAAGAAGCGACGGCGATGTCTCTGATTCGGTTCCCCCGTCGCAGTCACCGTTAACTCAATATGGAAAAATCAAGTACTGATGTGATAAGTTGTCTAATTCTGGATAAAAGAGCAAATTTTCATAATTTTCCCATAAAAATGGTATTCTGAACTGACAGCATTATTTATTTGAGAGATTTTTTTTTCTGACATTAAGTCAAATGTCCCTGAACCAGAGTTCCTATAAAACCTCCCTCCCCATTAAATTGGCTTTAAAACGCAGAATAGTAACAACTTGTGCCTTATTATCCTATCTAAGTACAATGGGGTTTTCTGTTCTTTTGCAAGAAAATTAAGTCTCTATGAGGATTCTCTGGTTTTGACTTTTCACTCAGAAAATTAAGCGTACACATCTCAAGGTCTCGGAGCTGCCCCCACAGCCACGATGTTGCCTGTTACAAACTTCTGTGCTCAACGTTTCGTTTCGGGTCGATGCAGGCCAGGCCCCCCCGCCTGCTCAGCCTCACCTCATTCGCCCTGGTGCCTCACTCCGGACCCCCGTGCTTGGGGCCACCTGGGCGTCTCCGTTCTTCCAAATACAGTCTTACATTTCTTGCGATCTTTGATTCCGTTTTGATTAGTCTCATTTGAGTAGGGTTTTCCCAAGGGCCATCATAGACTACAGGCGGACCTCTGAGACACTGAGGCTCGGGTCCAGAATACCCCAACAAAGCGAGTCACCATCTTGTGGCTTGTGGAGGGCCTCGCCTTCCGTCTACAAAAAAATGCAGCATCCACGAAGCGCGATAAAGCAAAGCAGAGTAAAACCAGGTGCGTCTGTACGTTTTCCTTCCTTTGCGGGCTCGTTGCGTTTTTACTTCTGTTTTAAGCGAGCGTAAATCCATTTGACTTACAGGTATATGCCTAAATAGATACGTTTCTATACAGATATGTTCATATTCTTCTTGATAAATTAGAATCCTCGAAGACAATGGCTGTTATAGGTAGGTAGGTAGGTAGGTAGATGATAGATAGATAGAGATACAGTAATCAATACATCATTTAAGATACAGGTACAGAAATAGATATTCCCTATTTGGTACAATGTGAGCTTGCTGAGGACGGGGACTTTTGTCTGTTTCGATTATTACAACACTCTCAGCATCCAGAAGCCACTGGTTTGGGGTCAAATGCCCCCCAGGTGTGTTCACCTGGCGCCTGGAGCTACCCCTCGCGCCGTGTGTGCCCGCTGGGCTGCAGCCCTCTGGCCCGCCTCCCTCCGCCCCACTGCAGCGTGAGCTTCTGGAAGGCACATTTATTTCCGTGTCCCCGCGTCTCTCGGTTCGCGGGACACTGACGGCCTCCATCTACAAGGTGGAGACGGGTGCAGAGAGTCTCTGAGGAACGCAGGATAAAATGGCGATCGGCTGTCACGCCCACGGCTCCATCTTCCACTCCTCCACGCCTTGGCCCGAAGGTCTTCTTAGAGACGAGGTCCTCCTGGGCCTGCCACCCTGAAACTAAAGCGCGTGGGCTCCCCCGCCCAGCACTCTCTCCCCCTCCGTTTATTTTCCTCCAGAATGTTCACCAGGGCGTGGGAGGCTTCCTTGCCTTCTTTTCTCTCTCCTGTCCCCATGGGGATCAGGGATGCTGTCCACCTGCCAGGTAGTGGGGGCTCAAATATATTTGTTGAGTGGTCGGCAGGCTGAAATACGGTATCAAAATACATCTGAGGAATCATTAAGAGCTTTTAATGCTTTTTAAAGTAAATATTTAAAAGCATATAAGTAAATAATAAAAAAAATGTTGCTTGGCATTAATGCTCTAGGTGTGCCCTTCTCTCTGTAGATTGCGCTGAGCTGGGAAATTCGTTGAGGTCCGTGAGGGTCCTCGGTAATGAGCCGTCCCCTCCCGCGGACGGAGCTGCCGACCTGGGCCGTCTGAAATGGGGGCTGGCAGAAAGCTGGGCCACCAGGACACGATGAGTAGGTCCAGCGACTTTGCACAGTGGGCGGCGACCCCCAGCGTGGGCTGCACAGACTCGCAGGTGTTCCCTGAATGGCGCGATCTCGGTCGCGAACGCAGCCCCGCGCCGCTCTCCAGAAGCGGGGTTCAGGAAGCAGAGGCGGCGCCCCTTTACGCCACGTGGATTCTTCCGCATTAGATGCGGGGTGGGGTTGAGAGCAGCTGTCACATGTGAGACGCCGGACTCGGGTGCCGTCGTGTTGGCAGAGGGGTTGCCATGGGCGGGGCTAGGGATCGGGCCCCGCGAAGGAGGCGGCCGGGGTCCGAGGCGGCGTGTGTCTCAGCAGGTGCTCTGTGCACCCGCTGTGAGCACACATGACGGCGGGGACCCCCGCGGACCCCTCCAGGCACTGGAGTCCAGCCTCTGGGCCGCTCAGGTGTAGGTGAGCCTGACACGTGGCTGCTGAGCGTCCTGGAAGCACCTGCTGAGGCGGCCGGCTGAGCAGCTGATACTTGCCTTCAGCCTGACTTTTATAGATGCCGCTGGCTGTGGCGTTGACAGATGACGCATGCGAGTTCCCACGTAAGGTGCAAACTTACCAGAACCTTGCCAAATTCTCCTGGGTTTTTAAAAAAGACGATCTTTCTTTCTTTCTTTCTTTCTCTTTCTTTCTTTCTTTTCTTTCTTTCTTTCTTTCTTTCGTTTCTTTCTTCCCTGTCCTTCCTTCCTGTCCTTCCTTCCTTCCTTCCTTCCTAATTCTTTCTTTCTTTCTTTCTTTCTTTCTTTATTTCTCTCTCTCTTCTCTCTCTCTCTCTCTCTCTCTCTCTCTCTCTCTCTCCCCGCTTTAAATAAATGGTACCATATTTCTAGGGCCACACATTAAATTTAGAGTTTGTAGTGAAAGAAAAAACTTATGAGAGATGGTGGTATTTTTGGTATTTTTTCTTTCGACACGTGATACCTGTTCTAAAATAACCGGCTCGTGTAGTGCACGCACACGTGCACACTCTCAGGTGTGCCTTTTCAGCACTCCAAGACCGGCCTCCTGCCGATTCTGTGACCCACAGTCCCACCTTCGGCATCGGCTGGGGCAAAGCAGGCTCTTGGCCTCAGCGTCACCCTGAGACTCACGCGGCAGCCGGATTTGCACAGAGCGTGGGGCCGGGTAGACCAGCAGCCGCCCCTGCCTGGTACTGCCCCCCCCTTCCGGCCTTTGCTTCCCTTTGCTTCCTCTCCTCCCCACCTGCTCCGTCCCTCTCGGTGACCCTCCGTTTCCTCCAGAGAGGCAGGGAGAGGCTTATGTCTCCTCTGCATAGACCCCAGGGGCTTCCGCCTTCCTGTCCGACAGGCCTCCTGGGTTTTGGAATGCTCGTAGCCTGAGTAACCGCCTGTGGGCGACGTCGGTCCGTGGGGTCGCCTAGCTCCCCACGCCTCTCTCCTCCACCGTGGAGAGCACCCGAGTCCCTCTTTCAAGTCGCCTTCGCACTCTGCGAACCGTTGAAATAATGGGGCTGGGCATATAGGGTTCTTCAAACCCCCGGTGGCTCCATTTTGGGGGACATCGCGAATCTCTCTTTTACATCCTGGGGAGAGGGAGGAGGCCGATTGAGAGGAGGGACGTGGCCCACGATGTCCTTGACCACGGAGGCCCTGCCCTCTTTATCTCTTCCTCATCACGTGACCTCATCGCGTGGCCTCCCCACCCAGGGGCCATCCCCAGGTGCTGACTGACCCCTCGATGGTCCAGGCCATGTGGACCCCGCGTCGACAGTGACGTAAGAAGCATTCGAGGAGATCAGGTGCACATTCAAGTCGTAAGCATAATCTGCTTTTCACTTTATTAGTTCTCGAGGGCGCATTTTTACTTTGCGAATGTCATCTTTATCGTGATGAAATACAGATAACACAACGTGCACCGTTTTCGCCATTTTTAAGCGTGGCATCGGAGGCGTGGCGCAGGCTCGCACGGCGCGACCAGAGTGTCGCCTTTCACGCATGTGTTGCGGGAAGCCGGTTCCTGCTCTCTGCCAGGCGTCGGGGATGTTTTCCCGCGCTGATAGGTGTTCAAAGTCAAGTAACTAAAATGGCTCCACAGGAAACAGCCGGAACCTGGTGAGGTTTGAAGCGGCGGATCCCACCCGGCCGGTTACTCCCCGCTGCCAGCAGAGGACGCCGGCGAGCCAAGCCTTGAGCGCGTCTCCCCAGGCCACAGGGCTTGCAGCCTGGAGCCGAGCCCAGCCCAGGGAGGAGGTGGGCGGGTGCCCCGGCAAGTCAGCATCCACCTAGCCAGCAGCTCGCTGCTGCGCGAGGGGCGCTGGAGTCACACCACGGTCAGCCGTTCAGTCGTTTAAAGTAACTTTTTCCCACCAGTTTTCATCAGTGAAAGGAAATCATGGCGGAAGAATGATAATCCTCCCCTCGCTTCTGGGGAGCTTCTTTCTCGGATTCTCATTCCTCTCGCCCTGGGGGGCCGTCAACAGCGTTACTTGGCTATTTTACGCAGGATGGGCAGCTCTCGGGGACAGCGGGGTCAGGGAGAGAGACCCGCGGCTGATTGCTGCCCTCGGCGTGAAATCTAATTTGCTTCAGGAGCCCGCGGCAGCGGGTCCTCGCGTGCACCTGGAACCGCGTGGAGCGTGTCTTCGACCCGCCGCCGCTGAGCGTCTCTCTGCGGCACCCACGGCCGCTCACCACGCTCCGTAGAGACGAAGAAATCGGGGCTTCCGGTCTCCCAGCTCCCAAAGGGGGTGGGACTGAGGATGGCATAAGGCCCGTCCACGTGCAGGGAGGGGTTAGACGGGACAGCCGCGTCCCGTTGTCCAGAGATGGCCAGAACACTTCCAGAGAATTACCCAGAGTCCATGGAAGAATTCGTTAGAAAATAAACCCTTGGCAATTACAGCCACAGATGGTCAGCTAAAAATGGACGGATGTTGTCAGCAATGAAAGTCCCTGGGACAACTTGATTCTTTTTAAACCTGATAACTTAGAATTAGTTGAGAAGGAAACTCAAACGCAGAGAGACAAAAAAAAAAAAAAAAAAAAAAAAAAAAAAAAGAAAAGAAAGAAAAAATTCCAAGCCAAGAAAAGCCATGATCCTTAACAAACCTTTACTAGAAAACAACTCATTATCTAACAGCCGAAGAAGTGTTTTTTCTCCTCGACCTATGAACAATTTCAGGAGTTGAGACAAACACACAAAACAAACCGACAACAATTAAAAAATCCCAAACCCAGCAAATACCGAAAACCTATTCTGAGTTACTGATTCATCCTTTTCTGAACCACACTTTAAGAATCGACATACTTCAGTGTTAGCAAAAATGCACTGAACTCTGCATTTCTCTCCCTTTCCTGTCTCTGGCTGGAAAGTGAAGTCCTTTATGCAAATTATTGTCTTCTGTCCCACCGTCTGGGGGCCCTATAATGGGGGTGCTGACATTTCTCTGACCTCCCGGCGGAATAATTACGCGCTCCAGTTACCAAGCAACGGGATGTCAGGACCCAGAGCAGAGCGACCTGGGCGGGCGGGGTGGAGGGAGGGGTCTGCGCCTGGAAGAGCAGCCGCCAGACGTGCTGGCGGTGGGCTTCCTGCCACCCAGGCTGACGCGCCCCGGTGGCCGCTTCGCCTCCACTGTGCCCAGACGGGGCGCTGGCAGGACACCCCCCTGCCGGGCCCACGTTCCAGAGCACCTGCTGCTCACACGGCGGCCCTTTCGCGTTGTCATTTGTTTATGGCTTTTGATGTGGTTAAGCGCACACACACATGCACACACCCACCACACACACACGCCACACACACACACCGCACACACACGCCACACACATGCCACACACACACGCCACACACACACACCACACATACCACACACACACGCCACACACACATACACCACACATACCACACACACCACACACACCACATACATGCCACACACGTGCCACACACACGCCACACACACACACCACACACACGCCACACACACACGCCACGTACCATGAGAGCCACCTCTTCCCGAGTTCGGGGTTCGGTGCAGCATTGCCGCTGTAGTGATGGCGTCGTGCGGGGGGACGTCTCCGACGCGCTCGTCTTGCACGACTGCAGCTTTGCGCGCGCGACCAGCAAGTCCCGCCCGTGCCGCCTCCGCCAGCCCTGAGGCCACCGCTCTCTTCTCCGCCTCTACGAGTCTGACACCTTCAGACACTGGGCGTGAGGGGAACTGTGTTCGTCCTTCTGGGACTGGCTGGCTCGCATCACGTCAGGCCCCCCCCACCGCAGTGCCCAGTCCTGGGCGGGGACACCGCCTGCTCGCTTCTGAGGTGTGAGCCTCCGCCAGGCAGAGTGACCCTGGGCCATGGGCCGCGGGGAGGGCTCCGTGCTTGACGGGTTTGGGATCCAGACCGCACAACCCCTCCGAGAAGAAGCACAGCACCGGGGACTGCGTCTGCCTTCCGAACTTTGTCTCCTGGAACCGAATCGCTCCTGAATGTGGCTTGTCGAGTGCGTCCCAGGGTCGGAGAGAAGAGCATCACGCGAAGTCGTGTTTCTACAGTGTGTCTGCCCCAGAATGCAAGTGTGTTTGGGCCAAAAAAAAAAAAAAAATCCAGATTATAAACCAGGTCCCAGAATGCCAGCCGCAGCTACGCCTGGTGTCGAGATTGTGCGGTTGTGCGTGATTCTTAATTATTTTAAAACTTTTCTACATTTTCTTGATCTCCTACACTTTACGATACTTTTCTCTTAGTAATTATAAACATGTAAGCATGCATAAATGTATGCGTACATGTGTGCATGTATCTATGGGCATCTGTGTCTATGTATGTATACATGTGTGCATTGTATGTGTGTTTACATGCATGTGTGTGTTCACGTTGTGTGTATAATGTCCAGGGGTTTGCTCTCCAAAAGGCGACTCTCTTTGTGAAAATGAGTTATCACGTAAATGTTCTTACTCTTTCAAGAGGAGAAGTAGTAAAGTCCCTTCTGAGCAGTGGCCCTGTCACACACCAGCTTGTGCTGCGGCCACCGGGCTGAGACACAGTCTCCAGCTGTAATTTGGGAAATTGAGAGCCGGACACTTGCCACATTCTCCTTCCGCCGTTAGCTGAGCCCGGGAGGGAGGTTCTGTCACCAGGCGCATGGCACAGGGCAGGCAGGTGACACGGCTGAGCCGCCCGGGTGCGAGCGGAGTCCAGGAGCTGGCCTCCAGCGCTCACGGTCTCACCCCCCGCCTGTCCTGCCCCTTTAGGATGGGGGGACAGGTGTGGGGACCCCACCCCCCACAGGGGTACGTGGGAGGCTTAAAGAATACATGGGACTGGCGAGGCCCTCGGGTACTGAACGGCCCATCAAGATTCGTTATTTAACATACATTTGAGATGTCGATGCTTTTAGGGGAGTCCATGTTGGTGGTTCCCAGGCCCTGTAGCGGGGTGGGGGGTATGGGCACCTTCGTGGGACCTGGCTGGGCGTCGGGGCAGGTGGGACTCTCCTGGGACATGTGATCACTTGGTCTGGGTCTCTTCCCATCAGCTGAAACAGAGGGGCCTCTATTTGCTCCCTCTTTGTGTCTGGCATCAATCCGGCCTGTGTGGAAGCCAGCGACCGGGAACGCCCAGGCCCCGGGGGAGAGGCCAAAGCCAGCGCAGCCCCCGCAGAGGACCCCGGGCCTCGCCTTCTTCTCTGTGCTTTTCCTGGGGGGAAGTCCTCGGTGCTGCTGCGCCGGCGCTAAGGTTTAGTGCGTGAGTCCCCAGAGCGCGCGGTCCCTCGGCGGCCGGCCGGCCACAGGCAAGGTGGTGGCTGTGTCAGTCACCTCGGTGGCTCTGACTGGGGGGCAGCTCGTCGTCCCCTGCTCCGGAGGCGGGGAGCCTGCGATCAGGCTGCCGTCCTGCTTGGGTTCTTGGGGCGAGGGGGCCTCCCCCCAGCTCACAGACGCCAGCTTCTTCCTCGCACGGAGAGAGTGAGCCGGGTCTCCCGTCTCTTCTCCTAAAAGGCATGAACCCCCACGACCTCAGCACCTCCCAAGTGCTGCCTCCAAATACCGTCACGCTGAGGATCAGGGTTTCAGCACACGAATTTGGGGGAACACAAAGATTCAGTCCGCGGTAGTGGCCAATATAAAATACTTCCCTGGCGGTAAGTTTAGAGAAGTTGTATGGTAATAATTTTAACTAGCAAGCAATCCAGAACAATAATGGGAAAGTCAAATTGGTTTTTGTCTGTCATAGACACACGCAGAAATGCCTGTCTCTCCGAGGACACAGATCTTCAAAAATTATGGCAAAATGGCCTTTAGACACATTGCATTGGAACCGGCGGCACAATGTCCGCATTGACCAAGCCCTGAGCCACGTGGCAAAGAGTTTTAAAAAAGGCTCCCGGAATCCCGATCTCCAGTCTCCACGTGACTGCAAGCGGTTACGATATCTGGAAAATGCTCCTTCTCTCTAAACTGAAGCCGATTCTAACAGCTTTGCTCTCTTTCAATTAGCGTACATAATAATAATAATAATAATAATAATAATAACAACAAAAGACCGCTTTGCAGCCCCTCTCCCCTTCACGGGCTGTGGGGTTGTGTGGAACCTGCTTGGCCGGCCGCAGGCAGCGGCGTCCTGTGGTGCTGCGTGAGGCGTCTTGGCTCGGACCTGAGCGTGCGCTTATTCAGTCAACAAACACTTGTTGAGACACGAAGAGGGAGCAAATAGAGGCCCCGCTGCTTCAGGATTCTCCCTGCCCTGTGGAGACGCCCACAGCCCTGAAAACAACTGCTCTGTGTGTGTGTGCGCGCGCGTGTGTGCATGTGTGTGTGCGTGTGTGCGCGCACACACGAGAGTTAGAGGCAGCCAGGGCTAGGGTTTAACAGAGCCATTTGATACTAAATGCTTTTCTCCAAGGCTTCGGAGCTGTCCTGGCCATGCCAGAGCTGAAAACAAATCAGGTTTAAATTATGTACAGTTATAAATGTCCCTTCTCCCCTTTAGTCTGGTTTTGCTCATTTTTAATCTTATTTCTCACCCTCGTGTCCATCATCGAGCCTGGCATCAACTTAGCAGGGCGATGTCTACAAAATTAAATTCGCGAAGGCCTCGGCAGCTGACTCCGAAGCCAGCCTCCACGTAGTCTCGACCCTGCGCCGCGGCCAAGTGGTGTCGCCGATGATGGGGGTGCAGAGCTGAGCGCCCACTGCAGGCCAGCTTGTCCACCTTGTCTGGCAGGGCGGGAGGGTGGCAGGAGGCTAGCCGCACAGAGAGACTCGGGGGCGTTTGCTTCTTCTGGGACCGTCATCCCTGAGTCTCGGGTCAGCTGGGCCTGCAGAGCCGGCTGCCCTTGTAAGTCAGTGGGCCCAGAGGGGAGCAAGCTGCTAAGGACCAGGGTCCCAGGAGCCCATTCCCATCATCTTTTCGCTCCGCCGCATTTCCTGGGGCTTGACAATCGCCACCCCCCGTGTATGTCCCTCCTTTTTTTTCTCTCTCCCCAGCGGAATAATTTGGGTTGTGTAAAACTGAGTTACAAAAGGTGATTGTTTTGAGTCTTTTGGGGAGTTGGCTACATAACTGTCCTTTTAATTCCCAAGAAAACCGCTTGTTCTATACAAAATATACTGTACCATTCACTTCTCGACGTTCTATTCTGACACGGCTCCCTTTCAAACGCGACACGCAGTCTGCAAGCGCAGCCAAAACACAGAGCTCCCTTCCAGAAGGGAGACGCCTGATAATTCTCTTTGAACGTCAGCTCCGCTTTTAGGCAGGAAATCACCGTCAAACTTCTTGCTGCCTGGCAGTAGTTAACTGCATTCTTTCTCCCTTTTTTTTTTTTTAAAGGAAATATCGTGCCAGGGACCATTTCTAGAAATACATTTATATTTAAAAATCATTATCTTCAAAAATTGGCACCAGAAGCCTTTGATGGCACTGCAGTCCCGTCGAGATGGTGGGGTGCAGGTTAACGACTTTCCATTGTATGGGGTGCAGGTTAACGGCTTTCCGTCGCGCTTGGACTTGGCTCTCTCGGTTTATTTTAGAACGCTTTAGTTTGGTGTAATTGCTCCGTTTTCTGAAGGAGTTTCTGTGTAATTACCACATAGTTTATTTCGTGGTAACTATGCAATTAACTTGTCCCACTTCTCTAAATGGAAAATACTATAATTCTCATACAAATGGTTTGGACGCTGGTTTTCTCAACCGTACCTTAAAATATCTATTTTTTTTTTTTACACGCACTTTCTTCCTTTTCTCCCTTCCCTTTCTTCAAATAATGTATCTGGTTTTAGTTCATTATTTTTTGCTCTTTTAAGCCAAAGAAAAGCAAGATTGCTAAAATTTTGTCAGGCAGCCCTAAATTATCAAGAAATCTATTGGGACATTAAAAAAAAAATAACAATGGGGTTTAAATTATCCAAACAAATGAATGCTGGGTCAGGGTCTTTTTAAAGGACCTGCTGAGATCTGATGGAAACCAGGTCGTGAGCCCAGAAGAAAAATATTTTTGTCTTTACTTCTGGATATGTCGGAATTCACTCGAGAGAGAATTGGCCCGATTTGGTCCCTTCGTATTTCCTGCCGTGAAGGTGCGGGTGGTGTTTGGAGAACGTCCCTTGTTTAAAACACAGGTCGGGGAGATGGAACCGGCCCCGAAGAAGAGGCTTTGAAAAGTGAAATTACAACCTAGGGGCTGATGGACAGTTTCAACCCACAGACATTTTCAAAAAATCAATTCGCTTGTTCTTGGCCGAGTGACCGGACCGGTGGCATTCACGTGGCTTATTGAGACGACTGACGAACTAATTCCTAAAAGCAAATCGCTTCACCTGTCAAACCATGAGCCCTGGGGCCGGCCCTCGACGTAATTCTCAGTCTGCTGATCTAATAAATCCATCTGCCCATCTGCCCGGTCAAACATCCGATATGCGCGGACTGCCTGGGCTCGGGGGCCAAGAAGACAGATGTGCTCCCTGCCCTTGGGGACCTCACCGCCCGCTCGGGGTGGCCGTCGGGCGTCAGTGACCAGAACCCAGGGAGAGGGCACCGTGCCGGCCGAGCGGCCGAGCGGCGAGACCACCCTCCCGCCTCACAGGCGTCCCACCAGCGATGGGACTCATAAGACCCCGGTCCTCATGGTGCTTCCTGGGCCCAGGGAGACAGAGAATAAACAGGTGGTGACATGAGCTGCAAGGCGGTGGGTCGGGGGGCGGGAGGGGGACGGAGACGGCGAGGGCCGTGCTGAGCGAGGGAAGCCCTCTCCAGGAGGTTCCATTTCAGCAGAGACACGAGCGAAGTCAGGCCACGCGCCTTGGGAAGATCGGCGGGGCCGCGGTCCCGAGGCGGGGCCCGCTAGCGGTGTGGTGTGGAGGAGGCTCTTCTCTGAGGGGTGCGGGGTCTGGACCGCAGTGAGCCAGGGCGGGAGCCCCTGGAAAGGAGGCCAGAGAGAGGCCGAGTTGCGGAGCACGTGTGACCATCGCAAGCGGCGCGGGTCTGTCTTGCTTGTCTGCTGGTTTGTATATTTTCTGTGCGGGATAGAAAGTCATGGGAGGATTTTGTGCGGGGGCGCGGGGGGTAGATGAGGTCTGATTTTCTGTGTTTTAAAAGGTGGGGAACGCTCTTCGGCTCAAAACCAGACCATGGGGGACGCCAGAGGGAGAGCGATGGGCATCCGTGCAGTGTCTGGGGTGAAGGGTGATGGCGGCTCAGGCCGGGGTGCGTGCGGCGGAGGCTGTGTGAAGTGCAAAGTGCTTCTGGATGTGTTTTGAAAACACAGCAGTAGGCTTTGCTGCCGAGTTGGGTGTCAGGGGGCAGAGGGCGAGCGGAGGCGAAGACGGCACCGAGAACTTTGCAGCCGGCGCGGGAAGGCTTCGGGGTGCGGGCTCGTGTTTGGACATGCTGCGTCTGAGATGCCTGTTTGACATCCAAGTGGAGATATTGACCAGTTGGGCGAACAAGAGTTGAGAGTTGGGGAGGGAGTCTGAGCTGGGGAAACAAATTAGGGAGTCGTCAGCACGCGGGAGGCGTGTAGAGCAGCGGGACTGGGCGAGCTCACCCGGAGAGTGAGTGCGGGAAGACGAGCCGCGTGAGGCCTGAGCCTGGGGCCTGCGACGCTGAGAGCAGCGGATGCGGCCGCGAAGATGCTGTCGGTGAAGCGGGAAGAAACCCGGGGCGGCCTGACGTCCAGGAAGCCGAGGGCGGGACACGTGCAGAGGGGAAGGGACGATGGGCACGTCGGATGCACCGAGAGGTCGAGGGCGATGAGAGAGCTGCCCGCCAGGCTTGGCCGTCACTGTCATTCCCGACCACGGCGTCTCGGGGGCGATGTTTGGGGACAAAAGCCTGAACAGGATAGGTTCAAGGAACGGGAGGCGAAGGGGTCGAGGAGAGCTCTGAACGAGGCTAGGCGATGTCACAGCGATTGTTCGCGGTGGAGGAGGAGCTTCCGCGAGGAAGGGAGCAGCTGACCCGGGGGCCAGACGGCTCCTGAAGCAGACACAGCAGACACCAGCCGGCGGAGAGGACCTGACGCCCGGAGGGGGCGTGAGCAGAGCAGGGCGACAGGAGGCGGAGCAGGCGGTGCAGAGGCAGAGAGCGGGGCTGAGAGCCGCGGAATGTGGGCACAGACACGAGCCCCGGGAAACGGCGAGGACACGCCGCGCCTCGCCCCCCCGCCCGCCCCGGGGTGTCCAGAAGGCGCGCGGCCCCGCAGGAAGCGTGGGCTGAGTCTCCTGAGATCCCTTCCAGACTCTGACCCCGGGACAGTAAGAGAATCGACTTGTGCTGTGTTAAGCCGCCAAGTTTGTGGTCATTGACCCCACCAGCCCCAGGAGACAACACAGCTCTTCCGAGGGTTTCCCGGGTCCGAGATCCGGGGTTTTGGAGCCCCGGTTCCGCCCACGCCGGCCTCCGGGAAAGCACTGGGGCTCCCGCTGGGGGGACAAGGACAGCCTGGGAGAGCGATGGCGAGAGGACATGCCCTCCGTGTCCACCGTTTCAGAGGCCGGTCATGCCACACGCGTGGCCACCCTGGCCCCAGCGGCGACTTTCGCGTTGCGACAATGGTCACCGTAAACGAGCAGTTTCAATGGCCTTGCGGTCATGACAGAAGGAAGCCACGGCCTCGGCTCGGTGCTCTGCCCTGTGCCCCAGTGGCCAACGCCCTGTCCCCCACATTTCTGCCCTCTTTTTTTACAAACGGAAGGTCTGCGGGATCCACGGGGCAGACCCAGGCGTCAGAGCAGCCGGGTCGAAGCATTTCCACGCAGCTCACTGGGATGTCCCGTGTTTTCCTCCATTCATGAGGTTGGGGCTGGTCCGAGACGACCCCGAGAAGGCTGCCATCGAGCGTCATTTATGTCACTGCTGCTGTTCCTAAACCAGTCGAGGCCGTTAGTGGCCATTCTTCTCTAGTGGTCTGGCTGCTGAAATCACCGTGCTGACTTTCTCTGGTGCGTCCTCGGACGGTTTGCCGTGGCTGGAGTTGTAGAGCTCGGACCCCCATGCAGATGGCTCCAGTCACCGGCCAGAGAGGCTGCTGACCAGCTGGGCCGCGAGCCCGCGGCAGGGTGCGGGTGGTTGGTTTTCTTCTCTTCTCGAACCTTCTACGGCCAGCGCTACTGCCCCGTGTGGCTGGAAACAGGGGGACCACGGTGTCGCACACGCTCTCACCCATCAGCCATCAGCCGGGGAGCTGCCACCCTAAAGTGAGAATTAAGACGTGGTCCACTCGTGGCTCGGCCGCTGGAGGGGTGGCCCGTCGGGGGCTTCGCGAAATGCCCCGCGATGAGGCACGTTTGCAGTGGGCTTTGGGGTGCGGAAAGGCTCCGATGGAGTCCGTAAATGAATACAGAACAAAGCTGAAAAGCGCGCAGCGTGAATGCAGAACAGGGGAGCCCGAAGGGAGCCTCTGTGGGAGCTGAGACTTGGGTGCTTTGTCGGCGTCGGAGGGAGAAAGGCCCCCCCGGGCAGCGGAGTCCCTGTCCTTCGCTGCGTGAGGCCTACGGCAGGGCGAGGGGGTCAAGGCACACGGTGTAAGTCATTGACGGAGCATTCTGGAATGGCAGCCTCTTTTGTCTACGAGCACAGGAGACTCAGAACAGGGACAGGTGACCTCTGGGCATGGCCGTGGTGGGAGGCCCCCACGGTGGGAGACAGACAGGCTACCTCAAGCATGGCGGGGCATGGAGGCCGCCTCTGCAGAGAGCCACGTCTCAGGGACAGTCGGTGGCTTAGGGTGCCTCTGTAGTGCGACCTCCATTCAAATGCCCCCCACATCTGCGCCCAGGTGGGGAATCGATCCCCGCGCTGGGTTTCCACGGCACCCCTCTCATTGTCCTGGATCTGCTGTTTGCACGTCGCTACCCTCGTGAGGCTGCAAACTTTTCTATTATTTTTTATTATTTACACCTACAGCACCTGGTCTTCCTAGGTGGTCTCCCATCCAAGGACTAACCAGGCCCGACCCTGCTTAGCTTCTGAGATCAGACGGGATCGGGCTCGTTCAGGGTGGCATGGCCGTGGACCAGGGACCGTGGCTCCACTGGGGCGCGAACCCAGGACCTTCTGCGTGTGAAGCAGACGTGCTGACCGCTGCACTGTGGAGCCACGTCCAAGGCTGCAAACCTCGTAGCAGCTGGGTCAGCAAGTCGCTTAGGCTGCATCCCCAGTGTGCCTCCCGAGGCCTGGTCCACAGTCGATGCTCTGTCAACGTCGGATGCCTGAATCAGCAGGATTCTCCAAGTCAGGTACAGGCAAACTTGGCCTTTGGACCAAATCTGGCCCCTGGCCTGTTTTAGTCAATAAAGCTTTATTGCCACCCAATGGCACTCATTTGTTTACGTTTGGTCTATGCACCTCACGAAGGCAGAGTTGCGCGGTTGCTACTCTATCACTCATGATATCCGAATATCTACTCTCTGGCTCTGGCCCTCTTTATTAAATGTTTACTGGTCCATGCTCCAAGCCAACTGCATCTTCTTTTGGCAATTGCATCTTGAAGGAAGTCACAGTGATGTACTAAGACTATTTTGGAAATTTCCTAATTTATCCCTTGAAACGACCAGCAACAGCCTTAGCCACATACATTCAGGGTTGAGAATTATCATGAACTGTTCTCTTTATGCAAAGCTGAACTGTCCTTAGAATCTGAGGGATTTCCTGCACCTACCTCAAAGTCAGCAGGGCCAGCTCTTACGAGAAATACTGAGAACAGCTTTCTGAGTCCAAATTATTTTCTTGTTTTCTTTGTGCACGCCACCTACAATGTCATCAGATACTTCTGTGGGTATTAAGGGCACGTTGATTTATATTTTATGTTCCCAGGTGCCTTCCTCTTTGATGTGAGGTCAGGAATGGTGGAGGGATTGAGGCTTTGTGAAGGGAGGTGCGCATGCGTGATTCTGGCATTGGGGGAAGGGCGTCGTGGGAAGAGAGGAAGACTGCGGAATTAGTTTAGAGTTGGGGCTCCCAGGAGGGAGAAAGGCCGGGGCGCTTTCTCAGGGCTGGGACGTCATGTGGGGAGAGGGCAGCCGGCGCTGGGCACAGGAAGAGGCACAGATTAGGGTCACAGGAGGGAGGGTGCCACAGACACACTTCTCTCCTTCTGGTGTGTGTGTGTGTGTGTGTGTGTGTGTGTGTGAGGGGGGGGGGTCCCCTGCCGAAAACAAGACCTTCCTACCAATTGTGCAAACACCTCTAAACCAGTGGCTCCCAACGAATGGGGTACCGATTTTCCTGGAGCACATTTGGCCATGCCCGGAGACGTTTTTGGTTGTCAAAACTGGGGGTGGATAAACATTTTGGTCACCTACTGAGTGGAGACCAGAGACGCTGCTACACATCCCGCAACGGACAGCGAAGGCTGCCCTCCGCCTCACGGCGCATGCGCACAGGGAAAGCTCGCCCGGCTCCGCACGTCCGCGGTGCTGAGCGTCAGAAACCCGGATCCAACCCTGGGCAGATCCGCACACTTCCTTTGTCATCACGGAAGGGGCTTGGAGAGAAGCATGGAAAGGTACCCGCTTGGCTGGGGCCTCGTGAGCATTTTTGCCTAGGAGATTGCAAAGTAATTAGATGGGGCAGGCACAGTCTGTTGTGGAAGAATAGGAAGAATTATCTTGTCATTGCAGGGCAATTATCCTATGAATATTTTGGCAGCACATTCTGTTTTTTTCTGTGTAATTGCAATTAACATGTAAGCGATCTAGCACTTCTAGTGCGTGTCATTCCTACCCAGAAAAATATATGACTAATGCTCAGGTGACAGCTACCCATGTGTGACATGCGTCTACGGAAGAGGTGGCTCATGAACGGGACACGTTGTTGGCTTCTCACGCGGCACCCGGCTCTCACATGGTCACGTTTTCAGATGAATTTTAGTTCGGAATGTACAGAGGGGCCTTGACAAGCAATGATAAATTGTCGATGTTGAAAGTGGTCATGTGAGGGTGCGATTTTTCAGTCTCTTAGAAACTGATCCAACACTGACTCTCTTGAAAGTCCAGCTCAATCTCAATGGCAGAGAATATTCTATCTGTTACATCAACACAATAGTCCCATACGTGTAAACGTTCCAATCTGGATTAAGAAATAATTCTTTTACAAATGCGGATGTCATTGTTCCTGTTAGAATTTTTAGGGGCATACATTTTCCTTTCAAGGTCAACCCTGGTATAGTTCCTGTCATTGTGTGCATTTGAGCATCTACTAAAATAATTATCCATATTCTGAGTTTTCAGTGGTGATTTGCTAATTTTCTTCAATTAGTAAGTTTTCCGAAAATGTTTTATTTTGCCCTGGATTTGTTTCCTTCTCTGTAGCCAGTTCTGGCAGCAAAGTAGTGAAGTTACCTGTGGGTTGGGATGTTGGGCAGAGCTTTGGTCAGACGTGTCTCAGCGGAGGGCCCTGGAGTGGCAGGCGTGCCCAGCTCCCTGGCTGAAGCCCTGTCTTGCACATAGTTGAGAACCAGCCTCGTGGGGACACCCCAGCTCCGCTGCCCGGCCTCTGGACCTGGGAACTCAGTTTCATTACAGTCCCCGGTCCCGCGGTCCATACGCCCCGGCTTGGCTTCCCCACCGTAACCACCCCGGGGGGTGGTGCGGCATCTCTTAGTCACCCACGCTCACCTGGGCTGGTTTCTGACAACACAGGTCGTTATCTCCTGCCACAATGGGCCGCCAGGTCTCGCGGCCGTTCCCGCCGTTTCTCCGTGACGCCTCCAACGTCCGCGCGCCCTAAGGCGTGTCCGCGCCCCGCGGTGGCGCGAACGCACGGAGCAGACCCGCCGGGAGAAGGCACCGGCCTCCGCGAGAATCCTTCACGTACGGACGAGAGAGTCGCCATGCGCTTTGCTCTCGTGGCGCTGTTTACATTCCAGGCTCTGAAAATCGAGGGAGAACGAGGGGTGCGGATCGGCTCCGCAGAGAGTGTCGCTAGCCGCTGGTACTTATGCTCTAAGTACCCACATCGTCTCTCCTGGCATATGCTCTGAGCATCACCCGATCTTCAAAAGGAGTGTCGCGCACAATTTCTCAGAAGCGGACGGAAGCTGCCAACGATGACGGTGCAAAGTGCCACGTGCCCGTCGCACATAAGCTGGAAAGGGTGGCCTTCGTCACACGCGTCCATGGCCGAGCAGGGGGCCCGGCCCCTTGCCGTGCCCTGCCGCGCCCCGCCTGCACCCCGGTCCGGGCCCCTCCGCCAGCTCTCGCCCCGCGGGCTCCCCGCTTCCTGTCGGATCAGATGTGGTGCCCCCGGCCCCTCTGTGCCGCGGTTTCCTCGCGCTTTGCGCACAGCCGTGGATGAGCGCGGCGTGGTCGTGACCCGCGCCGCGAGCGCTTTCGCCGTTACAAACACTGTGATGTGGTTCCCGCCCCGATTCGGCGTCCCCCGCCCTTAGGGTCTCAGTGGCTGGTGTCCTCTCCCCGCTGCTGCTGTCGCCGCTGTCAGAACGCGGCCGGGGCCCCCCTGTTTGCGGCCCGCTGCCTCCGGGTCCCCAGATGTCAGCAACATCCGCTCACCTCCTCGGGCACGAGCGGTGTTCAGGAGACGTAACCCGGTGCCTCGGGTTTTGTGGCTCGCGGTCTAATCCTCAGAGTTAGAAACGCTCGCAGCCTCCTGCTGATTAGTGCCGACCCGTCGGAAGCTTTTACGCGCGACCTCGTGCTTTTCCTGAGCTCCGAGGAGGCGGCGCACCTGCTGGCGGTGACGGCACCCTGGTCGTCCCGCCCCCCCGGGGCAGGTGCAGCCACGTTCTTATCCGTCTTGGCCCGTCCATGGGAGCCATGGGGACTGTGCGGAGACGGCTGGCTCGTGGAGGGGGACACAGCTGGCCTGGCTGATCTCACTTGTCACATCTTGAGTTATTTATAAAATAAAATAAAGCTGTCACCGTGGTTAACTGTTTCGTTCCAGTCCAAGTTTGTATAATACAATGTTTTTGAGGACAGCATTTTGGTGTCCTTGAGAAAAGGACACCAGCTTCCACCTGGCTGCTGTGAACAGGTAATAGAGATAAGATCCGGGTTTAGCTAAATGTTCTTTTTGAAGCAAATTAGCCATTAATCAGTAAACCAACAACTCATCTCGGAGGTATTAATACATGGCTTGCAAGGACTGACTCTAAGAAAGAAGTCTATCTACAGGAGCTACATGGGTTTGCTCCTTACAAACCAGCTCAGGCCAATGACGCCCTGTTGAGAGCCTCTCTCTGCACACCACAGGGCATGCAAACCACACTCGGAGTCCTCCCTGGACACCATGGAGTGTGCAGAGCGTGCTCCTAGTCCTCCCTTTGTCTTGGCCCATGTCCACTTTGGGGGAAATGTCATTATAGACGTATATACGCGCACACACACACACGTGTTATTGTTAACACTGTGACAGTATAATGGTTAAAACCACCAAGTCAAAGCTACACATCAAACCCCGTGTTGCGCTTTGCAAAATATGAACTCGGACCGTTTCTCATTGGCGCCCACGCAATCACGGGCGTCAGGAGGAGAGTGGGCGATCGAGTTGAAATGTTCGCTTCACAAACGTTTACCTCTGTGTTACTGTAGAGATACATGCTCATTGTAGAATATTTCACAGTAGAAAAAGTGGGCAGAAGTAGACTAAGTTACTCAGAACCCACCACCTCGGAACGACCTCTGCTCGCATTTTGCGTATTTTCTTCCAGCCTTTTTTCTGTTTTTAATATACTTTCTCCTTTTTTAACATTGTTGAGAACAAATACATATATTCATCCTAACAGGCAAAAATCGTGGGCAGCAATCAACGAAATAAATTCAAACAAGGATGAATGAAAATTCTGATACTTTGTTCAATAAGTATTTTTACAGGTACCAGTTTAAGGAGGCTTGGCTTAACATAGTCTAAGGGAAGAATATCTTGTTTAGTTTTAGTTGATTGCAAACCGAATGTGGGGAAATATCACCAATATGATCTTACAGTTAATTGAAGAAAATATGGTGTCCAGACCAAGGCAGGTTGTCTGGAGCGTCTTTGCGCACTGCCACTTGGGGACAGTTTTAACCTGTGCTCCAATTGCATATATCTATGGGTATATTTGTTAATCACAGACATGTAACTATAGTAATATAGTTTAATTTTTTGCATTATCATTTTACCTGTAATATATATACTTATGTACATACATATCTAATTTCATACAATGTTATATTTTACTTATATATTATATTTATATAATAGAATAGATTGATTATAGAATATAAAATATATCACTATAATTATATGCACATAATTATATATCTAATGCACTATAGTAATACATTTTATATGTAACATTTTGTATTATAAATAATTATAATACATAATTATAATCATATTAAATATGTAATTGCTTATATTAATTAATATATTAATTATAAATAAGATAGGTTGTGACATATTTTATATATAATGCCATATATACTATTTTATACATAAACTCTATAGTTACATGTATGTAATCAATACACACGTATCAATATATATGACGGGTAGACATTTTAATAAATAAAAGTTGCCATATTTATTTCCCACGTTCTGACTGGTCACCTGCAGTGTTTGTGTTGGGAATCATTGATCTAAACCGCGCTTGCCTCTGAGCAGCTCAGCATCCATCACTGTAACTGGCGATCGCAGTGGGGGGTGGTGAGAGGCCTGGGAGCTGAGCTGCTGGGTGGGGGCGGGGGACAGCTGGGGGACCGGATCTCCTTAGCAACCGCCAGAGACTGGAGACCCCATTGTGATCAAACGTCCCTGTGTTCTGATGCCAAGGCATGTGGCAGACTCATCCCTTTTGGCTTTTTCCCTCCTCTGTGACCATCCTGCATGTGTACGATGTGACATGTATATTGTCCCCGAGCGTGCCCAGAACACGGAGGCCAGCTGAGCCTCTCCTGAGACCAGCAAGACCAACCGGAGACACGTAAGGACCAGAGCGGTCCCAGTTAGCTGATTTGTGTGAGCATGCCAATCATCGTACAGCCACGGGACCAAGACACATATTTCAAAAAACCACATTTTCAAGTCTGGCCATGTTGGGGCATGGTGAGGATGAGGAATTGATATTCGGAAGCTATGTCTTCCCTAGCCAAACAATTTGCCCCAACACACCAGCTTCCTGGCCAGAAACCAGCTATAGGCCTCGGCAAGGTCACAAATTGTTACGTGTCATGGACACTGGGGATCAGGAAGAACAGAAAACGGCATTCTCGAATGCGAATGTCATTCCTGTTATGTCTCCTTAGTTCTGTGGCCTCCTGGGAAAGTCCCCAAGGTCATATAACACCAGAGGCTCAAGGCATCTTAAAAATAATCTTATTATATCATCTCATTTGGCAGAAGAGGAATTTGAGGCTGGAGATGGTCACAGGGAGTCGGTGGGAGAACCCCAGCCCTGCGGTTCACTAATCCGGTCTCCCCAACTGCATGAGGTCAGGGGCGGGAACAAGATGAGAGGTAATTTGCATGACACGCCCAGAATTAACAGGACAACCTGTAGAGTAACATCCCTCCTAAGCCAGGAGCAGAATCTGGAATTCCTGAGTCATGAGCCAGGTGCCTCTTCAAAGCCACACCAACGGCATTGCCCATCTGGCCAAGGCTACGGGCTTGACCTGTGGCTGTGGGAAATGCTGGTCACAGCTCTGAACGACACAGTTGCACTATCTTTCTAAAAATCATTGCTTTCCCATTTCATTTCTTTCTGCACGGTCATTTGTGAAAGCCCTGAATTCAGAGGGAAAATGCCATTGGTGAGTTATGTGAGTCAGTACGAAATTTCCTTTTAATGAGATATGAACAAAATTCTCTCTGCAATCAACAAAAAGTATTGTGTCTAATTTCCCACTGGTCTCTTTTGTTAATTGGGCTCATACTGTTGAAGCCTTCAGTGTAGGGAATAAACGAATAACCGGCTTTTATGCACAGGCTCCTTTCATTATGTACCAGGGCTCGAAATGTACAGTGGACTATTTTTAGATCTTACATTATGATATAAAAGATTGCTTATTGCTGGTGACGCAGGAAGCAAATTGCATTGCTGCTTCCACCTGGTGTTTCTGTGTGGCTTGGACGAGCTTCCATTCTTGCTAATTCATTAGGTCCAAGAACAACTCGAGTAAAGTCGGGTAATTTTTAACATGGGAGATGGTCTCAAATGTTTCCAGTACAACTTAAGTTCAGATTCTGCTCTGGCCAGTCAAGGCGGTGGTTCTTAGGTGAATCAAATTAAAATTTTCTCACGGGAGCTCAGCTGGGGTAAAAAACACAGGAAGTGGGATGTCGCGTAAGAGGAAGGAGCAAAATCCTTGTGATGTTTTTGGCCCAAAGGTGGGTTCTCGGCACCCTCTAGTCGTCCGGGGGGCTCGTTAACACGCAGACGGCCGGGCCGCACCCGGGGCTTCTGTTCTGGGCTCTGCGGTGCGGCCTGAGAATCTTCTTTCTGACGAACCCCAGGGACCACGCTTTGAGGACCTCCCGGGACACCCTCCACGGGCATCTGGGGACCCAGGGCCAGTCCACAGCCTGCCGCTCTGAGGCCACCACTTCCCTGCCGACCCCGAGGTCACCGCCTGCTTCGCGAGGGCTGAGGTTACTGATTTACAGAGTCCACCCCGCTCTTTCTTGGTGATGTCTTTCTTACCCAAATATCCCTTTCCTGGGTCAGTGTAGATGATTTTATTTTCCTCTTACAGTAGAATATAACAGTGAAGGGCGTTTCGTCTTCTGATTTCCCATTTTGCCAAATTTTATTTGCTTCTTTAAATACACCCCATTCAAGGCATTGAATGATGGGTTCAAACCAATTCATCCCTCCCGTCCCGGCCCCCCAATTGGGAGCTCCCCACCCTCTCCAGAGAGCTAACTCCATCGACTTTGGGTCAAAGCTCAGGACACAAGATGGGTCAAGTTATTATCTGACCCAGTAAGACTTGAAGCCTAACGTCAGGTCTGGGGTAGGCACAGGCCTTCTGGCCCCTTCACGTCTCCGGGTCCTGCCTCCTGTCTCTAGAAGGTGCAGGTGCTCGCGGGAAGGGTCAGTGTTGAGACCCGAGAGCTAGTCATTGGCCACAGCCCCTCCAGTGACAAGCTGTCACACCCTCTCAGCGTCTGCAGACATCAAACACCTCCGCCCCCAGACAGCGGCAGGATGTTTCCTGCTGTTTCTAATGAGAAAGGGAAGTCATTTCTGGACTTTGGAGGGAGCTCTCCTTCCAAATTGCCGCAGCGTTGATCCGTGTCAGAGCTTTCTGTCCTTGCAGAGCACCCCGCACCAGCTGTGGCGACGCAGCGACACTTCCGGCGGGACGAAGCGTCCAGCCTGCGTTTGGCGGGCGTGGCTTCTGGCCACGTTTGGAAGCAGCGCGGAGCGCGGGCATCCGGACGCCCCGCGTGTGGCCAGGTGAATCCTGCATGTCAGGCAATGGCCAGCAGGTGGGGCAGGAGAGGCGCCGCCAGGCAGGCGAGCGGCTGCTCCAGGCCGCGGTGACGTCGCCGCACGGAGCTGCAGCCCCAAGCCTCAGATTCCGCGCGAGGCTCTCCTGCTGCAGGCTCGCACCCAGCCTGCCCTGTTCATGAAGCCATCTCGTCACTCTGGCCAAGGGCGAAACAGGCCCGGTCCATCCCCCCACCTGCAGCTCCATGCCCCGGCGTCCCACGGCCCCCCTGAGCCGCCCCCGTCCTGTCCACCTGTCTGTCCTGGGACGGCTTCTCTTTCTGCACGTCTGCCGGCCGCGTTCCATCCCAGCTCTGTCTTCGTGAACATTTAAATCGCGAATGTCTACGAAACAACACAACTGCCTCTAGGAAGGAGGATGTCATGGCTGATTTTTTATGTGTACCTGATTTGTGGTCAAACAGGATGGTTATAAAAGGACGCCAAGCCAGACCGGCCACATCGGATAAATGCCAGCACGAGCAATTAAAACGCGCCACGTCCTAGAGGCCCCCAGCGGCGCTGCCCCAGTTCAGGGTCTGTCTGTGGCTCAATTATAACGGCTCCTTTCAAGAGGCTGATACTGTCAGCTGGTCATTGTCACTCTGGGCAGCGGCATAATTGGCTACGGTTTTGCTTCCTGGGAGTTTCTTTAATTTTGCAAATGCTGATGTTTGTCTTTTTAGAGGCAGGTGGTTAAAATTAGCCATTCGTTCTTTCATAGGGGCATGAGATATTTCAGACGCCACTGCTGAGAGATGCCAGAGATGCGGCACACTCCTCAGGCTCAGGAGACTTCTTCCTCCTCCCGCAGCCCTGCCCCCTCCCTGCCCCCTCCGGCTGTCCCCGCCCCCCATCCCTGCCCCCTCCAGGTGCGCCCCCGCCCGGAATCTTGAAAACAAACCCTGAGCTAGACTCTGCACAATTAAGACTGTGCAATTTCCCGAGTATATGGGCAGAAATTGCTTTTTTAAAAAGAAATTCTGTGTGAAGTTCAGCTTCATTACCAGAGTCCTTTATGCAGAGGTCTTATGTTAGGGATTTAAAGCATTTTAGACTCTCTTAAATAAAGGACCAGTAAAGAGAGGAGGAAAACTTTTCAATCTGTGATGAGGCCAAATATTTTAAGGCTACGATTGCTTCCACCTCTCCACACATTTAAGTTCTGGAGAAACGCAGCTGGAAGATCATCCTCCCTGTTCTCCTCCACTGCCTCTCATGTGAGGGCGGAGCTGGTTGGAATCGGATTTGGCTGGGGCTCATCTTGCACCTTCTTTATTTGACTTTGGAATTCCAGACCCTGCATTTGATCATGCACACACAGTCCTCTCTCTGTGCATTGTTTTCTGATTTTTGCTTTACTGCCCATACATTTCCCCACTCTCCCGCCATTTTCCCTAGCTCCTTCCATCTCTCCTTCATTTTCTCCGTCTGATAAACTCCTGCTTTAGGGTTCACAGGAACGGTGACTGGCTCTGTGAAGCTTCCTCCGACCCACAGGGCAGAACCAATGGCCAGCTCTGCCTGGGCTTTGACCTGTTGTTGCAACTGTGTGTGCTTTCCTCTCCGAGAACGTGTGATCCCGTGGGTCAGTGAGCCATTCGCCTCACGGAAGAGCCGTGGAGCAGAGGCCGACCGATTTTGTTTAAAACATTTAAAAAGGAAAAGGAAGTAAAAAGAAATGTCCACAGCTACTTGAGAGAGTAGAGAGTGGCCCTGAAGTAAAGAGACAAAGGTAATTAATAAGGACCTAGGTCCACGTAGCACCAAAGTGCCTTGGAAATGGTGACTTGAGGTCCCATCTCCTCTTTAACAGGGAGAAAGCTTTAAGTTCAGTGCCTGGCACATAGCAAAGGCTTATTACATGTTAGCTATGCTGATGGTAGCTATGGTGATGGCGAAGAAGACTAAGAATAAGACACAGATGAAGATGAAAATGAACAAGGAGGATGAGGAGAGAAGAAGAGGGAGGATGAGAAGAAGAAACTGATGATAGTGATGATGATGGCGATTATGGTGGTGATGATGGTGATGGTGATGGTGATGATGGTGATGGTGATGGTGGTGATGATGGTGATGGTGGTGATGATGATGGTGATTGTGGTAATGGTGATGATGGTGATGGTGATTATAGTGATGGTGGTGATGATGGTGATGGTGGTGATGATGGCGATGGTGGTGATGATGATGGTGATTGTGATGGTGATGATGGTGATGGTGGTGATGATGGTGATGGTGATGGTGGTGATGATGGTGGTGGTGATGGTGATGGTGATGGTGATGGTGATGGTGATGGTGGTGATGATGATGGTGATTGTGGTGATGGTGATGATGGTGATGGTGATGATTATAGTGATGGTGGTGATTATGGTGATGATGGTGATGGTGATGATGGTGATGGTGGTGATGATGGTGATGGTGGTGATGATGATGATGGTGGTGATGATGATGATGGTGGCGATGATGGTGATGGTGGTGATGATGGTGATGGTGGTGATGATGATGATGATGGTGGCGATGATGGTGATGGTGGTGATGATGGTGATGGTGATGATGATGGTGATGGTGGTGATGATGGTGATGGTGATGATGATGGTGATGGTGGTGATGATGGTGATGGTGATGGTGATGGTGATGGTGGTGATGATGATGGTGATTGTGGTGATGGTGATGATGGTGATGGTGATGATGGTGGCGATGATGGTGATGGTGGTGATGATGGTGATGGTGATGATGATGGTGATGGTGGTGATGATGGTGATGGTGGTGATGGTGATGGTGGTGATGATGATGGTGATTGTGGTGATGGTGATGATGGTGATGGTGATGATTATAGTGATGGTGGTGATGATGGTGATGGTGGTGATGGTGATGGTGGTGATGGTGGTGATGGTGATGATAATGGTGATGATGATGATGGTGATAATGGTGGTGATGGTGGTGATGGTGGTGGTGATGATGGTGGTGGTGATGATGGTGATGGTGATGGTGATGATTATAGTGATGGTGGTGATGATGGTGATAATGGTGGTGATGATAGTGATGGCGGTGATGATAATAGTGATGCGATAATGATCAATGCATAACTCTCTCTCTCTCTCTCTCACACAGTAGCTTCTTGCCATCTGTCACAACTCTAAATCCCTCTTCTTTAGGCTTCGGCCCTCACTCATCCAGTCTCCTCACCCAGCTTCACAGACTTCCTACCTAGGACTCTCTCCTTCACCCAGACTGCTCGCACCCCCCACACGGACTGGCCCTGCTTTGTCCTACCTCCATGTCCTGGCCCAGGCCACTCTCTAGCTAGGAACTCTCCACTCACCAGACTCCGCCCGCTATGTAGATCTTATCCTTCTTCAGGATCCCCATGCAGGTTCCAAATGCTCTTTTCCTAACGGTTCTAGATCGTATCGACAATAATAATAATAGTGCCAGGAACTTAACTTTCTTACTCAATATACACACAACCCCGCGGCATGGTCTTGCCGTTTTTGGTTGGGAGATGGAGGCGCAATGACGTTCAGCAACGTGCTCAAGGTTACACGTCAGCAGAGCTTGCTTTAAACTTCGTTTCTCTGGCACTGGAACTCTAGCTTCCATAGCATCCTACGCGTGATGTACTAGGCGATGTACAAAGTGAGCAAGTAGTGATTTTCCTAATGGCCTGAGAACTAAGGATGAAGCTTGTGTCCGGTTCGTGACTGATCAGATCTGCTTAGCGTGAGCTCCATCCTTCTGTGCCAACCCATCTCCACAAGGTGGGCCATCTCGTAGGCCCCGCTCACTGCGCCGAAGGCATTTAGCAGGCCTTAATTGCTGTAGTAAACTAATGAATGGTGGGAAAATAATGAAACGCTGTGAGCCGTGAATACAAAATTCGCCTCTTTGGTATAAATATACTCAGAAGCCTATGGAATCTTGAGTGAGTAGGTTAAGAATAAGACTTGGTGACATCACTTTCATCAAGTATTTTTATTTTATTTTATTTTACTTTTACTTTATTTATTATTTTATTTTATTTTATTTTTTTTGTCTGAACTCCCTTTGGAAACATCCCCGTTAGGATAAGTGCCAGAGTTTAAAAATTTATTTCCTTAAGGTAAATGTCTTGAAAAGTCTTCAATAATTAAAAATCCGGGCCGATGATGGAATTCGGTTTGAAAACTCTACATGCTCCGTCAGTGGCCTCTGCGGCCTCTGCCGTGGCCACCGCACGGCTGAGCATGAAACATGAATGGGGGGGGTTGGTCCCCCTCGGCGCCCCCCGCCCCAGACGAGCCGGAAGCGGTTCATCTGTGACGCATCTTAAGGGATAACGAGAAGGGCGACCCTTCAAAGTCGCGTCTTCGTGAATGAAGGGCAGTTCCTATGACTATGATCTTGCTTTTTCCTTTGTCTTACCAAAACATGAAAATTGCTACAGTATATCGAACGACTTTCCATGATATCATGATACGGAAATTTTTCATTCTGCGCTTGGGTTCATTATTTAACTTGTCAATACTGCTCCTTGTGTCTGTCATTCATTGTGAAATCCTCGGGAACGTGCAGACAGGTGGTTACCTGGTCTTTAGAACTGCCCTTTGCCGCACAGTTTATGGAATTTCCGCCTACGTGGCGGATTTGGGTCAGCTGCTAGCTGTTCTCTCTGGGAGCAGAATGAGGATGTTTTAAGTATCTGGTGACAAGTTTTCCTCAGTACGTGCATTTTAAAAGGTGACCTTGGAAACCGAAAGAAAGAGCGGGTCGTCGCAAGGATCAAATCAAGGATGGTACCCCCAGGAATCTGAAAGTGCCTATAAACCCAAGGGCATCTTCAGTCACTCACGTCCGGCAAAGGTCCTGGTAGGCAGTGAGCGCTTAAAAAAGGACTGCGATTCACAAATGGATCGATGAAAAGATTTGGTGCCGGGGAGGGGTTAGCAGCGCAGGGCTCAGCTATGGCGCAGAGCGCTCCCGGGGCACGGTTCGCTGCTGGAGCACGGAGAGCCAGGGCAGTGCACCTGAGCAAGCATTTCTAAGGCGCCCGCTGTGTTCAGGGCGCTGTGCTAGGCGTGCTGGGGGAGAGGGGAGTTTTGTCGAGCAAAGTCGCGAATTTGAGCCAGGCACATCTGAAAAAGGAGGTGACAGCAACACCAGTCACAAAAACGTGCCGCCGAGGGGTGGGCGCCAAGCGACTGAGCCCGCGCGGCACGCACTGGCCGTGCCGGATTTCCTCACGCTGACGGCGACTCGTACTAATGCTGCAAAACGCACCTGCGAGGATCAACGTCGCTCCGTCCGGAATCCCACCCCCACCCCCCCTCCCCACGATGCACCGCTCGCTATTTCCACTTCGTGCCATATCCAGGCGTCTGCATGTGTGTGGCCGGCACAGCTCTGTGCGTCTCAGGGGTGCAGGAGTCCCCCTGTGGCCGGCATCTTAGGTCCATGGCGTCAGAGCCCACGGCAGGGACGCCCCAGACTACACGGTGGGCGAGGCTGGGACCGCGCTGGCGGCTTGCAGGAGGCGAGGGGCGACATTTCCTGGGGCACACGTGCCTGGCACCTGGCATGGCGGGGTCTCACTTCAGCCCCAGCTGAAGTCTCGTGCTCCTCACACACACGCACATAACAACTCGTCTGACAGCCCTATTGTTTTCATATAATAATTATTTTTTAATCTTGGAAAAATATACACAGCATTAAACTTACCATTTTAGCTATTATAAATTGAGTGTTAAGTACATTCACGTTAAGTACATTCACGGTTGTGTGACCGTCACCATCCACCCATCTCCGGGACTCTTCTCATCCTGCAAAACCGAAACTTTACACCTATTAAATAACTCCTGTGAAATTCCTTTCCCAACCCCTAAAACCACAGGTTTTAAATAACTGAGAGAAAAATATGAATAGAAATGCTTGTAAAACGCACAGAAGTTAAGTCAATAACTGGATAAATTTTGCACATCTGTAAACGACGTAAAACTCTCTAGGCTGGGATGTAGAATACGTTCACCGTCCCAGAAAGCTCCAGAATGATCCCTCCCGGCCGACATTCTCCCACGAAAACTGCCACTCTGAATTCTGCCTGTTTATGAACTTCAAAATAAACGGGATCGTGCAGTGACCACTCTTAGATCGTGACTTTTTATGACTTTTTCCACTCAGTGTTATGTCTGTGAGCTTGATCCAAGCTGTTCCGTGGATCAGTAAATTGGTTCTTTCTTTCAGAGCGATATTTCCGTGAACGCAGGGACCGTTCCCCCATCCAGGGACATTTGGAACGTCTCCATTTTTGGGCTACTCTAAACACGGCTGTGTGCCTGTGTCTTTGTGTGGACGTGGGTACCCGTGTCTCGTGGTAGAAGCCCGGGCGTGGAATGGCTGGGCTATCGAAGTCCAGGTGTCTGTCTCCCTGTGGCAGAAGATGCCACACCATTCTCCGAGGCGGTTGTGCACGAACGCTGTCATCGGCCAGGTGAGAGAGAGAGCTCCAGGGGAGCCACGTCCTCCTCGGCATTTGCTGACAGTTGCATCCTTTTTCCTTTTCGCTTTCTTGGCGAATGTGCGGCGCTGTCTCGCTGGGGTTTCGTCTTGCTGAGAAGTGATCACATTCAGCCCATTTCCGCGTGCTCGTTGGCCAGCTTTACATTCTCTTTGGGGTGGAGTCTGTGAAAGGTGTTTTCAGACCTTTAAAATCTGATACTTCGTCTTTTTTCAAAGTTGACTTACAGACAGATGTTCCTTAAATATTCTCGGCAGGGGTCCTTGGTCAAATACATGACTCGTGAATATTGCCGACTACTCTGTTGTTTTTCACTCTTTAAAGGGAGTTATTTGATGAACAGGAATTGGTAATGTAATCGAAGTCCCATATAGCTAGTGTTTATTTTGTAGTCAGTGCTCACTGGGTCATAGAGATCTTTTCGTGTGCTTTCTTTTATAAGCCTCGGAGTTTGGGCTTTCATACTTCTCCACCTCAAATTACTGTTCGTGTATAACATGAGATCTGAGGTCAAGGTTAATTTTTCCCTCATGTTGATAGCCACTAGCATTTATTGAAAAGATCACCATTTCTTCACCAAGGCGCATGGTGCATGTGTTGTACGCCAGGAGACCGTGTATGTGTGTGGATCATTTTCTGGACTCTCTATCCTATTTCAGTGGCCTATTTGTCTCTCTTTGAGCCAATACCAAAATGTCTTAATTAATAAATTTTTGTAGTATTTCTTGAAATCTGTAAATTTTCTAATTTTGTTCTTCTTCTATCTTGACTGTCCTAGATCCTTTGTTCTTAAAATCATCTTGTCGATTTCCACATACTGCTGATATTTTGGTTGGAATTCTATTAAATCTATAGACTAGTTTGAAAAGGATAGGCATCTTAAAAATTTGAGCTTTCTCATTTGCTATCATGGTATACTTCTCTATTTAGGTCTTCTTTAATTTCTTAATAATGTACTTTAGCTTTCACTATAGCAATCTTACGTAAATTTTGCTAGATTTATTCCTAGATATTTAATTTTTTGATGCCACTGTAAATACTATTTTTTCCTTCCAGTTTTAAGATATAATTGACATAAACACTGTGTAAGTTTAAGGCATACGGCACAATAACCTGATGTACATACGTCGCAAAAGGTTCACCACAGTACGTTTAGTGAACGTCCATCGCCTCGGAGAGTCGCATCCTTGTTCTTTGTGATGAGATTGCTTAGGATTTCCTCTCGTCGTGACTTTCAAACGCACAACAGCAGTGCTGACTCTCATCGTTGTGTTGTACATCACGTCCCCAGGACTCATTTATCTTATACCTGGAAGTCAAAAATACGAGCTTTTGATGGGTTTCAATGAAGATGTGTAATGGCTTAAAGCCCACAGACCTAGAATTAAAAGCTAATTTCACTGCTACCCAGCAGTGAGGCTTGGGCAAGTCTCTTACGCTCTCTGATCCTCGGTTTACTCATCTCGTGAAGAACTAGCTATCTTGAAACGACCGATGAGTAGGTAGCAAAATCTCTCTTCTCTGGTAATACTGACCCTACGACGTTACGCTGTTCTCAAGGTCTCTGTCATTGGCTCTCCCAATGCCGCCCAGCCCTGATGCTGGAGACCTGGAGTCAGCATGGCTCCCAGGGGAAAGACCTTGGTGACTGCCATCTTGTTAATGTGGAGGCCAGAGAGACACTACCAAGAGGCGGGTACGTCATTTCCACAGGGGGAAAAGGGGCAGTGGCGTCATACCCCAGGGGAACTCAGAGATAAAGGGAATTTGGCTGCCCCTGGATTATCCTACAATACCAGGGCAGAGATACGTAAAATTATTTTAAAGACTAAGGCTGCCTCCCCATCTGAGAAAAACCTAGTCTTGACCAAATGTGTAAATAGTATTTTTTTTTTTTGTAATTTATTTAAAAATCAATGTTGCTTTAGAGACCGGGGCTTGAGTTTCGATTCACCCATTTTCCAGCTTTGTGTCTTGGGGCACTTTACCTGCCTCAGTTTCTCACTTGTAAATTAAGTTACAACAGTTCCGGCGTGCTGTATTTTGAGAGGATTGACTAAATGGTGGTGCCAGACTGAGAAAAAACTCAGACTCTGCTCTGCTCGGCAGGTATTTTGAGAAGTCGTGGGCCTTTGGGGATCTGGGGTCTAGGAAAATGCAACCATTAGACACTTTCTGCACATTTCCTTGTAGAGTGAGAGTTTCTCTCTCTGCGAGAATCAAATGGTCAGATCTTAAAAGTGGCCGCACATAATGTATGAATGAGTCTGTTATTTTTTTTATGTGTTCACCTTTTTGGAAGGGAGACTGGTTTTTCCGAGCTGTCATGTTCGCAGTGCCTAGCGTGGCAGTCACACCAAGAGCTGCCTCTCGCAGAAGCAGCATTCTGCCTCGTGACCCCTGTTTAGGACCCACTTAGTGCCCAAATGTACCAGGCCAACGTTCTGCATGAGTTCCTCCTCTAAGTAGACGGTTTCCTTTTGATCATAGTAATTGAAACTTCCGCCCCCGAAGGGGTTGCTGGAAACTCTGTGTTTGGCGGACAAGCGCTCACGGAGCAGGGGACTCGTCCGAGGGGTGGCGCTTTGCGGTGGACTGGATCATGGCAAATCGGCCTCCTGTGACTAGCTCGGCGGTGCGCTTGGGTTCCGCCACTTCTATTTTCGTCCAGGTCTGATAAGGCCCTTGCTTCTCCCTCTGCCTTCTCCGCCATGTCCATTGGGGTGCACCATTTGGGGCGCTCAGTGCACTGTGGGGATGACGTAGTAACACCTGCCTCCCTGGCCACACTCGGACCTGTCCCCACGTCCCTCGCCTCAGAAGGCGGCTCGGGGTGGCCTTGGGCCTCACCTCCCATTCCGCCCTCACAACCGCGGTCCTGTCTCTCAACGACGCTCACGGCCTCTCCAGCTGCTTGGTGAAGAACCGGGGTCTCCCGCGCCCACCCATTTCATCCGACCTTACGCGTGCGCCATTTTATAAAAACCATCCTGGGTCTAAATACCAGCGTCCCGTGTCTAAACAGAGGGAAAGGAAATAACTCAAACTTTAGGTTCAACAACTGGGAATACGGTCGTCAGTTACGTTAGGCTGTGCTTCTCTTCCAGAAAGACACGTTTAGAAAATGCGCCTCGTTATTTATAAAACCTTGTGTTCCCTGCTAGGCAGGGCTGCTCTGCACACCGGATGCGGGGGGCTGCCCGGGCGTGGGGACCCCATTTCCACTCAGGAAGCTACAGGCAGGTCTCACACGTTCACCAGCCATTCCCGGGGTAATGGCACTGGCTGCGGACAGGCTGCGGGTCACTCCCAAGGACTCAGGAATGGGCGGAACTCGGAGCCGGGGCAGGGAGCGGCGCGTGCGGAATGCACCTGTCTCAGCGTTTCCGACCCGCGGCTAAGCCGCGCCTTCTCCGTCCAGGAGCAGCTCCAGGTTCCCCCCGGGGCCGAAACGCTTGGGGCGGAGGAAGAAGGCGCCTCCGGCAGCAGAACATTCCACGGTGCAGCAGGAGGAGAGCAGGGAACCTGGCCGTTTCAGGGCACCCCTGAGGGGGAGCTCTGAGCCCGAACCTCTTGTCGCAGAGACACCGCTGCACACGGAGAGACAGACTTTTCTGTCATCTTTAATTATCTTTAATTCCCAACCCGTAGCTGACTCTCAGCGATGATTGTTACGGTTTCACACACGGTGCGGCTGGAAGGATCTTTGAGGCTACCCGGCTCGCCCCCTCCCTCAGTTTTGAGATAAAGAACAGATGCCCTGGATTGGCTACCTGGTTGCCTAGCAACTCGATGATGACAACCAGGCCTTAAGCCTTCTGCCCGTGCACGTCCCTTCCGAGGTAGGTCACACGGCCTCTCTGGGCTCTGGGCAGAGGGCAGTCACCGGACAGGGAGGCTCAGGAGGAGCTGAATGTCCTGCGCGCCCGGCGCTGCACGGAAAAGCGGGAGAGGCTGCGCTGCCTCCGGCCGAGCGCGGCGACTCGGTTGCTGCGGGAAGCCAAGCCGAAGCGTTTGTGGCGACGTTCAAGGATTGCGGGTGTCTGGGGGTCTCATCTCAGTAAACCCGGGGCGCGGCTCCCAGATGCCCCAGAGGAGGCGGCCCTCGACCCCGCCTGCGCCTCCGCGTCTTCACGCGCCATGAGCGTGAGCAATACCGCGCTCGCCAGGGTTTTGTGGCGCCGTCACCAGTGGCCGGCGCAGGGCACAAACTTGGCGGATATTAGCTGTGTTTATTGTTCGTTACAGAAGAACTCGGTCTGCAAACTCCAGAACGGGGGACACGGGGATTTTCTGAATGACTGGGGAGTCGGGAGACGTTCTCTTCGTCAAGGACACTTGGAGGACATCCCATATCTACACGCTTGCGAATGGGTCAGACGGTCTCTCTGGAGGCCTCTGGGCCTCTTGTTTTTAGATAATATATAAGATGTTTTAAAGAAAGAGATTTTATATTGCCAGGGCTCTTTTTTTTTTTTCCTTCTGTATTTTAATCAGATATATGCGACAAATAAAAGATGTTCTGTTCCCTCATCTAGAGGATATTTGGAAGAGTAAAATAATTCCAACTCCCGATTTCCTTAACCCCACCCCATCCCCCCCCCCCCAAAGAAAACCGTCGGTTTATACCCCCTCCTTTGCCAGAGCTCAACCTTAAATCATAGAGTCAGGTTATCAATGTTCACCCAGAGGATTGCAGCAGAGTCATTAAATCTTATTACAAAGCGAAGTGCAGAAAGTAATTGCACATATTTGTAAGTAGCTTAGAATTGATTAAAAATGCATAAAGAAAAGCTGCAAAATTCTCCGCAGGCCCAAGGATTCGACCTCCTCAGGGGAGCCGTCGCAGCTGTTCCTTCTCTGGGTAACCTCCTCGCGTCCCGGTGAACGCCAAGGACACCCCGGGAAGTGAGCCCGGCTCTGCAGCCCCTCGGAGCAGAGTGCGCGGTGCGGGGAGAGGTTGCTATGCGTTGCCAGGCCCATGGGGGAGCGGAATTCGTGTTTGTGACGCATTACAGAAAGCTCATCACAGGGATCGGATGGAATCTTACCCAGCTCATGGACCCCACCCGAGGCTGCATTTTTGCAAGGTAGCATTTGCTACAAGGGTGGTTGGAAGGAGAGAAATGGAGACAAATACCGGGAGAAAATTCTGGGGGAAGTCACCCACAGGCATGCGAAGCGCAGGCAGTTAGCTGATGTCCTTGTTGTCAAAGAATTCATGGGCTATACCCTAGATTTCCCCCTTGTGATGCATTCTAAGGAGAAAAATATTTAAACTATTTTATCCTTCCTTTTCTTTTCATTTCTTCTCTTTTAAATGGATGTAATATTGAAATTTAGATTAGAAACCCAAGAGCTCAGCTGGATGTACCTTCCTGAAGTGAACCCCTATAAACAGCACCCAGATCAAGAAATGAAACGTTTGCTGCTCTCAAAAACCTTCATTTGTGTCCCGTCCCAGTCACTACTCCCCTCAGTAATACTACACACTGTTTTTTGTTTTTTGTTTTTGTTTTTGTATTGTGATCGTTATAAAATGAAATGTACATTTGACTAGTTTGGAAATCTTATTGGTTCGGCATCATACCTTGAACAAAATGAGTACCTAAGAAAGTGTCATTGAACCAAATTGTCTTAATTGATTTTTTTTGAAAATTAACTAAATCTTGTTCTTTTGGCTTCAAGTTCAGAATGAGAAGCTGAACATGTATGTTTATTTTCTCTTCCTTCCAAAATCCTGTTAAAAGAGAGTAAAAGAATAAAAAATGAATTAGCTCATGAGCATGAAGAGACCTGGAGGGGAGGCATCAATGAAGGACAGCCTTCGTGTTTCCTGGAGGTGAAGTCACAGTGACTGATAAAGCAGGGGGAGAATGGTACAGAGTGGACTATGACTGGAGTGACTCCCAAACTGCACACCCATCTGGTAGACTCCCGTGGGAGTGAAATGCAGGAAGTTCGCCAAGAGCTGAACCCTGACAAACTCCTTCCTACCCACTGAGCATGGAACAGCCAATAGGCAGATGTTTACCCCTCAGGCAAAAAGGAAAAGGGTACTTCACTAAAGAAAGGGAGCAAATGGTCTGAGAAGCTGCCAGGCAGCCAGCAGAGCTGGTGCCCCGAAGCAATGCATTCCGGCGCCCCTGGGTTCGGCTTCTTTCTATCCGGCTCCTGCTGGAGAGAAAGCTTCCAGGCGAGGGCGCCTCGCTTACAGACAGAGCTCACAGCTCTGCCACTGTAGTATTTTAAAATAGGAAAGGACAATGGGGGCCTTGCAGACATTTGAGGAGAGCCTGCAAGGTAAAGGAGAAAGGGAAAGATAAACAAGCAGAAGATGACCCTGGAGGAAACAAATAACTCAAGGAATAAAGGTGTATTTTTAAAAATCCTAATTGGTGCCCTCTGAGAGATTTGAGATCCATAAACAGGATTAAAAAAAAAAAAAAGACCATCAGAACAAGATGATCTCTTGGAGAGAAAAAAAATATTTTCAAACTGTGCAATTCAACACAAGGTTTAACAATGAAATCAAGGAAATCGCTTATAAAGTAGAACAAAAACAAACAGAAAAGAATAGAAATATGTGCAAGTACTTAAGAGACAGCAAAGATGAATTTAAAAAGTCAATGGACCATTAAGAGAATTTCCAGAGAAAGATCAAAGAAAAAACAGGGGAACCAGTTTTTGAAGATTATTTTTTAGATCTGAAGAAGGTGCATGTCCTTGGGCTGACATCCTTCAATCCTAGATAATGCATGAGAAAGATGACGTTGAAGCACCTTATAGTAAAGGCTCAAATCAGAAGATTCTAAAAGTCTCCAGAGGCAAGAACTGGTCACCTAAGATGGGTCAGAGTCAGACTGCCTGTGAAATTCTTACAGGCTACACTTAGTATTACGAGACAAGGAGGAATGTCTTCTAGATTGTGAGGTAGGTGATTTACAGCTTAGGATTCTAAATTCAACAAAATTACCAACTAAGTATGAAGACAGATTATGCAAAAACTCAGAAGTTTTATTTCCAAGGCAACCTTTGCAACAAAGCTATATAAGGATGTGCCCCAGCAAAACAAGGAAGTGAACCGAAAGAGGAAGACTTAAGCTCCAGGAAGTATAGATTGTACCCAGGTTGAGAGTTTTGCAACAGAAGTAGAGAGAGATTCGTCTAGAGCAAAAGGGCTCCAAAAGAGAAGAGAAGGATTCCGTATATTTGAAAATGTCCTTGATAAGGATCTGATAAAAGCAGACACTACAAGATAGATAGATAGATAGATGATGATGATGATGATGATGATGATGATAGATGATAGATAGTTAAGCGCTCCAGGAAAATTAAAATCCATACACAACAGAAAATTCACTATAGCATTATTTTTGATGTTATTGAGTTTTATATTTCAAGATCCTCCTTAAGACCAATTCCAATAATGGTTATATAACAAAATTTATATGCTGTTAACTTTGGTGCTGAAAAAGCGAAAAGTTTAACAATCTGGAAAAGGTTTAAACCTGGATTTAAAATCAATCTCTTGTTTTCTGCTTTTCTCCTCACTATTTCAGAGTAAGGAGATAAGTGTGTTCTGACCACTGAGGTTTCTTGGACGTTCCCACTGAGTATCAACAAATGTGACTCAAGGGAAGTATATGCACCTGCGGTTATGAAGCTCCCTGGAAATGTCCCCGTTTCTCCCTAATGGCTGAGGCTGTGACTGGGGATTAAGGAAAGGGTTTCGGTGTGGCCTGTTTCCCTCCCTATCATCATCGGATCGTGTCCACGTGACTGCTTCGTTAGGTATCGATCCGGCTCTGTCTGTCCCCTTCCTTGTAATTGTAACTGTTTTCTAAGCATGTAACCTTCTCACGTGTGGCTCTGCTTCCCGTAAAAGCTGCATCCCCTGCACACCTATATGGGGACAGTCCCAAGCCCGCAGTGTAGAGCTAGTCCCACGCGCAGAGGGAGAGCCCACCTCCTACATTTGGCGTCACCGATGCGATGCCGTATTCATTTGTTGACCAGGCTTTGTCTTTGGGAAATGTCACATTCAAAATGGAAACCAAAAGAGGCGATGATCCAGGCGTGTGGACCGATGAATGCAGCTGTATCCTGGCAGTGAGGTGACGAGGTGCGCGGGCCTCACGGGGTTTCACTGCCTCTGTGTGTTAGCCATCTGCACGATCAAATGGTCTCGGTGTTTAAGACGGGTTTTCGCGAGGCTACGCGGTTATGTGCGCCTACAGCATCAAGCACCGTGCCCGTGACTTCTGTTTTCTACAGGCGGGCCTCTCTCAGTTCATCCGTCAGGACCCCGTCGTGGAAGCTTGGATCTGCCTGTTGGCTCTCCCTGCAGGACGGACAATGGAGGAGGATGAGGGGTCGGAGAACTGACACCTCTCCTGCCCGCCGATGCAGGAGCGTCCCTTCCTCTGACACTGAGGGCAGGATGGGGGTGTGGGGGACCTGGCTAGCGCTGCGCGAGAAAGCGATGTGGGGCGGGGAGGGGCTTGGAACCTGGGGCAGTGCCCAGCCCACCCTTTCCCTTCCTGGCGTCTGGGGGTGCAGAGTGTGACCTGAACCCCTACTCATGCATCTAAATACACATATTTTAATTAAGTTTTGGAATGTGCATGTTATTGTTAAACAAAGCAAAACAGCCAGACACTTCAGAAGTGCGTTCGAATGCCATGCACAAAGGACAAACATCCTTACTCGTTCAGGGGCCGTCCCCACGTGCTTTCCCCTTCTTGCTCTGAACCTTCATTTTGTCTGCAGCCTTTCCTCCGCCGACAACATGTCTAAATCCGAAGGTGGCTGCTCCCCAGTGTCCTCTGTCACACGTGCTGAGTAAGACGTCCTCTCCGCGAGCCGCCTTGCCGGCAGCCGGCCGGCTCTCCGCTCCCGGGCTCTGGCCAGCATCCCGACCCTTCGCCAAGCCCGGCGGTGCGCGGGGCTGTGCCCCAAGGGGACACCTGGCCACCTCGCTGTGGGCGGCTCACTGTCCTGCTGCTTAGGATCCACACTGAATGATCTTCCTGCAACATATTTCTTAAAGGCGGCTGTGTGCGTGTGTGTGTGTGATGCGTTGGGAAACACAGACACACAGACACATACACACAGAGACGAGCATCCCACAAGCTCCCAAGAAAAGGCCTCGGTTCCCTAAGTGCTGAGATCCCAGGCAAGGCTTTTGGGGTACAAATACCATACGTTATGCTCAGGCCAAATGCTCAGTTGATTTCCAAAATACACTGATCCCCCCAGAACCCCCACATTTTGTCCCTGTCCCGGGCAGTGGCCAGTTCCGCTCCTGCTCTGCAGACTGAGGACGTCGGTCTGCGTCTCACTTTCGGAGCACGGTGACTTATGCGGAGCCGCCGTTCTTACGTGGCCTCCTCCTCTGTACCGGCGAGAAGTGCTGGGAGAAGTCGGGAGAAAGCATGGCCGCTTCGCATCCCCCTGGGGGTAGAGCAAGTTTGGGCCAAACAACATGGTCCCTGCCAGTTTCTGGGAAAAGCCTGTTCTCGCCGACTGATTGGGTTTTAATACCTGAAGCGGTCGGCAGGGGGCGACGCCGGATGCAGGAGCGCCCCGCGGAGGGGTGGCGCTTGGCGGGCGCCGTGACCAAGAGAATGGCCCGTGGTGCCCCTGCGCTCATGTGGTGATGGCGACGATGGCTTCTAGCTCTCCGGAATCCGCAGGACCGAGCTAAGGACATGCTGCCTCTCCGAGCTCCCGGGAACGCATTTGTCTCTTGTCTCTCTCCGAGAGCATCAGTGAGCAATGGGGACAGAGAGTCAGGCTCAGTCCCTTTTCTCCCGCCTATCACGCAGGCTCGTGATTGTAAAACAGGCGTATTGGAGTCACTAAATTTTTCGAACATTAAAGAACTTAGTATTTTTTTTATGAAAGTGACACTTTTTTTTCATAAAATAAAGACAAGTAAAATGGCATTCATTACCTCCCCATCAATAGGCACTCTTGTTTATACAATTCTCAACACACACAAACACATCACTCAAAGTGGCATCATACTGTGTGCTTTCGTAAACTACTGTCTCACTTGAGGTTGGAACACTGATGTTCTGGAATGTTCTTTTGCGACATTGTTGACATTAGCGACCCTCTTAGGGATGTTTCATAATTTAATCGGTTTCCTGGTTTGTATCTAGTTTTTCAGCATGAGAAATGAATGACCACAGTTTCATGAGTGATGCAGCCCGCACTCTGCTTTGATGACAATCCCTAAACAATGAAGGAAAGAGAAACAGGATCCGGGCGCGCGGCGGGGCGCGGCCTGCCTTCCTAGCTCAGTCCTCTGGCTGCACGCCCCCACCCCCACATACCCCCAGGTCTAGCTGAGTTACCTCGCTGTCTTTGTCGCTAGGACCCGGCCGGGGAGGCGGAGGGACCTGGAGACCTGCAGTCAGGTTTTCCTCCACATGAGTCGCTTTAAATCAACTCCCAGCCCCTTGGGCTGGAGTCCGAGGGCCCCCGCGAGGAACGGAGCGAACGCGCCTTCATGAAAAATAGCGACCTCGGTGGGGGCCGCGAGCACCGGGACGCGCTACCCTTTACACTGACGGGCGCCGTTGCATGGCTTAGCTCCCTGAAACCCTGATGCTGTCGCTAGAGGAGGCCGGAGGTTTCCATGGCAACTGAAATGCTATGCAAGGCCTGAGAACAAGGTGTCACATGCGGTCCGCGAAGCGGAGCTGAGGAAGGATGTGGTCCCGAGACGGGAGACCCCACCGCTCCTGCTTCGGGGGGAGCTGGCGCTCGGCCTCTGGGCTGAGAAGTTTGTCTTCAGCGCCTTCCTGCCTCTCCCCTCCTCCTATCCCCTCCCCTCCTTCCCTCCCCTCCTCCCCTCCCCTCCTCCCCTCCCCTCCTCCCCTCCCCTCCCCTTCTCCCTCAGCTTCCTCGCCCCTCTTCTCTATCACCCAGCCCTGCTGGGGCTTCTCCCGAGTCTCCCCTGGGCTCCGGAAGGAGGAAGCCTCCCACGGGCCAGGCCTGTTCGTCCTCCTTACCTGACCTGTGGCAGGCTGTTTCTCTGCCCCCTTTAGGGACAGGGGGTGCAGGCCTGGAAGGATTCCTGCGGTAAAGGCAAAGCAAATACTCACTCGCCAAAGGTCCTGGACCATGTTTCACATGAGGAGATTTCCACAGCTGAGCCAGGCGCTCCCTGGCTTTCTCTCCCACCCAGGCCTGATGCATCAGACCACAGGAAGGCTGCAGACAAGAGAAAAATTCACCAGCCAGGGACGCTGAGGTCGTTTGCTTGTAAGCTTTCTTGTTTGCACACCGATTTCACGCCCTGCCCTCATTGCGCATTCTTGCGTCATTAAAGTGGTGAAAAATCAACAAACCAGTGGATGGGGACAAAAAGAACTAACTCTTTGTCTCCCCAACTCGTGTCTACATGGAAACTTGGGTCTGAAAAGAGTTTTCTAGTTTCCAGTCATCTTGATTATTTCCTTAAGTCTTACTTACGAAGGTACCTTCTAGAACTTGGGTCCTTGAGGGGAAAAAAGTCTCGAGTTAGCAGCCGTCAGCTGGAGGAACGTGCGGCCTCGCGGGACTGGCGTGTAATAAACCCGCGAATCTGCTTCTCATTGGCACAGACGTTCGGGAGACAGGGCCAGATATCCCCCCTAATCAGACCTACATGTGATTTCTAGAATACCCTCTGTTAGGAGCTCAACAGCTATCTTTAAATTTAGTTTCTATTTAGTCACATGTCTGCCAAAAATGAAGCACGGGCCTGATAAAAAATGGAGCACGTTTCAAAAATACATCGCTTGGGTGACAACCTGACAGCCAGCGAGGCGTGAGCCGCCGTGATGGTGAGCAGGGAAAGGACAGTCTTACGCAGGTGACAGCAGGTGGCAGTGACGGTGAGCTCGCCCGAAGGAGGCAGCTGGCGCGGGCCTTCGAGCTTCCCCGGGTCCTGCGGCGTCTCGGCTTCCATCTGCCGTGTAGCAAAGGGCCACCAACCAGCGGCCTTGCGCCGTGTGCCTTTCCTACCTCACGGCTTGGGAGGTCAGGAGCCCTGAAATCAGGGGTCTCTGGAGTCCGTCTCCCTGCCTTGTCCAGCTTCGAGAAGTCGCCTGCACTTTTTCGCTCGTGGTCTCTTCCTCCGTCCTCGACGTCCGCGGCACGGCGTCTCGCAGCCTCTCCGCGCTCTGCCTCGGCCTCTGCTTCCATTGTCACGGCTGAATCTCTGTGCCCCGCCTCTCCTGCTGCCCCCTCTGACCATCACCGCGACTCGACTGCGCCCGCTCAGACAGTCCAGGCAAGTTTTCCAGCTCAATCTCCCTCTCGCCTTGTCAGGTGACAGGGGGAGGACATGAGCATCTTTAGGGGACATTATTCTGCCACCACACCAAGGGTCAGGAATGGTCCCGAGGCCTGCTGCAGCAGGGCCGGGCACGCTGGAGGAGATGCTTCCAGCTGCGCTGTTGGTGGCCAGGTCCTGGGTGAAGTTCTGCCCTTGCGACCTGCTTCCGCCCAGAAGACGACGACAGCAAGGACCTTCGATGTTTTAAAGACAGAGAAGAACGCCGATCTGCAATTAAATTAAAAAGTAAAGCTCTCCATCCCCAGCACGAGCTGTCTCTCTCCATGAGTTAAGGCAACTGGATCTTTAGAAATAGAATCCGCAATCTCACGACAGCCTCTTCAGGCGGGCGAGCGTCCCCAAATTACAGTTCAGGAGTCCAGGGCGACAGCTGCAGGCGCTGCTGGGTCTCTTGCTTCTAAGGGAGTCCCGTGACACTTGTGTGTGTGTGTTCTTTTTTTCCAAAACTCCTCTGGCACTGAGAGGACTCATCTGGAAGTTTGGTGGCCTCGTCACAGCGGAGGGCACACCTGTGGCTTTTGCGCTCGCACCTGCTGCTGCTTTCCCAGAGCTGAGCCTCCGCCACCGGAACAGTGAGGGAGGGTTGGGGCCTTGGCAGCAGGGCGTCAGGTACAGAATCAGGGCTCACCCGGGAACCTGAGCGTCCAGTCTGAGCCCTCAGCATGGTCCTCACCAGGCTCTTGGGTGGCCCTGCAGTGAGAACTTGAGTTCCTGAGAGAGGGTCCCTTGGGAGAAGGGACCTGGCCCCTTGATTATTCCTTGCCTAGTCTTATGGATTTTCAACCTGAACTTGTGCAGATTCACATCCAAGGGGTCCCGAAGCAGATTTTTGGAGCGCTTCCTCTGCGTAGCCTCCTCCTCTCTGGTGGCCTGCTTCACGAGTTCCAGCTGCCACATGGTCCCCGAAACGGTCTCTTCCCTCAGCTCTGCGGGTTGTCTGGGTTTCCCTTCTCCGTCCTGTGGTCTGGAAATTGCCCCCGGGCGGAGAGCTCATCACATTCGTTTCCCTTTAATCAGGAATCATAGTTCTGTACTGTGTATTGTCCGATGTCTGAAAATATTTATTTCATGTTTTGTCCATTTTTTTCTAGTTTGTTTTAATGGCAAGAATGAAAATACTCTATCATGGGTAAAAGCAGGAGTTTGTATTTTTAAATTTAATTCTTATAACCTTAACAGGTTAATGTTACTATTAATCCTATTTAGAAAAACTTAGGCACTGAGAGTTCAGCAAATCGATTATATCGCTTAGCTAACGACTATTTAGCTCCGTAGCAATGATTCATCCATTCGTTCAACAAATACTGAGCACTTTGTTCCATGCGACAGGCCGAACCCGGATTGGCGCACAAGCGTGTGTAGTCTTCATACTTATTTTGCTTGCAATTTCCTGGTAACGCCCAGCAGAGCGTAGCCTATCGTAAAAGGTAGATACCGACTTGCTGAATTGATATCGGTGCATACAGTCAATGTCCTGAAGCCTCAGCTTACGTGAGGGCGGGGGGGCTCTGTGCTGGTTCCCCACCTAGTGCACTTCCACGGTGTTCCTCTTTCATGGCTGTGCACTGTTGGTTGCTTCCCACGACGGGAGGCTTATCATCACACAAGGCAGTGCATCCCATTTCAGAACTCTAATTAACTGCGAAGTTCACCAGCCAGCATATAAGTGGGTGCAAGGCAGGTGAAAGCATAGAGAGATTTTCTGCAGAGAAAGAGCAGACGTTAGGGAACCAGAGAGCCATTAAGACGGATTTCACTTATCACTTTCCCAGTGCCAGCTCGAGGGTTGTTTATCTTCAAGTCTCCTAGGTCCCGCCTTCTGTATCCTTACTCAGCAGCTGGATGACAGCTTGGCAGAATGCTGTGCGAAGAACTCATGTATTGTGTATGAGGGGTGGGGGGGGGGGCTCGGCAGGGCTGGGTGACCTCTAAGCTGCTTCTGACATCTGAGAAACTTCAAGTCAATTTTCCCCCCCTCCCCACTTCTCTTCAGAAGCCTTATTTACAGCTAGACCTAAAAGGTCTAAAAGCTAATTCCTGCAATTACACCTTCCTACATATATATATATATATATATATATATATATATATATATATATATATATATATATTTTTTTTTTTTTTTGCTAAAATTTATGAAGGTTTTATTTAAAGTCTGTCCAATATGGTCTTCTGCACTGCATGATCTAATTTCATCTGGCTGTTTCCACATTTTTCTTCTTAGATTTTTGAGTTGATCAGGACTCTCAGAGGCACTATTCTCAGTAGCTAAGGAAGGCCCTAGAAATCCACAGCCCTATGTCTCCACTGGGGCCTGGGACAGCCAGCCCGGAAATACAGGGCCGCTGTAGATGTGCTGTTTGTAAACTGAGAAGTTCCTAAAAAAAAAAAAAGTTTTATTTTAATAAAGCATTTTAATGTATTTTGGAGAGGACAACAACAAAAAAACTAATTGAAAATAAGGAATAAGATTACCATGAATAACATTCCTTTATCATAGCGATTTCAGGCTTTGAATAACCTTGTTAATTCAATTCAGCTATGTGCCTGGGCTAGCCGGGCTGAGCTTCATCCAAGGAGACAATGGAGTAAATTGGATTGCTCGCAGCGAAAGCACACTTCCTGTCCTGCTGGTCCGCTTTTCTCAGAGGACAACAGACGATGCAAACCCTTCGGCTTCAGCCATAAATAGACCACCTGCTCAGCTGACAGAAATACATCTCACGGCAGGTACGAGCCTTCAGAATAAACAGCACTGTAGATTACTTTTCACATAAATATTTGCAATGAAACGTATGGGATGAAAATATCGATTGTTAAGACTGATAGTCCTGAAAATCAAATGAGTCTCTGCCAGGCCTAACAGACGAGCCTAATTCAATCATCCAGCTGGACTAATCACTGTGAAGCCCAATTTGCAAGTCTCCAGTCAAGGGTCTGCAAGTCTATCAGCCATTCTAGTAGAAAGATACAATTTTTGGACCGCTTAGTCTTTTAAAATAAGCTCTGATCTGGTATTTGATAATACACGAACTCTACATGGTTAGAAAACTGTCTTCCCACTGACATTCTTCCTGCTGAATTGAAGGACTTTGGCTGCTCGCACTTCTCACTGACCATGCATGTGTCTTAACTGCACCCCGCCCCCCCCCCCCCCCGCCACACACACACAGCAAGCAACTGATTCTGTAAGTTCTCTTGACGCAGCCTTGATTGAATAGTACTAATTATTTTTGCTTTTCGTTCTCTCCCTGACCAAGATGTATCCTGACCTTTTATCCTTTTTTCCCCTAATGACTTAACCTTGTACATGAAAACAGTTACTTTTTGAGAGGGAGGATTACTGAAGATTACCCAGGTTCCTGGGATTTTGTGTTTTCGTTTTTTTTTTTTCTTTTTTTCTTTTTTGAACCTCATAAAGCATAGGAGATTCAGAGAACCAAACAAAACACATGCATAGCCGAATTAGTCACTATGTTAACACACTTGTAACCAATATCCAGGTCAAAAATGACACTTTGACATTACCCAGAAGTCTCTCCATGTGCCTGGGCCAATCATACCACATCTGCGAAGTAACTGCTGTCCTGGCGACAACTTCCTTGCTTTTCTTGTTATAGTTGAACCCCCAGGTGTGAATCACTAGACAATATAACTTACTTTCATTCATTTTTGTTTTATTTATTTATTCATTCATTCATTCGTTCATTCACTCATTCATTTATTATTTGTTTTATGTGAGGCAACCCACAAGGCCTTTGTCAGCTTAAATCTCTTATTTTTTATTTTTTATGCCTACAGCACCTGGTCTTCGTAGGTGGTCTCCCTTCCAAGTACTAACCAGGCCTGACCCTGCTTAGCTACATTGGGCTTGTTCTGGGTGGCATGGCTGTGGACTGACAGTTTCTTAAGTCTGTCTGAATGTACAGGTTTCTCCTCCATCCCTTTCATCCCCTTTCTTGTCCTTGCAATTGACCTGTTGAGGCACCTGAGCTATGTGAACTGCCAAGTTCTCCAGTCCGGAAGTTGCTAGATGCACACTCACAGCACAGTCCGGCCTGCTGTTCTTCCTTTATAATCCCTGCACATGGGAGCTGGATCTTGAGGTTTGATCAGATTCGGATTTTCGGATTTGGTCTCTTCAGCAAGACGGGAGGAAGTGGTGGAGTGTTCTTTATCAGGAGGCAAGCGACGTCTGGTTATCTTTTTATGTTTGTGTTGACGTTCTTTGTCTCAATCTGTTAATACATGTGTTTTATTTTGTTTTGTGGTAGGAGTGGTTTGTAAATTGGTGATTTCTTTTTCATTTGCTAACTGGGGTACTTTTATAAAGAGATAGTTCCTTCCATCTACCATTTGGTTACCCAATAGTTTATTCTATATGTAAATAGAAATAATTTCTATATTTTCTCATTTACCAGTTTCCAAGATAATTGCTGTATTCATCCTCCTTATTTATCAGTGTTTAAAGTAATTAATTGGCAGCCTATCATTGTCCAAAAATGACCAATTAGCTTTTTTAAAAATATCATTACGAAAGAATTAACTTTAATACATTCGTTAAGTTTCAATTTGTGATACTTTTTATACTTATTGAAATTCAGATGGTCCCATCTTTGGCCAGCGGGAGCATTTTCAGGTTGCTCTTCATTTGACATGCTCCTAGCAATTATTAATACCCACCCCCCAGTTTTTGATGTGGAAAGATAATTTAGCCTTATTTTCTGCATATTCTGTACCAGACTTGGATCAGTCAATTCTTTTTTTTTAAAAAAACCCTTATTTTATTTTTTTTTGCGCAATGTTATTTCTAACCACAGTAAATAGTCCAGTTTGAGGGGTGCCGATGCTACTGGGATTGGTCACTGTTTCAAGCCTTTAAGGCCTTTTAGTGGGAACATAGAGGATATACACGCAGAGACACACATAAACGAACGCAAATCTGTGCATGCATGTGGACACTTTGATTGCAAATAAAACTACAACATGCTCTTATCCGTGATCCAGCAATTATGTTTCTTGGTATTTACTTGAAGGAGTTGAAAATTGAGGTCCACAAAAAACTCTGCACACAGATGTTTATAACAGCTATATTCATAACTGCCAAAACCTGAACACAACCAAGATGTCCTTCAGTAGGTGAACACATTAACTGGCATATCCCGATAATAGTATGTTATTTAGTGCTGAAAAGAAACAAGTCATGCAAAGAAATGGGGGAAATTAATTGGGTATTGCTAAGTGAAAGAAGCCAACTTGAAAAGACTACATTCTGTATGACTCCAACTCTATAACATTCTGGAAAAGGCAAAACTATGGGGACAGTAGAAAGATCAGTGATTGCCCGGGGCTGGGGCAGGGAGGGACGCATAGGCAGAGCACAGAGTATTTAGGGCAATGAAATGATTCTGTATGACACTATAATGATAGATACGTGTCATTATACATTTGTCCAAACCCATAAAATACACAACACAGAGTGAAACATAATGTAAAGTATGGACTCTGGGTGATGATCATGTGTCAATTTAGGTTTATCGAGTGTAACAAATGCATCATTCTGGTGAGGGATGTTGATGATGGGGGAGGGTAGGCTGGTATACGGAAATCTGTATCTTCTGCTCCATTTTGCTGTGAAGTAAAACTGCTCTGAAAAATAGACTTAATGAAAAAGAATAGCTAACTATAGGGAGATGACCTAACCTTTCCTATGCTACGTCTGCATCTCCTTCCTTCCAAACTAAGGATCCAGGTCTCAATGGCAAGGGGGATGGCAGACTTACACTTGTGATTACCTGTTGGTTTGTCTGGCTTCACACACACAGAAGTCTCAGAATAGCAATACTAATACCGTCACTGCCAATATACTTCCTGGAGTCTTTAAACGCTGGTACGTGTTCTTCCTGTTTTTCTACGGTACTAGATCTACGTATCAGCATATAGCCGGCGAATACCATACACTCTCCCTTTAACCCATTAAAAATAAGCCTTCATTATAGAAGGAACAATAAATTTAATGCTCATCACCTGGAAGACCAGGCAGGCCGTGGCAGGAAATCTGACAGGGAGGGAGCATGCCAGCTCTCTGCCACCCCCAGCCCAGCTGGCTCTGGTGGTTTCCACCTTGGGACTTGGGAGACCCAGCTCTTGGAGCCCCAACTTCTGAAATGTGAGTTTCACCACCACCTTTTCTCCCTCCTCCCTCTCTCTTTTTCGCCCATCCATCCCCCCTCCCTCCCTCCCTCCCTCCCTCCCTATCATCCATCCATCCACCTACCTACCTGTCATCCATTGATCGATCGATCTATCTGTCTAATCTATCTAATCTACCTACCTACCAATCTGTCATCTATCATCTGCTCATCTTCGTGGGTGCGTGTCATGCACTGTAAGTGGGCACACATCCATTTTTACATTTACACACACGTGTCCATCAGACGCACAGCTACGTCCATGCACCTGCGCTCTACACGACAGCTTTCAGGCTGGCTCCCTCCGGAACTAAGATTGGACTTCCAGGGTCAGGCCAGTGACCCATCTGCCGCGTCTCCTGTCCCCGCCACCCCCAGGCTTGGGGGAGGCAGCGCCGGGTCCCCCGAGGCCTCTGGTCCTACACAAAAAACGTGAAACTCATGTGAAAACTTGGGCTTCTCTAAACAAAGGGCTTTCCTTCCCTGATGACAACCCAGCCCTCGCTGCACGGTCCTATCCCTTCTCTACGGAAAGGCAATGGGTTGAAACACTTACGACATGCAGAGAAGTTCATTTTTCTAGTTAAAAAATTCAGATAAAGCTCTTGGCTGGCCCGTCAAGATCCACATGGCTTCTCATGCCGGGCTGACAGTTCCTTACAGCTCTTCAGGAGCAAACTGGCCGTGAACGGCACTTCCGGGGGCGCCCCAGGGGCCTGAGCCGGCACTTCCGGCGGTGCCCTGAGGGACCTGCCCCCGCGCTCTCCGCGCCCTCGTCTTCAGTTCCGGCCTGTGTCGTGCCCCGTCGGCAGGACCCCCGGGTTGACTCCTTGATTCCTACTCACTCCCTTTCAAGAGGAAGTTCATTGGGGCTATTTTCTGTATTTTTAGCCTGGTGAGCGCTCGCCTCGAGTCTCTCTAGGTCCTCATGTCCGTTGATTGGAGACAAGAGTCCTCCAGTCAGCTCTTGAGGTCATGCCCAGGCTCGGTGGAGGGAAGGTGGCTATTTTTTTCTAATTTACTCTTTTGGGAACACACATGGAGGCAGAGGTTTTCATAATTTCAAACCAGCCGCTTGGCGTGGTGGCTCCATTTGTCTCGCTGCCTCAGGGTCTTGTAGCAACGTGGCAGCAAAGGCTGGCCTCGTGGAAGAAGCTGGGGTTCATTTATTGGCAGGGGTGGGTGAAAGTAAAGAGCTTCGCAAACTTGGGGGGCAGCTGCGACAGTCGGAGACTGGAGCCCTCGGCCTATGAGAGACGTGGAGACCTGCCCAGCCCAAGCGGAGTCGGACCCTTTATTACTTTGGCGCTCTCGTTTCTTTTGTGCGGTTTGAGCCCTGACGGGGTTTCTTCCTGTGGTTCTTGCAGAGGGTGACAGTGATGGCAATGTCGAAGGTACAACTCAGCTTCTGACCTTGAACTACCATTTATTAATCATTTACCAAGGCTCACTCAGCTGAATATTTTACTTGTGACTCTCGTAGCCATGTGCCTCTTTACATATGTGACAGTTGAGCAAACCAAGTCTCTTAAGGATTTAAGTAACTGGCTTCTGGCAAGGTCAAGTTTGTTCTCGGAGCTGCCTACTCGCAGGCCAATGCCCAGCCATGTAGCAGTCCCTATAGCGCAGAGACTGGGCACTGCATCTGGAGGTCCAGTGGCTTGGATAAAACCTGAGCTTTCACTTACTGGCTGGGAGAAACTTTACCTCTCAGAATCTGTTTCCTTTCCGATAGAATGTGGGTGGTAAAGGGCCTCTTTTCAGCATTAGTGCAAGCTGTAAATAATTAAGATATCACAGCTCTTAGAATAGCACCTGGTGCGTGAGTGGCACTAGGTGTGGTTGTTGTTTTGTCACCTTGAACAGGAGAGAAAATTTCTTAGGGAGACACTGAACTGATAATTTTTAGGTGTTTGTTAAATCGATGTCCAGGTTAAATTTTTTAAATTTTTAAAATTATTTTAAATATATATGCGTGTGTGTGTGTGTGTGTGTGTGTGTGTGTGTATTTGGTTTTTACTATGTTCTAGATTTCTATTGTACCCAGTATCTCTTTTTCACAAAGCCCCAGTGTCCAGGGTATAAACATGTGCGTTGTGGTCCTATGTGAGTTCCTACATGTCACATCTATATGAATGGAGATAGGTCACTTGCATGGTAGTTACCCTGCATTCTGGAGAGATAGAGCTTTTGAGAAACTATCTTCATTTTTACAGTGAACACATAGAGCCCCCGGCGACAAGGGACATCTTTGACTCAACCCTCTCTTCTCTCTGGGCAGAGAACAGGCAGCCATGACACTCAGCGTCTCCAACTCAGACCTTGATGCTCCCTCTGCGTTCAAGCCACTTCCATTGACAATGCTTTCGTTCTTCTCACCTGTGTCCCCACCTCCCCGTCTGTCCTTGGGGTGGACCCGGGAGCCCAGATCAATGCTGAGAAGCTTCACATCGTACCCCTCCTGGCTCTTCTTTGCCTGGGCTCTCTTTGGAACACCGACCCTTCCAGGCTACCGCGTGTTGCCATATTAATATGCCTCCATTTTTATTGGGCACTGTTTTGGGCTGAATTGTGCTCCTCCCCAAATTGATATGTTGAAGCCCAACCCCCTAATGTGACTGCATTTGGAGGCAGGGCCTGTAAAGAGGTGATTATGGTAAAGTGAGGTCACTAGAGTGAGCCTGAATGCAGTGTGACTGATGTCCTTCTAAGAGGAGATCAGGACACAGACACACACAATAAGTCTAATTAACATCTATCAGCATACAAAGATGATACGTGCATTCTAATAAGGGATATGGTACGTTGTTCATAATTAGGCATTCTTACTCTTTTATTTTTGAGACAAGTAAGGGTGATATTCAGCGTTTTGGCAATACAGTTTATAAGAATCCCCAATGAATTCGATGAGGATAATCCTTTAGTAAGTAGATTTTGCCTTATAGCCTATCTTTTGAGAATGAATTAAGCAGAGAAAAGATGTGTACAGAAAATGAGGTAGAAAGTTTATTTCAGCATGCACAGAATTGTTAAAGGAACCTTGCAACATCATGTTAATTTATTTTATCTGAGAAAGAAAATACCTTTCAATAAAAAAAAAATCCCACTGGGTTCTCTTGTAACTTTAAGTACCATATTTCTGAACCTCAAACATGGAGTTGTTTCCTGAATGTTCTATGGCTTTGGACAAGGATGGGCAAGCAGCCGACCTCCGCCTCTTGGACCCCTTGTGGTGCTAGGTGCAGTCCCACGCGCACGGTAGAGGTCCTTAACTTGCGTGTGCGCACTTCCAGGTGGTGCGTGGACAAGGGGACAAGTTGACAATGACTTTCTTCTTACTCTCCTGGATGTGCCAGAAGGTGAGGCTGCAGCAGCAGGAGCCCAACGGTGTCTGTCTACTTCATACATGGAATGTCATTACCTTAGTTGCCCTTATGCTTCCGGTCAAGATGGCGGAGCATTACTGAGGTCTGCCCACCACTTACCCTCCTGTCGAAACGTAACATCATAGAGAGAAGCTTCCCTGCTTCAAACCCCTTGACGCCCTCTTGTGCACAAAGAATCAAATCCAAACTCCTCCACAGGGCCAAGTGGGTCCTGTGGGCTCTGCCCTTGCTGGAGTCTTGGCCTTGACCTATTCATCCTCAGTGTATGTGGTCCCTAAGGCCATCACTGAGTTTCTCCAATATTCTAAGCCCTTTTCAGCTTCAGAGCTGTTCTGTCAATAGAGAGGTCACCCCACCCTCCCACTCTGAATGCTGAAGCCTGTTTCGTTGCTTTCCATTTTCCTATATGTTTCCTTTTTGGCTCTGTCTTGGTCATGAACATACATGATTTTGTACGCTCGTGCCAAATCTTTCCCTCCTCTAAACTGTAAGGTCCACGAGGGAAGGGTCCTGCCTGTTTTGTTCACTGCTTCCTTCTGAACTGACGCTCATCCTTGCATCTCAGCATTGTTGAGTTTGTGAGTTACTGAAGCCCAGAACTGTTACCTGGCACCTCATTGTTGCTTTAATGAAAGACTATGCAGATTTCCTGAGCTTCTCTTCTTTAGGAAAAGAATGCTATCTCTGGACACTCTTGAGTTCTGCTAACTGATACTCATTAGCAGCTGGGAATGAATTTCTGAGCAGTCTGAACTGGAGGACACACAAATCACCAGAGGAGAGGAAATCGCTCCTTAAATGAGGCCTGGTAAGGACATTCCCTTGACCTTGGGCAATTGTAAATTATCCTTACATGCAAATGAGGTAACTTGATCCCCTTCTCCTGGCCCCAGCAGTTAACAGTTTGACATGACCATGAACAGCTGTAACGGAATGCCTGACGTTTGTGTAGCATTTAGCTGTTTACAAATGGCAGCTTCCATTCGTGCTTGGATTCTGGGAAAGAACGGTTCTCCGGCGTCCCTCATCGTATTCAGCCCTATCTTTGAGGGCCTTTCAGCCAGGCTGTGCACAGCCCTCCGAGTCCTCCTCCTTTGCTTACCTCGGGTTTACAAACTACAGGCCATAGGCCAAATCCGGTCTGTTGTCTGTTTTTCTCTAACCTATGAGCGAAGGATGGCTTTTATATTTTTAAATAGTTGAGAAAAAAAAAATCAAAGGAAGGATATTTTGTGACATGAGGAAATTATAGAAAATTCACATGTCAGTGTCCATAAATAAAAGTTTTGTTGGAGCCACTTCTATTTGCTTATTATTGGCTGTGGCTTGTGCTATAATGGCATATTGAGTATCTGTGACAGATGGGGCCTGCAAATGTGCTCTAGGTGGCCCTTTGCAGGAAGTTTGTCAAGGCGTTGCTTGTGTGATGATACCCTCCCACGTTTTCATCGTGCCTGTCGGCAGCTGAGCTCTGTTCCCGCCCTTCAGCATCTCGGAGCCAATAGCGTTTCTTCCGGGAAGCTTTCTGAGCCCCACTAACTCGAGTGCCCTGTTTCCCTTTTTCTTGTGATCACGGCCCCGTACCCCCCACCTACGCTGTGTTTTTCATCCTCACACTCGCTACAGTTAATACTGGTAAGATCCGGTGGTGGAAATCCATCTTCCTCCGTAGACAGTGCATTTTCGTGAGAGGAGGTGTGCTTCTGTTTCGTTTGCCATCATATCAGGAAAGTTCGGCACAGCACAGAAATATTTGGAGAATGAATGGTTGGGGTTTGAACGTCATCACATGCAGAGGAGGAGAACAGCTTTATCTACAGAAGGGGCCTCTAGGAACTCAGCTGAGCAGAACCTGTCTTTTGTGCCGGCCACTGCTCATGGTCATGGGCTGCAGGACAAACATGGCTAAGTAGATCCGTGGGCACAAACCTGCTCGCTTTAACTCGGGAAATCTCCCAGGATTGAAAATCGGAAGCAAAGCGATCAATGTTTATACCCTACTTGGTGGAAATCTTAAGGAATCATGGAGCAGGCGGCAGCCTACAACCCTGGCAATGAGCGCAGATGGGTGGGCATGTGTGGTTCAGACATCAGGGCTAAGTGTCCTGGACATTAAGAGGCACTTATCTTGGGCCCATTTTACAGATGCAGGATGCAGGCAAAAGAGAATTACCCTTATCTGGAGTCGGGATTAAAATCTGGATCTGTGTTTCCCACTGCCCCATAAGTGAGTGTCTCCTGAACGTGGCTGCACGTCAGTTTCCATCACTAAATGCTGATTCCCAAAGTTTACCAAAACCATGACATTCTTGGTCAATGTCACGGTAGAAAGTGGGCTCCAAAGAAGAGCTGAGCGTAAGCCCCAAACCCAGCGGCCACCGAGACCGCACGGCGCCTCACGTGGACCCCGGGATGTGTTTACGACAAGCACTGTCAACATTATTCATTCAGAAAGTATTTTTCTCAGATTTCCCTCGGGTCGTTCTAAAGGGCAAAGGAATTCTGAACCCAGAAGCACACAGTATTTATGGGGCCACCTCGTAATGGAAATAATGTCAGTGTAACTGCTCGGGGTCTCTGAATTCAAAATTGAGCAAGGGACACATGAAACAGACTTGTGCTAACACCAAATAATGCTTATAATCTACAAATACTGTATACGGTAAGTACGACTCTGAGCATCATTGGCCGGGCGGCTCCCAATCAAACATTTTCCTTACATTGCGTTCCACCTGACAGGCCGCCCAGCTGGACACGGTTTTCCTCTGTTTATGTAGAGCCCGGTTCCTGACTTACATCGTTGTCCTTCTTCCTAAAGAGCTTACTTCGCCGTTCCTTGTAGGACAGATCTGTCACCTGTGAATTCCTTCAGTTTTTGTCTGTCTGGCAGTCTTTATTATTGTTCATTCACAACGAAAAAAAAAAAAAAGCTTTGAACTCTATGCATTATTAAGGGAATATATTCATGGGACTGTCAAACTGGTAATCATATATTAGGCAACAAAGAACACATTAATTCTCAAAGGAGTAATTCCAAAGACTACTTTTTTTTTAAACCAGAATTCAGTAAGATTGAAAATGGATATCAATATTCTAAAAAAAAAAAAAATCACTCAAACATAAACAGTTAATTGTACATGTGGTCTGTATTATATGTATGGTATATATAGGTCATATAAAGTCATTTTTTTTGTCCAGATTTTTCTTGTGTTAAGTATAAGTAAATCATTTGTGCTCTAGATAGTATGTTCCGTCGGTCCCCAGTCAGGCGGGTACAGAGGACAAAGGGCTGGTCACTTAGTTCAATTAAGATTATCTTAAGTCGGGGCTGGATTGCAATTTTAGCAAGATTTGTCCCCCCTCTCTGTTAAATTCCCGTTTCTTGGGTGTGGCACTGCCAGTCTTTCGCTTCATCCCCCTGTTCCAGAACATTCCATCCCTCAGAGATATTTTGCTTAGCTCTTTAGCCCTTCACCTTGTACAAGTTCAGAAGGTCTGGCCAATACCTTAACTGCTCACATGCATTTTGGAGGCCCCTCCCTCTCATGGGACATTGTCTCCAGAGGGAGCCCGGGGAAGCTGTCACTCTGCTTCTGTGCCAAGCTCCCCATCAGGTGTGACTTTCTCAGACTTCCCATTGGAAAGTTTCTGTTTCCTCAGCCCTGAATGTCTTGTCCTTCAGAGTTCTGAGCTTAGCTCTCCCCTCACACAAGTTCAAACACGGTCGATGACTTGAGAGGGAGAGTGGCTATGTGTTGGTCACAGAGCTTCTGTCTCTGTTGGGACTTAGTCTCTTAAGCACTGCATTACAGTATAAAATCGCCATCTGTGTCTGCATCCAGCATCCAGCACTGGAGCAGAGCTCAGCAAACACCTCACGGGGAAGATGTGTGGTCGGGGGCTATGCGGGTCTCAGCCCATCACTCCATCCGCAGGGGACTGCCCAGCGTCTCCTAGGAGCATCCCTCACTTTGCACTGAGCCTCGTGTCCAACTCATGTCCAGAACTGGCAAATACGCCGAGAGAAGGAAACAGGCAGCAATTACATCTCACCGACAAGGGACTCCGGTGCCTCTGAGACTAGTTCTAGTCTCTTCGCGTCTCTAGCCCGATCTTTTACAAACAAGAGCTGTGTGATTTATCCAGTTTTTTTTTTTTAAAGAAAAACTTTGCAGTGATTGTATAGGTCTACTGTGTCCTGCTGTATCTACCTGGAATGAGAAGACAGATCATTATTTTTTTTAATAAGAAAAATAGAATTCCTTCAGAATTCACCTATACATCCCACTCTGGTGTCAGATCTCAGCGGAGTTATCTGATCCTCATCCATGGTCTCCTCAGGTTAGCTGGGGATGTGCAATTATCTCCACATGTTGAGTGTTGGACTGTCAAGAGGAGGAGGAATCCAATATTTGTGTCTCCAACTTTGAAAGGTATAATAAACATACATATATCTATGGTTCTTGTGGGCATTTAAGGCAACACAGTGGAGAAGTGCTCAGCATCATACAGAGGAGCAGATAGAAGAAATTGCACGATATCACATAGAGCCAAAGAAAACCGGACTATCCTGTGGGACAGTTTAACTAGAACCCAGAAAATTTGCAATTGCTTTAGAAGCAACACAAAGAACAGGAAATATTCAGTGTAGAGTCACAAAGGACTACTTAGAGGTGGACCCAAAAAATTATACTAGAAATGACAAATGGGAGAGAAACTCAGAAACCAAAGGAAATGAGAAAAGTTAACTTAAACAAAATATATCAAAATATTTCAACATCATATGATACCGATCAGGTCAGCGTGCTGCAGAAACACCAGAAAACCACCACGTCAGTTAATTTCTCAGCACCCCCGGCAGGGACGTGAGTGGCGAAGCTCTTGAGAAAGCCCTGAAACAAAGAGTCCGTGTGACTTCGACTTGGCCGGAGTGCGAGATGAGGGCGGGTGGGCGGGGCCGCGACGGTGTAGCATTTGACTGCAAACAGATCTTTGTTCCCTGAGGTCGGGGGTTCCCTAAGGTTGAAACGTCAGCCGTTCAAAATACGGAGGCGTATTATACGCATGTATTTGTGGTGTGTGTGGTGGGGGCGGGGGAGGGGAGTAAAGCGAAGGCTGAAGAATTGCGTGCCACTAGTTTCACACGTAAATACGAGAAATTTCCTTTCCAAACACAAAGGAGAGTAAGTAATCTGACATATGCGTGTGTGCTAAGGGGTCCCAAGTTCCCAGAGAATCCGATGTCAGAATTTCCTGGAAAATTCAGGGCACGCTGGGATGCTGGGGTGGGTCGGCGGAGAGGGCTTGGATTCTGGGTGAGACGCGGGTTCCACACCTGGCGCCAAGCTCCGCCGGGGGAGCTCGAGCCGACGTCCTGAGCCCCAGTCTCCTCATGCGTGGGGTGGCGGTAACGCCCACTTCACAGCGTTTCCATGGCGATTACATTGCTACGGGATCAGTGTCAAGCCCAGTGCTGGGTACCTGCTGGGAATTCCAGAGCAATGGCTCTTACAGCCATGCGATGCGCAGGGAGCAAGAGCCATCAGCGTAGCAGGGCGACATTGCAAGGCGAGAGGGAGGGGCAGTGGTGGCCTGTGAACTCGATGAAGCCCCAGGAGATGAGAGGAAGGGGGGAGCGCGCTGGGCGTCAGGACGGCTCCTCGCCACGCCCTCACCTGAGCTGACTGCTCTCCTCGCGGGTCTCAGATGGACCTCATTTCCTGTCCAAGACTCGGCTGATTTGCAGGGCGTTCTCGAACGCTGCGCATCCTGTGTTCTAAACGTTTCGACCCTCAGGGGCACTCGCTCATGCTTTGCAAAAGTTTCTATTGAGTGAATCTGGTTCAAGTTCATGCTCAAGTTTCTATTGAGTGAATCTGGTCTTCGGCACCAGCGGTCTGTGATGTCTGCATCCTCTTCGTACCGCCTCCTTTTCCCTTCAGAAGTCCGTCCCTTCTCCTCTGCAAATGCTGATCTCAAAGAAAGCATCTTCTGTGCTGGCCCCGGACCCTGACACTCTCTTTGAAGTGGACCCATACAATTGACGCTGTTCCCAGGGGGCACTTGCAGAACAAGCATCATTTTGGATTGCAGTTTCTGGTGATCATGGAAACAGGGCTTACCTGTGGGAGTGTCCAGGAAGACCTCCACAGAGCAGCAGGTAACAGCCGGAGGCGCCTGGTGCGGAAGGCCAGCTCCTTCAGCGTCCCCGTGATGAGTGCTATGTGACCCATAGACACACAGCGTCTACGTGCATTTAAGATAGCGCTTCTCAGCCAGAGCGATTTTGCCCTCTGCTGGACACCTGGCGATGCCTGGAGACATTTTTGGTTGGCACGACTCTGGGTGGGGACATTCGTAGTGGCGTCTGCTTTATAGAGGCTACCATGGCTGCTACACCTCGTACAATGCACAGGGCAGTCCCCACAATAAAGAATTATCCGGCCCAAACGGTTAGGAGTGCTGAGGTTGAAAACCCCTGATTGAACAGACTTGACGTTAACCCCGTGTACTTGGCGAAGGAAACAGCGCCAACCACAGAACTACAAAGAGCGAGAATTCTCTCGTGGACCCCATTCTCTCCCTTCAAGCCAGTCCCTCTCTCCCCTCCGCAGGTTGCGAGGGAGGCTGGGAGAGGGAGAAGGCAGGCTGCCTTTTCCCTGTGGGTGCTGCTGGGTTTCTATTCATCTTTATTAACTTTATCTTGAATGTGCACAGGAGGCCTTCCGGGTTAGAGACAGGTGATCCTTGTTGTTTGGAAAGCAAATAATGACCACACCCCATTCCTCCCCCTGGGGCGATGTGGGGACAGCCAGGCCTGTGTCTTACACACATTTCAATGTCTGTGTCTAGGTGAAGAACGAATGTTCTCTGCTTCTACACGAGAGGAAGAGGCAGCTGCCTCGCCTCCCTTCCCAGAGGCAACCCGGAGGTGTGGGAGAGGAAGGGTCCTGGGTTCTCATTCCAACTGTGTGGAAGGGGAACACGCCCCTCCAGAGCTGGGCACCTCTCTCTCCAGGGTCCCCTCACGCCCTCTCCAGCTGCGAATTAGCTTCCCAAGGCTGTGAGCCTCGGATCCCACACTGACGTATTTATTCAGAAAGCCCCAGCGCTGCCGAAACACGCAAGTAGCTTCTCTACAGCGGCCGCTCCCAGGGGCCTCTGGGGACATAGGGTGACTGAAGGGGTTCACCACCTGCCCTTTTCCTTCTGTGACCATCCCTGGCGAGGTGGGCCTGACTGTCACACAGAAGGCCAGCAAGGCTACTTTTCCGGAAGGCATTCCTGAGTCACATCGCATTGGGGTTCTTCCCATCCACGTGATCAGAGTCTTCCCGACGTGGGCAGAGGCATGGGTTCAGGGGCGTCCTGCCATCCGACAGACAGACGACAGTCGGTGTGTTTATAGCTGAGGAGGAGCCACAGCCTCACAGGATTACAGCACCGTGGCGGAACTGGGCCCCCACAAGCTGCTGGTGGCTGTACCTCTGAGCGCCCCCGCCAGCAGTCCCCGGAGAGTAGTCGCTGCACCTGAGCGACTGGCAGCTCCGTGTCCCCATTGTGACACAGGGGCGTCGGCCTTCTCTGGAATGTTCCGCCCAGCCCGTCAGCAGCCCAGGCTCAGTGCCGGGCAAGGACAGCCATGGCATGCTCTCGGCGTCAGGGTTTACTGAAGATAGGGCGGAAGGTTAAGGGAAAGGCGTTCTATGAACCCTTAAAATTGCACTATTTGGGGAGAATAGCTGAAGATTAGTCCTTTTGTCTTCTATTATCAGGGGACCCCACGACACCCCTCCTGCCGCAGCTATGGAGGCTGTGTGATAGGAGGCGGTGCTTTAAAAAATAGTTCCTTCCTTCTTTCCTTCTTCCTTCCTTCCTTCCTTCCTTCCTTCCTTCCTTCCTTCCTTCCTCCCTCCCTCCCTCCCTCCCTCCCTCCCTTCCTCCTTCCCTCCCTTTCTTCTGCTAGTGCATGTGCTTTGTCTTTACGGAGACTGATGGCCCGGCCCCTCCCAGACCTGGAGATCGGGGACCACTTAGCTGAGACGGGAGCCGCTGGGCTGGTACCCAGGGAAGCAGCCCTCACTGCGAAGCGGGTCTGAACGGGAGGCCGGGAGGCCGTTTCTCTCTCCCTTATGGGCTCCCTGCAGGCATCTGGCGAGACGGCTTCCCTCCTCTCGCTGGAGACCTTCTGGTTCCTAAGAACAGAGCTTGACCAGACTCGGCACTCACAGAGACACAGAGGAGGGGAGCCCTACAGGCCTCGCCCAGACAGCAGGACGTCTCGGGGGTGCTCACGAGCCACAGAGGGTCAGAGGACACCAGACGGGGCCCTGCTTTGTGATAACCTGTTAATTAAGGGGTGACAAATAGGTCATATTGATATCCCAAAATATAGTGGCTTATAGAGATGCAGATAGCATATGAATCAGAATTCCGTGCTGCAAAACAGTCTCCCGTCGTGTAAGTTTGGGGTGCTTCCCAGGACTGTTGTGGTGACATCGGTGTGTTGGGAGCATGACCTTTGGTCCTTGGGTGTGGCTTCATGGTCCCACGCACACGTTTTCAAGCAGTAATTTTGTGAGTCTTTTTTTTTTTTTCTGAGAAAGGTAAAAGTGGGCTGTTATGCCTATGGCCCCGCATTAATACTGGCCCTGCAAGAAATCTCATTATATGACTTATTTCAGAGTCAAAGTGCTTACGTTATAAAGAAGCTAAAATTTCACCTGTAGGGAAATTGGCACAATTTCTTCTTTGACTCTCCTCAGCGCCAAGCATGAAAAACGCGCTTTCTGTTTGGGTAATTTTGCACAGCAGGGACTTTAAATTATTTACAGCTTTCCTTATCTGGAACCAGAGGAAACACACGATTTTCCATGCCACAATTTATACTCTGAAATGTTTTTAGAAACAAAGAAAAAAAAAAGTAAGCTACTGATGTGTACGAGAATCGGAAAGAACAAAGGCTTGCCCCCAAAACAAGGGTGTCTGGCTCTTGCTGTCACCAAGGCGGGTCTGAGGGGCCCGGGGCGGTAAAGACTCACGGGTCTAGACACCGCACTGTTCTCGGAGGCTTGTGCAGAGCGGTTCCGAATAAGCCGCTGTGAACCCCCGAGAGCTCGAATGAAACCAGCAGAATGTGGGTGTGAAATCGGAAGCCGTGCTGGACGGAGGTGTTCGCTGGGGGGAGGGTCGTCACACGGAGGTTGGTCCGTGTCTTCTGGGGAATGGCCAGCCGAGGACACATGTTTCGGGGACTCAGTCCTCGAGTATGCCAAGCAGAGCGTTTGGGCTCCTGCGGAGGCACAGGGAGGGCCGCAGGGAGCTTCCTTCCGCCGTCTCTGCTCGCGGCCTTTCGCCGGCCGTTTGCTGGCCCTCCCTTCCTACCGCGTAGCCCCGGGTGACCGGGCATTGCCACACGCCCCCACCGCCACTGAAGAATTTCGCATCTTGGTTTCGAATTGATCTCCTGTCAGTTTAATTAGTGAGAACGAGTCCGTTAAAAGTCTGGGCCTGCGCGGTTCGAGGGTCTGCGTGCCATTCTTCTCGGGCCCTCTTCCTCATTCTATTCATTGACTCAGGTTGACACATGACAACGATAACCATAACCCTTTACGTTCATCGAGCAGGCAACGCGATCAATGCCATAGGATTATCTTCCTCGATCCTTACCTCAATTAAATACACAGGCTAAGAGCAGATTTTACAGTGAGGAAACGAAGCTCCCCCAGGAAGAGGTGTCCCTAGGATCCAGACCAGACACTCTGCCTGCAGACGCCGCTGCCCCGACCACCCCGGGGTACCGAGGCGCAAGCAAGCCCTCCGCAACGCAAGCGGTCGTTCGATGGAACTCACGAGGTGCTTCTTCCCACCCACGCATGCTATTAATATCACTTATCGTGACATCACTAACGGCAGAGGACATTTATTGATGCTGTAATCCGCAGAATGCTTTCTCATTTCATTGGCTTTTGAGCCTCACGACAACCTCCGAGGTAAGCAGGACAGGCGTTTTAGTCCTGTTTTATGGGAAAATAGCTTAACTCGGGAGCCTCTACCTACGAATACTTGCCAAATGAGCAAAAGAACTAGACAGAGTGAACTTTGGAGCCATCGGGATCCCATTACACCCCGTACCGGACCTGTAATCTGGGCCAGGAACTTAACTCCTCCCGGCTCGTGCTGTCCAACTGAAAAATAAGGATAATTGTACCTAATTCATGAAGTTGTTCTGAGAGTTAAAGGCGGCAAAATATTCCGACAGCATTTCTCAGAGAGCCTGACACTGGGAGTGTCGGTTCGTGTTCTTTTCCATCTTTTTTCTTCTCTCTTCACCACACACGAGCCGTGAGCGAGTACCGCGCCTCCATCCCAGGCTGGCGTAAGTGACTTACTCCAACTCCAGGAGCTGGCAGGTTCAGAAACCAGGCTGGGAAGAAGCGAAGGCCAAGATAGTTAACCCATGTTTATAATTCTAGAGAAGAAGGAAAATTCTTCCTAGCTTAGCACATGGTCCGGGCCCCACTCCCCGAGACAATGCCTCACTCAAGACGACTAATCAAAAATAAATCACCATAGGAACTTGACGTCACTTCAAGAAAAAGGCAAGAAAAAATGGTCAATCAGGAAAATCTCAGGTCGAGAATATGGACTGAAAGAAAGTTGCCATGGAACAGATGGAAATTGAAGCTAAACATATCTTTAGAAAATCTGTGACATCTCATTAAGTTATCAGCATCAAGCAATACGAAGCAAAAAAAAAAAAAATCAGACATGCGAGAGCTCAGGGAAGAGAGAGAAGGTGAAACATGGAAGTAATACAGAGTGGAGAGTAAGCCAAATTACAAGTTTTTGGTGTTTATAGGTTTTACCAGTAGGAGGGTTGGTTTGTAGGGACAGTATATCGCCATACAGCAAGCAGAAATATACGCAATGCTGTTTAAACTATTTCATGGCCTAGAAAAAAAAGAAAATCTTACTTAAAAAAATTAAAACAAGATAACTTTGTTATGAAAGCTTAAGAAAAATAGTAAGAGAAACAGTAACTACAAGCAAATCTCAATTTGTAACAGTATCCAGCAACATGTCAGATAAAATCATACCAGGAAAATATTGTTTCCAAAATATAGTAACTTCAATATTAGGAAATCTTTTAGTAATAAGTCACCACATTAATAGAGCAAAAAAGAAAAAGTTTATGACCTTCGCCTTAGACACTGAAAAGAGTTGATAAATTCTACATCTCACATTAATAAGAAAAGAATATGTATATACTTACTTATCAACATGAAATATATCCAACTCAAGATATAACAACTGAATGTAATTCATGATCTCTGTTTTCTTCCATAAAAGTCATTTTAGGGCCAACCGGATACACCTGAAAATGATCGAAGTATTATAATAATTATTAATTTTATCTTTGATGATAATTGTATCTATGTAGAGAAATATCTTTATTTTTTAGAGAGCCATGATTTCTGCAATTTACTTTAAAACATTCTATATACATATATGTATATGTATACACATTTGTATATATTTCGTGTATGTGTGTGTAAAGCAAATAAAGTAGGGTGTTAGCAATGGTTGACTCTAGGTTGTTGGGTTGAAAACCATGATGAAGAAAACAGGAAAACACTATAAGAAAGAACATGACAGACTTGGTAAATGGAAAAACATACTCAATGCTTCGACAGGACTCTGCTTAACAGAATTGTCAATTTTCTCTTGGTTAATCTATTCATTTAATACCATTGCAGTAAAAACTTAACAGCATTTTTTAAAAGAAGAAATAAATAAGATTTCTGAAAAAGAATTTCAAAATAAAATTGTAATAATTAAATCAATAGACGATGAATAAATGAAAAAGAACTCCATACATAGACCCAATTAGATACAAGAATTTAAAAACAGTATTTTAGAGAGGAAATCATTACTTATTAAATGAGGATTGTAGATAACTAGATAGTATTTGAAAAAAAATGTAGAAAACATTTTCAATAGCTACAACCATAAATATACAAAAAATAAAGAAATAAAAAAGCTAAAATACTAAATGAGGGATTCCTCTTTAAGTATTATGTAAGACCTGGACTGACAACTCTGACTACAGAAAGCCTTGAGTTGAAGAAAACTTCACCACAAACAAATTCAAAACACTAATGACAATCTTGCAAAAAATGTTTGCACTCTCGATCACGATTGAGGGGTTAATTTTGGTAACAAACCAATGAGAAAATACGTACAATAAGCCCAAAATTCAGTCCGGCATAGACATCGTCCACTGCTTCTCCCGACACAAACGCAGACGGCTCCCAGACGCGTGGGAGCACGCTCCTCGCAGGGGGTCGGGACGCCTGCACACGTGACCCGTGTCCGACCCCGCCGCTGGCCTATCGCATCGCCGTGCAGTGAAGAGGGCACCACCCCTTGTAGGTGAGAGCTGTCCCTTGGTGCATTTGCTGAAGGTGACTTTGGCAATATTCATTATAAATTTTGATTATGTTTAATTAAATTGTGTTTACTTATATTTATAATATTAAGCACAATAAATATATCGATACTATTAACTATTAACATACTATTTTTACGTTATAAATTAATATTTATAAATTAATATTTATATAAAATATTTTCTATTTTATATACTAATATAGATTACAGATTATATAATATATAATGTACTACTATCCAATTGCAAAATTTAAATGCAGCTCTTTCCCTGGGGAGGCTGCCCCGTGCCCACGGTGTCGTTCCTCCGTCCCCGGTCATCCATCCATGCCTGGGCTGGTGCAGCCTGGTGCCTCCTGCTGCGGACCGAGCACCGGGCCTCGCAGCTCCGCCCGACGTGTCTGGCTCTCCTTCCGCGACCCCAGCCTCACGCCGCCGCTGTCCGCGCTGCCCGCGTCCGCGCCGCCTCCGCTCCGAGCGGGTGACGGAGTGTCCCTCCGGGCCTGCGAGCCGCACGACCAGCAGCTTCACTCCTGGAGCCGCCCTTCCTGTGCCGGCCGTGGGCTGGGGTTGGCTTGGCCTGGCAGGCGACAGTGGAGTGTGACGTTTCCCAGCGTTTCCCAGTGAGCTGGATATTGAATACCAAATTATGAAAAATTAATTACTAAAAATTAAATGATATTCCCTTATAAGCGAGTAAGTAATACTGAAAATAAATGTAAGAAACATTTAAAACTATCGCTTCCCAGCTATTTTGCTACATGTTACTGTTATCTCTGCTCCTGAGCGGATTGTTGTCACGACGGTGCCACCGTGGGAATCGGACACAGCGGCGCCTCCCTTCCCCACCCCGCCTACAGCGGTGTCGCCTTCGTGGCCTGAGATCTGCCACACGGGCGTAATGTCACTGTGAGATTGGCAAATGTCACTTATCAGAGCTTGATTTATTGCTTTGCCAGTTGTTGAGACTTAAAAAAAGTGCTGGGGACATCTATAACGTGCATGACACTCAAAAGTGTGTCCCGCCTTTCACCATTACAATGAGAAGGCCTCAAAAATTAGAGGAAAGGAGCCCAGCGCTCAAAAATTATTAGCCCACTCAGCAAAAAACAAAAAAACAACCAAAAAAAAACAGGCCAGGCCAGTGATGAGGGAAACTAAGCTCTGACATACGTCTTTGTTATTTTTCTTTAGTCTCTCTTGGAAACAAAAGTATCGACCGATAGTCACCTCAGAAATTTTATCAGCTGGAACACGGGTGCTCTATAGGTATGAGAGTTCTGCTGAAATAAATAACACAGGCAGTGGGAACCAATTCACTATGAGGACTGGACAATAAAGTTATTATTTGTAAATAATATGCTTTTATGAAAGTAAAATTCACGACCTTTGTTCAGTCATTGCCATCTCTCAGACGAGTTACGCGTTAGACCCCTAAGGGCCCTCCTTAAGTCTTCTCTTGTCCTTTCCAATCTTTTGATATCTGAATGTGGTCATTCAGATTTTTTCCCCCCCGTGAATATTTCATTGAGGGTCTACTGTGCGTGCTATTCTAGGGGCCGGATATAAGCGGCAGTGGATGAAGCAGACATAAATTCTGGTCTTCATGGAGAGTTAGAAATTAATAAGTGCTGTAGAGAAAATCTGAGTGGAATCTGGGTTAAGGAGGGCAGGTAGCAGGTTTGCTGCAAAAACAATAAAAATTTCGTAATAGTATGGCTACATACCATGGCCCCAGGGACCTGCCCTGGCTCTGCCCCCTGCAGCCAGCCACCCCTGAACCCAGTTGCTCCATCCTACTTGACCTTGATCACAGGTCTCCCCGAACCCCACCCTGTGGCAGCTTCTCTGTCCCCACTCCCCGTTCCCACAGAGCCATTAAGAACCCAGCCCACGTGAAAGCCTCGGGCTTACAGTTTGCTTGGGAAAATAATCGGAACGAAAATCTGAAGCCTTATTCTTACTTGAAGTAAAATTTGCTACCCGCAGACAGTGATTGCTAGAGGGGAAATGTCTAGGGTGAATTAAAATGTCACTGAAAGTGCACATATTTTAAACGAAGGAGGTGGAATTACAGCGTGCTGCATAATGACTATGTTATAGAAGTTTCGCCTTATGCAAATGAGCCTTTCTTTCAAGGCTGCCCCACCTGCTCTAAGTGGAGTAACCGTGGCCAGTGGGTGGGCCTGGGACTGTCCTGGTGAGTGAGAAGAAGGTCCTTTCCTGTCTAATGGCTGAGAAAATATGTTTTCTATTGCTGCTGTAAAAATTACCATAACCTTAAAGGCTTACGACAGAAATCTGTTACATTGGAGTTCTATATCTCAGAGACCCAGTGAGGTGCAGCTGGAGTCTCTTCTCAGGGTCTCCCAAGGTCAAAATCAAGGTGTTGGTCAGGCTGGGCTTTGGTCTGGAGGGTCTGGGGAAGGGCCTTTGTCCAGGCTCACTAGACGTTGGAAGAATTCAGCTCCATGCACCTGTAGGACCAAGGTCCTTGTTTCCTTGCTGGTAGGTGGCCAGAGGTCCTCCCCATCCTTTGTTTGGCTCATGGGTCTCTCTATCTGCAAAGCCAGCGGTGCCCCATTGAATACTTCTGTGCTTCAAACCTCTCTATCTTCTTCTTTGAAGGGTTTGTGTGATTACATTGGGCCCAACAGGATAACCCCGCATCATGCTTTTGTCTTGAAGTCCTTTGGTTAGTAGCATAATTATATCTAAAAAGTCCCCGTTGCCATGTTATATAACACATTCATGGGCTGAACTCCAGAGCCTAAATCATAGGGACCAAAATCCCGTCGAACACACTCTACTCCAGGTCCCTGAGGTGCCTGCCCATCCCTCGAGCTTCCTAAAACCCTAGAAGGTCTCGCCTCATCACTGCATCAACTCAAAGCCCCAAATCTCACCGGTTCTAAAAGACCGGATCCCACTATCTAAAGCAGGTGCAGATGAGTCCTCTACTACACGCCGCTTCTGGGCACAATTCTGCCCCATCCGAGACCCTGTGCCATTGAAGGGACGAGAGTCCTGCCGCCAAACGCAGTGGTAGGACGGGTACGGGTTAACAGCTACAGGCGTTCCCATTCAGTGTGGCAGAAAACGGAGGGGAAGACGGCGCCAATCCGAAGCAATTTTGCAAACCGTTGGAGTCCAGGCCGGGGAATAATCGTCCCGTGGCTCTCCGCCCTGCCCCTGCGCTCAGTTTTGCTCTGAGTCACCTTTCCCTCTTCATAACAGGTAGCACTACCTTCAACCTGCTTTCTGCCAGAAGAAGTGAGGGGGGTTGGGGCCCGGCAGCCTCCTTTCATTTCACCCTCTCTCTGTCCTTTTTGGTCCAACCTGGCTGTGCTTCTGCTCATATAAAATTCTCAAGAAACCTGAGGGCCTCTGGAGAATGTCACAGGAGTTTGCGCCATCGGACAAGCGACTGGTTCGTGGATCCCTCAACCAAAAATGCTATTATCATTGTAAAAGTTTTATTATTAAATTTCCCATTTAGAATGTTTTCTTTCCTTTTGTCAAATTTTAGTCCATAAATCAAGGAGTGAAACGTGAGTGCAGGTGTTCATTTGTCATAAACAAACTCAATCTCCAGAAACCTGATTTTAGGAAAATAATAGGAAGGAAAATAATTTGATTCTCTTTAGTCTTGTGGCTGCAGAATTTGGACATGGCCACAAAGCCCTGCAGGTGAGTTGCTATTTGTTTTCCACTGAGGATCATTTCATATTATGAACAAGAATATTATAAAATGTCATTCACAATCCCACTTTGAGAACCACTGGTTGGAGATAAATGATCACTTATCACCTATGTAAATTAAACAGACACGAAATAGATGGTTTCATGGTCGGCCGTGAACAGGTGCTCTGAAATTTGAAATGAGTCAGCACCGAGCTGTTCATTCAGATGTAGAATATCATAAATGACAGTGAGTGGAGACCAGGCACCCCAAATCAAGGAAACACACTGCCATAATCAAGAATAAAGCAATAAAAATTCAACGGAGGTAAGAGCAAGAAAACAAGAAATTTAATGGGACAACAAGAAAAACATTATCGACGCATCTCAGCTGGGGCTGAGTCCATAGACATCATTGTCATAAACGATGTTTTAAAGATGGTTCAACTTCCTCACCATTAATCATAATTCATTAGGCTTAAGATTAATTAGAGAAGAAAATAATAGAAAGATGAATCAAGTATAAGCCAAATAAAAAAAATGCAAGAATATGTGTTGGGATTTCAACAAAATGGTAACACTCACATGTGTGTTTTTACACACACACACACGCACGCACGCACACGTACCCTCCTAATGTTTGACTCTGTTATTTCTCTAGTGCATTTGAGCTAAAACCTGAACATGGCCACAAAATAACAGGAAGAGTCCATAATATATCAAGTTGAACATTTATCACTGCATTTCAAGAATCAAGGACGACTTTCAAATTAAAGCCCTAAGACCATCTTGAAGATGATCATGATAATTTCTGAGATCCTGATACTCAAATGTAGAGGCTCCCAGCCTTGGTGACAGATGACCATGGAAAGCACTGTGCCCATTGAGCGAGACGATTTCTCGTCATCAGTACGAGAAAAGATACTGTTCTGAATTACTTATTTAGCAAGTTATGTGGAAAAGAAAATGCTATTGATGGAGTAAAATGGCTTTTCGCTGCCTTTTCTATGCCCCGCCTGTCGAGGATATTTCTTTCTAAGTCTGCCGAGGAAGAAGGGCAACTGTCAGGAGTCCGGACGCTCTTCACCAAACAGGACAATTCGCACAGGACAGAAACAGGCTTAGCTGGGGAAGAGGAAGAGCAGAAAAAGAAAAGAGCCGGTGAGGGCGGTGCGAGCCGGAATTTGGGGGAGCAGGTGGAGGAAAAGGTGACTGCTGAACATCTGATAGATACCAACATGGCGGGCTGCCTGGTGACCCCCAAAAGCCATGTCCGCCAGGGTCTTTGAAAATGGAATTAAGGATCTCAGAGGAGATTCCCCTGGTTTAGGGTGGATCCTAGATGAACAGCGTGTCCTTAGCAGAGAAGGGGAGCAAACAGACAGGGGGAGAAGACGACACGGAGAAAGAGGCAGGAACCGGAGCGATCGGCTGCCAGTCGAAGGCCGCCGGGGGCGGCCCGCAGCCACCAGAAGCTGGGGAACCGGTAAGGAGTGACTCCTCCCTCAGGTCCTCCGGAAGGGCCCAGTTCTGCCAAGCCCTGATCGCAGACTCTTGGCCTCCAGACCTGTGAGGGAACAGATCTCTGCTGCTGCTTTATGCCACCAAGGCTGTGGTAAATTGCTACGGCCGCCCCAGGGGACAAAAACCCCACCGTGTATGGGGTCGGGGTGGGCGAGGAGAGAGCAAGAGGAGAGAGAGAGAGAGAGAAGAAACAAAGGAGTGCAAAAGAGAGTTCACCTTTTAAAGGATCTTAGTCAATACATTTCAATGTTTTAAAATTATTCGCTGAAGACATTGTAAGTCTCTACTCTATGCCCGGACCGTTCCAGGCACTTGAGGGTCAAACATTGATAGCACAGTTACGATGACCCTGGGCCTCACGGAACTCGGGTTCTACCTGAGTGTCACATCACCCTAAGGTGAGGACCAAAGTAGGCAACTTCGTAAGAGTTACATTTCGGGGGCTCACCTGTGATTTTCATTTCAGGTACATTCCCGCCCTGCCGCTCTCTGAGTTATCATCAGCCTAGGGCCAGCGGCAATGATGACGAGGATGCTGGGCAATTTTTAAAGACTTCCTTAAAGATTTAAATTGCATTTAATAATGATCTAGCTGCCAGACTGGGGCTCTTTGAGACTCTCACCATACAGAGATGGTTCTTCGGGCAAGAGCTAGAGGGCCCAGACCTAAATCAACCTTCCCTCCAAGCAGGCTAGCTTTCAATAAATCTTGTATTGAATGATGTGTATTTTCCCGACAGGCCAGAAAGCGTTCAAAGGAATCAAAGTACATTACCCAATCATGTGGAGAAGCTGAGTCGTAAAGATTCAGATAACACAGTAAGATTTGATCCCGGGTCATATACCTCTGCGCATGCAGAAAAATTATTCTATAAGAATTCTTCTATAAGAATCAAGCTTCCAGTCCTCTGCTTTCCTCTGATGAACACCCACGTTTTATGGTCTCCGATTCTCTTTTGGGAATCTCCCTGCGGTCAGCCCGGCTCACTCGGAGTAGAGAGCACCTGCCCGCCCCCGGGAGCTGTGACCTGACTGGCAAAGAGGGAGGTCACACCTTAGAGAACTTCAGACACATAGCAAACAATGAACTCAAGTTAAAGGCAACAAGTTGTCCTCAGGTGTGGACATGGAATTCTGCTGCAATTTATGAGACAGCTCTTATTTTATGTTTTTTTTTTTCCCCCTATAAAAGCAAATATTGCATAGGAGAATATTAAAGAAAATGTTATCTCATGGATAAATTATTTCTTATATTTTCTAATTTTAATTTAGTTCATATTCATTCATTCATTCATTCATTCATTCAGCAAAATAGCCGTTGGATTCCTACCAAGTGCCAAGCTTGACTGAGCTGGTTTTGATTGAATGTATTACTTCCCGTGCCTTTGGCAGCTCAGGCGATGTTTCGGTCCTCGTTGGTTCTTTTTTTTCTGTTTCAGTAGATGGCCCCATTTAGTTTCCTATTTATCGAGAAGTATATTGTTAAAATCTGAATTCACTTCTCCCACTTTTCTAAAGCAATAGTAATAATTATTGTTATCATAAAAGGTCAAGCCGATTTAATATATTCAAATATTAACTTTCTTGCCAATTTCAATGCCAGCATATTTTAAGTCATGAATATAAAAAGGGTTAAATGTGACAAGAAAAAAAAAAAACCTCAGATACATTGTGCTCATTAATGACCACGGGAACTTGTTATAAAATCTTTTAAATTTTGAAAAGATGAAATACGTGGTTGGCAAGAAACATTTTAAAAAAATTACATGCAGTTATAACAATACGTTCGGCCAACTAATTAGGGACCATTAGCAGTCAAGAACCAACCTGATGTCCGTCACCAGTGTGACAGTCAGGATTAACAACGGTGACATTGTGCTCTCGTGGGACGCGGAAGGCTGCGATGTGAAAATTATCCTTCAAGCCTGATTCCAAATTGAACCCTTAGAGAAATATTTGGTCAGGACTGTGCTTTCAAAAGAAAGCAAATGCACTTTAAAAAAAAATGGAAATGAGTTAGAGACAATGGATTTACCAGGACCGTGGGGTTTATGTGGATTTAGCTGTAATTTTAGACAAAGCAAGGTTAGTTTCACGAGCGTCTCCAACGAGAGTTTTTAAAAGTTAAACAAAGCACGTCAGTGTGACGGCACTCCACGTTGGCCGCCTGGCGATAAAATGAATGCGTGGCCTCCGCTCGGGACAAAATTAAGACCAGGTGAAATCGAAAGACGTAGAGTACGCCTAGGGGTTCGAGGGGAGTTTCATGTTTTTTGACTGGAATTACCCGTTTCCAGTAGAAGAAGCTGAATTTGCATCGAGTTCTCTGGTGGGAAATCAGTGCAAGTGTTAGTCAAGAGCGACGCGTTTCTGAAACGCAGCGGAAACCCTCTGCCTGACATTGAAGCGAAAGGGAGACCATTTCGCCCGAAGTATCGAGATGGGCTGCGCCTAGCAGCATCCCTGGGGGTTGACCTCCACCCACACGGCAGCGGCCGGGGCTTTGTGCGTGGCCGTCTTGTTGCAGCGCGTTCAGTCTGGATTTAGCGTTTTCCTGTCTCGCGAAACCCACGCTCCTTGGCCGGGCGTGCAGAGCCCCCCGTTGGGCCCCGCGTGACGCACGCTCTTCGAGTCCCCCGGCGTGCGCACTGCGGGCGGGCGGGTCGCCCTCCTGTCTCCTCCTCCCTTGTCTTCCCGTCCCCTCCTGCTTTTTCCCTGGCCCCGGCGCCCACCACACTCGTGACGACCAGGAACCTCTGCTGGCTCCTGCGGCCGCTGTGACAAAGGACCACAAACTACGTGGCTTAAAATGGCAAAAATGTGTTCTTCCGCAGCTCTGGAGGTCAAAGGCCACAGTCAGCCTCGCGAGGCTTCGATCAAGGTCTGCTCCCTTCTGGGGACCTCAGGGGAGACTGTTCCTTTGCTGGCATGGCTGGAGGATTTGTGTTTCCCTGGTCTCCTGCCTCCCTTTTGTAAACACCCTGCGATTGCTCAGGACCCACTTAGATAATCCAGGACAATCCTCCCCTCGAAAGATCCTTAATTCGACCACACTCGCCAGCTCCTTTACTACGTAAGGTGACATGTTCACCAGGGATTAGGACGTGGCCCTCTTCGGGGGCCATTCTCCTGCCCACCGCAGGGCCCACCCCACTCTCCGTCACGAAGCGCGTCCTGTCCTCTCCAGCCGCAGTGCGCTCCTCACTGCCAGGCTCCTACGCCAGATGGGATCTAAGAATTTTAGTTACTTGCCCCTGTGCTTGAGAAGTTTCTAGCTTTTACAACGCGAACCGGCCACTGTCTGCTCTCAGATCCACCCCTTGGCCGTTCTGAGTTCTGCTCTCAGCACGGTGATGGCCAGGTGGCCATCGACTGGATTCAGGCCGAGTGCCCACTATGGGAGGAAGAGAGAAGCCAGGGCCTTTCTCACCTCTCTGGGTTGCCGGAGCCGCCGGCACCAGCCGCAGGTCCTTTGTGGTGTGGAGTTTCTCCTACTTTTGCCCCCTCCCCTTGTCCCTCCAGCCCAGAGGTGGCAGTGGCTCCCTGTGCCACTAATCTCCGGGTGGCCTCACTTCCCCTTCCATGCTCTTTCGAGTCTCCTAAACACTTTCGTATTTAATTCTCCAAATGATATTCCTTCCATTTAGTTGTCTGATGGAGATTTTCTTTTCCGGGCAAGACCCTGATGGACATGCTTTTCGACAGCGTGTGTGCAGGCGGGGCAGAGACGGCGTGGCTGCTCTGTGCCCCGAGGGTGGCAGCTGGCGGGGGCACAGTGGGGTGGATGGCACCCCGCACTAGAGGCCGAACGAGGCTGCAATCCTGCACCCCCACGATGCGTGGGGCGCAGAGATGGGATTCTTCCAGAGGCTGAAGCTTGATGCTCACTTGGGTTTGGAGGACGGGAGGATTTCAGCGCAAGAGGTAGGGAAGAGACATTTCAGGAGCAGGAAGGGACCGGCAGGCACACAGAGGCAGGGGCATGCAGGGGCCCCGGGGACAGGAGAGCGGCACGGCTCGGCTGCGAGGTCACGTGCATGGGGAGGGGGGGAGGGGTGGAGGACCGGAGGGCAGCGCCAGGCGGGCGGGGCTGTCGTCACAGATAAACACAAACGGGATAGCGCCAAGTAACGGAAACTCCTCGCGGTTCGGAGAGCAAGACGTCCCGGCGAAGCTCCCGGCCTCCGCTGGCTCCCCGCCGTGCGCGACGCCCCCGGTGTGTGGACGCGTTGCCCCCCGTCGCCCTCCGTTGTCGCGTGGCGTTCCCCCAGTGTGTGTCCCTGCCTTCGCCCAAAGTCTCCTCTGCCGTCGCCGGCTTTAGAGCTGGCCCTACCCCGGGCGACCTCGTTTTAACGTGATTGCATCTGCAGTGACACTGTGTCCAGTCACACTCGCGGGTGCTGGAGGTGAGGGGGTGGGCGCGGCCTCCTGGAGGACAGGACTCAGCCCGCGACGGGCCCCAAATGCAGCGCTGAGGCATGGCTCTGTGGTGACAGCCTGTGGCCGTAGCAGGGGAGGGACGCGCGGGGGCCCGTTGTCTCCTGGTGCATTTTCACGATCGTTTAGAGCGACCCCAGTCTCTCCTGGATGAACGAAACCACAGTGACGCGGCGACCTTCCCCAGCACCTCGCGTCCGTGCGTCTCTCCCGCTCCGGAGACACCTGTCCCTACTCGCCGTCCTCACTTCCACACCCGCTCCTTCGCCCACCGGAGTCCAGACTCCGTTCCCACCGCTGTCATCTGCTCTCTGGGCCACCAACCGCCATCTTGCCACCTGTTTGCCGACGGCACTCCACTCCATTAAGAAGTGTTACTTACCTGTCCTACCCCACCCGCAGCTCAAAGTCTCCAAAACAGAACCCCTCGCCTTGCCGGCCTCACGTCCGCCGTGGCCGCGAAGGACCCTGCTAGTCCGCCTGCTTTCACCCCGGCTCCAGAGTCCCCCTCGAGGCCCTCCCCTCGCTCGCGAATGTCCTGACGCTCCGCGATGCGGCCTCTCTCACCAGAACTGCTGCCCCCAGCTCCTGAGCCATTCCCGGACCCTCAGTCTAGCTGCCCGAATGTGCTCAGAGCAGCCGCAGTGGTCTCCTGTGACTGACGCAGTCACGTGACTCTCCTGAGCAAAACCTCTTCCTGCCTCCGATGACCTGAAAGATACAGGCCAAGCCAACCTATTCCATTTCTCACCAAGCAGAGTGTACGCTGCCCCGCGTGCGCTCAACACTCACTCAGATCACGTTTCTGTCCCCTAAATATGGTGCTTCCCTCCCCTCCCCTCCCCTCCCCTCCCCTCCCCTTCCCTTCCTTTCTCCTCTCCTCTTCTCTCCTCTCCTCTTCCCTCGAGGCCTTTGGCCAGAAGAGTAAGGCCCTCTCCCTTCCTCTCCACCTGGGCCATGCCACCTGGTTCCGTTTTAACGGGGCACTAAGAAGAGAGAGCAAGTGAGGAGCGGACCGCTGCAGTAATCTTTCCATAACTACCGACCCAGCTCCCTGGCATTCCCGTCACTTAGGACAAAACCCAGCTGCTAACATCACAGGACCAGGCCTGACGTGAGTGCAGGCCCGGCACCAGGCCGCCTTCATCAGGCTCGCTGAGAGGAGATTTCCCAAATGACGGGAGTGTTTCAAATACTTGTCGGATCCCGAATGGAGGGGCTAGAATTGGCAGTTCAAATAACTCTTTGATTTTTCTAGCCAGGAAGATATAATTTACATAAATGACAGAAAATGCATGAGCCTTTACATCAAAGCCTCGTGCGTTTTGACATGGACCTGACCGTCTGTGAAGGGATTGGCTAGCAGACTCCACATGTGAAAGTGCCTCCCAGTGAAATTCACCACTTTGTATTTTGGGGTAGACCGATGGCGTTAATACCGTAAAGGGCCCTGGTCATCTCCTGGCCCAACCTCTCTGCTCTCTGTAGATCAGAGCAGGTGGCTGTAGACAGAGCCGGTGGCTCACTCAAGGGGATTTAGCTCATTAAGGTAACAGCAGATGCAGGTCCTGGGTCTCTCGAGCTAATTCGCATCATTCAATAGCATCATTTTAGTTCCAAAATAGGTCATTTATCATCATCTGATTGTGGGGGGAGAGGACAGCAAGTTCCATTCTGTTAGGAGGTGAATTTACACTTAAAATGGATCCCACTGGCAGCTGTGATTAGAATTTTTTTAAAAAATCATATTTCACCATATTTATATGCCGTTTTATCAGTATTTATGCCACATTGGCTTTGTCACTGTCATAGTCATAGAGCACAACGTCTTCCGGGCCTTTGCCTCGCTCTGACTTTAAGCGAGTTTCTCTCTCATTCTCTCCTGCCTCGCACGTGTTATTGGCATCATCCTGAAGCCATGGCGTGTTACGATCATCCTCGAGACCATTACGTCAGCCCTGAAAGGCTCGGCTGCTTCTTTTCCGTCAGCCGTTCCCTCTTTAGAAGGCTGGTTAGCTTTTTGACATTTGACAACAAAATTAGTCAGGCACGTCTCGCCGTTTTTCCGAAGTATAAGCCCTTGTCCGACCTTGAAACGCAAATGGAAGAAAGCCCACCTGAGATGCTCGCGCATGATCTCACGCTCCCGCGGTCCCACGGGCGGGAGAGAGAGAGAGTGGTGCCTCACCTGTCCACACAGGTGGGCAGGGGGCGGCGCCTCCTTTGGCATGGAACGGGACTTCTTTCGAGAAGGCCCGAGAATAGGAACCATTGTGAAATGGTGCTACCTCGAAGTGCCCTTTCTTTTTTGTGCTTTGACTTCAAGCTAGAAGATTGGGTAAGAGTGTCTTTCTTTCTTTTTTTTTTTTTTTTGGAGGCCTGAAGCGAAGTGAGGGGTGTGGGGGAGGGGCGGCCAAAACCCAGTTACTGCTTCCAGCTGCGGGAGATGCTGCTCCGCCGGGTAGAGAACCAGATCTGCTTAGACGAAGACCGCAGGACGGGATGCGCGGGGAGAGATCGCATCTCGTAGCCTCGTCCCCGGAAGCGTGTGTTAATCTCTCTATATGCGGGGCATCTGGGATTGTCGATAATTAAAGGAAAACCCAGAGCCAGACCTTTTTTTCCAGGAGCTTGTGTAACCGCTGACATGCTAACACGTCCCATGCATATTGGTTTAGACTAGACATTTCAGGTGTTTGGCCAGGGCGGGGTGCGGCTGGTGATGGCCGATAAGGTGAATGCACTCGGAATAGCTTCCCATGTATGTTCAGATTCTCCCGCCCCAGGGTTTACGTTCCTCGGAGCTGTTTATGCGAGCGGCCGGAGGTCATGGCAGGTCTGGCGTCCAGCAGCATCGTTCCTTCTGGTCTTGGTCAGCCCCTCCCCCCAGCCCCTCCGCCGCTGCCCCCGGCCCCGCCCCCCGCCCGTGGAGTTCTCAGCGAGGTCCGCAAGGACCCCCACAGGGGCGCCCGGGCAGCCCTGCAGCCCCTCCTCTCTGCCGCTGGGACCGAACAGGCTCCACGTCTGTTTCCTTCCTTTTTCTCTCCGTGGCGGGGCTTCATTCCTCCCTAACGCCTCTAATGAATGAAATTTGCGGGTGGCGTCTCAGGACGGGTGGGAATTTCTCTCTCTGCTCCAACGCCGCATTTGTAAGGAGATGTTTCCTCAGCTACAATTCATGCAACGTTCGCATCTGGGCTCGATCCATAACGCTCAGGTGTCTGCCGTCTCGCAAAGCGTCCTTATGCGCTCGGGCACCGACAGCGGCTCTGGAGCTCAGTGCCTCCCAGCAAAACGGTGCCTCTAGGGGGCAGGGTCATCCCGGGGCGATGGCTCCCCGCGGGCAGTTGCACCCCGAATCCGTGATCAGCCCTAGAGCTTCTCAGACTCCCTGTCACCCTGTGCCACTTAGGCAGAAAGGATCAGGGACGGTACGAGGAAGCCCGGAGCTACCTCTGCGCCCACTCCGCAGTGCTGGCCTCTCCAGAACCCCAGAACTCCAGCCGGGAATGGCAGGCAAGGACAGCCCCGGACCCTCCTCCCGCCCCGTCACAGCCCGCCCCTCCAAGAGCATGACTCCCCCTCCTCAACCAGATGCCGAAGCTGAGTTAAGGCTAAGAGGGAAAACGGGAGAATGGGAAACGCTCTCCAGGGCCCCAGAGCCAGAAGCATCCTTCCGTTCTGCATTCCCAGAGACATCCCGAACCATTCCGGAACATTAGAAATCGTGCGCCCACTCGGAATGATTGAAACCGAAGTGCGAAAGGCCTTGCGCTGCACTGAGCCGCTCGCGGTGCTGGGACCCGCTCCTCGCGGCGACTGCCAGGCCGGCCGCCTTCTTTCATCGCTTGCATGCCGAAGACCCCCGCGCCCCGGCGAGGACACAGTTTCGGCTCCAACTGTGGACCGCTGCCCCTTTCTCCCGCTTCCCGAGGAGGGCTGGCTGTGGTCCAGCGCCGCGAGACCTCCCAATGGGAGTGCCTGCAGGGCTGGTCCCAGCGCCTCACGGGCTTCGTCCCGAGGCGACCAGAGGTCCTAAAGAGCACGTCCTGTTTTGTTCCCGTGCAGTGATGGCTCAGTCTCCCCTGGTTTGTAGGAGTCAAGTGTGCACGACCATTACGCCTGAAGCCCAGGAACGTACAGCCCCGGACCTCGTCCACAGACAGGTCGTCAGAAACACATCTGAACCGAGGGCAGCGGGGGAAACGGTGTCGGGAAGATGCTGGTGGCCGAGCAGCACGGGCTCCGGGCGCTGCGTCTCCCAGGAATCGAAGTGCTCAGCAGCCCGGCCGGCCGGCCCTGCTGCCGTCTCGCAGGCTCGAGGCTCCTCCCGCCCGTCGGCTTCGGGGCAGAACCAGTGGTTTTCCCCGTGGGACAGCTGCCCACGGGAGGGATGCCAGGAGGAGAAGGGTTGCGATGGCGGCGCTCCAGGGGCGGGCCCGGACCTCTGGGAATTTTGGGTCTAGACGTACGTTCACATTGTCATGTGATCAAAATGATTTTCTTAACGCAATGTGAAGATGCCATTTGTCTTTTTCACTGAGTTGATATTTGCACTGATGGCGCAGAAGACACGGCGGGTTTATTAGTCAGAGTTCTCCAGAGAAACAGAACCAACAAAATGTGCGTGTGTGTGTGTGTGTGTGCGTGTGTGTGTGTGCGCGCGCACGTGCGTGTACACATATATACAGAGAGAGAGAGGGAGAGAAATAGTGCTCTTGGTGGGATGATACATACATACGCAACGTACATATAGATGCTGATATTGATTAGAGAGATACACAAATAGATGGATCGACAGACAGACAGACAGACAATAGACACACCCACACACACACACCCATAAGAGAGATTTATCTTTAGGAATTAGGTCACGGAATTTGGGGGGCTGGTGTGTTCGAAACCTTGAGGGCGGGGTGGCAGGCTGGAGACCTCGGGAGGCGCTGATGTTACTGCTTGAGTCTGCAGGTGGCCTGAAGGCAGAATTCCCTCTTCCCTGGGGGAACCTCAGTGTTTCGTCTTAAGACCTTCGCCTGATTGGGCGAGGCCCACCCACACTGCAGAGGGAAATCTGCTTTACTCCATGTCTACCTATTTAAATGTTAATCAAATTAAAAAAAAAAAAACCTTTGCAGTGACATCTCGACTGGCGTTCTATGAAACAGCTGGGGAGCATGGCCCAGCGGAGCCGACACATAAAATTCATTATTGCTGTGGTTAAAGCTGCTGGTGAACGAAGGCCCTGGCATGGGGCTGCGCTTGCTGCCGCTGGATCCTGCACTACTGTGCCCCCGAGCAGAACAAAGAAAAGAAGTAAAGGACGAGAGAAAGGAGGCCGGTTTTATTTTACTTTCACTGAAGAAGATCCTTGGTGAAATAATAATAATAACAATAATAATAATAATAATAAGACTTAAGTTTATTAAATCCCAACCCTTGAGTTCAGGTCTCCTGACTTTCTGGGTCACAAGACGGGGAGAATGCACACATCACGTCTGCTGCACGCAGAGGAATGACCTTTGTCCCCAGGAAAAGCGCTCGTGTGACGGAGCCGCAGGTAAACTGGCCGCGTCTGGGTTTTCACGGCATGCCACCCTCACCTGACAGAACACCTGACTGCAGGACACTGGCCGCTCGGACCTCGGTGTCCGGCAGTCATTGTCGCAGAGATGAACCTACCGAGACGATCGCTTCAAAGAAACAATGGCGGGCATCTGTCGTCAGAGAGAACATTTGATCTTTGAGTAAAAACCAGAATTAAAAAAAAAAAAAAATTAAGCTTGACATTTTCCCAACACTTACAGACTTTTCTGGTGTTGTGTTAGCAACTGTAATTTCTTTGATGTTGTATCACGCGTAATTTGGTGAACCAATATTTTCCGACGACCAATGCGTGATGGTCCCACAGCAGGCATGGGCACGAGCCACTCAGGGTGCGGGCGCTGGGCCTCCGTGTGCCGGCGTGTGGCAAAGCCTTGCTTCGGACCTCAGGGCACTGCGGGCAAGGTCGCCATCATTCCTGGTGTGTGAGGGGGCAGATTGCAGGGACCGGGCTCCGGATCCGAGGGTCCCTCACAAGGTCAAGGTGACTCGGGACTGGGATGTAGCGTTCGGGATTGTCGTAAGATACAGGAAACTAACCAGACCCAGTCTGGGCGGGAACGGCATTTTCGGAGAGGACGCTGAGTCGTCCTTTCACCAAATCCCGGGAAAGGCAAGAGGGCCCGTGGGCCTCCGGGAGGGCCGGACGCGGAGCCTCGCACTGCGCGGTTCCCGTTCGCTTCCTTCGCTTCTCCCCGTGCACAGTGTCACGGCGGCGTCTTCCTCCCAGGCCGGCTTCCTCTCGTGGAGCCCACACGGCTGCGGACAGCCCATCACGCACCCCGCGACGGCATGCTCCCAGGGGTCCAGTTTGAAACGAAAGTTCTATTTGCCCTATTTGGTTCCGATGCCAATTCCTGGACTGATGGATTAGAGGCAAGGATGTGTGAGTGAGTGTGGGGGTGCAGGGTCATGGGGTGCAGACATGGCCACTGGTGCACACGCCCGTGTCTGAGCCTCCATCCCAGAGAAGGGAGACTCGCGGAGAGCCTCTCGCAGTGGGCTGCGGGGTGGGAGAGGGTCCCCAGCCTCCGGGAGCTGGTCCCTCTCAGAGACAGACTTGGTTCCATGTTTCTCCCTGTGAAAGCCTCTTTGCGTTACCTCTGGGTGTCAACTTTCAGCTTGTCATCGACTGGGCCACACGGAACTAAGAGGAAGACTCTGTCCCCGTGAGGTGGGAACATTGCGGGAGGAGCTTTGTGTCCCCTGAGACCCAGTACAAGGGTGGCAGAGGCACTTAGAGAGAGACCCCCACTGTGAGGTCCAGGACGAGGGTCATTGGAGAGTGTTCAGCTGCCCCGCCCGCCGTGGGTTTCCCTCTCTGTTGCCAGCTTTTCATTTTATTAAGAAAGAATGAGGGGGAAGGAAGAGTTTCTTCACTAGGGCTGGGGTAGGAGAAGGGGGGGGCAGGCCCCTCAGAATCTGCGCTGGTGGGACGCAGAGGCCAGTTAGCAATGAATGATAAGCGGGAAGCAGTAAATCTGAGTTGGCACCGAGATGTCGGACCTGGTCCCTGGGGGGCCGCTGGCTCATTGGCATGAAGAAAGGGGAAGAGAGGCGTTTGAGGGGAAATTGCAAGTTCAGCGTCCTGGTCTGAGGGGGCCGTCCCCACAGCAGGAAATTCCCAGGTCAGCGCCCACGGGGGAGGCAGAGAAGGGAGGAGAAAGGGGGCATTTTATCCTTCGTGAAAATCTTACTTTTAAAGTTTACTGAGATAATTATTTTTCTGTTAACTATGACAGCGGTACATGGATATTACGGAATGTTCTCAGAACGGCGGCCTGTTGGTTCGTAACAGCCGTATAAGCAGAAAAGATTTTTATCTCTTCTTTTTTCAAGATGGAGACATTTGAACACAGTTTCAAGATGGAGACAGTCGAACACGGAAGGCTAAGTAATTCGCCTGAGATCACACAGCCGTCTTGGGTAGAGGTGGGATTCGAACCTGAATTCTGGCCCCGGGGTCTAACGCTCGCAAACACCGTGTGGAAATCAGCGAACAGGCGATGCACGCACACAACGAGGCTGATATTTGGGTGTTTTTCTCTTCTTTCTGGGCTTTTGCTCCTCCTTCTTAGGCGGATTCTGGGTCACGTTGCGGATCGTTTAGTTATGTAAACAACTTGCTTCGTAAAACATCACATAAGTAACATTTTTCCATGTCGGTGAATACTTTTAAAGCTACGACCTCGGTGGCTTTGTGGCACTTAGTCCTGTGGACGTGTCATAGCTAATTTCACCGGCTCCGACTGTGGGGCATTTGGGTCGTCCCGTGGTTTTGCCACAGGGAGTCCCCTCACTCCACTCGCTGGCCTGTCACGCAGAGCGTCATGGCGAGAGTCCGGCCTCCTGGGCCCTGCGAGGGCGCGGTGACCTCCGTTTCCTCGGGGAGCGCCCCGAGCAGAACGGGGCTCTGACGGGTGTCGCTGATGGTCTGTCTGTGCGTTTCCCATTTCTGTGGTGCTGGTACGTCTGAGCCCGAGGATGGACTTCTGCCGTCGGCGACACCGGTGTGGTCAGCGAAAGCCATTCGACGATGTCGTCGAACAAACTCTCGGCACTTGCCCCTCCATGGCCGACGGGCCCCACCCAGGAGGACGAGGACCAATCCTCGCGGGGAAGAGAACGTTTATTTCCACCCCACCCCGCTCCCCAAACCGCCTGTCTGGGGACGCTGGATGTTGCCTGATTCTTGGAGCATCTCTCGCGGAAGCGTCGTGACAGGAACTCACCGCTTGGGCGGCTGTCGCCCAGAGCGCTTTACCCACTTTTGATGGAAACGTGCTCAAATCTGGCTCCCCGGGGCGCGGGTTTGGTTGCCGCAATAGCCCCAGGCCCGAGAAGGGCGTCTGGCAGGTGACCGAGCACTGAACACACACTGGTCACCTTGGTAGGCACGCGGCCCTGCTCAGGCTGCCCCGGCCGTCCGCGGGGCGAGCGCGCCTTGGGCCCGTGTGCGTGACTCGGTGGCGGGCCGCCAAGCGCCCGCTCCTGCGGGGCTTCCTCGGGAGCGCGGCTGCCCTTGGAGACGTCCGCCCTTCCCCGCACTGCCGTGGCTGCCTTCCGGCCGCCGGTCACGTCTCGTCAGCAGCGCTGCCTCTCATCGACGTGGGACGGTGACGCCTCACGGACGGCTGAGAGCAACGCGGCCGGCAACGCGCCTCTTACAACGCAGCGCGAAAAAAACCCAAAAAAGTCAGATGACGAAGCTTACGAGGGACTTCAGGTATGCCGTCTGACGCGTGAAGAACGCTTCTGGCCACTGGCGACAAAACGTGTGGCCCGGGAGGGGCCGTGAGGACTGGCCGAGGGCAGGTTTCCGCACCATTTTCCCTGCTTTTTCCAGATAGGCACGGAGGCTTGTTGCTGTCGACTAAGTAATAATAACTCGAGCGACTGTGAGCATTTCTCAGAATGGGAACAGAGACAATGTCAAAAGGGGGGTGGTCTCAAAAATGTCCAAGCATTGCCGGGGAGGGGGTTGCCTTCCTGAAGCCCGATGCGGACATTTCAGGCGAGGTCGGGGTCCCACCCGCTGAGTCCCGCCCGCTGGGTCCTTGGCCCAGCTCGATGCCTCCCGGCTTGCCGTTCTCCTCGGTCCGTGTGTGGCTCGGGGTCGTCCAGGAGGCCGGTCCAAGCGGAATGATCATGCGAGAGGCTAACTGGGGGCGGGAGGGCGCCCGTGATGGATAAACCACAGACGAGCCCCGGGCAGCACTTAATGAGAAATGGGGATCCAGTCAGTGAATCATCACTATTCCAAGGATCCGAGTCTAAGGTCCTGTTACGGCTTGACCCTGACATCCATTGACTCAAATGGGCTCCAGGGTGGTGTTTTATTACTTGGCATGAGATGGGACCAGGCCGAAGTGACAGAGCTTCGAGGTCAATGACCCCTTGGGGAAGACAAGGCAGGTGCCAATGACGACCGTGAAGAGTCAGTCACCCTGGTTTCCCCAGGGTCGTGGCACAAGTCGGGATCCCGTGTGCCTAGGGTTCTGGTGCTCGGGATCCACGAAAGGAGATGGGGACACCTCAGTCCTTGCAGCTGCTGAGGGCCAAACGTGTCCTTAGCTCTACCGCATCTGAGGGCCAACCACGGCTGGCGCCATCTTTGAGCCAGTCCTGGACACAGCGACAGTTTGGCTCCGGTGCGAACGCGGCCGCCACTGGGCCCAGGTGTCCGTGCCCGGGGCGCCTTAGGCCCCTTCCACTGTCCTCCAGATTTAAGTTATTTGCTACTCTACGTGACCTCAAATCCACACCACTGATGATTATTATCATCGTCACCGCCATCATTACGATATGATATAACTATAACATAGCATGGATTAAAGCTCTTCAAAATGAAATATGAGAAGATAGTATGAAAAAGAGGCGTGGAAACCTGAATATTAACTTCGAGATGCCTTTACTGTGTTTTGCTTCTGTCCAGCCTTGAATATTTGAATCAAAGTGCCCGCTAAAAAGATAAAAGCAAAAGCTCACGTCTACGGGCAGAACGCTCTGATGTACGGCGAAATTTAACAAATTACGACTAAGGGAAACGAAGGCGTGCCGGTGATTCGTAATTCGGCACCCAGGCCATTCTCTAAGTTTTAAGGCAACATCAAAACAGTGTCCCCCACGTCCCCAGCCTGCAGCATCGGGGTGCGGTCTCGAACACTCGGGGTCCTGCCTGGCCGGAGGTCCCGGATGGAGCTCACAGATGACGGCTTGATTCAATTTTCTTTACCCCGTGACGTAAAATTGCAGGCAGAAGTGGCAATTTAGAAGTCACTTTCAAAGGTAAAACAGAGATGCGTTGGACCGTCCGGCAAGCTCGTCGCGTGTCTCAGCACAATGATGCCATCGCTATGAAAAGTACCGGGGTTACAATAGGAAAGAACCTCGGGAAGCCCACACCCCACATCTGCCGTTGGGCTTAACAGCTATTTTGTGGTTTAGGGGGTTTTGGGCACTTGGCTTCCAAATCACATAGAAGCTGTTTTCGATTCTTTACACAACGCTTTTCTCCTTCTTTACAGAGACAGACCTCTTAAAGGTGCAGGGAGCTGGTGACCCGAAGGGAACGGGGTCATGAGGACGGCGTGTAATGATGGTTCTGCAGGGATAATGGGGACAATAAAACACAAAAGCTCACTATTTCCCAGATAAAATTTAAGACCAATTACTCGGATGCGTCATGAGGTGACTTTCATAATCAATTTATGTAGGGACAGCGTAAAAATCTTGGGTGTTAATATTATAGTTAATATTATATGATTTAAAGCCCGAAATGTTTTATTAAGGGCAACAATGCCTGTGCGGGAATCTCACTGAATAAATGAATGGAAGTTGTAACAACAATGAGCCTGGGGAAAAGGGCGAAATTATTTGTCTATTTTTTCTGTAAGGAAAGATTTGGTAAGCACGAAATGGATAAATAAAAAATTACGCAATTTACTGTGGGCTGCTTAAGAAACGTCCTGTCAACTTTTTTCTTTAAACTGAGGAGATGTAGCTGAAACCTGCTGGAAGGTAGGAAAGGGAACCAGGCCAGTGTTCCGGAAGGTAATCCTCTACAGGTCTTATTTTCTCCCGCCCCCGTGTGAGGAGGTCCATGGTTGTGGAGAGTGACGCTGGAGATGCTTCTCCGTTGGATATGCAGTCACTGCTCCTGGCTTGTGATATTCTTGTCCCTTAAATGTTTTATTATTTTTAAAAAGTCATATGGGTACTGAGTAGTTTAAAGCTAAAAAAAACAACAACGATCCCCCTATTATAAACAGTGATTTTAGAAAATTCCGACAGAACACGAGGGGTGGTCAGCCCCCATTCTCCACCCGGGGGAGGATGGGCTTGGACAGAAGGTTGAGACTGGGGGTGGGGAATGGCAGGAGGGGCCCCAAATCAAAAAGGGGTGATGAAGGATGAGTGTCTTTGTTCCCAGTATTCTCCTGGTAGTCTCAGGTCACGCTCCATCCAACAGGTGTCCAGTCGCCAGGAGTCACCAGGAATTTTCACATCCCCAGGAGTCCCGGGGAGCCCTACAAGCCCAAACCACCCCGTCAATAGATCACCCTGTGCAGACGTTGGCCAGCTGCACAAAGGACCAGCCTGGGTGGGGACACGTGCCCAGATGCCCTGGACGGTCACTTATCAGCCATGAAAGAACACTGCCCAGCAGCGACTGATACCATTGGTTTATTTAAACACTAATTTTTAAAAGGTCATTTTACTCTGGCATTCCTAGATTTTAAAAAATCAGACGCAGCATCCACCCCTTCTCATCCCCGGAAGCCACTTCCAAATTTTTAAGCCTTATCCCCGGTCCAGTGTTTACCTCCACATTTCTCGATAACGTGCTGAGATTGATTTCTTCAGTTCGTTCAGGTGCAGAAACGATGGGTCGTCTTCTTGCCTTCGGTAGTGGGGTTCCAGTGTCCGACACCTTCTCCCCCCCCCCTTCCCGACTGCTCCCCGAGCGCCGGTCACAGCCGGGCCCGCAGCCCTGCGACTCCACGTCCTTCCTTGCACATGCGCTGTTCCCCCGCAGGTGCGAGTTGCTGCATCTTCCGTTCGCTTTGTATCCTACACGACGACCGCTGATCAGCCCTAATTCAGACGCAAGCGCCATTCTGTCCTCTCCACTCATTCAGAAACACCAGGCAACCTGTTTAGCACGCGGTCCGCTCTCAGGAACTCCCCTCGGCCGCTCCGCGCCCTGCTCCCGCGTGCACCTCGGCACCGGCCAGGGCTTGGCCCTCCTGTGCCGGGACCTCGCCCGTCGGTCCTCCTGGGGATGTCCTTCGCCCTCTCTGGAGGAATCCCTGCTTCCTGGGGGAGGCCGTGGGGTTTGCCATTCTCTGTCATGCTTCCCTCCTTGGCTTTGGTGCTGCGAGTCTTCCAGTGGGCTCGTTCTGAGAAAAAATTGGCGGGAGGGCACGCTGTGGACATTGTGTGTATCTTTATCCGGCCCTTACACGCTGAGATTGGGGCGGCGAGTGGCTTTTTCTTAGGGTGTTGGGAGCTTGCTCCTCTGCCGTCAGGATTGCTATGCGAGACACCATGTCGTCTGGGCCACGGCACCTCACCGCGGGGACGTTCAGGACTTCCAGCGGATCCACCTCGTCCCCGCGGTCAGAAATTTCATAATGAAGGTCTTTGGCGATTTAATCCATTAATTCATCAATTTTTCTTCTGGCTCTCAGTGTCTTTTCATTCCAAAAGCTCGTGTCCTGCAGTTCTGAAAACCTTTCCTGAATAATCTTCTTGATGATATTTCTCTCTCCATAGCCTTATTTTCCTTTTCGGAAACTCACACACTTCAGAGGGACTTCCTTGATTCCTGGTCTAGTTATTTTTTCCCTCTGACTTTCCGGCCACTCCGTCATTGCCGTCATGGTCGTTCTGTCTGGAAAACTACCGACAACTGCGTGCTCCGGTCGACTGCGGGTCTGAAACGCGCCCGCTACCGCGTTTCCAGTTTCCAGAGCTCGTTCTTCCTCTCTGAGGAACCCTGTCCTAGCCCGATGCTCTTGTTTCAAGATCGAGAATGTTTCGGTCGTTTCTCTAGGGTCGTTGGTGGTAAGAATTTTTTTTTTAAGTTCCCTTCTGCTTAGGTTGGAATTTTCCTAAAATGTCTGATAGTCCTTGGATGCATATTTCTGTTTCAGAGGGAGAATCCGAGCGTTCACAGGGAGCTCTGCGTTTCATGCGTGGGGGATGGGAGGAGGGGTTAGTGGGTGTGGGGGTGGAGGAGGGGTTAGTGGGTGGGCTTGTCTCCAGGCTCGTTAGCAGGATTTCCACCGATGCCCTTTGTCCAGAGTGCCAACCCGCCCCGTCCAGAGGGTTCCTGGCGCCCATCCTGATGCTCTCTGGAGGTTTACCTACGTCTCCTGCGGGTTCTGGGAGACGGGTGCATCAGAGGTACCTGGGACAGCGCCTGCTCCTGAAGGCGCCTCCTTCAGAGCGCCTGGTCCTTCAGCCGTTCCCAGGCCCTGCAGCCCAGCCGCTTTGGCTCCGGTCGACCCCTGCCCCGCCAGCAGAGGCTGCACGCTCTCTCCCGTGCAGCCGGCACGCGCCCGCCCTGCCACACCTTTGCAAAATACATCAGCATCTGTGGCCTATTGTCCTCTCCTTTCCTGTTATTTTTTGTCCTTTTGGACCCAATTATGTTACTGCCATTTGAGTAACGCTCCTGAGGGGAGCTCGTGCCCAGCTCCCCTTAGCTTCTAGAATATGTGCATTTTTAGGCCTTTAGGGAATGATCCACGAAGGATTTAGGAAGTTTCCTAAGAAACCGGAGGGCTATGAGCTGGGCATTTGCCAGCCTCAGACTGGACCAGCCTCCTCTGAGCAGCGGCGGGCGGGGGGAGGGACTGAGCTTCGCCCATCGACGCCCTGCTGGTTCAGGGCAGGTCCCGCTCCTCCGAACCCGCTTCCCCCGCCGGGACAAGGGCCCCGCTGTGCTCGCACCTGCGCACAGCCACGCGGGGTGAGGAGCAGGGAGGCGGGCAGTGCTCTCCGAAAAGCCGGAAACGGTGACGCTCCGCGCCGCCTGTTTTAAAGTTGATCACCTATCCTAAACTTGGCACGTTTTGAGCGCAATATAATATTTCTTTAGCCTTTTGAAAAACAGATGCTATAAACCATAATGTCAGGCCAGATTTCGATAATGGACCCGGAGTATGGCTAGGAGTGTGGCTAGCAGGCCGGGGCGCCTGCTCGTTTGCGGGGTGGAGTCTGCATCCTGCCTGCCGTTCTTCCCTCGCTCGCACCCGGGGTTCTTGGGGTTCTCTGCGGCCACTTTAAGACCGCAGAGCGCCCGGCGGCCAGAGGCAGGGGAGGGGTCCCCGCTCGCGCCCGCCCGCCTATCAGGCAGGGAAGGTGAGCGCGACAGCACTGTGACTTGGGCCGCAGGAGAGGAACGATGCGCCTGCCCGCCCGCCTGCTGCCTGGATGCGGAGGCTGAGGGCCGGCGCGCGGGAGGCCGCTTGCTGCGCAGTCGGGGCGCCGGGCGCCCGGGATGAGCTCACGCCCGCGGCGGCCGCCTGAGCTGACGGCGCACCTGGGCTGCAGCGCGGAGGGCCTGCTCTGGCCGCGGCGTGGGGCGCGGCGCCCCGGCGCAGGTGCGCAGGTGCGCAGGAGCTGGGCAGGTGCCGGGCGCGGCGCGCAGCAGGACGTGCGCGGGGCCGAGGGTCAGGGCTTCTCCTCGGTCCTGTGCCAGGTGAGCGGCCGCCGCCCGGCCGGTGCTGCTGCTTTAAATTTCCGCTACTCAAGAGCGTCATAAAACGCACACCAAATTTAGAATTCCATTGTCCTACCTCCTTTTCTGTTATGAGCTGGGGAAGAAACTGCCAGCACCTCTGTCCCGTTTCAAACTGGATTTGCTGGCAAAGCCACGGCGCAGTCTCTCAGCAAAGGGCCTTTTCATTTCCTCAGCACGCCCACCCCTCCCCCGCTGCACCTGCCCGCTGTCTTTCCCAAAGGTTCTGGGGTGTCAACGCCCGCCAGGTTCGTCCTCCCTGTGGTTCAAAAGAGACAGAGTCGGGCAGAGGTTCTTAACTAACAGCGTTTGTTGAAAAAGCCGAGGGTGGCGTCGTGGGCGTGCTCCGCTTTGGGCTTAAATGAGGGCCGGCGCCCGACCGTCGCGGCCTTGACCCTCGTTTCGTTTTGCTTTTGGCAGTTGGCCTGGGAGCGCCAGCGATGAGTCCTTCCAGGACCGCACAGGAAGTGAAATGCACGGTTTCTGGTCACTTTCCCCCAAGGTTGGTCTTTTACAGGATGGCGCGAACGTAAGTGCAGGTGTGAGCTCTTCCCAGCCTTGACGCCGTCGGTCGTGGAGAAAGGCAGCCAGGTGAACCGGTTTCTTCCCGTCCTGGTAGAAATGTACCACTTCGTGCTGCCCGAAGGGCTTGGGTCTCCTCTGGGGACAGTCTCCGTCCTGGGGAGAGAGGCTGACGCCCTTCCTGGGACCGTGATGATTATAACTGTGGCCGGAGCTGGGCCTCAGGGCTGCTGCATGGGCAAAAGCAGGGGAGGTGACGAGGGAGATACTCGCCAGGCCTGGGACCCCGGGATTCAGGTTCTACCTCAAAAATGTGTGTGGATATCAAATTTGTCCAATGATCGACTTTTCAAAATCACGTTGATTCTCATGATCTTAGTTGAGAGATTATAAAACGGACACCCAGGTCCTATGTCCAGTTCATTCATTTCGGAGGAAAACCTTGACGTTTAAGGTAAAGCTCTGTTGCTGGCACACGGTAGTCTCAGGCAGCTGGCACCTGCCGAGGGCCAGCGCCATGTGACGAGGCTGAGCCATGGGAGGGACAGATTCTTCCCTGGGACGGCAGAAGGTTCCGTGTCGAGTACGGAAGTGACGTGAAATGCTCATCTCCCCCGAGGCCCCAGCGGGAAACGTGGCCGCCACACGGAAGGACCGAGACGCGGGTGCCCGGGGACGGGATGGCATCACTAGGGGTGGCCCCCACAGGAGGCTTTTCTGCCGAAGGGGTCGGCGGAGTGAAGGACGTGGCAGCACCCACCCTCCCCAGCCCTGTGGACGACCTGACAGGATCGCAGACAGGGCGCGGGGTCATGGGACATGGGCACTAAGGAGAGCATGGTGCGGTAGCCGGACCGCTCTCCGCCCGCCCTCCGGTCCCCTGCCCACGTCCACGTGTACGATGTAAGGAATGGGTCCAATTTTATTCTTTTGCATGCGAATATCTAATTGTTTTAGCGCTGTGTGTTAAAAAGATGATTCTTCGTCCCTGAAGTGCCTTAGCCCCCTCATTGAAAATCAGCTCACTATAGACGCGAGAGTTTATCCCTGGATTCCCGGTTCTGTGTTACTGGCGTATATGTCTAGCCTTGTGCCAGTACCGCACCGTCTCGATAAGGTAGCTTTGTAGTAAGCTCGCTCTCCCAGTTTTATTGAGATATAATCGACACACGATGTATAAGTTTAAGACATACAACGTGATGATTTGACATATGAATGCAGTGCAAAATGATCACCATGCGAGCATTTCTGGTTTACCAGCACAGCCCTGAGCAGAGAGGATGCTTTGTTTAAATGTCACAAGACCCTTATGGGCTGGGTCGTGGTGATATTCCCCTACCACAAGGCTTGAGAGATGAAACAAGCGGCTTAAGGTCTGATTACCAGTGATTAGAGGGACGAATTCCCACTCTCATCTGTCTGACTCTGAAGTTGATAATGTTAATCTTTATTTGAAGAAGTTTCTTTTGTTTACATTAAAGACAAATTTGTTGGGGAAATTCATTTACGAAGAACGTGTTCCTACCTATCAGAGCCATAGTAATGAACCTTTGCTATTGTCCCTTAAAAATTACCCATAGCAATGGATTGGATGATGGTTGGCGAATATGGAATTTTCAATAGTGATTTATTTGTATTCGGAGCACTTCGGTAGATAAAGGGAAAAACATAGAACTGATCCTATCATGTTTCACTCCTTTGCGCCTTCTAAGCTGAGGCGGATCCTGATGCGGTTATACTGCCGATTTTTCCGGTCTGAGAACCCTGAAGCGCAGAACTCTGTTAATTTACCGCATCCCCCTCCCCTGGCCTGGTGCTCCCGGTGCCGGCTGGGGACAGGATGTGGCTTGTGAGCTGGGCCGCCGGCTGGGCACAGGATGTGGCTTGTGAGCTGGGCCAAGCCCCACTTGTGCCTCACTTTGCTGCGTGGCGGGTTCAGATCGGGTCGCTATTATAAGCCGCTCTCATAAAAGTCTGTGAGTAAGAAAAGACAGCATTCGGCATCGGGAGACTTGTATTCCCCCCCGTGGCGAAAAGGCCATCCCGGATCTCTGCTGGCGGGTAAAGGCACAGGTTCGTGCCTCCCCCGCAGGTTCTGAGTTCTCCCCTCTGAGACGGATCATGCAGTTTCTTCTAGGAAGTCCAAATATAGGAAAAAGAAACTGAGTGAAAGAACACTTTGTCTTTGTCCTCACTTCTTCCTCTAGTGGTTGATCGTGGAAACCCCCAGCCTAACAGGCGGCTGGGTGTGGGGCTGGGTGTTGAAGATGTGTTATTAACGGATGAAACTCGCCTCCGATGGACCTCAGGAGGGGCCTCAGGGGGGCGGGTCAGCCAGTTGCCCGCCCAGTATTGTGCTAGCCAGGATGAAGGCCGCTTGGCGTGTAGAAGAGAGAAATTTAGAATCAGCTACTTTCACTCTGAAGGGCAAGGATGTTAGCGAATCCTGCATTTATCTCTCACTTAACGTTTACTTCTTTGAGGGTTGGCTGCCCAAGACCCGTTGGAGGACTTAACTTCATATTAAACTGATTAAGAAACAGAAATGAAATGTTCGGAATCGAAAGGGAAGGGCCGTCACCGATTGGTTGGTCCTTTGGTTTCATTAAGCCACGTATACTGATAACGCTGCTTAGGGGTCCATGGGTACCCGAGTTTTGCTCTCAGCTGAGGCTACACCTGCAGCTTCCCAGAGTCGGGAAGGACCTCAGAGGCGGAAACAAGTCGGAGGACGAGGAATCTGAGAAAGGGAGGAAGTACCAGTATTGCCAAGACCATGAAAAATTCAGATGATTTCGGGCTCGTTACTTATTTTTTTTTTTTATTAATTTATACACACAAATAGCATCAATAAATATTGAATAATTAAGTTTGCCTTGGGGCGAAAGTACACAGACATTATAATACTTGAAAATACATGCAAAGTAACCTAGAGCCCTAAGTCACAACACTGTAAAGGTTTGAAGCAACGAGTGTCTCACTCTCCTGGTGGTTAACGAGGGCGAGAAGGGAGAGAGGCAACTGTGCTTAATGAAATCAGTGTCTGGTTCTATAATGCAAAATCCGTTTGTATTTTTCCTTTGAATCAACTCTGCTGTGAAGATCAAAGGCTTAGATATTTTAAGAAAAGTTCTCCGGCCTTAGGTTTGTGAAGAGTCGTATCCAGCTCTGTCCAGTCTGCAGAAATGGAATGTCCCCCATTTTCACCGTCAGTGTGACAGCCACCAGCCGCGTGTGACTACTGAGCGCTCGGAACACGGCTAGCGCTCCTGGGGGTCTAGGCTTTTAAATTATTATAGTTACATGAATGACCACGTGTGGCTAGCGGCTGAGATATTGGTTCTGACATATTGGTTCTTAGATATTACATAGAACTGTAGACAATGATTTCTTAAACCTTATTGTTATCTTTTGACGTTGATGACTTGTAATTGAAAATGTGCCATGTGCATAGTAAGATGAAATAAAATTAATAAGGAACCTCTATTAGCAAGGAAAGACTATTTCACGTAGTCATGTGTCCTTCCCATGTCCTACCGTGGTCCCCCCTTCTCAGACGCAACGATGGATAACAGCTTCCTACCCCTCGCAGGAGTTAGTTGTGGATGCATGTGTAAACGTGTAAATGCAAACACTTTTCACTATGTCAGTAGAAACACACAGGACCCACTGCTTTTTTCTATGCGACTTCTTTCACTTCGAAACATCCTGGAGCTCTTAACATAAGAATGCTAAGGCTGCCTTGCCTTTTTCATGGCTGCAGAGTATTCCATTCTTCAGGCACGCCGTTAGTGATCTAACTGGCCCCAATGGCAGGTATTTTGATTTTTTTATCATCCAGTTACACCTTTGCATAAGTGTGTACGGCCGGCATTTTCCAGGATCATAAATTGCATGGGACGAGAACTCTCAAAGATGATGCCAGGATACAAATTGGTTAGGATTTAATAAGTTGCTCTCAGAAGCAACCCAGAGTCAGCGTTTTTTCCATCTTACGGGTGCAATGCTGGCCAGGAGCACCATGGGAGAAGCAGTGGTCATCCGTTTTGCTCACGGACGTGCCTCGTGTGCCCGCAGCCCTGGCCTGTGGAAGGGCCTCAACGAATCTTTGTTAAATGAATAAGGAGATGTCCTAGTTACAGGTCACATTCCGAGGCCTTCCATCTGCTTTGGAAAGGCTCTGCGGAGATGGACAGGGTCCTTCGTCATAGGTAGCACCTGCTAGTCATAGCTCTGATGACCAGAGAGTTTGATTTTTCTCTGCTTCTCCCACTCCTAGAGTAATGTGTATTACTGTTCCCACAGAATGGTGAGAATGAAGTTAAAATTCCTTACAAACACTGAGAGCCACCCTTCAAAACTTTTCTCAAAAGTTTGCAAAATTGTTTGGACGCTGGGGGTCGCCCAGTCCCTGGACTGAGTCCTGCTCAGGTGCTCCTCCCTCAGCCGAAAGGACCCTGTCCTCTGTCACGTTGGTGCGCGCGGGGCTCCTTCAAGGCGACGAGCTGAGACAGCGGGGTGGCGCGGTCGACCCTGGTGAGGTTTGCGCGCGGCCCGGGACCCCGCCGTCTCCCGCCGCGGGTCTGCGTGGGCGCCCGCGCTCCTTCTTCTAGAACCGCCTCCCTCCCTCCCTGAACTGACACCTCCGCACGCGCTTCCGCCAGGTGAGCCCTGCAAACAGGCCTCTGTTCTCCCGTGCCGTCCCCTGGGGCTCGGCTTCTGACCACGTGACTCGGCCCCTGGCGGGGGCGTGGGAATAAGGACAGGTCGGGGGGCCACATCACCCAGGGCTTTTTATGACGAGGGAAGGTCAAAGGGGGCTCTCATCCGAAACTGGGTGTGAGGGGAGCTGCAGCATGAAGCCAGGGGGCGCTGGGAGCGAGGGGACCACAGAGTGACAAAGGGGAGGGCGGAGAACGGCCCTTGAGTGCACCTCGTGGAGGAAAGCGGCTCCCCCTGCAGGCCTCGGGGAGTCAGGGCCGGGGCAGCCAGGGGACAGGAGACTGAGAAGAGTGGCCTTGAGGCCCGGCGTGCCCATCGGGCCACCCCCCGCCGTGGGACCCAGACCTTGCCTGGTCCCCTGCCCGACCGACTTCACTGTATTTCATCGTCGTCTTTTCATTTCATTTTACATAGTCTTACCAAGAAAATAAAAAGGATCAAACAACCCGGAAAAGTATAAAGAAAAAAACAATTTGCTATCCCACTATCTAGGCAACCACCGTTTATAATTAGCGTTTTGATTCTGGCATTTATATTTAGCTCAGGTCTTCCACGCCGTCCTTTTCTAAATCAACCCCTTTCTCTCCTTTATTTTCTCTCTTTCTCTCTTAGTCATTTTCTCCCTCCTTTCCTCCCTTCTCCCCACCTCAACCCAACTGGGTAGCAAATGTTTACATATGACGAGCGACACTTTCCCACCTTTACAAGATTGCTCACACGCGCGCGCACGCGCGCGCGCACACACACACACAGGGTTTTGGTTATTGCTTTACAAAAATGAGGTATTTCATATATTCCTCTGCATTTCGCTTCTTTTTTTTTTTCAATTAAATGTGGTGGAAATGTCCTTACGTTACTGATTTTTTTTTTTACTGTAATGTTCCAATGTTTTCACATTTTAAAATTTGTTTAACATCTCTCATTGATGGCCACTCGGATAATTTTCTTCCTTTTTCTTTCTGTTTTCTCAGCAAACAGTGCCGCAGTGGATAGAATTATATAAATAGCTTTAAGTACCAGTTATCTATTTATTTTTTTTATCTCAGTGGGATATATTCCCAAGAGTAGGATTGCTACGTTGAAGGGTAAGTGAATTTTTTCATTTTGTTTTTCTAAATACATATTGCTGGAATCTGTTTAAAATAAAGCTATGAAACATCACACCGCCACCGGCAACGTCTGAGAAGGCCCCCCTCCCTGTACCCCACCGACACCGGAGTTACCGCTTCTTTTCATTCCTTTCGATTTCATGGCGAGAGGCAGGATGTAATTATCATTTACGTTCACGTTGTGTTGCCTGTTAACGTGATCGAGCATCTTCCCAGGTTAACTGCTCCTGGCTTCTTCCTCTGTGAACTGTCATAGTCAAATCGTGTGCCCGTTTTCCTATTGACGCGATGGGGTTTTTGATAACTGGTAAAAGTGTTCAGACTTTTATTGACATGAGGCCTTTACCTGTCCTATATGGAGTGACTGTCCTTCCAGACCTGGACCCCGCTGGTTGTCTGCGACGTCCTGCCGTATTTTGTCGTTCGAACAATGCCTGTGGTTGACCGTCTTTTACAGCTTCCAGGGTTTCCCTCGTGTGTGCAGGTGTGTCCCTGACTCTACGTTAGACGTCCTTTCTCCAGGACACTCTACTATCTGAATTGGTTGGGTGTAAAAGGATTTGTAAAAATGTTTTTCTCGTTTCGTGTGTAAATTAAGACTATTTTAAGTATGTCTGAAATGAGATCAGGGTCTGATTTTTCCTTCGCCCCAGGTTTTCTGACTTCTCTGAAGTCATTGAAATTAGGTTCATGCGAATCAAAGGGAAACCTCCGGTTATTTACTTTTTCACCCCCTTCTGTTAGGAGTCGCCCCGTTTCCTGTCTTCTGCGTGTCCCCGATCCGTCCTGTCTCCCACACCTGGCCTGCTTCTTCTGCTCTCCCCTTCTCAAGCCATGAAGCCTCACTAACAGCAACGACTATAAAACCAGCAGCAGTAACAGCAGCGATCGCTTGCATGTGCTGGGCTTTTTGCTCTGCTGCCAAGGTCCTTATCCTAGGCACTCTCCCCGCCTCAGCTTGTCCAGTCCTCATGGAGCCCTGCGCCATAGGCGGGGTGAGCAGGGTGGTCTTTTGAGGCCAGAGACTAAGTCACCACCCACGGTCACCCAGCTCCACGGCGCCCTGCCAGGGCCTGAGCCCACAGTCTCTGCCTTAACCGCCCTGCTCTGGGCCAACGTCACCTGATGGGAACCGACGTTCGCAAGGCGTGCTGTGTTCCCCTGGCCTTTCCCGCTTGCCGTTTCGGGCCCTGCCCCTCCTCGTGCAGCGTCTCCCGGGAACGATGGTGGCCCTCGCGTGTTTCATCACGTTCCTTCCGGCGGTGTCTGGTGCGCGGCCCACGAAGCCACAGGGCTGAGCTGTGGCTGGGGACGTGGAGGTCTGAGGGTCACCCGGGGAGCCCAGACTGCTTCCCGTCAGGCCACACGGGGTCACGTTGCAGGATGCCACAGCCCTGCGCTACACCCAGCAGGATTCCTTCTCCATGCTCAGACCGCGGCGCCTCCCGTAACGACGCCCAGCGTACAGCCGCCTCGAACCCCTCAGGTCACCGGGAATCTCGTGTCTGCACCAGTCTTTCGAAAGCAGGCGGTTTGCAGCCCCTCCCCTGGTGTTAGAACCATTCGGACATGGAGGGCCCTGGCCGAAACCAAGAACCCCCCGAGCAGCTTCCATCCTGCTCCCCCATCTCCGGACTCTCTCCTCCCGACCCCTTCCCTCCGCCACCTCCCCTCCCCTTCGCTCTCACCCCAGGGGGCTGCTGCCATCCTGCGCGCCGCGCAGGCTGGTTTCTCTTTGAAGTGTTCTCCGCTTCTAAAGCGTATTTGATGCCAACCCCGCCTTGACCTTCTCTTCTAATTTAAATCCCTAGACTCCGTAACTGTCTTCATGTGAAAAGCAGCGTGTTAGAGTGCCCATCAGCAAGCCACCTGCCCAGTGGGGAGTAAAGAAATATTTATTTTGATGAAATGTTTATGCAAGTTGGATTGTTTGACATGTAAGAAGGTTGTTTTTCCCTCCAGCATCTGGTTATCTTTTTGTTATTCCAATTCTGTGTGTCTCCTAGGAAATGGAACGGCGGAGACATAATAGGGTCTGTGAGGTCACATGGAGTCTCTCTTGAAAACCTAGTCTTTCTTTTCCATCATCCAACAGATGTTCATTGAGCACTTACTACATGCTAAGCATCGTGGTTGGAGTGGTGAACGCAATAGTGAAGAGAAAGATTAAGTTCCGGCTTTTGCAGAGGCGGGTGAGCCATGAATGAGTGCATATGACTGTAAATAAATCTAGAGAATATAAGGTCAGAGGGTAGGTATTGACAGGGTAGAAATGCCATCGGTGTGGGGTTGTCATGAGGACAGAGGCATTGGGTGGGGCGTGATGGCAGTCAGGACAGAGCCGTGGGGACCAATGACGAGAAGCGTTCATGTAGAAGGTGGGAATGTGCTGGTCTTGAGTGAGGAACATCAAGGAGGCCAGTGCTGAGTGTGCGGGGGCGGGGGAAGCACAGCAGATCTGCCCCAAAGGGTGGTGGCGGAGGGAGGGCGTGCAGGGCCCACGGCCATGGTGAGGACTTTGGGTTTTATGCTGTGAAATAGCAGAAGTAAATGGAGATTTCTGAACAGGACTTCCTGTGACCTGATGTGTGCATGCGTGCGTGTGTGAGTGCGTGCGTGCGTGCGTGTGTGTGTGTGTGTGAAAAGACCATGCTGGCTGCTTTATAGAGACTAGACTGTGGGTGTGAGGGTAGACATAGAGAGGAACATTAACAGCCTCTGAGAGGTGATGGTGTTCCTGATGTTGGTCAGTGGCTCCTCTGTCCACACAGGCATCCTACGTGGAACCGCGTGAGGGGTCTTGGTGTCCTCCCTCCCTCCCTCACCAGTTCTTCTCTACGCCTTTCCCACTGCTTCCTGTCTGTCTCGCATTACTTCCTCCCTATGTCTTTCTCACCACTTCCTGTCTCTCAATACTTCCTCCCTCTCTCTCTCTCACCACTTCCTCCCTATCTTTCTCACCACTTCCTATCTATCTCTCACCACTTCCTGTCTATCTCTCACCACTTCCTGTCTATCTCCCACCACTTCCTGTCCACCTGTCACCGCCTCCTCCCTGGCTCTCCCCTCTTCAGAGCAGACCCATCTTCACTAGACCTATGGGTGTGGTGCTCGGGTTCGAGACCAGCTCCGCCCCACCCGGCTGGGTGCTGCAGCACAAGCTTCTGGGCTTCGCTGAGCTGCGGTTCCTGATCCGAGGAATGGGAATGGCAGCAAGAGCAGATATGGCACAGACGAGGCCTGAGTTTGATGAGCACGTACAGTACTTGGCATGGAGCCGGACACTCCGCGACGACCTCAGGACGGCCACGCTGGCGTGGATGGCAGCCGCCTCACTCTCGGCAGTACTTCTGAGTTCCGATCGTCTCACCTTTTAAATGCCTTCCGGTGTTATAAGAGACGAGTGTCTTCATCCCAGAGCCAGGCTTTCATCAGGTCTTGATCATTTTCCGTCTGGACTCAGGCTAATCTTCTCCCTGCGTCCTCCTCAAACCCCTCGGGTCATTCTCTTCTGCTTCCTTATCGCGGAATGTTCCCCAAACCTTCATCTCGCACGTCGCTTCCCGCTTACCATACACCAGCGGTTTCCCCTCGCCTCCAGGGTCAAGTCCAAACGCCTCCTTGCACGGCCCGTCCACGCTCATCTCAACTTCCGCCACGCACCCTCCATGACGACGACCACCACCAGCGGCGAGCGGAGTCACGTGTGCCACTTTCCGACTGTAGAGCTCATCTCATCAAATTATTGTGCCATTGTTTGAATCTCCCGCTGAATTGTGGGGCTGTGTCTTAGTCATTTTTTTTTTTTTACTTAAAGTATGCAAAGTACACTCATCTTAAGTGGTGAATTTTGGTGAATTTTATATGTGTGTATATCCTTGTAGCTTCCACCCAGATCCAGACAGAGAGCATTTCGAGCAGCCCAGAGGCTCCGTAGTGCCCATCCTGGTCCATACCTACTCTTCTGTAAGTTCCCAGGAATTGCCATAGTGACTTGTGGGTAGCAGACATGCCCTAAACATTTGCGGAAGGTCTTCATCAGTTCCCTGGAGGAAGAAGTCGGTGGGCCTGCCTACGCTCTTGACCATTTCTGCCCATTGCAGTTCGGAGACCAGAGGTGTAATAGCGCCTGATTTCAATTTAATTAAAGCGCCACAGCCAGAATGAGTCTTTGTCAAGTAATAAATTTCCTCAGAACGTTTCTGCAGGTCCAGCAGTAGACGGTGATGATTCCGTGCAATGGTTCTCTGAGCAATCTTCATTGAAGGCAATTCCCATATCTCATTTGATCATCTCGACAACCCTTTATTATAAGAACAGGTGTGATTATTTCATTTTTAAGGGAATAACCGGGGACTCTCGGATAAAGTCTGAACCCTTTCTCTGGGCGCGTGTGCCAGGAGTGGGCCCCTGGAGCACATGGCACAAGTGACAGGTGGGGCAAGACCCAGGAGTCCTCATCCAAGCCCGTGTTCCTTCCTCTCAGGAATCCCTGCTCATGCCTCTTGCCTTTTAATTTCAGGAGTTTTGGGTCCTGTTATGGGTTGAAATGTGTTTCCCCCAAATAATATATTGAAACCCTAATGGTCAATATCTCAGAATGTGACCGTATTTAGAAATAGGGTCATTGTGAGTTGCAGATGAAGCCTTACTGGATTAGCTAAGTCCCTCGTGGTCCCTGCTGTCCTTATAAGAAGAGAAGAGACACAGAGGCACATAGAGGGAGAAGGCCATGTGAGGACAGAGACCCAAGTGAGGCATCCGCAGGCTGAGGAATGCCGAGGGCTGCCGCCACTGCTGGAGGCTGGAGGAGGCGCGGAAGGGCAGTCCCGCCGGCACCTCGATTTGGGGCTTCGGTCCTCCGGCACTGTGAGGTAGTGAATCTCCGTCATTGTAAGTCATTCTAGTTTGTGGCACAGGTTTCGGCAGCCCGAGGACACTAACGCAGGCCCCATTCCGGCAACTACTTGTCCTCTGGGTCAGCATTAACCACACGTGCCATAAGGGAGCGAGCCTTCCCACTGCGGCCACCGCCGACCTTGGCACCACGAGGACCTCCCAACTCATCCCCATCTGCGTGCGACCCTCTCTCTTCACGGCTCAAATGCCGCCGCTTCGGAGATGCTCGTCTTGACGCTCCAACGAAAATGGGGGAGTCGTCGACGATGGAACTGGTCGATGCTGCTCCTCAACTGTGTGTTGTTTCTTATTCAGCAAAATTCAAGTGGACACAGAAATGGCCTCTTTGACAGACAGCTTCTCTTCCGCTAGGAAGGCTGACCGTAGAGCAGCAGGAGGGCAGGGCGGGGCGGGGGTAGCAATTCCATAGGGAATGCTTTCAGGTGAAGAGCGATCTTCAAGAGGCCAGGTGTTACATGAATTAGGAATACGGAAAAGAATTGCATTGTCAGAGGAGGCCATCGTGAGGACATGACTTCCGGCTTACCCTGGTCTCCAGAAGGTAGGTGTCGTTGAGCTCATCTGGATGGTGTATGCGACCGGACCCCACTGTGGCGTCTATACAAACACTTCAGACTCTGGTGGGCAGGTGTCTCTGTCCAGGACAAGCCTCACGCAGTAGCTTCCCTGGCTTATTAAGACCGGCACTTACCAATCTGAAGTGGCCTTTAGATTTCACCTGGGGACACCTGAGGAGGTTTCCAGCCAATGCACATTACACCTAAACGCGTGTGATGAAGTCGGCTTTTTCTGATGTCTGCTCGATGGGGGTGGAACGGCCCCTTTCTGAGATTCCCTTTTGCATGTTGAACTTGAAGTCTCGGCTCGATTGCCATTTCCTCCGAAAGCCCTCCCCAAGGGTGACTGTGAAGTCTCCTCTCTCTTCTGAAAGTCCATGGCGCTCTGAGCCCCTGTGTTAGAGCAGGCGTCGTGTTCCGCTTGCCGTCGAGATCTGTGCTCCGTTCCGCCCATGTCCACCGAGCAAGCGCAGGTGCCACGCACCGCGCAAGGCCTGGGGACGGCCCCTTGCACAGGTGAGATGCGGCGTCTGATCACAGAGCTGACAAATTTCATGGGATGTGTTTCTCTACCGAAGGATGTTCTTAAAATATCTGTGGAAAGGGAGTTCGGTGCCGTTAGGCCCATTCTGGATAGTTAACTGAGTCGGTCCTGGGCAGAGGCACGAGGCACAACCACAGAGGGCTGGCCGCACGGGGGTGGGACCTGTGCACTCGCCCTGGGACACCCCCACCCCCAGAAGGGCCTGCGCTTGGGGTTCAATGCTCTGTAGCTGCCATCTTGAAAATTTTAATGTTTAAAATTAATTTTATTCCCGCATTTACGGCTCTCACACCATCCCGCCTCTGCCGCCTCCTCGGGAGGGGTCCTCGGCTTCCCTCCCTCCCACTCCCGGCGCCCCAGGCCCGGACCAGCGTCTGCGCCCCCACCCTGAGCAGCAGCTGGGTCACGCTGGGAGAGGAGGCCCGCGTAGTGCCGCCACCCTTAGTCTGCCTGGCGGGAGGCTGGTGCGCACGCAGGGGGTGCGGAGGCTGGGCATGTGTGTCTGCATCCCAGCGGAATGTCCCCGGCCACCCTCATCATGGCGCAGTGCACGACTGACTGACCCGGGCGACCCTTTCCCACCCTGATCCGGGCGCGGTGCTTCCCAGCCTGGGGCTGCCGACCATGGGGGTCCCCAGCCCGCTGCGCATTGGGGCAGTGGCTTGTGGGAAACGGAGATCGACTGCCTCCCTCAGGCCACGGCGGGGCACAGCACACTGGTCCGGTGAGGGTGGCAGACGTGGGCTGCTGCTGAGCCGCTCGCCCTCACCGGGGGTTATTGCCGTACCCAAGGGAGCATGGCGTTAAATAGCAGGAACAGCACCGTGGCAGGCAGAGAGAGACTGAAAGTCTCCCTGTTTGCTGTACAGATTAGAACCTTTACTGCCCCCACGTCCCTTATTTTGTGCTGGTCTCTGGAAATTATGTGGTGGGCCCTGCTCCCAGCCTCATAGTGACCGCAGCCATCACTCAAGACAGTGACCCCATGGTAGGAGCATGCCAGTGATCTTCGCAGCCAGACGGGTGAGGGACCGCGATGGTTTCCGTCTCGCGTATGAGGATGATGAAGCACATGTAACATGCATGAGGCCCGTCAGGCCAGACTGTGCTCCGGCCCTGGGTGTGTCTGACCCCAGCTCGAGCGCCTGACTATTAAGGCTGAGTGGAGCTTCGCAGACGGCTGGCGTGCAGTTAAGAATTTGTGGACCGACTGTGTGGGTGGGGTGCCGGATGCGGAAACGGATCGCCCCCTTCGCCCGCTTTCCTGGACTGCATTTAGGAAAGACCAGCACGTGGGGACCCCGTGTGTGCAAAGCCAGAGGACCCCGGGGTGTGTGACGGGGCGGGGCCGGGCTGAGGTCCTGAGCGGGCAGCGGCATGTGACCACCTGCAGCTGCAGAGTGATGGCGAGCACGTAGCGTCCCCGGCTCAGCTGGCCCTTCCGTGTGCACGGGGCCTGGCCATCTTGTGCCCAAGTCGGGTAAAGCACCATCTTGCATCTGCCTCACCATTTGCTTTTCCTGTTATTTGTAAACCGTTCGAGGTGCGTAATTCCTCTCCTGTATTGCAGGGGTGCATGGAGCCCCGGCAGGAGACGCCCGGTGCCCACGAAGCCCATGCATTTCCCATGGGACCTCCTCTCCGGCAAACACCCCACCTCGGGCTTTTTGCCTGTCTCCGAGCATTCCACCTGAGATCCTAAAACGGGGTGCATCCAAGCCCTTTGGGTCATTATTTTGCACAGCGATGGAACATGGATGCACAAGCTTTTAAAACCTTTCATTTGAATATTTTTATGACTTCAAGAACCTTCCAGAACATGCAGGAAGTATTCTCATACTGGCTTTCCACAGTAATGTGGGAGGGGCTATATGTTTGGAATTACTCAAATTATCAGCAGTTTTGATCTTTTTTTTTTTTTTGCACCATTAATTAAAAATTAACCACAGAGATTTTCACCGGAGCAGCAAAGCCTGGGAAGCGTCATTCCCTCCAGGCAAACGAACTGGACTTTTATGACAGTCAGTAGGAAACCTGAATCCAGTTGCACGTTTTACTGAAGCTGCTAACATTGCATGGTCACCTCTGCTTAGCTGACAGCCTTCCGGAATAGTCACCCCTGGCCGTAGCTTATTTGCAACCGGCAAGAAAATAACTAAAAATAATCGGCTGTGGAAACGATTATTTAAGCCACTGAGAAATGCATTCTGATGACTGTGCGTGACGGCGCGGTGGCTGCGCTGTCGCCGGTCCTGCCTCCAGTTCGCCTCCAGTTCTCCGCGGCTGCTTTAAGACCGCAGAGCGCCCCGGCGGCCAGAGGCAGGGGAGGGGTCCCCGCTCGCCTCCGCCCGGCTGCTCGCTGCTCGCGCGCCCGCCCGCCCGCCCGCCCGCCTCGCAGGCAGGGAAGGTGAGCGCGGCAGCACTGTGACTCGGGCCGCAGGAGAGGAACGATGCGCCTGCCCGCCCGCCTGCTGCCTGGATGCGGAGGCTGAGGGCCGGCGCGCGGGAGGCCGCTTGCTGCGCAGTCGGGGCGCCGGGCGCCCGGGATGAGCTCACGCCCGCGGCGGCGGCTCCGTGCACCTGCCGACCTGCCGGCGGCCGCCTGAGCTGACGGCGCACCTGGGCTGCAGCGCGGCGGGCCCGCTCTGGCCGCGGCGTGGGGCGCGGCGCCCGGGAGCAGGTGCGCAGGAGCGCAGCGCGCGGCCAGCGCAGCCCTCGCCCCGGAGCCCGGCCGCAGCGGCGGCGGCGGGCGGGCGGCGGCCCCGGGGCAGGTGGCGAGCGAGCGGAGCCGGGCGGAGCGCGGGGGGCGAGGCCGGCGCGTCGCTCGCGGGAGGCCGGGGAGCAGCAGGGGCATGTGGATACTGGCCCTCTCCTTGTTCCAGAGCTTCGCGAATGGTGAGCCTTTGGGTCTGCGACGAACGCATTGCTTGTATGGACCGGAGTGCGGGGGGACGGGCTGCATGAAGGCTTTCCTGTCTCCCCCACATCTGGGCTCACGTTTCCATGCTCTCATCTGTTCTTTTTATTTTATTTTATTTTATTTTTTATTTTTTTTTAAGATTATTTTTTATTTCTTTCGGGAAGAGAGGAGGCAACGAAGAGAGGCTGGGGGGTTGAAATCGCCCTGCAGTCATTTAGAGGCGCTAACCTAGCAAAGTGACAGCTCGGAGCTAACTCCAGGACTAGGTGGCTACCTCATTCGGGATAAACCCGGAGTGCTGAGGGGAGGAGGGGCGGGGAGATGGGCACTTTGACACATTGCAGCCTCGAAGGGGAAGACGGGAGGTGAGGCTCCGAGTGCAGGCAGGTGGAGGGGTCAGTTAGGAGCCTTCGCCTTCAGGTTCAAAGCTTGACGAGCATTTAAAACCTGTGCTTTAATTCTGCCGTAATTCGTCCCCGGCGGCAGTGCAGGCTTTAAGAAAGATCTGTGTCCCCCCCCCCCACCCCCCCACCCCCCACCCCGCCTTCTTGGGACTACACTGTCCTCGCAGGCGTTTATGTAAAAATATGCACTCATAAGCATTACATCATCTGAAATGTGGACACGGTTTTAAAAACACCTGCATGGTTGTAAAAATGAAATCGGTGAATATTGTAAACACCCTGCTTTCCTCATGCCCGTCCAGCGTTGCGTTTTGAAATGCTTCCTTCCTGGGCATTTGAAGAGCTACTGCTCTTGACTAGATCAGACCCAATTAGTAAGTGTGGCTGCACCTCGGCGGCCTGTCGCCACGTAAATATGAACTTCCATGTATGAACGGCTCCCTCTTATTTGAGAAGAGGAGGAAATTGTCATCATCTGGCAGTGCCCGGGATTAGCTACAGTGTCAATTCCCATTTCAAATTTTGGAACGCAATCTGCGTCAAATGTATGACTTGCTGACAGTTAAAATTAAAGCCTTAAGCAGAATCCCCTACCCAGCAGGGGTGGGGGGAGAGCAAGAGAGAGAGAGAGAGAGAGAGAGAGAGAGAGAGAGAGAGAGAGAGAGAGAGAGAGAGAGAGGAGGGAGAGGAGGGGGGGGAGAGAAAGAGAGAGAGAGAGAGGGAGAGGAAATCTCGCCCTTGTGAGAAAATACCAGAAGCCCAGGGGAAGCTACAAGGTTCCCCGAGGTTAGCTGCATAGGAGTATGTTTTCTTTGCCTGTCTGGATAGTACTTAAAGAATCAGCACACCAAGAGGACAGAGGAAACACATATACTTTGTCACATTAGGAAAAAAAAAAAGGATAACGAAGAAAAGGGAGCGTGGTAGGAAGGAGCTCCTGAAGTTGCCAGTGTGATGGGACCGTGCTCTCTAACAGACCCGAAGGCGAAGTGTTCGACACTTCCGTTTGGAGATGTCCCAGCAGGCGAGAACTGCAACAGGTTCTGACATGACGCCCGTCTTCCCCAGAGGGCACCGTGCCGCTTCCGCAGCCTCCTGGGAATTTATCTTGGGGTGGATCAGCTTCGGCTGCTGCGGGGTGGGCGCTGGACCGGAAGTCGGCCCTTTATGCCTCTCTGCTGGTGCAAACTTACAGGAAACGTAGAATCGCTCACATACGTGTCCCAGTGACACAAAGCCTTGGCGGCCTGTCTCACCCATCAGCGTGGCATCTCCCCCAGACTCCTGGGAAAGGCCTGGGTTCCAGGGAGAAATAAAAACTTCCATCCCCTTGGGAAGTCTGGATTTCAGGACGGTGATAGAGGCCGTGCTTCTGACTGTCCGTCGGTCAGCGCCTCTCCCCACCTCTCCGTTAAAGATGGCAAGAAGGCGATGGGAGAATTTCTGATACAGTCTCTGGCACGGAGAGACTGTAGATATGTGTGGCTTCGAAAATGGTACTAAAATAATCATCGAAGAATCATAGATAGTGAGAAAATTGTATAAAGCCTCAAATATTCCACTACATGGAAAATATATGCGAAGTCTATGTACATGTAGGTAGAGCAAGTCCTGTGAGCATTACCTTCTTTAACCTTTTTCAAGACGTTTAAAGTTGACAATCACCATTATTGGTACCGTAATGAATACATACATTTCCTAGTATGAGATATAGACCATACATGCAAATGAATATTTTACATTGCTGTGTAAAGTGTTCTGATCCTATCTATGGGACTCTCTTATGTAAAAATGTCTCTCTTTATATGATCAAGCATTAAAAAAAAAAAGCCTAATTGTAGGACACTAAGCCCTTTCATTTTTTTTTTGGGGGGGGGAGAGGAAGGGAGGTAGCTTTAAAGAGTTTTTCAATGAATAATGTTCAGTGTTCAATGCATACTGTGCGAAGGATCATAAAATACATAGTCATATCCAAAACAAAATGAGTCCTGTTTGAATGTTGCCTGTTCATAGGACCATATGTCAAAAATGTGAAATTAAATGGTTCTTACCTATCGAAATGAGACTTTTAAAAAAGGGAGAAGTATATATTTTTCAATAACTACCTTAATTTAGAAAAATTCCCAAATGCCTGTGATAAAAGACCTGTGAATTCTAATACTTATATTGATTCCAGCTAGGCCTCAAATATCAAAATGTCTGACCAAATTTTAAAAAATTCTATTTGTAAAATATGCAGTTTGATATGTTGGGATGCTCACAAAATAAGACGCCCGTGATATATCTGCATTTTATCAGTAGACAGCAGATGGAACGGGATTTACATTTATTTCTTCATAAAAGCATGGCTGCTAGACAGGCTGCAGGCAGTATTTTAGGTTAAAAAAAAAAAGAGAAGTCCGTCAAGGGTTAAACCCTTGAATGAATTACCTCACCTGATCAGGTGCAGTCATCACGTTTGCAGCGGTCAACCTGTTCTGCAGTGTTCCAGAAATACTCACAGGAGACCTTCGGTAAGGGCGCCAGGCGACGGGGTCCATGCTGGAGCACACGCACGTCCACGCGTGCCCCTCCGTGTCTCCCCGGGGCAGCGTCGTGCTGCGTCGTGGGCTGGCACCATTTCTCTTGGTGTTAACCCCAGGGAGCACGTTCTGGTTCAGGGTTCTTGCCGGAAGCCGAGGTGGGCCTCCGGATGAGCAGGATGAACACCGAGCAGGGCTACCGTCCATGCCCGGCCTTGTATCCATGCATCTCTGTTTTAGGCACACGCGTGTGTGCCTGATGTCGCCTTCGCCCGAGCTAGGGAGCTGGCACTTTGCTGTTTTGCTGTTCTCGAGGAGCTTGTGAAATTGGGAGAGGGTGTGGTGGTAGGAGAGAGGGGGGTGCTGGTCGGGAGAAAGTGGGGTGAACAGCGTGTTTCAGGCGTCACCGTTCATCCTGACCAGGAATCGCAGGCCACGAACTCGGCATTTTATTTAAATTTAGGAGCAGACCCTCGTGAGCACCAGTGGACTTTCAGAGCTTGTAAGAGGATTTTTCTTTAGTTCGTGTAAATGTATGGATGTAGAGATCGTGATCAGGTGCATCAGTCCAGGCCCCCCCCCCTCCCCTCCCCGCCCCTCCCTCCCCTCCCCGTCCCTCCCGCCCCTCCCCATTGATGAAGCAGATTCAAATCTGACCCCAGAATTGCAGGGCTCATCGAAAATTTCTGGGACTCCCCGGCTGTTTGCCCCTCCAAAATGCTCTCTGTAGGAAAACAAAATGCCAGGCCGACCTTTAATAAATGCCAGCCGATGCTTCCTCGCTCCTGATTGTTTCCTGGATGCCACTTTGGGGTGACTACGGTTCACTGCTGCCCCTCTCCCCCACCCCGGGGTGGGGTCAGTGACTCCGTGGGCAGAGCTGGTGCAATCCAGGATGCTCATCGGGGACATAATTTTTGATGCAAAAAAAAAAAAAAAAAAAAGCTCATCTAAATCCCTGATTCCTGGGCTTTCGTGTAGCTGTCAAAGCGTTTTATCCTTGACGTGGCCGGGATGAGGTGTAATGAGTATTTCCTAAGGTGACTCAATGCGGTGAGGTGAGCGTGGACACTCGATGTGAAGGAGGTGGGGGAGGGAGAGGGAGGGAGCCCGGGAAGGTTATTGTACAACCCGAGACCAGTGAACACCACAGGAGACTGGAAATTTACGTTTGAAAAATACAAGGATGGAGGTCTCAGCAGATGCATTAACAAAATCCATGGCATCCTCACTCCACGGAGCGGGTGGAATTCTGCAGCCGAGGTTATGCCTGCGCCTCATTCATAATGAACAGGCCTGGGGAATCACGCACTCTGCGTGAGGCGAGGCCGGGCATGGAGGAGGAGGGTCTTCGGAGACCAGCCCCCCCATTCTCTCGCGAGCACCTGCAGAGCAGGCGGGGGCCGCAGGGCGGCTGCGTGCAGACCCCCGCGTCCGGGCGTGTCCTCGGCGGCGGCGCTGAAGTGCGCGCTGGCTCTTGGTGACCGGCTCCATCAGCCGGCCTGGGAGATGGTGAGGTGCTGCTACCTGCATGTCAATTGTGTCCCTGCCATAGGACACTAGTGGGCGGCAAACCTCAGCAGACTGCTGCGCGCAGCCAGCCTTCGGCAGAGCGGCCGCCGCAGCCTCTGAGGGGCAGATGCTACGTGCCCGGGGCCGCAAGCGCTTGTTCCTCCCCCGGTTTCTCAAGTTCGCGGGGTCCGGACCCCCCTGTCAGGGCGTTCATTCCGACGGGAGTAATGCGAGGGCCACGGCCGTCTTTGTCGCCCACATTACACAGGAGGACCGCGTTCAGGAGAGATTCTGAAATCTAGAAGGTGCACAGAAGGGCAAAGGGGGCGGGTGTCTGGGCGCCGGTGGGCCCGCTGCGGGCGCCCTCGCACACCCCCTTGCAGCCCGGCTGGGGAGCCCTGCGGGGCGGGAGTGCGTCTCCCCTCGGGGGTGGCAGCTCCAGCCCCGCGCCTGATTGGCTGACCTTCCAATGTCATTCCAGGAGGCGCAGCTTGCCTTTGCTCCCGCTGGTGGTTACAGGGTGAGGCTGATGCTCAGCTCCGCTGTGGCCGTCAATCTCCAGGCCTCTGCGCAGAGCTCAGGGGGCCGGGGTCCCCTCCCGGGCCGGGCTGCACCTGTGCAACGCGACCACTCGTTAACCCTTCGCGTTCCAGAGAGCTGGGCACAGAAGTTCTCATCTGTCTCGGCCCCTCCCCTCACTATATTTTAATTTTTTTTCCTTTCATGTTTTGAAAATGTGAGAAAATTCGAAGTTGCATTTCCTTCCCCGCATTTATGGGTTAAGATAAGATGGAGAACGGGAGATTCCAGCAAGCCGAAGTGTGCCCGCTGTGCGGCTGTGAACTCCCGGGGTGCAGCCCACCGGGCGCCTTCCGCGGGTCACGCGCCATCCGCCGAGGTGGCGGAAGGGCAGGACCGTGGGGCAGCGCACAGTGTCGCCTCCTGGTTCCAAGGTTAGGTAGCTTCTGCCCAGGATGTGGGGGAGGGCCGGTTCCCGGACCTGCTCCTCCAAATTCGAGTCCTGCCTGGTCCTCTGGCCTAAAACCGGGCGTGTGCCCCGGGGCGGTGTCTGGGTGTCTGCGGCTCTGCTCGGGGCTCATTGGGTTAGAGACTGCCTCACTCCCTGGACAGGAAGGTCCACAGGTGCAGCTCCTCCTGATGCCCGAGTGTGCCCTTACACACGCACGTGCAGAGCGCACGTGAGGAGGAGGGGGCCTCCGGGGCTAAGCGGCCGGCTGAGCAGGGACCAAAGATGCATGAGGCCTTCGTCCCCTGTCCATCCCCTGCCTCCGTCTTCCCCTTTCTTGCCGACTCCGGGCAGTCTCCTCCCGGCCCCCATCTCTACCTCCCTGTGTGTAAGACACCCCTAGGCTGCCGCATGGATTCCTTGGCCCCTGCCACCTCGTTCTGTCTGACGGACTGACGCCATGGCCGGAATGGCATTTATTTTCCAGAACTGCTCCCGGCGCATTTTCTTCTCTGTTCCAGAACAAGGTCACCTTTGGAATATGCAGTGGGACTTCATCACAGCCCCATCGCGGGATGTGGTTGTTTTAGGGGCTCTTCCTCTGTGGGGTGGGTCAAAGGTCCGGGAAAGGAAGTTCATGACGCCGGGGTCCCGTGTTCTCAAGCGTAGGGTGCGACGGGGCGGGGTTCACACTCCTAACGTCCTGCCTGGTTCTGAGCTCCCGTCAGGAACATCAAACCCACATATCTGTTTTCCTGGAGGTTCCTGGGAATTCGTTTCTTTATCAAAAAGTCACCCAGAACATCACAACAAAGCTCACATCTTCGGCCTGAATCACCTTAAAGAAAGCACGCTATCTTCTTAAGTATCCTATTGATTTATGGGTTTCTCATCATTACCTTTGTTTCTTATTTTGCTGCAGAACCCAATGTAAGAGTTGATTCCTTCATCGAAGGAACATGAAAAGAATATGTTTCCATCACTGTTAAAATTTTGATTGTTATTCGAAAACAAGAACCCATTAGGTGTTTCGCAGCCTACAATACTTATCTTTTGATATTTGGATATCTGTATTTGTTGTATGTTGATCAATCCTTATGATTTTTTTTTTTTAAAAACATCATTGAATTGGATTAATTTTTGGTCGTTAAGCCCCGGATTATGTAAATATCTATCGCGGTTTAACAGTGACGGGTGAATGGGGCCGACAAGATGTATGACGTGTAGAGAAGGGAAGCGGCTACTACACAGAGAGACAGAATGACGGGGATTGATGAATCTCGCCGGCATCTCTGCTGAGTTATTTTTACGCAGAAGACAGTGAGTAAGACTTAAGAGTGAGCAAGCAATCCTATTTATAGAAAGCCGGCTTTACATGCAGCGGCTGAGCGAGGAAAGAAAGAACTGAAAACGCGAGAGATCGCCTCCACACTACACGCTGGTTTCCCCTGACTTCCCGGCACCTTACAGAATTTCCAGGGGCGGAAAAAAAAAAGCATAGCGACTCTTGCCGAAATATTGAGAGAGCACTTTGACTCTGCAGAACATTCTAGAGGGGTTTAAGTCCGCATCGGTCTTGGGTGGCAGGGGACGGCAGGGAGCCAATATGTATGTTATTTGAAAACTGTACCGGGGGAAGGGAGGATTTCGAATTCGCGGCGCTGAGACAGGCATTTATCTGACGATGTGTTGTTTTTCTGGCAGGCGTTTAAGAGCAGAGATGGGGGGGCAGAAGCCACGCGCGTGTTCATAGCAAGAGCGATTGCTGGGCGAAGCTTTCCCATGTGGGGTTGTCGTGATCATGGCAGCTCCCTCGGTGTTAACCGGATATTAAATTCCGGACATTCAGATTGTGGTCTATGCTCTTCTCATTGGTTGTTCATGTGGGGCAGGTGATGTCACCACCGGCTGACATAAATGTTACCAGACAAAGAAAAAAGAACACGGATAATAACCGGTCTGTAGTTAACCCGAGTCATTTGCAATAATTTGCTCTTAAAATAGTCTCCTTCGTAGGACTGTGTCTGTTCCTCGCTAACATTTGGTTTTTCTAGTTCCAAGTGGGCTGCATTTTCTATTAAGAGTGAATTTGTGTGGAAATACTGCTGGTTTATAGGTTGGAAATCTGGACGAAAGCCAGTCCTGACCTACCCCCAGCATGGTGCTGTGACAAGCATTTGCCTTTTACTGTATGAAGAACCGTCTGTGGAATGGGTCGTTTAGTAGTCATTCTTCCTAGACTGGGGCATGGGCATGTTCGATAAGGTGGCAGAAAGAGATTTTAACTCACGAATTACCAGTGTGATTCATATGAGCCTTGCCTCTTTTAATATTAAAATGAGGAACCAGGAAATAATTTTAAGCTTGGTTTTACACAGAATTTAAGCAATTCTTCTTGTCCACTGTGCGTAAATACAGTGAAAATTTATAGTTCTTTGTAGATAGCCAGACTCTCAAATTACTGGATGCTTTTGCCAAACAACGGTGGCGATGACTTCCCCAGTGGAGCTTGATGGCCTCAGAGGCCCCGGGTGTCTTCTGCAGCGTTGTGGGACCGCCACAGTGAGCGCATTGAGCTGGGGTTAGGACCAGCTGACTGAGTCCCCTCGGGTAGACAGGATGCCACATCCTGAGGGGCCATGCCATTTGAAATGGCCGATGGCAGTAGAGACCTTTACCACTGATCCCTTCTTATTCTGAGTAAAGCATCGCTGTTCTCATGAGTCCTGTTTTTACACTCATCTCACGAACTTTCTACTCTTCTATCATAGGGCACAGTCTGAAGGTAATTAGAGCCACTGCAGTTCTATGTGATTTTTAATTTTATCCCCTTGCCCCCCCCCACCCTTTTCCTCTGTAAAGGACCAGAGCTGTGTTGTGGAAATTTTGGGGCAAACATTCTTTCTCATCAGAGAAACTGCAGATTCTGATCTTCTCTCTGCAGTACCCCAGTGTGGCAGGATTTGGTCTTGGGTTCCCATAGGACACAGAAAACCCCAAACCCCAGTCTGCGTAATTACAGGGTTTATTTCTTCGTATCAGCTGTAAGCATTTTTAGTAACTGATTTGTAGCTGCCGGGGTGGGAATAAAAATGCTTCGTGGTGCCGAACGTGAGGCCGCGGGGATGAGCGGGGACCCCCGTCAGCGACTGCTCCTGCTCCTGGGATGGGCACCTCGACAGCGCGGAGAGGGTGCTGTGACCATTTTAGCGCCCCCAGGGGGACCTCGTCATTGCCGGTTCCTGCGAAAGGCGGCCATGTGTCTAGTCTGTTGGCCGGTGAAAAGGAAATTTTGTAAAAAAAAAAATGTGAAACGCTCTTTGAAGAACAGAATTTTTTTTTTCATGAATTATTCAGGTTGGTACAACCCAAGCGAGTGGTCTCCGCCTGGAACCTTGACCTGGCGGCTACTTCCCAGACCTGGGCCTGCGTGCGATGACTCACCCGGATCGATAGCCCTTAAATCTTTGGTGGCCCCCGTTTCACACGCGATAGGCTGGACGGATATTTATGCAGAAACCCAGGTAGACCGATTTCAGCCTCGAGGCGATCTTGACATTGGTTTTGGGTAATTGCTCTCATCAGCAGGCGGTTCAGGTGTGCCTCATGGGATCCCCTGTCACCAGCTGCTGGGGACCCTCCCTCTCCCACCCACCCGCCTTGCCCCATCGCCCACTGCTGAGGATGGGAGGGTGATGACATGCTGTCGGCTTCTGTACTATCGGGGCCCGCGCCAGCCCCCCTCTGCACAGCAGGGCCGCGGGGGCGCAGGAAGCCGGGTGCGGGCCGCCTCCGGGCCACAGTCCGAGGCCGCCTCGAGCCCTGCTCTAGTTTACGTGCCTCTGTCTGGACCTTCCCGGGTGAGGACCAGCTCCCAGGTGGGCCGGGTCAGAGGGAGAAGTTACGGACATTGTCTAGGGAGCTTTTCCGCTCCCGCGCCCCCCGCCCCACTCCCGTTGGAGATTCCGATGCCTGCACTGTCAGGTCTGATTCGGATGTGGACCTCCGTCACCTTCTCCCCGGTCTGATTCGGATGTGGACCTTCGTCACCTTCTCCTTACCCTGACAGCGGCCTCTCCACTTGACGCTTTGTAAGGCCCCCGGATCGTGTGTGTAGTTTGTTACGTGATTTCTCAGCTCTGACTACGGACAAGTCTGGCTCTGCAGCTCCGGGGCACGCATGGCCCAGGTGTCCGCGTTACCGTTCCCAGCCAGGTGGCCCATGACTCACCTGTGCAATAACATCCACTCAGAAAGGGTCGGCCCGGCCCCTGTCTGAGGTAGACGTCAGACGCTAGCCAGAAAGTCAACCCAATAAAGTTTTGAGTGGCCCCCAAAGCACTATTAGGCAGCTCTGCATTGAGTAGTGATTTATTTGGGTTTTGTATGTGTGAGGTCAGGCAGATTTGGGGAGAGTTGGCAATAGGGCCTGGTAACAGGGAAGACCCTGAGTGGGGAGAGGGGGCTTACACTAGGGGCACCTCTAATTTGGAAGCTAGTAGCTTGAGAATCATTTACATACATATTGGCATCTAAACAAATAAGTGTATATAGGTAGGTGTGTGTGTGTGTGTGTGTGTGAGTGTGTGTCATTTTTTAGATTGTCGCGGCATCTTTGACTCCCAGGTTAATCGCTAGCTAGTGGACTGGATTCCGTCGTGTGTTCTCACGTGGACCCCTTTGCTATCAGCCCTGTCCTGGCGGAGAAGCCCTTTGCAACTTAAACGAGGCCACATGGCTCCAAGCTGGAGGGCGACGGTGGGAAACCGTTTGGGTCCCTGTGTTGCGTGAGCTTAAGAGACGAGCTCGGGCAGATGAGACAGGACAGGAAACGCGAAGGGTTTGCAGCCCGAGGCGCGCTTCGACGCCCCGGCTTCTGCAGACGGGCCTTGGCTCACATCGAGGCGCGAGCTCCTCACGTCGCCGCATCCTAGGTGACTGGCGGTCATTTGCTCTTTTAGATTTTCTTGGCCTCTGCTCCCTTCTGGTAGGCGAATGACCCCCAGTTCACCGCTTCTATCACACTAAGCATGTGCCGTGAAAAGAGAAAGTGGTGTGTAAGGACATATGTGCGTTTTAAACCCTGTCGCATATATGATAAAATTGAGGACGGTTATTAGTGGCAGAACGAGCCTTTCAAAACACCGTGTCCTTGATTTTTGAACTAAAATAGACTCGAATGTGTGCTGCGGAGAGGCCTAAATTCAGAACCTTAAAAATAATCATTTCGTGTCCTGAGATCTTATTTTAGATCCTATTAAAAATAACTTCTCCTCCTGGCATCTTAAACAAGTTTGCTGTTATAAGGCTTCGGAGGTCTTATTGTGATTGACGATGGGCATTATCTTTCTGGGCGGCGGTTTCGGTTTTTAGCTTTAGGAGAAAATGGCACAGAAGGCCTTGCAGGCCAGAGAAACGTGGCTTCTGCTTTCTCGTGAGTACACGAGTTGGAGAGGCGCAGTTTCTCTGCAGTGGCCCCCACAGCCGCGTCCCTCGCAAAGCGGGGGAGGACGCCGTGTCGAGCAGTCACAGGCTCTTCCAAGGGACTTTGCAGAAGAGAAGAAGGCGCCCGCTGAAAGTAGCTCCCGACCCGTCTCTGATTCAGTCCCCACGGCCTCCCCACCACCGCGCGGACTGCCCCCTTTTAAATTTCCAGCAGAGCAGGCCTACGTGTTTCCATCACCACGTCCGGCAACCTGGGACGGACCCGTGGGTCATCGCAAATGCTCCAACTCGTCCCTTAGAAGACATGAGAATGAGCGAAGGCGTGCCCCAGGCTTACGATTAGAACAGACCGCCCTGACCCGCAGCGAATATTTACCACGTACCTTACTTCATCAGGGCTGAGCGTTTTCCCTTAGGCCCGTAAGCGTGGATGTCAGCAGGCGCTGTCGTGCTGACGGCCGAGGCGCGGGGCGCGGCGTCTGCGGGAAACCGAGGGGCTTGCGGGCCGCGGTCTCTCGTCATCGGCATCGTTCGCATCTTTCTCTCCTTCCTTGGAACCTGGGAGCTAAACTCAGGGCCGAGGTGCACACAGCGAGAGCGCAGACAGGGACGATTCCCTGGGGTCTGAGGCCTCCGCCGCTTCTAGGAAGTCTCCGCCGTTGGCTGTGTCCCTCTCGAGGTCTCCGAATGGGGAGAAGGGGTATTTAATTATTTTTTTTCCTGAAGTGCAGAAGCTTGGGTGACGTGGGGTATTATAACGCTCTAAAGAGAGCCACGAGATGTACAGCAAATTTAGCGAAACTCTATGGAACTTACTTTAGGCTTATTATTTTTGGCAGGTATTTGAGGCTTATTATTGTTTTTGACAGGTGGGAAGAAAAGACTCCTCCCCTCTTTTTATGACTTGATCATTAAAAAAAAAAAAAAGGATGCTCCCGATAGATTTTTCTTCAGTTAAGTCAGTGGTTATAACCAAGAGCGGTTTCACTCCCAGGGGACGTTGGGCGACATGTGGAAAGATTTTTAGTTGTCACGATTCCGGGGAGGAGAGACAGTGACTGGCACCTAGTGGTCGGAGGCCAGGGGTGCATCTCAGCATCCCACGGTTCTGAGAACAGCGCCCGTGACAAACCGTTATTTGGTCCAAAGCGTCGATCGTGCCGAAGTCGAGAAACGCTCCGTCGAAGAATGTGTTCAGAGCCTCGTCGCCCCAATGTGTTATCAGTGTTACGCTTTTCCGGGGACGCTAGATCGATCTTGGGGAGGCAGCAAGAGGGAAGACGTTCTGAATCTCACTCATACGTCCTTCGGCTGCAGAAATCGCAGCTAGAAATGCTTGTCGTTGATCAAACTCTATTTGCAATTTTCTTTTTTTCATGAATAAAAAGAAAAAAAACAAACCAAATCTGTGTCCCTTCTCCTCAGTTACTAAGAACACAAATGCCAAGGTCTTCCTGGGTTCCTGGAGCCGCTTTCCCCAGGTGATTATGTTAATGGGTTTTAGATCAGGTGGTTAAATGATGATTTGACTAATCCCTGTGCTAAATGCTCTCGCTGTATTTTCTCCCTCCTGGCTACCTGGTGTCGGAAACACACTGCTCCGCGGGCTGGCACAGGCCTGTTCTTCCTGCAGACGTGGGTTTCTGTTTGCAAATCCTCTCTGTTGCCCAGGAGAAGGAAGCCGGGTATTTTTGTAACCTGTTCTCCCGGGCAAAGGCTGGACGGTAGAGGCCTCTGGGAAATGTGGAACCCAGGTGGAAAGCCGTGAGATTCAGAGAGAGGCTGGACGAGGAAGGAGCGGCCTCCGGGGGAGGAAGCTCAGTGCCCCACGTCCCCCCAAGCCTGTTTCTCTGGGAGAGGGACCTTCCTGTTTGCATTCCTGTCACTCTGAGAGTCACTGTCACGTACATGAGCATGAGCTGCTTGTGTCGGGAGGGGGCGGGGCAGCTGGGGTCCTGGGGTCCTGGAGAGGTGCTCTGTGTTTGTCGCAAGCCGTGTATCTTCTGAACAACGTAGCCCATCATTCTGCTTTTGTTTCTGTGGGGTTCGAATAGCATGGCCGAGGGCCTGGGTGTCCGTCACCGTTCTCATTTACTGAGTTCGCTTTTCCAGGCCGGTGCTCCAGTCCAGGTGATCTCGAGGTTTGTTGAGTTCAGATGCCGAGGAAATGCTTTCTGATTACGAAAGGTGAGCGTGTGTGGGCAAGAATGTGGGACGATACTGGCGGCCGCGTGGCCGGAAATGGGTTTCCGCCCTTCCCCCGGCGGTTACCGTGGGTCACCGCGTAGCTCGCCCGGCTTGGCGGTGATCCGGCTTTTCGCTCCACCCGTCGCTCTTTCCACCCTCCACGCTAGCATCGTGCATAGCTGCTTACCAGAAACGTGCCGAGGATATGCATGGATTTCTCCCTTTTCCCCAGGCCGTGGCTGCGTTTCGATCTATGGCGGTGCGGACGGGCTTTCTGTCTTTAGTCTCTCCTCATCGTTTTCATCTTTCCTCTCTCACTGGAACTTTAGGGGTCTTTCATGTAAGAATGGGCAGCAAATGAAACCATATATTCCTGCTCCCACGCACCTCATCCTAAGAACTGCTGGTCCCCCCCAAGCGAAGGTAATAGAGGGAGGAGCTGTCTGCCTGGATTCTCTCCCCACTCCGAAAATCGTGCGATGTCATCTGTAGGGATGAAAACCGCTTGGCTTTCTTTGAAGAAAGAAATCCTGCTTGCACTCCTTACCATAAAAAAATAAAAGGGTGAGAGTAAAAAGCAAATTCACATTTATGGGGTGTCCACAGTGCGTGGGCGCTTGGCTCACCATACTGCATGCTCTGGTTGTTATTATAATAATAGTGATGAGAATGTCAGCGGTAATGGCTGCCACCATTGATTGCTGGTTGTGAGGAGCCCCTTCAAGTGCTTATAGTATTTCCTGTAACGCTGGAGCCGGGAGGTTGGCAGTATCGTCATCACCTCTGCAACTAAGGTGAGGCTAAGTGATGTGTGATCTGTCACTCAGCTATTTGCTGGGAGAACGAGGCCTAGGCCCTCCTCCGTCTACAGACCCACTCCTCTCTCGGGCCTCCCTTCATCCTCAGACCGTTTAATCTCAGTTTTACAGATTAGGAGGCCAGGGCTTTGTGGTCAAGCGGGAGCTATGAGTCAAGGGCTTTTTTTTTTTTTTTTCTCTTCATAGCGTGAGGGCCCCCAAACCTTTCAAGCGAAGCCACATGGATTCATTCAACGTCTTTCAAATTTGAACGTGATTATGGTAAATTTGCTTCAAAGGTGGGCGAGAAAGACCTGTTTCGAGAGAGTGGAGTATCGATTTTTATGAATTAGTGTATAAACAGGCAAGATTCATTTACCTTTCCTTGTCGACCCCATTCACTTCCTGGAGTCAGTCAGGTGAGGCAGAGACAGTGAATTAACTTGTATCCGTTCCAGTTGTTGGACTATGTTGTGATAGTGCGTCCTATTGTTAGTGTGCTCGAGAGTGACGTTGCAGCAGTGGTGACATTTATATCGCGTCCACGTCCCGTGATGGGATCCTTTCTAAGCCCGAAGTTCAAGTTACCTCTCTTTCTTTAAGTATACTTAAAAACCTTTCCTTTGTTCTGAACTGACCATCGATTTTTCTCAAAGCCAGAATATTAGAATAAAAATATTTTTCGAAATTAGTAATCGGAGACTGAAATTGAATGTGAGTGTTGCACCGGTCAGGGCTTTTACGAAAAAAAGACACCAGTCGGTTTCGTTGGTACGAGTCCAAATCTCACCACCGCCGCTGACTTATTTTACGGTGGTGTCCACGCACACGTATCAGGAAGAGTTTAGACAATCCTACCTGGAAAGTCTCACCGACGGAACCCGAATGAAAGTTTTCATCATCAGTAAGATAATATGTGTGAGCATGTGCGTGTGCGAGCGTGAGTGTGAGCACACACATATGAGCGTGCTGTGGTGACATTCTTATTGTTCTCCGACATTTAGTTAACTTTCACACCGGTTGCTCGCACGCGACCCTTTTGCCTTCCGTGGAGTAGAGGATGCGCCATTGTCCAGATGGGATGAAAAGAGCCCAGCTCTGTCCGCGCTCAGAGCTGGAACGGCCGAGCTTCCCTTAGCTGGTGGCTGCACGGTGGCAGAGCTCAGTCGGTTGTCCCGGCGGCTTCCTCCCCTGCACGCGCTGCCTGGGGCTCGCTAGGGTGAGGCTCCGATGGAGTCATGCACTGGGTGCCCCGCTGGACCCCTATCCCGGAAGTCGCCTTCATTCCTGTCCAATCGGCCATATCATGGACGTTCGTGTGTGTCCCCACAGAGGGCCTGACTGCAGAGATACTAAAATACATCTAGTGTCCTTGCTACTGGCCAAGCAGCCTGGAGCTTAGGGCTGTGATAACGCCTACAGAGTCACCTTTTAGTGGAGTCATGAATGAGCCTATTTATAATAATCGCTAATTCTTATTGAGCTCTTGCTCTGAGCCAGAACCAGGGCTCAGTGCTTTATTGTATCATCTCATTTAACGCTCAAACAAGCCTTTGAGATATTGACTCCTGCGATCCTCATTTTATACTTGAGCGGAATCAAGGCTTAGGATGGTGAAGTGACTTCTCTAAAGTTATACGTGCAGCTGGTAGGGAGGGACTTGAACCTGGACAGTCCAGCTCCAGGACTGCACTGGACCATCAGGTTACCCTCATCAGTTAACGAGCTGCTGATATTTGGTCCGGTCCTGGGCTCACTCGGTATTTTATGTGGCAGTTCTTGCCCGGAGACCTGGAGGCATCAGTTATGCTGGGGGTGGGGGGTCGGGCCGGGCTGGGGAGCAAGCATCGCTCTCTGTAGTTTCCTGAGGAAAGACCCTTGAGAAGTGAGGCCTCATGGGCACAGTTTAGGACTTTCGGAGTTTGCTTGTTTTAATCACAACGTTTCAGGAATCTCCGCTCATTTCTGAGGTGGGATGCTTAGTCACCGAAATCCCGCCACGCCCGTGGTACCCGTCCCGTGCTGGCGACACACGTCCCCTCCACTTTCTGACATGCGGCAGTGCCCCTTGTCTTTCCATATTTATCTCCACGGCGTTTGGAGTAAACATCCACGCCCCCGAATGTCGGCGGACAGCGCTCGGGGGCTACGACCCGTAGTGATCTCGGAACCTCGTCCGGTGCATCGCGTGCCGCTGGCATTGCCGCACGCCTTCCCCCCAACATGCTTCTGCCCCGACCTCTTGCACCGGGCGCTGACGGCTACGCCGAGTCCCCGCGTGTCAGGGACCGCAGACCTCAGGACACACCGGCCACCGCAAAGGAGCCGCCGAACCGGACCGCAGACGCACCGCGCGCACCGCCATTGGGATCGGCCTCCCCTGAGGTCGCGACCTCACTCCCCAGCTGAGCCCTTAGCTCCGCCCTGTCCCTCAGGGCTGCCCCAGCGGCTCCCCGTTTCTGCGGAAAGGCAACATCACGCCTTCTCCTTCCTCCTCACACCCCACACTCGCCTTTCCAGACTCTCCACCGATGACCTCGCTTCTCTAACCAGGAACCCCAGAGAATCAAATGAGCTATTGGGGAGACCCCCTCGCCCCTCAGCACTCTCAGTTTATCCCTCCGTCAAGGTCTTGCCCCATTGTACTTGTTTCTTTTCATGCTGCTGGTGAGGGAGGGGTTCAGGTGTGGAGCGGACTGGCCACCGACACCTGACATCAGACAGTGAGATGCACAGCAGGTGTCTGGTCACATACACTCACAGCCCGGGGGAGGGCAGTGGCCACGTCATTCAGGGCCACATGGGGTTACAGTTGGAATGGAGTGGACAACCAGGAGGGGGGAGGTGACAGGGTCTGGTGACCAGACGGCGGGGAAGCCTCCGGTTCCCGCGGGAGTATGTAATGGTCTCGTTTGAATAGTTTCACAAGTCTGCAGGCTGGCAGGGTGGGAACCGACACCCGCTGCTCGGGGATAAGCAGGAACCCTGCCCGGTCCCTTGGAGAGTCATCTGGCTAGGGGACTTCCCGTGGGGGGCAGAAAACCAGTGGCTGGGCCAGGCGAGGCCCTTCCGATTTTGTCAGATGTCGAGGCGACACTCGGTATCGAGCCTTGACCCCAGGTGCTGCACCAGGACACCCCTGTCCCCTCCTCCCCCTGCAGCAGAAGCAAAGGCCTGTCCCCGCTGAAGATGGAATGCTCCGCGTGAGTCCAGAATTCCAGCACCGCCTGTCCCCTCGAGGACTTGGCCTTGGGATTTATTACGGGTCCTCTGGTTCTCCCGTCTCCGGGTAGCATACGAGGACGATGTCCTCTGTCCTGCGAGCACACAAACATGTGCTAACGAGCAAAGCCTCCCCCTCCCGCCGCCCCCTCTCTTACGTCTTCGTAGCAAAGCCGCCGGGAAGAGCCACGCGTACTGTGCTTCTCCAGCCGACCGAGGCGAAGGGTCCGTTTCTCGGTTTCCGGTGTCTCGCAGGTTGACGTGAGGTCCTGGCACACAGGATCCACATGCCACTCACTGCGTGGGTTCAGCGCGGCTCGGAGGTGAGAGCAGGGGCCACTGACCACACCGGCGGATGTCCACGGCATCGCGACTCCGTATGGGGCGCTCGCTTTTCTGCTTCACCTCTCGGGCTCTCGTAAATGCGCTCTGTTCTGCGTCTCCTTCACGACTCCGTTGAACCTGCTTTTGTCGTCACCACTGGTGACCTCCACGATTCTGGTCTTCATCTCGCCTGACCTCGCAGCGGCTCTCGACAGAGCAGGTCACTCTTTTCTTCTTGAAACGCCTCCCCGGCGTCCCGGGCACCGCTCACACCCTGGGTCTCCATCCCGGCTCACCGGTTTCTCCTCGTCGTCTTTGCCAACATCTCTCCAGTCGGACCCTCGGTGATGCAGAGCCTCGGGGCTCAGTCCCCGGCCCTCCTGTTCCCCCCTCTTCCCCTCTCCTCTCCTTCCTTTCCCATCTGCACTTAGTCTCTATGCGATTTAATTTAGGCTGAGGTGCTGAATACATGTGCATGCTGCTGGCTCCCACAGTCACATCTCTATCCTCGACTTTGCCTCTGAACTTGCGTTCGGGCCCTCGAATCCAGCTGCTTGCTCAACATCTCCCCTTAGCAATATTATAGGCATCTCAAACTCTAGCCTGTCTACGCCGATCTCCTGGGTATCTCTCCCCGCATCTGCTTCCACCCCAGGAACTTGGCGTGAGCGTTGAGCATCACTTCATCCAGTGCCCGGGGCGGAAGCTCTGTGGTCCTCCTGGACCGCTCTCTTTCCTTCCATCTTGCGTGCAGACCGCCCGCACACCCCGCGGCCTCCCCTTCGAGGACAGGGCCCTCTCCCTCTGCTACGTGAATTCGCGCTGTCTTCCTCAGTGCCTGGTCTCCGCTGTAGCCCGCCACCTGGTCTCACCACTTCCAGCAGCCAGAGGGACCTGCTTAAGCTGTGAACCAGCCCTTGTCGGTCCTCTGCTCAGAGCCTGCAGGGCTGTCCCATGATTCCTAATCACCCCAACAGACTTAAGAGAACCCAGACGCCTGCGCGGTCCAGACCCGGCTTCGGCTGGCGGAGCCCTGCGTCCTCGCCTGGCCTCGCGGGCCCTGTGGCTGTTTCCCCGACGTGCTGAGCTTGCCGGCCCGGCAGCTCTCTGTTCACGTGTTCTCGTCCCGGAGTGCCACGCTCCCCCTTTTCACTCCGTTCCGTTCTCTGCCCGAATGTCACCCCCTAAGACAGGGCTCCCAAGAGCACGTGATCTGGGAGACAGTGGCCTCCTGTACAACTCTGTTCCTCCTCACCGTGCTTCGTGCTTCCTTGCCGTAGCGGCGGGTGCCTGGATCCCAGACGCGTTTGCTTCTCGCCTGTCTGTTCCGCCTGCCTGCCGCGCTCATCTCTGCACGTCAAGCAGCTGGAAGGGTCACTTAGGACTTCGGGTGCCCCGTAAGTGCTGGCCGATTGGGTGACTGAATCACAGGGCTGTGGGGAGGCGGGTAACTGATGGGCCGGATGCCGTCGCTCTAGGATCCTGTTTTGTGCCGTACTTTTCCTGATGGGCGACAGCATCTCTCCATGCACCAGGAGTTTCTCCATGTGAAAGATCTGGACATGTATATTGATCAAAAGGTCAATGAGCATTATGCACTGGAATTTCCCATTCTGACCCATTCCTAGAAGCATAACAATAAAAATACCTCAATTTAAAAAAACTTGGTTGAATATCTATGTAGTTAAAGAAATGTTGTGCACATTTTGGGAAACACAAGGATATTTGGCTCAGCAACTTTCTAACAAATGTTTATTGAGCATCTGTCTCATGCACTAAACCACAAGCAGGGATTTTGTGTGGCCATCACCGTATCCTCAGATACCAGAACAGGGCCGGACACGCCGATTGCTCTGTAAACATTTGCTGAATGCATAAATGAGGGGAGATCATGCTACTGAGGACTGTTCAAGAAATAAGATCATTCCCTCCTTTATAGGTCATGGCAAAGCCTCAAGGAAGATAGGACAAGCTCCCGGCCGCACGAAGGCCGGAAATGGTAGTGGCTGCCATGTTGGATACACAGAAAAGGTTCTGCAGTGTTTGAAGGAGACACAGCTTCTGGTTAGCCGATTAAAAGGGGCTTCGAGGAGAAGGAGGGTTCAAAACTTGCCTTTTAAGGATGTCTGTGTTTTTGACGGGACAGGGTGGGTGGTGAAGGGATTGGCAGGAGGGCAGGTGAGAAGCAGGGATGTCCCAGATGTGTGTGGGGGGGCACACCTAGAAATGGGACCGAGAGCAGAATATGGAGGTTCGAATTCAAATTCCAGTGCTAATTTCATTTGAATTTCAGGTTTCTGTGTTCAGAGCGTAATCTCGGAGTCACGTGGTGCCGAGGAATGCCAGCCGGGGGGAGAGAGCTGATGGGTGGGTGACCCGGTGCGGGAAGGGTGCTGCAGGAAGGAGGCGGTCTGCCACTCGGGCGGCAGTGGGTGGCGGGGATGAGGGCGGGGTGAAGAGGGAGCTCAGCGGGGAAAATCCAAGCTCGACTGCTAGTAAAGTCAGGTCTAGATGCCCCCACGAGAGCACCCCATGCCGTGGATTCACTGGGAGGCGGGAGGCACGAATAGGTCGGTAGCCTTAGGTGCTTAATTATTACCTACGCTGCTACGTATTTTTTTTGACTCTGTGAAATTGGCCGGCCGCAAACTGTGTGACAGAATGGAACCCTCAGTGGGGGAGGGGGCGGGGGTTAGCCCCAGGGAAAAGCCATCCTGTGATTCAGTCATCACAGCCTGGCCCGAGAGATGCTGAAAGCTGGGCTGTGGTCGGTGCAGATCAGAGGGCACACCCCGAGGGATAACCAGTCCACTCCCGTCTCAGAACGATCAACCCTTTTCACGTCTTCTAGTTTTCATATTTCTCTGGAAACTAAAGCATGCAAACACCGATAGGGAGTTTGGGTTAAGGTTCCACTGCGGCACTCACCGTCTATCATTCTCTAGAGAATTGATTTAAATTTTGGTTCCCTTGGATATGAACCCGTTTGGGTTACAGGTCACCAGAGAGGGAAAGGTTCATCACATGAAAATTTATAATTTTGGTCATGCAAAGTAACTAAATTATCCTCAAGATACTCCAGTTTAAAACGTCACCTCCCAAACATTCATGTTCTTTTTTTTTTAGGCACTGTTCTCCATAGAAATCTATGGCATCATTAAAAAATATATATAAGTTAAAAACATTTATTCCATGTTGTGAGTTTCCAAAGTGTTTCTGCTCTCAAAATGAGCAGAAATCAACTTATTACAATTTCAACCTCAAAATACTGCACAATCCAGTTCATAGTCCACATTCATGGCCTCGTTTCGTGTTATGTGACTTACATGGTTTCTTTTATGATTTATTTTTTCATTTCTTTCTTTGTCTTTCTTTCTCCTCTCGCCTTCCATACTTGTTCATGCACACAATCTATGTGTCCTTAGATTAAGCATTATTTCTTATAAGAAGTTATTAAAAACTCTATTTACTGACAAAGAGTTGCATTTTCTGGAAAACCGAAACCTGTGATAAGGAGCAAAACAGACTGTGATGAACGGGCTTAACCTAAAATGGCCGATCGTCTGTAACAGAATATTGCTGATATTACTAATGACCGATTAGGAAACCAACAGAAACTCACGGGCAGGCGTTCTCAGAAGGAGAATGTTTCTTAATTAATCTGAAAATATTTATCATGCTTGCCATATGCCCTTGGGGAATACGGAATAAGGTAAGAAAAGTGTAAAGACGATTTCTGCCCTTCAAGAGTTGGCCATTTCGCTGTGAAATCACGGCATAAACAAGTACGGCGGAGCAAGATCTTTTCAAACCGAGGTGTTATAACCTAGTAAAATAAGGGAACAAGCTGGGTATTCCTATTTAGTCAGATTAAAAACTTAGTTGCTTGTGGTTCAGAAAAGACATTACATTTACAGGTGGGGCGAGAGCAAGCTTTGCTAGCTGGTCAGGGAAGGCGTCAGCAGAGTCCTACAAGGCCTGGGTCAGTGCTGGATGGCAATTCGAGAAGTGGGCGGGGTGTTGACAGCAGGGCGTGTGTGTGCGCGGGTGTGTGTGTGCGCGTGTGTGTTTGTGCGTGCATGTGCATGAGTGAGCAATGTGCACGTGGGGTGCAGGCTTGGAAGTTGAGGTGAGTACTGTGAATCTGGAGACTAATCCACGGGTCTGTAGGGGGCTGAGGAGCAAAATGTAGGCAGCAGCAAGAAGCTTTCGAGGGCTCTCGGAGCGAGGCCGTGTGGGGGAAATCCAGTTGCACATTGGAGCGTGGCGTTTAGAAGCGGAAGCACTTCTGTGGCATTCGCACTGCGGCAAACAGCAGGTGTAGCGGGGACAGTGATCACAGCTGTTTCAAACCCCAGCACTGGCTCTAGGTTTTTATAACCTGGAAAGTAGAGGGTTGTAGTCTATGGCAGGAGAAGACGAATGGAAGAAACACAATGGGAACAACCCAGCGAGTTACCAATGAAGAGATTTACGAAAGGTGAAACCGATGGCTCTCATCCTTCCGGTGGCAGCCGTGCATGAGGATTCCGTAATGCTCTAAAGCGTGCTGCACGAACCCCGATGCCCGTTCACGCGGGGAGGTCCACCTCGCAGGTAGAGTGGGCAAGGGTGACATCTGTGCTCAGATGGGTTGACCTGAAGAGGGTCCTCATCACCCTCCAGGGGACATGTCAGGAAAATACAGATTTTTAATTATTAATCGAAGTTACGACCTAGTCCAATTTAATCTTACCCGAGACATTCGCCTTAATCCTTTTAGTAAGCGAGCAAGAATTATATCTTAGTTCTCTGACTTCTAAACACATGCTGTCTTTTGGCTTTCCTATCCATCACATCTGTAAGTCCAAGCAATTTGCAACTGTTTTCTTTTCTATAAAGTAGACTTATGTGTCTTATTTCACATATTCCTTCTTAAGAGGAGAGAGAGAGAGAGAGTGAGAGAGAGAGAGAGAGAGAGAGAGAGAGAGAGAGAGAGTGTGTGTGTTTAAATGTCTACCATGGTGACACCTCGAATGGCTGCTTTGGAAAAATATTCTAGAAGTGGTATAAAGGAATGATGGAAAGTGGAAACACCTGAAGGAGAAAACTAAGCGAGGACATGGCTGTGATAACCAAGGACATGAGGAGAGGACCCCTGGATCGAGTAGATTACGGCAAGAGAGATAAAAGGATAAAATAAAAAATGTCCCAACCTCAAGGTAGAATGTTAAAAGTCAAAAATGAGAACGTGACAAAATCAAAATGGCGGAGATGTTTCAAGAAATCGGAAGAAATCTGTTTGCCATGGTTTGGTAAAGATAACGTGGTAAATTACCAGATATTCGATAGTAGATTTTAAAGCAAGTCACTGAGTTAAGGGCATACTAAAATATGATCTAGTATTATATGCTTGAGAAGTTATTGCTCAATAAAGACATTAATGCCCATATCACACTCAAACCTGGGCTCCCTGATGTTCATGCTGGCGTAGGGCCCAGAGGGAGTTGGGTCCCGCCACGCCCCAAAGACCCTCCCTCTTCATCTTCACTCAGGACTGCGGAGTTCAGCTTGAAGATAATATGCGTTTATGGCTCTGAGTTTTTACCCAAGTGGCTTTTCTATTTCTGGTCCCATGGAGGAAGCCTTCACTTGTGCGTCCCCACTCAAGTTTTCTTCTTCCCCAAATATTCGCCCGCCCACCCCTTCCCATTCATTCACCCCATACCCTACTTTTCCAGGCTTCAGGCCTCAGAGCCCTGGAGCATGGGCTGGCAGAGATGAAAGGTGGCTGTCGTGGGCAACCACCTGTCACACTTGGGTTTGTGCGACGAGAGGGGAGGGAGGACACCGTGTGATGAGGATGAAGTGCGGGCGCAGCCCAAGCCAACCTGCCTCCCAGCTCTAGGGATTTACGTCACTCCCGATGCACGGACGGGAGCGATGTTAGAAGGAACGAGAAGGTGAAGTATGAGTCGTGGCGAGTCAATAATCGCGTGTGGTATGGCACGATCCGTCCTCAGAGGCTGGCCCGCGATGGTCTCCTTGGCAACTGAGATGGGTTTCTTATGCCAGAAGTTGGTGAGGGTCAGTGGTCACGTGGCATTAGCTCTGTGTCCCTGATTCATGGTGCGATGAGCGTTAAATGCAGCTGCAGAGGAAGCGCGCACAGCCAGTGACTGTGTCCGGTCCCTGCATTTCCCTCCTGGGACTGGGTGTCTTTTGTGACAGTCCCGGGAGATGTTCTGATGACAAGGGCCACCCCTGTTGTCTGGGAGACAGAAAGCACCCGGCCCTGGGTGCAGCCCAGCACGGCGCTGAGGCTTAAGGCGATCTGTGTTCAATTATGGTAAAATGTTAAATTAGCTGAAAGAGAATTTTTCTGGTTACTTGAATCTGCTTTTTGGACTCCATTAATCATTCACTCATTAAATCGTTCACATTAACTCTTTGTCGCTAGTCCTAGAATAGTCAGCTTTTAGGAGCCTTGCCATCCTGTGACTCCTCGTTTAGGTTTTCTTGGACAGTAGTCCCAGGCCACGGAAAAGACCCCAATACAGCCAAGGTACTCGGTGTGGAATGAACAGGCGGCGGAGAAGGCGCCATATACGTACAGCCTGTTCGATCCCAGGGTCTGATTCCTGCCTCCTTCCGTGGGGAATATCACATGTGCACTTCAGCTCTAAATTCTATTTTAAATCTAGAAAAAAACTCGCTCTCATAACATCATCAGTGATTTTAAAGTAATAATTCTTATTCCAAAGAACATGTTTCCTTTTTTGAACATTTATTCCTTCTTTTTTTTCCAGTGGGGTTTGGTTGTTATATAAATTTCTGCTATCTTAGATTTTCTCGTATCTTCAAGAAATGATGTGTTAGAACAAAGCACGTTTTTAACGCCGGCCTTGGTGGGAGTTGGGGAGGCAGGTGTGAAGTAGGGAGTCTATTTCTAGACCTTCGGTTAACTTCGGCTGCTCCCGAGCAAATCGTTCTGCTCACGCCTGGGCAAGGAATGGAAGCCTTATGTGAGTTTGCAGTTAATTTAAAAGGAAAGCCACCCATTTCTCAGGTGGGGGGCTGCGCGTGCGCAGCCCTGCAGAGACAGGCTGCGGCCTGTTTCCGGATGGGGTGACGGGGCGCCTTCATCAGCAGGAGGCTGGCGAGGTGGTGAACTGCACAGCATTACATCCCTGTGCCTCTCCCCCTCCCCCCCCGCCCCATCCTATAAATGATGACAAATTGCCTAGCTGCGAATTTGAAAGTTCCTAAATGGCACTTTTGTCAAAGCCTTTAGAACAAAGTGCTTACTTGTAGAGATTTTTAAGTCTCGGGAGACGGGGCGGAGGGAGCAGGCCTAATTATTATGCATCGTGACACAATGCATTATGCATCACGCTTGCTTTTCTGCTTTTTAAACACTCGTTCTGGGTGATAAGACTGATTTAAATGGACAAACAGAGCGCTCTCCTGCACGTTATTCCTGGGACGTCAGAGTCTTCTTCCAGGGAGTTTCATCGCGCCCCTCACGGAAGCCCCTCAGACATGCATATTTTAATGAGACACTTTAATAATTAGCTTGGAGATAATTGTCAGTCAGGGGAACATAACCTTTTATCAAAGGTGCCTCGAAAGTGGCGTATTCAGCGGAGGAACGCGCGATCCGCCTCGCTCCTTTTCCCTCCCGGCGCTTGCACGGGATAAAACGCTGCAAATGGAGAACAGCGTGAAGAAAGAGGCGAAGTGTGGGTGTGCAAGGGGAAGGCGAAGCTGTCAAACTGTTGAGACAAATGGGGCTCGGAGAATCCTAATTAAACCTGAAATTGCTTAGAAACAGGAAGTATGTATTCCTAATTGTTGGCACCAGGAAAAAAAAATTCTAATTTCCTGCATATCTTTAAGTCAGGATAACCCATTATTTGGCCGTATGCGATTTCGGTCCTTACCGATTGCGTAGGGGAGGGAAGTGAACTTGAACGCCGTGAGATCCACCTGCGATGTTGCGCGAAGGATAAAACGGAAGTTCCCCGAGGAGCAGAGCCGGCGCGTAGGTAGAGATCCTGATTTTAGTTTTCTTCTCCTGGATCTGGTCTGGTTACGTCTTGGGAAAATTTTAGCGTGTTCGAACCCTCAGAAATATTGTCTGAATATTAGAATAATGAATACGAGTGTATATTCTCAAGGCCGAAAGTACGTGTTCTCAAGAAAATAGGTGTGTTCTGAAGCCAATCCTGCTGTATTGCTTAAAAATAACAGCGTGCTGTTTGCTGGGCTAGGACTGGCTCCTGGGGTGGGGGTGGGTGGGGGATGCTGGGGTCTCTGACTGGATTCTCCTCTGTCATTGCACATCTTGAGGTAGATGATCGCACCCACATCCACTTTTTTTTTTTTTTTTAAATTTGAGAGGCAGGCAATGCTACCAGCATCTTGAGCTCTTGAGTTCATCATCGCCCAGGGGGCGGCGCTAAGGGCAAACCGCTACCATCCTACAGCCCTTGCCCGAGCTTCGAACCACACTACCCCTCCCTCCAGAGGGCTTCGGCTTCCGTTTATTTAATATACACGTTTTATACAAGAGCCCCAGCCTTGACTTCTTTTTGCTGCTTTTGACGTTGTTTTCGGGATGGATTGGAAGAAGTGGCAGACTAGGGATTGGGAGCTGGATCTCCTGTTTCTGGTTGAGTCTCTGAACGTGGGACCTTACAGGCTCTCAGCCAGGTGGCCTCATCAGTGCCAGCAGGTATAAGAGTGACAGCGACAGTCCATTGAGCACATTCTGTGTGCCGGGCCCTGTACTGAGCTCTTTGAGTATCATACTTACCTCTCACAGCAAGCCTTCCCTTTGAAGCTCCCTGCCGTCACAGGTGAGCAAGCCGAGTCACAGGAGTCCTGGGAATACTGTTGCACGTCACTAGAGGTGGGTGGTCAGTTTGGACCCAGGCCTCTGACTCAGGACCAGAGTTACGAATCCAGATCTCTGTAGCTGGCTCGCATCACGTACACTGTCAAATCAAATGGTCCCCGTGCATGAAGAAACCTCTACAAAGGAAACGTATCCGGTGACCGCCACACTGCTATCAGTACCATTTTCTCAGGATTCATCTGCAAAACACACAGCATCGCAGCTGCCCTGGAAGACACCGGCGCTCATTGGGTGAAAGAGATTTGATCAGCGTCGGAAAAGTCTGCCTTTTAATTTTTCCAGCAGAGGTCGGTGCCAGCTTTATCCCGGGAGGTAAAGGGACCTACACTTGCTCACGCACGCTGAGTCGGCTCCTGCGTCTTGGTGACGGAACAAGCGGCCTTTGAGGCATTATCTGTGTCAGCCCGGCCTGTCCAGGGGTAGAGTCTGCTGGTGGCAACAAGTGAGCTTCGTTTAGGGGGAAAATAGCCTTATTTGTGGTCGTCTGTCCATTCCCATTCATCCCGAGAAAATTACCAAAGGATGGGTGCGCAAAGGTGGTCCAGGATTACGTTGCTTTAAGATTGCTTTTTTTTTTTTTTTGGCAACTAGAAATAAACAAGATGGCGACAATGTAAAGGCTGAGGTCGGTAACCATAGGTCTCCCCCATCCGGCCCCACACTGCCGGCTGTAGCACCGTCCCCCAACCCCCGCCGCCCCCCGCCCCCCACTCTGTAGCATTCCAGCCCGTCCCTTCGGAAGCAGACCGAGTCACATTCAGAATATTTCCTACGTGGCTCTTCTCAAGGGCTGGTTTCCCTATTTATCTTGAACTGGTAAATTGCCATCGCATTTTTAAACCTTGCAATTGCCTTATGAATTGCTGTTTATTATGAAGAATATGAGATAAATAGGCTTTCGTGATGTTTTCCTTTGCCATTAAATAATCAAAATCCACTGTACGAGGCAGCTGGACATTTCAGTTATCTGGTCTACCTCTGTTGAACTAGATTGCCTGGTTGACTCTTCCAGCTACAAAGACGTGGCTCTAAGTCGGTCAGTCCCATGTACAGGTCAACATCTCATTCTTTCCTTATTTTCCCCCCCTTTTCTCCTCCAAGATTAACTAAAATCTCGTCATGTCAATGAGCTATTTATTTGTTAGTGTCGCTGCTAAGCCTTTGGCACCCACACGGTAGAGACATAAACAGTTCCCTTTCTCGTCAACACTCATCTTTACGTGAGCTCTAAAAATAGCTGCTAGATGTAACTGAGATAAAGCAATATTTCCTTTTTCACAGCACGTCTCTTCAGGGCTGATTTTGGCATTTCTAACTTCGGTCCTTTCTTCGGTCCACTGGGGCGGGGCCCCCACACCGATAGATTGTTCTTAAAAGTTCAACGACAACACTTGTAAAGCTTGAAGCACGTTTGCTTGAGGTCAAACGCTGAAAAAGTTTCCTGCAAGGGTTCTAAGAGGAGCCTCCGGCCGTCTCCGCAGCCGGGGAGTCGGCAGGGCTCCGTGGCTCTTCGCGTGCGGGAGAATCGCTCCGTCGGCCCACGCAGCCCCTCGTCGGGGGGCGCACGCAAAGCCGTTTCCAGCACGCTCCACTTACACTCCGGGCACACGGCTCATTAGTGCCTCTGCCTTCCGGTCCCTCTTGGGGAGTCTGTGGCCGCTTGGCTGCAGCAGCGGCCTTTCGGCTTTGCCTCTGTGACCCCTGGAAAGTGCCAAGGGACCAGAGGAGTCGGCGAGTCGGGCCTGCCTCCGTCCCTGCCTTCGGGGGGCGCATTGCTCAGCCGGTGTTCGGTCTGGGCGGCCTCCCTTCTCCTGCCCAGCTGTGGCGTCAGGTCGAACAGATGTGGGTTCCATTTCAATCCGCTCATCCCCCAGCCTTTTGGGGAGCGAAATGGCGTTTCATTGCTGCTGGTCCCTCATTTCTATCCTCCGTGTTTGTCCGCATTTTTATGCAGATGAGCTCTTTCTTGTTTGTTTCGCTTCCTACTACCTTCTTAAATCTCCTTACACTTCAAAGCCAAATTTCTCTGAAGACCCATCTGCCTGCCTCGCTGCCCCCCTCTCCTTGCCCTGCGGCACCGAGCGCCCCGTCTGCCGCCTGCAGCCGGCCCCGCCCTCACTGCGCAGCCTTCCGCCTTGTCGAGTCCTCGGGCAGTACTTCCGTCACGGGGTCACGGGAGGCGCCCTTCTCCCTGAAACGCCTCTCCCTCTGGCTCCGCCTTTCCTCACTCCCCTGCTTTCTCCCGTTTCTCCAGTCTCTCTCGTCTCCCCTGCCGGCTCACGCGTGCCCTGTGAGTGTTAGAATTCACCAATGCTCAGCTGCGGGGTCGCCCGTCTAGATTCTCTGCCCTTTTTCTGGGCGACAAATGCATGTCTGTAACTTACTATTTCCAGCTCTACCCCGAGTTTCAGACTTGCATATTCTACCGTCTAGACACATCCACGTGGAACTCTCAAAGTCACTTCTAAAGCCACCAGTCTAAACCAAGTTCTGTTTTTCTCCTCCGTCCCCCACAGATAGCCGTGTGGGTAGAAATCGTGCGGCTGTATCCATAACGGGGGTGGGCGGGAACTCAGAAGTGACATGGGCAGCCTGGGTGTGACTGTCGAGAGCTGTGGCGGCAGGGATGGTCATCTGGGTGTTAGGCGGTGGCGTAAGGGTACAGCACAGACAGGTGGCCACCTGAGAAGACTGGGCCGTCGCATGGTTCACGCGCTCCGGTTGCTGGTCTTGGACCTGAGCACCTGCGGTGAAGGCGACAGGTTTGTTTTTGTTAAGATTGGCTCTTTGGGGTCAGGCAGTACGTGAGGTCAAATGCTGAGGCTTTCAGCTCATCCATAGCTCCGTACTCTCAGTTATACTGCTTTCTGCCCCAAATTGGTTACCCCTCCCTCCATGTAAGGAAAACTTTACTCTTCATTTGTTCGAAAAGGTTTTCCCTGCAAACCTCATAGCCTTTTCCTGTTCTGCGGACCATCCCTCATTAGCCAGCTCCTCCATGCCGAGCACCAGGAGCCCGGGGAGGGAGAAGGAAGATCCTCCTTCCACAGATGCACCGGTGCCTCAAATGGAGGCCATGGTGGTCGGGAATCACACCCCAAAACCAAGGTGGACTTACCGTGGTCCCAGGTGCCTGTCCCATCGGAGATCCCATGTGAGTCTTCATCAGGACATACACCCAGCCTCCCTCAACCCTCAGGGAGGTAACTTGGGACCAACGGATGTCTCGAGGACAGGTTTATCAGGATGGGAAAGTCGGGCCGGACCGGAAGAGGGGCCCAGAGCTGGGCGAGCTGCCATCGCGGTGTCAGGCTCACGCGGTGCCTCGTCCGTGGCTCTCCGGGTGGCGGCGCCCTTCTCTCGCCGCAGACCCCCCCTGTCCGCCTCTCGCCTGGGCCACCGGCCTGCAGTTCCAGGCCCCTGTCCCACCTCCTGGAGGAAGGACTCTGTCTCTGCCCAGGCCCATCTGTTCAGGGCGAAACTTGGCGCTCTGTGTACTGCACTTCCTTTCCCTTTAGGAACATATTTGTGAACTCACACGATTAGCGTGCTCTCGGTATCGGACGCTTGACCGAGTGAAGTCCAGATTGATTCTTGGAGGGTAAGAGTTTAGAAGAGAAACGCTCACTTGAAACATTGGCGGTCTGAGCCGTGGAGTCTCGGGTGCTGATTTGGGCTCTGGATCATACATCATACCCCCCAAAAGTCGGTCTGGGTCTCAGAGGTCCCAGGGCTTCCTTTTCTTCCTCCTCGAGTCTGCGTGTTGTATCACAGAAATGACGAAGTCAGGCCCTCCATCCTAGTTGGCGCTCACCCACTGGAAAGGACCGAGACCCGGCCCAGGCCACACCACGCCTTCCGGTTTTATTCGATGACTGGCTGCACCAGGGGCTCTGACCCTTGAACTCACTGATGTCCTCCTCCGGGGGCCCACGGCACCTAGCTGAGTATCTCCTGCACCAGGCATGGTGCATCCGGTCTTGTCAAACCTGCAGTGACCCCAAGTAGAAGCTTTTATTATCATTCCAGCTGCGTAACTGGGAAAAGCGAAGTCCAGGGACATCAGAGCTGGGGTAGCAGACACCTGCGGGGTGCGGATCCAAACCCCGAGCACTGGGACCCCGAGGCCCGAACACTCTGCCCGCCCTCCCCCTTCCTGGTCGGAAACGCTGCCCTCCTGGGTCGGGCCTCCTCGGCCGAGGGCAGCTTCCGGGGGGTCCCGCTCTTTTGACGTAAGTGCCACTTTTCAGCCGACCCCCTGAGAGAAAACAACTTCCAGTCCTCTGAAATGAAGAGCGGCTTCAACTGTCGTCTTCGTCCACGGGGTTAGCCATGTGGCCGTAATCCGACGGTCCCAGTGGAGGAGCCAGAGCCTCCGGCGTTGTGCAGTGGACGATGGCTGCCCCTTCTGAGAGCCACTGTCGTCTGGCCCGACTTCAGGAGGTGGTACCACATTCACTGCTGATATATATATATATATATATATATATATATATATATATATATATATATATTTTTTTTTTTTTTTTTTTTTTTTCCCCAAAGACTGACTTGCTGGGTCCGCTTCTCATCCCTAAGTCATCGCACTTTTCCTAGACGCTGTGCTCATTGGTGATTTACAAGGTGCCATTTTGAAGGAAGGGTTTTGTGAAATCTTTTTTCTTAAAGCATTATTTTAATGTTTTGAAAGTGGTTTTTTTTTTTGCCTTCACTAGAGTTGAAATCAACAAATAACTATTGAATGGTCACTATAGACGGGGGACTCCGCTGTGAACATAACAAAGATGAAAATGCCACTTGATGAGAAGCATGAAGTTCGATGGGGGCATAGACACCTGTCAGCTGACTCGTCTAAGGCAGAATGGCGTCTGCGCTGGGCGATCAACACTCAGCCGATTAGCGACTTACCTACTTTTTACTTTTTAACACCTTTATTGAGAGGTGTTTTACAGAGTATCTGATTCATTTGTTTGAAGTGCACAATACGCTGATTTTTAGTAAGTTTATGGGGTTGAATGAATATCACCATGACTATTTTTAGAACAACCCCCAAATATTTCATCACCATCCAAATTCGCAGTCACTTCCCGTCTTTACCCCAACCCTGAGCCTTGGGCATCACCCTCTACTCTACTTTCTATATCGGTTGGCCTTGTCTGTATGTGTCACATAAATGGGATCATAGAGCACGTGGTCTGTTGACTGGCTTATTTCACGTCACATCATGGGTTTGAGGTTCATCCATGCTGTAGCAGCTATGAGTGCTTTATTCCTTGTTATTGCCACATAAATTCTGTCACATGGAAGTCCCACGTTTTGTTTGTCTGTTCTCCAGTCGATGAGTATTTGCCTTATTTAAACTTTTTCATGACTATAAATAATGCTACAATGAAAATTTGCGAACAGGTTTTCGTGTGGACCTACGTTTTCATTTCTCTTGGGTCCGTACCCAGGAGTAGAAGTTAAACTTATGTTTAACTTTTTAAGGAACCGCCAAACTCTTTTCCAAAATGGGTGCACCATTTTACATTCCCGCCAGCGGTGTTTGAAAATTCCAGTTTCTCTGTATCCTTGTCAACACGAGTATCATTTATTGTTTTTATTACAGCCATTCTACTGGGTGTAAACTGGTATCTCATGGTGGTTTTAGTTTGCGTTTTCCTAAAAACGTCATGTCGAGCATCTTTTCATGTGCTTACTAGCTATTTGTATGTTTTTAGGCGAAATTCCTGTTCACGTTCTTTAAGTTTTTCATTGTATTTTAAAGAAAGCTGTGGAGGAAGTTGAGCAATGCGGAAGTCTGCAGGTGTAGTGGTTTGTTCTAGAAATCAGCGCCGCGGCGATGTGCCCTACCTGCATGCTGGCTTGTTTGGATCCTGGTTGTTGAGATCCATCACCTGCACACCTCTACGGCCACGGCAGGGTGTGCGACTTAGCCAGTGTACACCGCAGAAGCAGGAGGCATATGGGGCATGGCATGCAGGGGGTGCTGGCTGCCTAACGTGCTCTCTGCCCCCAGCAGTGCCCCCGCGGGTGCCCAGACCTCCCTGAGCCAGGGCGATCTGAAGACGTCTGGCTGCCCCCGCGCTGCCCTCAGCCTGTCTTGCTCTCCTCCCGCGTTCGGCCAGTCTGGCCGCTCCGCGGTCCTGACTCTGCTGTTCCTTCTCTCCCCGCTTACGAGATGTTCCCCTTCATTCTCGTTGCTGCCTCTGGGTCTTTCTGTGGTCAGGAGCTGTGTGCACGTCAAAATTCGCGCCTTCTCGGGGGGTGTCGTGGGCACTTTCCAGGAGTGAGTGGGCCAGGAGTGCACCGAAGTTTTCCAGGGAGACTGGAGAGGAGCTGCCCCCCAGAGGGACGTGAGGGTGGGTGGGGGGAGGCGAGCCCCTGCCATTCGGTCGACAAGCTAAGGGTAAACAAAGGACCAGGGATGGGAACCGGCGTCTAAATGGCCATGCAGAGGCTGAGGGGGCCGACCTGTAGAAAGGCAGGTGCGAGCACCTGTGCTCTCATGGCAGGTTTACGGGTCACAGATGGTTTCTTATAGCAAAGGAGCCAGGCATCGTACGGCCAGGTGTCCAGCCAGCAGCAGAGTTCAATGATAATAAACCACTCATCAAATATTTATAATATTTTTTATCATATATCACCTTGGGTCTGCTATGCAAGGAGAATGCCTTGCGATGGTGAAGCTGAAGGGAATCCGGCCCTTGAATACGTTTGTACGTAGTGGAGCATTTATAAATTTTTCCGACCTCATGACTGTCGAAATGAAGCATGAGTCAAGTCTAAGACGTGGAAATCAACGATGTCACTTTTTACCCACGGTCATCCAAGCTATTCGTGTAGCAATTCTACATGTGTAATACGAGAGCTAGAATGAAACTTTAAATATTATCAGATACCGACCGGGGAGATTCGGAGAAGCGAATTTGTTGGTTACCCCGTATTTCATGAGCGTCTCCAGGGCGCCAGGCACTGGGGCAGTCGGGGGCCACACGGGTCCTGGTCCCTGCCCTTGTGGGGCCGTCAGTGAAGAGCTGTTGTCCGTGATGGTGGCATCTGGGAGAGTAGATCAGCGGCAAGGTAGACTGTGTGTTGGGAGCATGCGGTGGGGGACTGGGAGCCGCCTGTGGCTCACGTGGGACGGCAGGACCCGCCTTGGCTGTGACGAGGCCTCGGGGCTATAACACAGCATGCCCAAGTGTCAGCATGAAGGTCGGCAGGGCTGGGGTGTCGAGGGTGAGGCCACGCCGGGGTCCCGCCAGGAAGCGGACGGGGTGTCAGCAGAGCGCCCAGGGAGGCACAGTGCTCTGGGTCCTGGTGGCTGGGGTGGTGATGGAGTAGTTTCCAGAACCTGCTTGGAGAGGCCACCTCGACGGGAAGAACCATCTTAGCCGACACATGCCGTAAGCTAAGGAGACCTGTGGGGAAATGAGCCGGGGGTTAAAAACTGACTCCGCCCACCTCTGATCCCCTGTGGGGGGCCCACTGCCCCGAGCCCACCGAAAGTCAGAGGCATGGCAGCTCCTGGATATGCCCAGCGCTGACCAGATTCACAAGTTGGAGGCCGGGGCCAGGAGGGGACATGGCGAGCAAACAGACGGGATCGTCCCAGAGAGAGGGAGGGTGACATGGACGGGACGAGAGCAGTGGGGGGGGGGGGGTGGCCAGATCGCACAGGTACGGTTGGTTCACGGTAAGGATCAGGTCTTAGTCCACGGCTGCAGGGCCCGTAGCAAAGCGTTCAGCAGGGAGCTGCGTGTCCGCATTGTTATAGGAGGGTGCGAAGGTAGCCAAGCAGGGCGGGTTCGAGGGGAGCAGTGGATTCCAGGAGGTCGTTTGGGAGCCTGTGACAGCTTGTGGGAGAGAGGAGAGCGGCTAGGACGAGGGCCGAGGATCGCGGCTGGGGAGCACGAGCCACTGAGAGGCACACTCAGGAGAGTCTGCTTGGGACAGCGGGGTGGACCTGGCTTTCGCCAGTGATGGAGACACTGGAGTTTGAGCAGTGTGGGGAGTGAGTTCCGGTGTGGTCCGGGCCCATTTCAAATGCCTAGGAACACAGTCGAGCGGAGTGGCGGGGAGCAGCTGCACGTGCCACCTGGGGCCGGGGAGACGGGCGGGGCAGCCTGTAGGGCAGGTGAGCAGGCGGTGAGCCGGCCGTGGGTGGGGCCGACGTCCTACAGGGCCCGTGTGGCGTGGAACAAGGAGAGGACCTCAGATAGAGTCCTGAAAATACCAACGTCCCGAGACGGGGCAGAGAGAGGTGACTCAGGGAAGAGGCGACTCAGCCGAGAAGCAATGGCTGTAAACGCTAGAAAGTCGGGAGGGGCGGAGGGGGAGGAGGAAGGGTCGAGTGAGTCGTAGTGGCTGAGAAATGGAGAAAAATGGAGCCTGGGGTGTTGGCGTCTTTTTCGGGGAAGGCTTGCTGGGAATGGGGAGGGCAGACGGGCCAGGAGTCGGGGCGAGGGGGCAGGGCTAGAGGAGAGCCTCCTCAGTGACAGGACCTGAGCATATCTAAAGGGTGACCAGTCAGTGGACAAGCATCCAGGAGGAACCTGACGATCGGCAGGAAGTGGAGAATGAAGAAGCAGACGCTTTGCCTTCCTGAGCATTGATCCCCGGGTTCAACGCCTTCTAGAACAGCCTCTATGCTTCCATTTAGGGGAGGTGTGCAGACTTTGGGTTCTCTCGATTCTGAGCCAAACCCAGCCCCAGAGGCCCCATCCACAGTCGGAACTCCCAGAGGTCTGTCTCCCCCTCTCCCTATAAACAGCTGGAGCGGTGCCTTGCCTTGGACCTGTCACGTCTCCGTTCTGACTCAAGTGAGGGGAGGATGGAGCAGATCCTGGCATGTCCATGGGCTTGGTGGTGGCAGCGAGGTGGTTTCAGGGATCCTTAATTGAGTACTTCCTGCTTCAGTCTCTCAAGAGGGAGGATTCTGGCTCCTAAGATCGAGGGGTCCGAAGCTTGGGGAGGTTGAGAGGCGAAAGGGTCATTTCGGAGAGCAGGAGCAGGACTTCTCGTTGGACACCTGGAGAGGCCAGTGTGGGTTAGTGACCGTGTGTGTGTTGTGACACAAATCTTCCCAGCTGTGCGATATTCACCAACAACACTCAAGGGTCCAGTTAGGGGCATGCAGGTGGCTCTTCCCCATCAAACCCCTTCCCCCGCCCCCCCCTTCTTACTAATCTGTCCAGGTAGGAGCTCGGCACTTAAGCGTCTCCATATTCTAGTAGCTAAGTACTCGCTAAATAGCTCTGAGGTTTGGCGATCACGGAAACACAAACATGTCACCTTTATAGGTGATGAACTCGCGAGGAGAAAGAGCAGGGAAAGGCTGGAGGCCTGAGATGGGTTAGCAGGCGTTGCGATCAGCCTCTGCATCCCGGCCCTGCTGTGGTAAAGAACCGAAGGCTCGTCCACGTTTCTTTAACAGATTTTCAGTGGCCTCCACTGCTTGCTTGAGTTGTCCTCCATTGTTTTCTCAGGCTTGGGGAGGGTGACGGGGTGGGCAGGAGCTTGCACGTGGCAGGTGGGGTGCTCGTCAATTCCCTGCCCTCTTGGCAAAGAACGGCCATACGGAAGTCAAAGCCACCCTTCGCATTTGTAAAGCGAAAGCCGCTGATCAGATCCATATCTACCAGATGGCAGATGCGCTGTAATTGTTTTTAAAAACATATGAGTTTTCAGCTGTGCGGTACTCATCCCAGACACGAGGAAAGAACAAGAAATTTAAGAATGCGTAGTTCCTTTCCTCAGAAATCTACTCATCTGACTTACCTTCAATTTCATGCTTGTGAAGAGAATCATCGTTCATCATGATTCTAAAATATCAACAAAAACGTACCGAATTCCTGCCCTTGGAAGAAAAATTCTGCAGACAGGGCCCTGCCTCGCCGATCGCTAGCTGTGGTTGGCTGAAAGACATGGCCACATTCCCAGGTTCGTGTCGTAACACACGCAACCCATGGATGTTCTCTTATGTGGCCAGAGAGACTTTGTAAATGTATTTAAATTGCAATTTGGGATGTGGGGAGGTAATCCTAGATGATCTAGTCGGTTTACTATCATTTCAGGGATCCTTCTAAATAGGAAGCAGGAGATCAGAGGGACAGTCGGAGATGAGCTGATGGAAAAAAGGGTTGGAGGCGTGTGAGGGAAAAGTCACAAGCCCGGGAATGCGGGCAGATTCAAGAAGCTGGGAGAGGCGGGAAACAGCCGCTCCACTAGCGCAGGTCGGCGGGCACCTTGACACTCACCGCCTGGCCAGGACACCGATCCTGGACTTCTGGCCGCCGTAACTGGAAGAGAATAAATTTGTGTTGCTTTAAGGCGCCGAGTTTGGGCTAGTTTGTTACAGTGGCAACAAGACACTAATACCGCATGATGCTTTTAACGTATTTATTTTTTTTTGCGTGTGCCTGTGCTTCATCGGTCGAGCACCCTGACGTGTCTGCATGGTTGGTTTTCCTGGCCGAGGGGAGGTGATGCCAGCAGTGGACTTGAGTCGCTGCGTTAGCGCCCGTCTCGGTCCACAGACAGTGTGGATTCGGTTCCCAAGCCCCAGAGGTGTGGTGTTGTCGGTCCAGCTCATTCCAGAATGTAGCGGAAGTTCTGGCAAGAGGGTCACCACGTTGCAAACACGGGCTCCGAAGGTTTCGTTTTCCTCGGTCCGAGCTACTTCCTGACATACGTGATTCAGCACGGTCCTTCGCCTACAAACAGAGCTGCCGACGTCCAAAGATGTCAGTGCAGGGATGACATTTGTCCAAAACATGACAATTTACTCTTACAAGTAAGGTATTTCAATGGTTTAGGCTACAGTTATATAGGATTGGGGAAAACTTCTCCCTCACTTAGGCTAAAGTCTTTGATCTCAATTGCTTCCATTTTAAATCCTTTTTATTTTTTTGCAGTGCTTATTATTTTTTCTGATTGAAAAACAATACTTACTGAATGGATGAAATCCGTAAATACTTGACACACACAAGCCACGAAGCCAAGAAAAGAGCGATAGTTCTACGACGTAAACACGGATACTGTTAATATTCTGGGATAACTTGTCGGTATTTATAATTAGGTACTTGTCTGATTTTTTTTTTTACTGTTTTTTGAACATTTCCCTCATCATTCTTCTATAACATATTTTTATAACAGCAGCATTCTTTTTTATTATGTATCTTCCACAATTGACTCAGCCGGTCCCCCTATTGTTGTGAATTTAGGTTGTCCCCGGAGTTTTTTTGTTTCCTGTTCATGTGCTTTGCCCATTTCTTTTTGATATGTTATTTGAAAAATAAGTTTGCGAGCTTTTCGTTGTAGTCGTATGTTAGGATTATTAATTTTTTAACAGATATGTAAATTTTGAAGGTCATTGTTTGCATTTTATTTTTGCTTATGATGAGCTTTTTTTGACATATAAATATTATTCAGATTTAGGTACGCTGAAAAATTTGGCTTTTCCTTTTTGTGTGTGTCTGTGGTGGTTTCTGTTCTCTATTTCTGACTGATTTTCTTCAGTTCTGATGGCATACCAGATCTTAACCGGCTTCTCCCTTTAGGCCAGATGCAACTTTTCTTCATGGTGGATAAGTGGCATTTCTAATCCTTGACCAACCACTCAGTCCCATTTATCATATTTTTGACCTGAAATATCCTCTGTTGGCCAGTTTGATTATTTGAACATTTAATCTCATCTTTTAGCAGCCCCAGGCTGAATTCAAAGTATATAGGGATCGATATTATATGAGTCCATGAATGCGAACATACTTATAATGTGAGTTAAATAACTATGAAAGGTAATTTGCATCTAACGAAGGGGCTTCTTGACCCTTAGATGACGAGAGAAAATTCCTAGTATATGGCTTTCATTTCCCACATTAAAGCAATTTCCCTAGTCTTAACGACGTAAATTGATAAACTAGAAGAAAAATCAATCAGATCCTTTCGATTGCATTAAAAATCGAAGAGAAAGAAATTATTATTATTATTATTTTAATAAGGCAGGAAAAAAGCCGAAAAAAAATTGTGGGCTTCTGAAATTTCCTATTCAGCCTTTTCTCTGCTTATGTTCCAAACAATTACGTAAAAGCAATCCTAAACAAATGTTTATAGAGACGGCACTTCGAAATACTGGTAATGAATTCTACATAACAAGCACACTCTTTCCCCCGGCTGTTTGAATTTAAAGTATGCGTTTTGCAGTAATTTTGATGACTTCATTTTGAAACGGTTCTTAACAGACATTTTGGAAATGTCTCACGTCATGAATTTATTGATAAACCAGCCTGTCAAAGAGCGTGGCTTTCACGGGGGAGAGCCCGTCTCGGTGCCTGGGTAGCTGTGATCTGTATCACCCACCATCTTGAAAGATCATCACTCGTTTCCATTACTGCTTGGATGTTCTGGCTCGCTGCCCCTGGGCTTTAGGGCTGTGAGGAGAGGAGACCGTGACATTGAGTTCTCATCTCATCTAGGCAGTGCCGCGTCCGGGCTATGTTCCCCTTCTACTTATGATGAGAACTGGTGCCTGGGAAGCTGCGATGTTCACTGTGATGGTTAATGGTCAGTGTCACACATCGAAAGGGCGATAAATCAAGAATGGGATCTTGGAACAGGAGAGTAAAGATAAGCACAATGTGTCATTTTTTTTTTCACATGTTAAAAGCCCCTAATGAAGCCTAATAGGCCCTAATGTTTATTTTTTCAATAAATAAGCCATTGGGTGAACAGAAGGTCAGCGTAGCCAGTAGTGAGATGGGAGCTGCTCCATCAAAGGACATCGTTTGGTGTCTAGAGCGAGTACTAGAAGGTTGTACAGCAACATCATGGTAGCTACAACACACGATGCCTCCCCCCCGTTCTCTAAGGGGTGAAGGAAATGAGAGAATGCCTTTGTGCCTTTCTATTTCCTGTTGACGGCTCCTTGATCTTGCTCCTTCACAAGCAACACTCGTGCACAAGTGTTAAACCAGCACTGCTCACACGTTGGTGTAAATAGGCATCGCCCAGAGCTTTTGCTGACATGCAGATTCTGGAGCGGGAGGCTGAGATTCTATGTTTCTAACCAGCTCCCAGGTGATGCTCAATCAGTTGCCGGTCCATGGACCACACTTTGCCTAGCGCGCCGGTTCCGGCCTGCGGGGCGGAGGGAACAGAGACCACCAGAATAGATGCGGTGCTTACGGGGGCAGAGGAGTGTAAGGAATAAAAGCGTCAGCTCTCGGCGTGAACCCTGGCTCTGCCATTGCTCTATTTTTGGTAGTAACAACCAAGTTCTACGTCTCTGTGGCCAGCAACAGCAAAGATTTATTTTTTGCTCACAGGATGGTGGTGTCTGGCTAGACATTGCTCAGATATCTGCTCATTTAGGGTCCACCCTCAAGGCAGCCTTGTCTGGGGCATGCCGTTTTCCCTACGGCTGTTGGGGACCTGCAGTGGCTCTTTCAACTTCTGCTTGGATTTGCATATGTGATGTTTGCTCACATGCCATTGGCTAGAGCAAATCGCAGGGCCAAGCCTGGTATCAGTAGGCAAGGAGGTGGGCTCCTCCCTCATGGCAGCAGAGAGGTGGGCGGGGGGATGTATTGCCCTCTGCCGGAAAGGAGGTGAGGAGCCGGGACAAGGAAACCATCTTCCACGGCCGCTCGGCAGCTCTGCAATCTTGTTACTTTCTCAGGTTGTTTCCAGGATTGAATGAGCCGATGTGGAGAGCACATGGTACCTGACACACAGGAGAAGCTCGGTCAATGGGTGTAATCATAATCGTTCATGTTTTCTGTTCTTATTCCTCACCCTAATCCTCACTGCCGAGTTGCATCCTCCCTCTCCCAGCCTTTCGTGACACCTGCCGCACAGAGGGGCCCAACGTAGACCAAGCAATCAGAGCACCTGAGGCCGTTTGGCCGGTTAGGTGCTCACCTGTAGTTCTGGAAGGTGGGTCATCCCACATCGGTTATTTCCAAATAATTTTAGGCAGCGATTTAATCTTCCTGCCCATCACACATTCAGAGTTTTTGACTTGAGTTTCAGATAACTTGATTTTGCTTGTTTATGCTCATTTTATCTTATGGCCTGTTCTTTGATCATTTGTTCTACAGGTACGTATTGCAGATACAGTGTATGCCAGATGTTGTGTGAGTAGCTGAGATACAGATAAAGTACGGTGACTATTGACCGAGAGGTTACGAGTGGCTCCTGCCTGGAAGCCCTCGCTCATTACCGTCCAGTCGCCAAGTCCTTGTGGATGAGGCTGCAAAGGTGGAGTTCGGCCTGGAAATATGGGACTCTAGGAAGCTCGAGCATCTTCAGATAGGCGAGGGCAATCGTAGGTCTGTGAGCAGGGCAGGTCGATTACCTGGGCTTTAGAGAAACAGTGCTTAGAATGCGAAGGCTGAGGGACAGTTCGGTGGATGGGAAGATGGAAGCAGGAGAGATCGCAGGGGCATGAGCTAGAGCAGTGGCGGGCGAGGAGGATGGGGCGTGTGCAGGTCGGGAGAAGGCTGCAAGCAATGACCATGGACCTCGGAAGGCGACCATGAGGCCGTGATCAGAAAGAGGAACCGTGATTAGAAAAATGGCCTAGGCGAGGGAGAAAATCATGCATCCGGTTTGGAGCATGAGCGTGTGTGGCAAAAGGGAGAACCAGATGGAGATGTTGGTAAGGGGTTTTAGGGAATCTACAGACCAGCTAACCGGGTCAGCTAGTTGAGGATCCATTACCCAGTGCATGTGAAAACTGCATTAGTCTTAGTGTGCAGAAGGAGGCGTGTAGACCCCTCAGGACACGCGAGTCCTCGAATGCTGGAGGACGAGGTCTTTGTCAATGCGCTGGCTCGCCGTAGCTGCTGGGTGACGTTTTGTTTTTTCAGTTCGACTAAGAATAGGCATGCTGTAGTCTCTATGCGCTGGGAGCTGCACGTTGCAAAACAAAGTTAATGCGTTAAATTTAACCGTGATTTAAATTGACGTCGCCGAGTGCCCAGGGACCGAGGGAACACGAGTGTGGTGGGAAAAGCAGCCTCTTCTACTGTCGCCTGATGACAGAAAAGATTTGAAAATCAAAGGCATCGGCTTAGGCTCTCTGTGCAGCAAGGAACGAAACCGAATTAATAATGAATCAGAGGAATAAATAATTTAAATATATCACTTATTGCCTCTTTATTGCTCAACCCTTGAAAAATTATTTCAATTAGAAACTTAAACTGAGTTTGATAGACGACAAAGAGTGCGCAGCTCAAGATAAATGCAAATCCCTTTGTGATATAAAAATTTGATTTTGCCGTATGAGGTCTATTAAAAAGAAATTAATAATCTCCAGAAAGAAAAAAAAAGAGGTCGCACCAAGAAAGGCCGGCCTTTTCCCACAGAATATTGCTTATTTTTAGGAGGAAAAAAATCAATGCGCTCATTATAGAGATAATTTTAAAAAATTCAAACCACAAAATACTAACCAACACCCTTCCAAGCAACAAAACCAATAAACATTCATTTCCTGTTTCATATTAAAATCATAGAGCGGGAGTGCTGCCTACATTTCCCATGTCTTAATTTTCTTCTCTGCCCAAGAAAATGGTTCACTCTTGCTGTTTACTGGCCTCGTGGAGCGCGTCAGAGGAGGTTTCCGGTTGTCGCACCTGCGGAGAGAGGGGCCTGCCTGGGAGGCCACGCGGGACCTTCTCCAGGACACGGGCGGCTTCAACAGTCGGTCTGATCCCCGCGTCCGGGCGCCTCGCGCCTTCCCTCAGCACCACGGACAGAGTGGCCGGCGACGCGCTGTCTGTGCTCCGTCTGACTTGCTCCTCTCGGGCCTCCGGGCCGTCGCCGCGCACCGATCAGCATGAGCACGTGGCATGAGAGCTGCCCGCCGTCCGCCCGAGGACACGATGGCATGCACGTTTGGTGCCGGCGAGCTGGCATAGTCACCGTCTGCCTGGCTCCTGGACCACGAGCACACGCCCCTCGCCTTATGGCTTAGTACCGGCCGTAGCGATTGGCGTTTGTTCTGTTCCACGCGTGGACGGTCAGGCCCAGAAGTAACGCTGTGAGGACGTTAGGTGACGCGTGTAGTTTCCCTTTTGAACCTACAGATGTGTCTGAGGGAACTGAGTAATGCCGGGGACCGGCCCCCACACCCCTGCCCCATCGCAGATGCCTTACTTGTCCCCCGACAAAAGCAAACACAAAACAAGTGAACAGCAGGGCCACCGCTGTACAATTTTAGGCAGTTTCCAACTAATTCTGGAAGTTGACAGAAATTCTACAGCAGGGGTTGAACACCAGTAGTCCTCGGCCCACAGACGGGGTGTTTATCCCTTTAATTTCCCCGTGTGGTGGGCCCCGTACTCTCCGAATGTCACGGACTCTGTCATTGCCCCTTGTGTTGGTCCCAGCAATGTCTGGGGACAACCGGCTTCGTGACCCCGAGCAGCAGACTTCTGTCCTTCTCTACTCTGTCACACGTTTGGTCATCTCATGTCGTGGGCTGACGCATGTCCTAACATTCATGAGTTGAAGCCCTGACCCACCAATGTCACCATATTCGGGACAGGGCCTCGAGGGACATAATTAAGGTTAAGCGAGGTCATCAGGGTGGGGCCCTCTTCCCACAGGACTGGTGTCCTTATGAGAGGAGGAAGAGGCACCAGGGGTGTGTGCGTGCACAGGGAAGAGGCCACATGGGGACGTGGGGAAACCAGACCTGCTGGCATTTTGGACTCGTGGCCTCCAGATCTGTGGGAGGTAACTGTCCTTGTTGTTTGCTGTGGCAGCCCGAGCAGACGGAGACCCCCACCCTCCTCCGGAAGCCACCGAACTGTGGCAGTCTCTGCCCAGGGCCGGGATGGCGCCCACGCCCAGTGCTCTGCCCCGGGACACTCTTTTGCCTTCTTTATGCTTCTTCTTTTTATTTTTTTCTGAGCATTAAAGGATCAGCTGATCCCCGAGCAAGCGGTCCCACACTTGAAAGTCGCAAGTCCTTGGGGCTCCTTACAAGAAATCTGAATTTTTGACAGTGACGACATTTTTATTTTGAATGTTTGGTAAGGAGAGAAAAAGATAAGGCATTAAAAGAATTTGTTCTTTCCTCACACCTCTCATCTCTGTTAGGAAGACCCTGTCTCGGACAGGAGGCTGTCGAGTTGAGGTTTTCTGGGGCCACCTGGGCGAAATGAAACAAAAGTTAGAGGACCCAGAAAGTAGGGGATTTGATGTTGCAAAAGGCGGAGATTTGCTGGTGGACGGTCCTTCCAGAACGGAGGGAGGCGCGGAGGGCAGACCCCGTGTGGCTGAGCTGGAGACAGAGTTTGTTCGGCAAACGTGGACTGTGATGAGCGGGTGGCTGAGTGTGTGAGTGTGTGCGCGCACATGTGTGTGTCGAGGGGGCTGTGACGGAGAATGAGGACTCTGAAGCTCCTTGGCTTTGTAGAATGACGTGAGTGCCCTTTGCACGCTCCCACAGACTCCTGTACAGCTTTAGTTTTAAATTGTTTTCGCCTGTCAGCCTGTTTTTTCTAACGTGCCAGGTGGTGTTTCTCTGCTCTTCCTGATGTCAGAGGTGAGAGCATCTTAGCAGGCCATTCACACACGTATATTAAAGCATGCACAACATAGAAACACGCACATGCATGTTTGTGCATATGTGTCTATATACGGACTTAAAGTGTCTTTCGGTGTATAGTGGGCTTACTGATAAACAGGACTGGAATGGCTTCCAGATTTGCCATTTTAGACAAGTTCTTATTTTAACCGTGGTTTTTCTTATCAAATAATTGGACTCAAAGCCAACTACTATTCAGCCTTTTGCCTGCAGGTCATCGTGTCTTCTCGGGGAACCACTTGTCTTTGCAAGATCGATGTGCTACGCCTATTTTTTTTTTTTTTTGATGTGAAAACCCTACTTTTAGCAACAGTGATAACATCACTGTTAAACTTGGAAGGGACGAGAGGCCAAGGCCACAGGGGTCAGCTGGTTGAAGACGGTTCTTAGACGGTCATGAGGTCAGCCCAGGGCACACGCGCTGTCCTGGCAATGCGCCGCTGGCCGGGAGCCCCCCCTCCCCCCACGGCGGTTCCTGCCCCACGGTCCGGAGGCCCGAAGCCTGAGGTCAGGCTCGGCTCCTGCTGAGGCTCGGCAGGGAGGGTCCGTCCCAGGCCTCTCCCTGGCTCGTGTTGGCTTGCTGGCCATTTCGGTGTTTCTCCGCGTGCAGATTTCCGTGTGGCGTTCTTCTCGTTTGGACGTCTTCGCGTCCACATTGCCGCTTTTCCTGAGGACGTCGGCCTTGTCGGGGCGGGGCCCGCCCCCCCCGCCCCCCCCCCCCCCCCCCCCCCCCCCCCCCCCCCCCCCCCCGGCCCCACTCCAGTGTGACCTCATCCGAACCGGCTGCGTTTGCAACTGTCCCGTTTCCAAAGAAGGTCAGAGTCTGGGTCCCGGGGGGCAGGACTTCGGCGTGGGAATTTCGGAGCCACGCGATTCAGTGTGTACGTCCGTCCGTAGCAGCCGTTAGACGAGACGCCTCCACGGGGCTCGAGGGAAGCGAACGCGCCGTGTCCCCCTTTCCGGTGCGCGTTCTCAGCGCGTGCGTGATTCGGTTCCCGAGGCCGAGCCACGCGCGGCCCGGGGGACAGAGCGGACTTGGGAAGCGCGGCCCGGCCTCCGCGCTCAGGGGCTGGGGCGGGCCCGCCGCTGCGCCCTTGGGTCCCTAAGGGTGGGGCTGAGCCCACGCGAGGAGGTGCGCGTTTATTTACAGCGCAAACGGTCGTGTGGCCTGCTGGGAACTGGACGAGAAAGCACGTCTCTGTGCCCTGACTCCGAGAATGGAAGCCACACGTTTTGATATTATATTACATTATTCCATCAGGTGAATGACTTGCGGTGCCGCGATGACTCCGGAGGGCGTCGCTAGGGTACCGCGTGCTCTCCGTTTCCCTCCTCAGCTCGTTGGGGCCCCTTCGAAGGCGGACGTGGTGCCCTGCGCCCTCCACGCATGGACCAGAGCTTCCGCCTCCGTCAGCCAGGCAGCCCCGAAAGCATCGCCGGGAGCATGTGTCCCCATCATGTGAAGCGCCGCGTGTGCATTCTGGGCGAATAACGTTGACTATTTGTTATGTGATCCTTAGAAAATTTTATAAACTCTGTTTAAGTTGTTGGCTGTGCTCCATCTGATAGCATCCCAGATGTCTTCGACGCTTTCCTGCACTAGAAACAATGTACTCACATGTGCGCATGTGCGCGTGCACACGCATGCACACACATGCACACACAATTTTTCCCAAGAGTCCGCCAGCCCCGACTGCCTGTTTGAGTGTCTCCATATGACAGGATGAAGGGAATATGGGCATCGGAAAAGCCTTGATGAAAATCATTTACACAAATTTGCCCATATTGCATTCTTTACATTTCAAGCACATGGAAGGATGTGGAATTCTGAAAGTGATTCAACACCGTATTACTGTGAGGACCACTGTGGGCTCCATCGTGTATCAGAGAAAGTGCACTGTAAACCGGGCCCATGAGAAAAGCCAGCTACGATGAGCTGGATAAAGGCAGACATTCATGTCCAGGCACTTTCTAATTAAGTTACTTGAGGCTCCTGTGAATCCTGGATAGTAGTTCATGAACCTTGCCATCCAGAAGGGATGGGTATCATCCATCCATTCTTTTCCCAAGCCTTAAAAGCCAAGGCTCGACCTCAGTTGAGAGTAACACACAGGTGCACTGCTGCTAAATCTGCCGACGCACCGTAATCAGGCCCGTGGAGACGGTGCCTGCCCGGCCCAGGCTCCCCGCACTGAGGCTGGGAATAAACATCTGACTTAAGAAGTAGAGCAGAAAAATCAATCTACTCTTCTGCACCATGTGTGACATTTTAATTACCTAGGCAGCTTACCAGGACATAATGAAGCAGCTGCTACGATTATGGAATTTTGTCCCAGTTATTTGCAAAGCTGCACGGCCACATCCACGGCGTCATTGTCACATCGAGCAGGCTTACGTTCTAGAGCAGGTGTTAAGCTGATGTATCGTCCAGCTCAGATCATCGCCCTTCTGCTGTCACTTTTTCTTGGGAGCCAGAGGATTAAGATTCGAGTTATTCTCTGAAACTGTGATTCATTTTTATCTCGGTTGTCTTCTGCGACCAGTGATCTTCCTTCATCTTTTGACTGTCTCGATGCTTCTCTGGTTTCATTCCGTCTTAAAGTATTATCAAAGTCATCTGCCCTGTCAACAGCCTTCCAACTGATGGTTGTGTAGCGTCCTCTAATTATTCTAAAGGATGAGCGGAAGTATTTCTGGTAAAATAGTTGTCACAGGTCCTTATTAGTATTTTATTATCGTTTTAACTTGATGGCCAACTATGTGCCAGGCAATGACATAAAAATATTAATATTTTTCTAGTAGAAATTCTAGTTAGATTCTGATTGCTAAGTAGAAAACAGTTCTTTTATTGGTTAAAACCATGTCCCTGTTACATTGTTACATTCTATCATAAAACAGTGTAAAAAATGTTAAATTAACCTTTTTGATTGTTTACTGAATGTCCTTTCAGTAATCTGGTTTAAATTAAAAGTGGGATTATGGCTTTAGATTTAAATCATCATTGAATCCCTTCCGTTTGGTTTTACGGTAAATGGATTCTGATATTAAAACAAAATCCACATGTGATTTTCTCTGGGGAGTCACACATACTGTGTGCCCGAATCGCTGACTTCAGAGGACACCGGAGTCTGGAGACAGTGTTTATAAATAGGTATTGCCAGACGTCCCTTAATAATGCTAGTTGTAGGGCAGGGAAGCTGGAGACTAGAACTCAATCTCAACCCAAAACGAAGCAGAAGAAATGGACCGGTATCGGCAAGAGATGTGATCGGTTCAGTAAGGTGTGGGTCTGCTTCCTTTTTTGCTGGGAAAGGCCGTGGAATAATAGTATTTCCTCCAGCAGAGCTATAAAATGACAGTTCTTTGTCACATCGGCCAAAGGTACTCTTTAACCCAAAGGGGAACAAAATTTACTTACAAGCAAAATAAGATAGGGGTCACTTCCTTACCGTCTGCATCTTCATCACGTGGCCCTTGTAGGTTAGAAAGAAATGTGCGCTGGTTCGACGTTTACTTTGATTCAGAATTCAGAAACGCAGATTTAGAAGGAAATCCAGATCCATTTGTGCGACGACGTTTTCTTAGTGAATAGCCTGTGTTCATTTCAGAACTAAACACGGTTAATTGTGAATATTTAAGGACTTCTTGGAAGAGAGGCAAGGGAAGCTGACGGCGTTTTTGATTCCACCGTTAATTTGCTTGGGTGCTAGACGCAGACAGTCAGCTTTCTGTAGAATGAAACAGATCCTTCGCCGTGGGTGAACTTTGCCAGCCGCTGACGGTGGGCGTTCACTCCCGCTCACGTTTGCCGTCAATGATGATGTTAAACTGATTTCCTCAGCATAAAATTGGGAAAAGAGAGGAGAATAGGAATATACTAGCCTGATCTGCCCACCCTCTCTTCTGGTTCTGACCTTGGATTCTGATGCTTCCATTCCTCAAAGTCTCTGCATGGATTGATGTTGTGTCAGAATATGCTCGAATGGCTGCTGTCATTGAGCGTGCACTAATTTGGGGTCGAGCAGATCATAATCGTAAGTGTGAAGAACCTGGTGTGACCTTGAACAGCTTCTTGGCACCTAGGAGGAACGTAGGTTTACAGTGGATGGGTAACAGTGAATGCGTGTGAATAAGCTGTGACGAGTGGATTCTAAGGCGAGCCACGATATGAGCCAACCCAAGTGTTTTGGCATTATAAGAAAGACACACCTTTACTTGAGAAACGGTGTAGGACATAAGTCCCACGTGTGACATGAGCAAGTGGAAGGTCTGTTTGGAGCAGTGTGGCAATGATGAGTGTGGATTCTAGAAGTCCACTGTGTGTCTGGACCGCACATGATTTTCATGTCGCATATGGGCCTAGTGACATGCCAGTAAAGACGTAGATAATTCGGCAGGGTGTATCCTGCCAGTTTTTTCATCTTGGGAAAATTACTTGGGCTCTCTAAGCTTCAGATTCCCAGTTTGAAAAATGACAACAATATCTAATTTTTAGGTTGGTCTGAGAATTAAGTATATGACTATATACATATATGTATATAGTTTTATCTAGTTCATAGCCTATAGTAAGTAATCTATAACTATTAGTTATTAGTACCCTTATTATTATTATAATTATTGGTGACTTCTTCCTCTTGAATATTTAAGATGAACACCAAAGACTCTGAAAAACTGCAGGGCAAAGACTCTATGACTTGCTTTAACCAACGATTTCCTACATTAATTGACCGGCGGTCTCATTTTTTTCACATGGCACCAGACGCGATGTTCCCTGGAATGAGCTTTGGGAAAAGTGTCTTAGAGCTTCTCAAAGTTTCGTGTGCACGCAGACCTCCGGCAGGCCCTGTTAGGTGCACATAGTGGGCCGTTAGGCCAGGGTGGGCTCAAGACTCTGTTTCTGAGCCGCTCCCAGGTGTTGGCGGTGCTGCTGGTTCACGGACCTCATCACTGGTGCAGGGACTCAGCACGTGGAGAGAGGAACTACTGTCCTCTCTAATTATTATCTAAGTGACTTTTTAGGTGAAAGACTTCTACCTCAGTCACGAGGGTAGACTGCCATCTCAGTGGAAAACACCGATAGCCGCACGTAGGGAGGAAAGACCCGGGTGCTGTCGTGTGTGGGGATTCGATAATATGACGGTCTCTACTCCTCTGACTGAGCTCTAGGGGGAGAGACACGCTGGTTTTCTCAACCTTGGTCCCCAGTGCCCAGGGCTTCTCTTGGCATCTTACAGGCTGATCAAAACGTATTTAACAGTTAACTGACTGACTGACTGACTGAATGAATGAAAGGACCAAGTCTTTTTTTCTGAACGTCTCATGAGATTCCACAGCCCACAGTTTCGGGCAAAGCCAGAAAGGCCTCCAAGATTAGGATTTTAGATGGCGTATGAAAGACAGCATTTTCTGTTTTCTGATGGAAGGGTGCGTGCGTGGGTCATTATTTCTTCCCTTACGGCCCCTCGAGTCCTCTGCATGAGAGCAGTTCCTTATTAGCATGTTGTCACCACTCCTGGGGACAGCATGCAGTCTTTAGGAACGGCCTCAGATTGAGGCTTCCTCCAGACTTGTGCATGAATATGATGTGGGTTCCCATCTGCAGCCTTAGACCTCACCCCAAATAGTTGGTGATTGTGGCTCAAAACAGATTGTTTTGCCCTAAAGTAAATTTATCTCCACTTTAATCACATTGGTCCCTACTTCCAAAGTTTATTTTAGTGCAGAATCGTTCTGTTTGGGAAGTATCTTTCCGTGAAATGAAACTACGAACTAGGCTAGAGGACTAAATAGTATATTTTAAGTGAGTAACCAAAAACATCGAATTTAATAAAACGTGCCATGATATGGCCTCATCTAGAATGAATGTGTTTATGGAAAGGTGATATAAACAAATGTTGACTTATTTCTAGAAATGAATCCATAACATGTTTTATATATCCTCGCATAAAGTAAGGCACATGAGGTACATATTTAAAAAAAATTTTCCTTAAAACAAAATTTTTCCTTAACTCCTATAATATTGCATGTCCATTAGATTATAGACAGAATCATTTTGACCTTTCCAATATTTTAAAGCTTAAAGGAGAAGGTGGGGGGTGGGGAGCAATTTTACCAGCTGCTTTGGGATATGACCCCTGGACGGAGGTCTTTGGAAAGCAATAGAGTCGTCAAACCGGGCACCCTCAAAGCCTCACGATCACTTGCTTTCAACAATTTAGTGCCCATTGACACGAGAAGGAAGTTTTCTACAGTCTTGTGTGTGACGAATTAAAAATGCCCCCCCCCGAGTTCCATCAGGCTGGGTACGTCCAGTCGGCCCGTTGCTCGGGCTTCCCGTAGTGCAGCAGTTTACGGGGTCTGGTCCTTTTCATGTTCCATGTGACTCCGTGAATCTTCCTTTGTCTCCTTTTGGATAATTACTTCCCCACTGACATTCTTGTAATGAACGACTCTCTCCAAGAGCAGAACTGAGGCCTTTCAGTGATTTATTTTGCGCGTGCGTGCGCACACACACACACACACACGCACACGCACGCACACGCACGCACACGCACGCACACGCACGCACATGCACGGTAGAAGGTCTCAAGCTACACATGCCTACTGCTTCACAAGTTCAAGGCGTGCTTGGGAGTGACCCAGACATATTGCCGCATGCGTTATGGCGGTGACATGTGTTCGCTGGTGGTCAGAACTGGAAGAACCAGTGGCCACTCCCGTTATGTCGTAGATCAGCACTGGCGTGGGGACGTCACCTCCCTGGAGTGACAACCGGACCCGCTGACTTCGTGTGTGACAGTCCCAGCAATTTCGACTCCTTCCCCAGGCTATTGCTATGTAATTGGGCTTCGTCCAAGGCCCATTTCCTTCCCCCTCCTCCCTCTTATAGTAATGTGTTTGCTGTCTGGAGGATGGAAAAAAAAATCCTATAGAAGCACCTCCTGCCTCCCCTACAGGTTCGGGGCGTGCTCTCTGTGGTTCGACCTGCCACCCGTGTTTCATGAAGGCAGGTGGCTTAGTGGCTGCCATGCTCAGCCTCAGGGCAGTAATGTTAAACTGTGACCTACTTGAAATTTTAACTAAAATGTGCCCTATACAGAAATAAGTGGAAAGTGTTACTATTGAGTTATTTTAAAAACATTGAAAATGACTCAAGATATAAATGTTTATCAGCCTATTTTGTTTCTGTAGACTTTAACTCAGTGAATTATCTTACACGTGGCCTCAGAACCATTCCAATCATACTGCACATTTAGAATATATCTTTGGCATAGTGGGCTAGAACCGCTGTGACCAAGTCCCCCAGACGGGCTTGACAACAGAAGTGTCTGTTCTCTCGGTTCGGGAGGCTGGAAGTCCAAGATCCAGGTGTCAGCAGTGCTGAGTTCTTCTGAGAGTATTTGTGTCTTCTTACAGGGGCATCAGCCGTACCGGGGCAGGGCCGACCATAATGACTCAATTCCCTCTTCGAAGGCCTCATATTCAAATACAGTCATACTGTAAGGTACTAGGGGTCAAAACTTCAACATATAAATTTTGGAAGAACGTTAGTCTATATTATTCCATATTTGCCTTTTCATTGCCTGAAATGTTAAGACAGAAAAATGGTTGCTATAAAGAAGTGATTAGACTAGTAGATCTTAAATGTCGTTGCTTTGGACTTTGTCAAAATTAATTATTTGGGGGGAAAAGTCTTCTCTGTGAGGGTCATAGTCTAAATATGTATATCAGGAATTCACTCTCTACTTTAAATCGACACGTTGGCTTCTTCTTTGGGATCATGACGAGAATCTCTTTGCTCGTTGATTGTTATTTCCTCATCTGGGTGCAAATTCCCAAGCCTGCTGTTCCAATCAGAGCTTCTATCCCCTGGCCACCCACCCCCAAGCTGCCTTGGACTTGGCCATTTGGGTATGATTGATCACTACCAGTTGTCTCCTGAGGTTACCTCTGGGAAGTTGGTACCGTACTGAGGAGACTCTTGAGAATATATAGGTAAACCAGACTGTTATAACCTCAAGCCTTAGGATTTTTCTTCCTTCTCCTTCTCTTCACTCCCCTCTGCTCTTTAATTTCACTTCAAATAGAGAAAAAAATCCACCGCGCATCTCTTGTTTTAGCCTGTGACGTTAACACGTGAAGATGGAAGCCAGCGTTTCATTTTTTTGCCAGGCTGAAGAGCATTTTCTGAACTCGGTCTTTCTCAGTAATGGAAGCCATCCGCCCCAAAGGCTGTAAAACAGAATATGCAGCTTTCTGGTGCCTCCCTCCCCCCCACCCCCGCAAACAGTCCAAATGGTGGCAGAGGGAAGATGCAGGCAGTTGGTTGCAAATCTGATAATTTGATCTATTCCTACTTTGCTATTTCTACAACTCTATTGGGTTAATGTGGGCATTTAGCATAAATAATGCATGATACAAATTTAAACTGAGGCCTCTGACTTTTTACATAAGAAATGCAGATGGATGACGGAAGGCACTTGGAAGTCTTCCCAGGCTGATTCTGTAGTAAATTAGACAGTATTCCATAATTATCCAATGAACAGGCCAAGCCAGACTTCAGGTGGATGACAAGCGGCAGCTGTGATTAGGCATGCTTAGGTCATTCTGTGTGCAAATGTAAGAGTTACTGCAAATACTGTCCAACCAAAATTACCCAGGAGACATCACGGCATGGTGGCAGAGAGCAAGGACCCTGGAGCCAAAACGCCTGGCTTCAAATCCTAGCTGTATTTATGAGGGACTGGATGACTTTGGGGAAGTTTTGAAATCTCTGTGCCTCAGATCCTCCCCAGCACTTAAGAGGAGGTTAATAATAATACTCTCCTATAATGATGTCAGGATGACTCAATGAATTAATATGTAAAACACTTAGAATAGTACATGGCTCTTAGTAAGGGTTACATAAATGTTGGTCACTCTTGCAGTTATCTGTTGCCGTAATGCTTCGGACTTTTCAGAACATTCTAGTGTCACATAGGTCATCTGTGTCCAGCCCTGTGAGAAGGGATGAAATCCCATGAATGTTTCTTGGCTTGTGAGGATCACGTTTTAGAGTTTTGCACCCTACAACTGATGGATCTCGGTCACCAGCCTCATCAGCTCTCTGTGCGCTCAGAGGGTGGTCGTCTCTACCCTTTGCCTGGATAAACATGGCTGGGAAGATATTTTAAAAACACATTAAAATAAAATGCTTTGTGTGAATGAAGACACGTTTTTGTGTTTGATCTGTACGTTAGTTATCTGTTCGCCCTCCATCCTCCATGGGTATGGGTGGACATATAAATCTTAATCAGCTATTCAAAAGAAAGGCCACACTCCTTAGAGGCTGATTCCTGCTGATCTCTTTTATTCCATTCAGCCCCTTGACTGACTGACTGACTGACTATCATCTATCTATCTATCTATCTATCTATCTATCTATCTATCTACCTACCTACCTACCTACCTACCTACCTATCCATCCATCCATCATCTGTCTATCATCTACCATCCATCCATCCTCCATCCATCCATCTATCCATCCATCATCTGTTTATCATCTATCATCTGTCTATCATCTACCATCCATCCATCCATCCATCCATCATCTGTTTATCATCTATCATCTGTCTATCATCTACCATCCATCTATCTATCTATCATCTATCTATCTATCATCTATTATCTCTATCTATCTATCTACCTACCTACCTACCTATCCATCCATCCATCCATCCATCCATCCATCCATCCATCCATCCATCCATCCATCCATCATCTGTTTATCATCTAGTATCTATCTATCTATCTATCTATCTATCTATCTATCTATCTATCTATCTATCTATCTATATCTATGTATCATCTATCTATCATCTATCATTACCTATCTCCATCCACCCACCCACCCATCCACCTGTCTCTTCCGGCCACAAAGGCATCTCTCTCCCCTGGTCATGCCCAGGGAACTCCACTTTGCAGTCTTCATACTACCCATCAACTCACATGTTTTATCTTTTATAACATTTTATTATCTGAAATTATTATTTGCTGATTTACTTTTTATATTGTTTGTCTTCCTCCTCCCCTCAGGGAATGGTAGATCCACAAGGACATGGGTTTCGTCGGTCTCATTCCCTATTGTGATCTGGAACAGTGCATGCATTGGGTTCATATGCAATAAAAACTTTAACAAAAATATTTATAAAATCAGAGCAGCATTAGGGGTTACCAACTTTCTGGAGGGAAGCTTGACAATACATACGAAAAATTGTATCTACATCCATCCATTTGACCTCAAAATCTTTGATCTTCATAGTTTATTCCATGAACGTAATTGAGAATGTCCTCAAAACGTTTAGGTTTGTCGTCACTCACTTAGACTGCTGTATGATATCCTGATATCCAGCCTTGCGTGTCCCCATTTTTTTTTTTCATAATTCAGCCAAGAATGTCTTTGCTTCCCCTTTAAAAAACATTCTTATCAAATTGATTTTGGTTAAAAGTTAGTCTTATATACTAGAAAGCAATGGTTTATTGTCCCAGACTTGGACGGCAGTATCCAAATTTAAGTTTAGTTTGCTTATATCCATCGTGATGGTTGGCATACGAACTTCTTTCTCCAATCTCACTTTTTGATTTTAATGTGGTTATACTTTCTTCTTTCTTTCTTTGGGTAATGAGCTTTTATCCTTTCTTTTTTGCTCAGCTTATTTAGGATGTATGCTTCCTGTTTCTCTATGTTTAAATTTACCTTGGAATTTTACCATGTGCATTTAAACCAACAAAAGTCTATAGTTAAATAAAAACCTAGCCACTCTGCTCTACAAAAACAAAACAAACAGAACAAAACAGGTGTTACAGGTTCAATGCACCCCCCCCCCCCCAAAGCACATACTGAAATCCAAAACCCAAGGTGGTGGTATTGGAGGCAGGGCCTTGGGGAGGTGACTAAATCATGAGGGCGAAGCCCCCATGGATGGAATCTGCATCCTTATAAAAGAGACCCCGGAGAACTCCCCAACCCCTTCCGCCATGCGAGGTCACAGCGAGAAGGCGCCGTCTGTGAACCAGTAAGTAGACTCTTACCAGACAGCCATCTGCCTGTGCCTTGACCTTGAACTTCCAGCCTCTAGAAAGGAGCAACCACTGCCTGTTGTTTGTAAGCCACCAGACTGCGGCGTTCTGTTAGAGCAGCCCGGGCAGACTGAGGCAAGAGGGCTCGGAGCACTTCGATTTTGACTGCCCACCTCGAGACGTATGTGCTTGTGGTGTTTTGCACACTTCCACATTTCATTTTTTAACCCAGAAATGAGACATTTATTATTATTATTATTATTATTATTATTATTATTATTATTGCCTTACTCAGATGATATTTGTTTGGATCTCAGGTCTTCGTTGTAGGATAGTGTTCCTTTTTCTTGAAGTATGTATTCTAGACTTTTATTTCAGGTCTTTCCTAATGTTTGGTCTATCAGCCTTTACTTCATCTTTCTCATGAATGAGTCCTTGACTGGGCACACGATTCCACAATGGCTGTTACTTTCCCTCTACACTTTGAAGGTAGTATATTACTGTCTCTGGGTCTCATTGGTACAGTCGGGATGTCGGCTGTCATTAAATCGTTTTTATAGGTACCTTGTCCTTTTTTTTTTCTGGCTGCATTTTAAGGTCTTCTCATTGTATCTGATGTTCTTTAATTTTATCAAAGAATGTTTAAATACAAATTTCTTTTTCTATATCCTACTTTAATTTATCTGAGTATATTATACTTTGGGGATTTTTAATCCACTTTTTCTGTCAGTCCTGGAAATTTTAACATGACTTCTAACAAAATTATTTCCTCACATTCATTTTTATATTCCTGAGATTCCAGTTAAATGTAGATCTCATTCTATTCTTCATTTTTCTTAATGTTGCTCATGTTCTCCATCACTATTGTATTATCGTCTTGCAAATAAATTATCCTCTAGAATTCCTTGCTGGATATTTATTAGAGATGATGATGATAGTAGCAGTGGTGGTGATAATGATGACGATGATGATTTTGATGATTTTAGTTTTGTTTTTTCAATTGTCTTATCCAAGGTTCATGTTCCCATATTTATTTGCTTTGGTCTTCCTCTCATATAATGTGAGCTTTTCTTGAATATGTGGTGGCTGTTGGTTGTCTATTTATATGCGAGTTTGAATAGGAAGAGAAACTGGGAGCACTATGCTTTGTGGAGAGAGGGGTATGCACTTCAGAATCTGTCGAGATCTCTTGATTGCTGATCGCTCTCTTTTCTTTGCCACATGACATTTCTCCCTCTTTTTTCTTAGCCCATTATTCTTATTCAAAAGAAGTTTTGGGGGAGAAGAGGGAATGTGAGTAGACTTATTCTGACGTCTTGAATTAAAAGGACAATGTGATTTTTTTTTGAAGAACATTCTCATCATATTTTTCTCTTGTCTAAAGCATGCTAAGTGCCCATTGAACAAAAAACAGGATTTCCGCATTGATCTTTAAGGTTCAGAATCGCTGGATGGACTGTTGGCCTAATTTTAAATGATGCTGCCCTCTTGATTTGGTGCTCTGTTTGCTTCCTTTAGTGTCTCAGAGAGTTATACACATCCTGTTCCTTCCGTCTGAAAGGTCTTCTTCTCCCTCTGGCCCTCTCAACCCCGGCCCATTCCTCCAACTCCACAAGAGATAAAATTACTCTCATAATAGCCTCATATGACCCTCGTTGCACTTATTGAAGATGTAATTTTACCTTTTTCTGTGATCATTTGATTAAATCTGTCTCACCCACAAGCATAAGTACCACAAGCATAGTAATTATATCTGACTTTGCTTACCGTTTTATTCCCCGGTCTCTACTGAGTGAACAAATGTGTAAATAAATGATAGATGAGTGATAACAACAAGGGACTTTGGTTGGCCTATCTCAGCCTGTTTTTTGAGGCTATTTAGGAGATCTGAGTCAAGCCCTGTAAGTGATCATGGCGGGGCGTTTAACTGCCCTGACTCTCAGACTCATCTGAGGCACAAGTAAGGCTAAGTAATGATTAATGTGGCTTCCAGTGTAATAATGCCTGATTTATATCTAAAGTTTTTAATGTGGTGCCCACATATTCGGAGTAATTTTCTCTTCATAACTTCGTGGAGAGTGTGTTGGCTCGTTTCACTCACTGGAATGAGACTGATGTGTGTCACCGTGCATACTGAGAGTTTGCTGGAAGGGATCCCTCTGGGGATGAGAATGCCGGCACCCTCAAACACGCAGCCAGGTGTCAGGAAAGAAAAGAACTGTTGCCCAGATGCGTCTTCCGGAAGCCAGGACTGGAAGGCAACGGAGGCTCCCACACGGCTCGGGGGACCACGGCATCTCGCCGGCCCTTCCTGCGCCACTCACGGGTCTGCCTCTGGCTTCCGCCGTGCGCTGGACCTCACCGCTCTTACCCGTGCGTCTCCTGTTTCTCTGCTCGCTACGAAGTTGCTTGCTCTTTCCCTGGACCACTCCGATGATCTTTGACTTTGTCTTTTAGACTAGAATCTCAGTGAGAAGGAAAAGACTGGTCTTGTGGCACAGCGCTCAGAGTTCGCATGTCATGGGCTGGCCGTCCTTGTGGTGTTGGGGGCAGAAGGCACGGCTGACCGAAGGAGCCCGGCAGCCTCTCGGCTGCAAGCTGGACGGGTCTCAGCTGGCGCTGTGCCTCTGTTGCCAGTGCTGGGGCTCAACCCAGTTCCAGCTTCCTGTGGGACCAATGGCTTCCTTCTCACTGGGGATGTGCACCTGAACCCGGCTTCCAGGGGATCCCCAAGGCCCCTGGGCGCTGGCAGGCAGGCTTCTGGAACAATTGCCGTAACAGCTGGCTCCCCTGCCCGCGCCGCCTTGGGCCCCCGTCGTCGGATTATTTCCGAGCCGACAAGGTTGTGCGCACACTTGTCTTATAAGAAGGGGGAGCAGCATGGTGGAGGGGACCCCCCTGGAATTCACAGCCGCGCTGCGTGCCCATCACTGTCCCGGACCTGCGAGCCTTCCCGTGGGATCGGGGAGGTCAGGACAACTGTGCCTTCTGTTGCCGCCTCTGGCTGCTAGGTACTTTGCTCATTTGTTTGGTGTAGCGGGCTGCATAGTGTTCCCCCAAATCCATGTTCACCGGGAAATTCAGGATGCGACCTTACTTGAAAATAGGGTCTCCAGATCCAGTAAGGTTTTGGAGATGAAATTGTCTTGGATTTCTGGTGGTCTCTAAATCTGATAACGGGTGTCCTTGTAAGAGAAAGCAGAGAAGATTCAGAAACAGAGACACGAAGACCGTGTGAGGATGGAGGCAGGTATTGCAGGGATGTATCTACAAGCCCAGGTGTGCCAGGGTCTGCTGCAGGTGCCAGAAGCCAGGTAGGGCAGGGGTGGTTCTCTCCTGTGAGCTTCCAGGAAGACCAGCCCTGCCCGCACCTCAGCTCAGATTTCCGGTCTCTGGAAGTGTGAGAGGATGAATTCCCGTTGTTTCGGGCCCGTTTGTGGTGATTAGCAGCCCAAGGAACCCAGGACGATTTGTTCAATGTGGTCCCTAGAAGCAGAACCTAGAAGGAAATTCTTGTGCCAGTGACTGAAGGATCAACTGAAGAAAGGCCACGTGAGGGGCCCGGGGAGTCAGAGGGGTTGTTTCAGCTGGAGGCTGGACTCAGCCTGCCCTCCCTGGAGCGCTCTGGGACGCCAGGTGTCCTGTGGGCTTTGGTCCAGCCGTGATGGCAGGGCCGATCTCTGAACCTCAGGTCAGCCAGTCACTGCGGGCTGCCCGGGAGGGGTGGGGACTGTCCTCCTGGCTGAGCTGGCTCTCATTTGGCAGAGACAAGGTGATGCGGAGAAGCACTGGCTGCGAACTCTCCCAGTAGCGAGGAGGTGGGCGGACCAGCTCTGGAAGGGGGGGACTCTACGCAGGGTCGCCACGGCTTCCATCATGTCAACGACGATTTCTTAACCCGGATTCTGTGAAGTGGTGGCGTCTGTTATAGGTCCCGATGCGTGACAAGTGGCAGCCACTTTGCATGACGGGAGATACCACAGGGCACATCGGTTGTCTGTCATTCTCCAGCCCTCGGCACAGGGAGTCGGGCTGAGACGGGCAGCAGCCAGAGGCCCTCGGAGGTGGGCAAGGCTCCTGCCGGGGGGACGGGGTGGTTCCCACATCCGCCCGAGCCCCACGCGGCACTGTGCCGAGCTGTGAGGAGGGCGGGTCCGGAGCCCCTGCAGGGATTTCGGAGAAATCGGGAGAGCGGGGCAGGTGACCATCAGTGCGCTGAGTCCCCACCTGTCACTCACGAAACCACAGCGAACACTCGGAACCGAGTTCACGTCGACACAACAGGACGCCGTATCAGCCCGTGTTATTAAAGTTCCGGGCCGATGCCCATCCATCTCGTCGAGCGGTATCAGCCGTGTGGAGCAAAAGCGGAGATTTGTCATGGTGACCCTCCTCCGAACATGGTCCTTTTTAGGAAATCACAGAAAACGTTCACGTAAAGACGACATCGCAAACTCTCCGTTTCTTTCCCCTCCTGTGTGTGCAGCACATGCGTTTTCCCCGGAAATGAAACATTCATGCAAAATTCCATCACCGGCTGCCTCGGGCGGCGGCCCGGGGACCAACCACATCAAAGCCCGTTTCTGAGGCAGCAACGACAGCATCGCAAAGCAGAGAAACTGGGTTCAGAGCTTTACCCGAAGTGATGGAGAGTAAAAACACGTCTCGTTCGGTGTCCCCACTGCACCGTCGTCCTGTCCCGGCTCGTGCTCGAGTCACTCGGGGGCGCGGCGCCCCCCGGCCCCGGGGCGCAGAGGGCGCAGGCTCCGGACACGCGCCGCTCAGACGCGCGTCTCGCCCGGGACAGGTGCCGGTCAAGGACCGTTGACAGTCCTAGGGGGCAGCGAGCGCTCGCATACAGCTTCAGGGTTCCGCTTTCGAAACCGCACATATCAGGAAAATTCCAGAAGCCACACCGTTCCTTGAGGCGGCCTTCACCCCTTTCCGCTCCCAGACGACCCCCTCCATCCCGTTCCCACCGTCTCAGCTCGGAGCGGTGCTTGGCAGCAGCCCAAGGGCGCTCCCGGGCCTCGCAGGACCCCCCACCCAGTGCCTGCTTCCAGAGGGCGCCCCGTGAGATGAGCCACGCGGCCCCCGAGCTGACGGGGCTCAGCCCCTTGCACGGCCCTGGCATCTCTCCCGTGCTCGGCACCCCAGCCGGCCCCGTCCTCCTGCAAGCTGCACTCCTCCGTCCGCCCAGGGGACTCAGCAGCTCCCCGGCCGGCCCCTCGGAAGTGGCCAGCCTGGACCTGCCGCCCACACCCATCTTCGCCTGCCTTGTCCTCACGCCATTTCCCGGCCATCGGAGGCTGCTTTGCCCTTCCCACATCTTCCAAATCTTTCTAGGAGTTTCCAGAAGAAAAGACTGCCCAGGTCCTCATGTGCTTCTCGATGCGGCAACTTTTTACCTCTTTTTAATTTTTTACTTGTATTTAAGTTTCGTTTGTATTTTATTTTTACTTTACTTCGGCCCTCAATACGCTCTTGCTGCTTCTTAGTAAATGCTAAAATTAGGCTCCGGGTAATTCAGGGTTTGACGCTCTGTTCCTCTTCTTCTTAGCTGCGGTTTGGGCAGCTGACCGAAACGTTCTGTGCCTCAGTGTCCTCCTCTGGAAAGTGGGGTGCCAGTGACGTCTGCCTCCCGTAGGGCTGCTGTGAGAATTGAGTGAATTCATGCCGTAGGGATGACGAAACTTTCCCTTTTCTCTGTTACTTCTCTGGCTGGTCAAACAATCCACATGACATTCAACAGATTAACAGGAGAAAATTGAGTTTAAATACGCACGCACGGGAATTCACATATATGTAAAAATGCCGAAGACAGACAGTAAGGCAAAAAGAGGTAACCGTGTTATTTTGGACCAAGGAGCAGGGAGTAGGGGTCTAGGACTTCAAAGGGAGGAAGGCAGTTCGCAGGGATGGACAAGTGAAAGTTTGGTAAGCAGACGTTTGCTGGGCCACCTTGCCAATGAGGCACGGAGAGGACTTTGGTTAAAAGGGCCTCACGGGGCTCCTCCTTGTCCGTCTCACCCAGTTCGTGCCAAACTATCGGCGCCTGGGACGATCACGCCCTTCTTAGACAGGTCCTCGATCCAAATTCATTCGGGCAGCTAGCGGGGAGTCTCAGGGAGGACCTGGCGCTGATCATGAGTTGGATCATGGCCACTCAGAGCCTTAGCAGAGATGGCAGAGGGAAGGGTGGGACCCCGTGAGCCTTGGAGGTGTAGACTCCAGTGAGTTAATATGAGCAAACATCCCCTCCTGCCCTCTAGAAGTTTTTTTTTTTTTTTTTTTTTTTTTTTTGTTAAACTCCGAAATGACTTCATTCTGACATTAAAGGAGGTGTTTACCTGCTGTATTTAATATCGGTCCCCTTTGGATAAACTTCAGCCACAGCTCACATCAACCTCCACCTCCTGTTAGAGGGAAAAGCAGCCTTTCCCTCCTTCTCCGTAAGCTCCCCCATCCTCACCCCCTGGGCCCGCCCAGCCTCAGTGCTGGGCCTCTGTTCCTGGTGACCGACTGCGGGCTCCGGTCTGATTACAGTCAGCGCATCCTCGAGAAGCCTGCGTTTACCTTGAAACGCTTCCAGATCGGGCCATCGAAGGGCCTCAGTGCTCTTGGCAGCCGACGGATTTCTACATTTATCAGGGAGAGACCGTCCCGTGATGGTCACTGACCCTTGCCAACACCTGGAAATGGAAATGGCCTGTGATGCGAATAAAATCAGATCGGATTTATTCATTAGGCCCAGGTATTGGCTGGTCGCTAGTCTCGTCCTCACTGATCTTGTCTGCAGGAATTGCTGGGGGGGGGGGAGGGGGGGGAACAAACGGCTCCATCGGTGGGAGTCCAGAGGTGATAGTGCCAAGCTTTGTATTGGACGATGCCCACAAAATCTCTTGGCAACTTGCAGAAAAATGCAGGACACGTATATGTTATGATGCTGTTCTCAGAAGGATCACACCGCAGTTCCCAAAGGCAGCGTCGCTGTAAAGTAATGGGTCAGGTGGACGGGTCCCCTTACGGGCCTGGAGCTGCAATCTGGAGGGCCACGTGGTCCCTGAGGTGACCTTGTTTTCTATCGCGAGGTCACAGCCTATGTGAATGAATTTCTAAAATCCACATTTCCATCGTTTGCCATTACTAGGCAGCATCGGAGTGTTTTATAAGTCGTTTTCCACTTACATTTTTTATTATTTTTGATTTTTTTCTTTTTGTTTCTGTCACCAAATCTCTGCATTTGTAGGAAATAAAATACAATATATTCTTTAGTGAAATGAGAGCGAGAGAGAGAGAGAGAGAGAGAGAGAGAGAGAGAGAGAGAGAGAGAGAGGTACTGAGGATCATAATCGCACACTGACAATGTCAAGTGACTCTGGGTTTTACTGCTCGAAAGATCCCAGTGTCGCACGGGGCCACCATCAGCAGAACTGGCGGCTCATCCAGTCAATTAGCTGTGATGCGTAGGACCAGATGATTAGCAAGGCTGGAACTGATGCCGAGTGACCTTTTGCATCTGCAATCCAGTCGGGAGCTGTCGTGAGGCGTGCAGTCCTGAGGTCGCCGGTCCGAACGTCAGCCAGGCTGGTGCTTTAAAGGCGCTGAGACCGCCTGACGCAAGGGGGGAGCGTGTCCCCTGCGTTTCCCTCCCAACGAGATGTGGAAGCCTACTTCCGTATGTCATCCTAAAGGTCAGGCTTCTCAGGCTGAGGAGGAAGACGGGCATCAGGGGACATGGACCACCCCTGGGTGGCAGGCACGCCTCGGGCGGGTCCCCAGCTGCTAGCTGGGTCTCTGGCGCCTGCTTCGTCCTGGCTGCGTGCTTGCTCCGCGGGATCTGACCCCCTAGGCGCTGGCAGAATCTGTCGGCGCTCCCCTTTTGCCCTGTTCTGTTCCTGTGTCCAATCCCATCTCGCTTAGTTCAGGCCGAATAGTTGTCATATTAGATGTGCCTCCCGGCTGAAGGCAGGTCTGGTCACTTGTGCTTGAAGAACCAGGAAGGTTGCTTTCCTCGGAGTAAATGATTTATAAACTTTACCTTTTACGTGTATGAACTCACCCCTTCCGCCGGGCTGTTAACACTTTTTTTTTTTTAATTTAATTTAAAAAATTTAAAATTTAAAAAGATTTTCAGTTACGGTTGACATGCAACATTATGTTAGTTTCAGGGGGTACAGCATAGTGATCAGACATTTACGTAACTTACGAATGATCACCCGGGTGATCTAGTGCCCATCTGACACAGCGCGGAGTCATTGCGATGTAGTTGACTATCTTCCCTGTGGTGTCCGTCCCGTCCTGGGACGGATTTTATAGCTGACGGTTCGTCCTTTTTCGCCCCTCCCCTTCCTAACGCGCTTGAGTTGACGGCGAAATATCTTTGGGCTTCGTTTTCCTCCAGGGCTCCCCTGGCCCCTAAGTCTTGCATGTTCCCAGCTGAGCATCTTTCCTTTTAAAACAGAGAACAATAGAATTAAGAGAGTTTTATCATTATTTTTAAAATTTGGTGATGGTGATCAAACCTTGGGAAAGGTCGTATTGGTGAGGTTTTCGGGGCCGTTTCTCTGTTCGGTGCCTCTCTAGCAATCATTTCCTTACAGAAAAAAAAAAATCATACAGGGAAACGCCGTGAAGTGACCAACTTTAGAAATGGTACCCAGCCTTAATGTCCATATTCAGGGTTGTTATATGGGACCTCAATGTTTTATTTTAGTACATGTGACCTTCCATTAGGTTTGAGAATGTCACGTATCAGATATTCTGTTCTGATAAGTATTTAATCCTTTGCAAAGATGTATTTTGTATTTTTATGTATGAGGGAAACGGGGAGACTCTTGCCGTACTCTGTGGTTCGAGCCTAACAGTTCGTTATTTTTACTACGTCGCCATCTCACTGGTAGCTCTTTCCCACCGTAGATTTAATTAGTCCCCGTCCCCTTCCTTTCGCTAGTTGACAGAGCTGAGAGGGGGAAACAGTGGCAATTTGGAACCTTGTTAGAAATTTATGAAGTGCTAAAATGCTTTATTCCCAGAGGCTGACTTGCCAGCTGTCACCAGAGCGCGTCCGCGCCTCCCGGGCGGGCGGCAGCGGGCGGGCGGCACTGGGCGTCCCGGGCGGGCGGCATTGGGCATCCTGGGCAGGTGGTACTGGGCGTCCCGGGCGGGCGGCAGTGGACGGGCCAACGCGCGGGCGGCGCCGGGGAACGATGTGCGGCGTGATCAGCGCGGTGTGGCGGGAGCGTGGTCACCGTCCCCGCCGCTGACCAGCGGTGTGCAGGACGAGGAACGAGGGCATCCGGAGAAGGAGACGCAGAGCCGGTTGCGCACGCCCATCTCTGCGTGTGGCCGCACGGCGACGGGGCTGAGCACCGGGCACAGGCCCACTCACGCCGCTGCCCGCGCCGTCCCCAGCAGGCAGCCCATGTCTGGCAGCGTGGCGCTGGCGCACCTCTGCCCGGGGAGCCGCCCTCCCGCAGCCCTTACAAGGTGTCCGGGCGGGTCTCGGAGAGAGAGAGAGAGAAGGAGAGAGAGAGAAAGAAGGAGAGAGAGAGAGAGAGAGAGAGAGAGAGAGAGAGAGAAAGAGAGAGAGAGAGAGAGGGAAGGAGAGAGGCAGAGAAGCACGGTGCATGAAGGGCCCTGACTCACGGACTGCAGGAAGCCTCTAGAAGCTAGAACACACAAGGAAACAGAGTCTCCCCTGAGCCTGTGGAAGGACCGTGGCCCTGCCACCTCATTTGGTCTTCTGCCCCCTAGAACGCTCATACATTTGTGTAATCCTAAGCCACTAAGTTCGTGGGGATTTGTTACAACAGCCGCGGGAAGCTAACGCAGGCACGAAGCCGGTGGGCTCGGAGCAGTCCAGAGCTGCACTCGAGTCCAGCGAAACTGCGCGGAGTCAAAGATGATAAAACCCACCACTTGACTCGGGTCGCTGACAATGTTGGAGCCCCGCACCTGCGTGGCATCCGATTCGGATGCTGGCCGACAGCCTCCAGGGGGCGTCGCCTGGCTCTAGGCAGGATGGAGGCTCCGAAAGCGGGAGGGTAGGAACCCAGCAGTGATTTCTGCGTCTCATGAGGGGGAAGCGGACGAGCTGAACAGCCACCTCAGTGAGATCTAGGACTCTTGAGGTTTTAGGTGAGTCTTTCCGTCCCTTTGGAACCATAGTCCAAAGCGCCACAGTCTCTCTCTCTCTCCCCTCCCCGTCCTCACCTCTCTCTCATGCGCGCGCGCGCGCACACACACACACACACATGTACACACAGTGGGACGTGGCTGGATTGACTCGTCACTGTGTCTTCGGGGAACCGTCTTCTGAGGAAGCCGGCGCTCCAGCCAGGAGGATGAAGGGACAGATGGGAAGGGCTGTTTGGGATCAGGCCAAGCAAGGCGTCTGGCCAGCCCAGCGGCAATGGGAGGGGGATTTGTAGAAAAGAGTAATTCCTCCACCTCTGTGGCAAAATGTCACAGCTCCAGTGACTTTCCTGGCTCTTGCCTGCCCGTGGCCGAGCGGCTGTGCTGCTGAATGAAGGCTTCGAGCGTCTGTAAGTGGCACTTCCCGCCCTGAGAATGGCCCGTTTGGGGCCTCTGTGGTCTGGAGCAAGTCTGGCCAGGGAGCAAATCCAAATGCTGCCCTACATGACGCGTGGACCTTGTGCAAGCTGCACGCCTCTGTCAGCCTCAGTGCCCTTACCTACTTTTCCGAGTATCCCAGCAAGTAAGCTGTCGTTGTCCATGATGGTGACTCGCCTGACAACCTTCATGGATAACCTTCCCCCGCCTGTCTCACTGGCCCCTCCCCTGCCTGCATTTCCTGGGATCACCTCCCGAAGAAAGTACTTTTACTTGAGTTCCCTGTTTCGAGATCTTCTGGAAGAAATCAGATGTAGACAGATTTAACGTCAAAAGAACCACTCGCATCGAAAGTGTTTTAGGGGAATTCCTGTCGGGAGGTGGAGAACGGGCCGGAGACGCGATACGGGAGAGGAGGCTGTGGCGGTGGTCTTGCGGGAGTGCCTCGTGCATGCGGGGCTGGCGGTGGTGACTTCAGGAGAACAGGACTATCGCGGTGGCAGGGTCGGAAGAAGGATGGGGCACGGGTCCACGGTGTTTGGCGTGGGGAAGATGTTGGTTCCACCAACTGATCTAAGCGCAGGAGGAGGAGCTGGCCTGACGACAAGACAGGTTTGGCTTCTGATCCTTTTTTGCCACTGCCACGGTCGTAGATTCACTGCCCATAACGGAACCGAGAGCAATGGCAAACACTTGCATGGCTCCCTTCAGTCCGCAGAAGTAAATTTGAAGTGCCAAGAGTCTAAGTGGCAAACTCAAGGTCATTGTCATCTGCACAAAAGAGTCAGCTAGGGATTCCATCACCAGAAGAATTTATCCAGGAAAAAGAAAGGACTCAAATCTGGTATGTGCGGACATGGCTAGTCACCTCCCAGAGCTGAGCCGGGGACAGGGATGGAGGAAGTACTTTATGAAGGGGAAGGGAAAGTTAAGGCAGGGAGCTGTTACAACTATAGAGTCCTTCCTCTAGGGCTCTCGTGATGACCTAGAGTGATAGCTTCTCCCATGGGCCCTCCGATTTCTGCCCAGGTTAAGAACCATGAACTGTGACCATTCACAGGACGGGGTGGGGTAGGTCAGCTTTGCTTCAAGGACAGTTCAGATTTTTGTCTTAATTCATTCTACAAAGCTTCATTTTTTTATTATTATTATTATTTTTTTACTTTTTACCTCTCGGCTCTTCCAGTTGTCCTTGGTAGGCATATTGGGTATGTGTCCCCCAGTATGCTGATCAATGGCATAATTTTTACAATAGAAAAGAGAGTTAAATAGGACATTTAAGATGACTGTACTCATCTTAAGGTTATTTAAAAGCAATTACTACCATTAGTTGGAAGTGCCACCTCAGGCTTCTCGGATAATAATGTGCACCTAACAATCCAATTAGTTTATAAATGGATTAGTCTATTTATTGACCGTCGCATTTGCTTTAAATTCAGTATAATACAGGTCTGAAGAGTGTCGGTATAAATGTGTTTACTCTTTGTATAAATGCGTTATTTCATCTTTAAGTAGAGAGTCTATTTACCCTTTTCCCCATTAAATATCACTTCATTTATATTTTTGCTTCTTAAACCATGATTCTTGTCTTTTTTTGGTTCCATAGTCCTTATTAAATCATTTTTATCCCTATCTATAGTTTTAAGGATTTCTAGCTGACTTATTCTAAGCATCCACTGAGGCACAATCCCAGATCAAGGTGATACTATAACATCAAATCATATACAAGCCCAGCGCTGTCTAGAGCAACGGCTTGTGAGGATGGCAATGTTCTAGAACATTAAGCCATTTAGTAGCTGGCAGCCACTAGGCAGATGTGACTACTGAGCCCTTGAAATGTGGTTAGAATGACTAAGGGGTGGAATAATTAATTTTATTTAATTTCAATGAATTTGAACTTAATAGTCATGTGCGGCTGATGGCTGCCATATTGGACGGCACGGTTCTGGGGGACAAATAACCAACCGTGGCTGAGCTGTAGAAGATTTTGACCAAGGCTCTTTGCAGCCCAGAGATACGGCGTTGGTGCCGCCACATGGGACTCGCCAGGTATAAGCATATTTTCCATGGGGTAAGGTCATTCCCTGAGATCTACAGACCAAGGAGAACCTTTAATACACTAACTTGGGTGGATCCTTGTAGACACTCTTCTAAAACATACAGCAGTTCGATAAAACAATCCGTCCATCAAACACCCGCCATGTAGCAGCAGCATAGACAGGCTGGCTTCCCAAAGAGAACTGGTGTCCCCTTCAGGAGACAGAAGCAAAATCCACATTTACCTGAGCTTTGCCACAGAGCGGAGGCTGAAGGGCCGAATGTGTAGATTCAGGTGTAGGATACCTGACAAGGTGTTACAGATTTTGGACCGTATTTTCTTTTGTTGTTCGACATCCATTATTTCCACCATTCATTCAATGGATGTTTATTGAGCGTCTGTCATGTAATAATTATTGGGGGTATACTAGTGAACAGTACTCTTTCTTTCCTTCCTCCCCTCCTCCCCTCCTTCCCTCCACCTCTCCCTCACGTCCTCCTTTCTTCCTTTCTTCCCTTCATGCATTTATGCATTTATTATTTATTTCCGTGAGCTTTATCCACAGGGCTTCATTTGAACATCTGTGTTCTCGTCCAGTGCCATAACAATATTTTAAGGGTAACTGCGCCTCGTCTCGCGTATTGCCTCAGATCTTCTTGGCCTTCCCGCCAAATTGTCAGATGTCGGTAGAGCCACAGGTCACTTTCCTAAGGAAGAACATTTACTGGCGTCTCTGAGTCACGATGCAGTTTCCAGACGCATGAGCGCGAGGACCCACATGTGCAGGAGAGGGGCCCAGCGGTGTGGAGGCAGGATGCGGAGTTGAACCGGCCTTCGAGAAAAGGAGGACAGCAGAAAGGAAACCCCCACCCTTGACAAAGTCCTGGGGACCCATTCTCCTTCCGGGACACAAACCCTCACGCTACTAAGTAACACCCTGAGGTCATCATTGCCATGTACAAAGTGCCATCAGGGGCTACAAAATAAGAGGATCACCTTCCCCTTCTCCTTGCCAGGACTGTTCTTGGGGCTCAGTCTCTTGGGGCGAGTTTTGCCATCCAGTTGGGCTGTGGAGCTAGGAGGAAGTAGCCTGTTTTTGCTGCAGGGCGAGTTCGTAATACAGCCAAGTAAACAGAACAGAACATCAGGCCAACGGTAGGACCATTTATATTATGAATATACAATTCTACAGAGGTGATGCAGTCTGGTGTGCTCTCAATGATTTTTTAAAAAATGTAGCCTAAAGTTTTGTTGCACTAACAAAATATATAAGCATGTATAGAATTCTAATTTAAGAAAAAGAAGAATGTGTCCTTGAGAAGTCCCTGGTGCCCCCATCCCAATCACATCTGCTTCTGCAGAAGGAACCCCTCTCCTGAATCTGATGTTGGTTAATCCCGGCTTTTGTTTGTAGTTACACCATGTGTGTTCCTAGCCCTAAGTGATGTCTCGCTAAGATGTGTGCGCTCTTGAACTTTGTGTGATTAGAACCACAGAGGCGTTGTTCGCCTGGGACTGGCTTTGCTCTCCCCAACATTATTGCTTTGAGCCATATCCATGACATGTGTAGTTCATCCCGCCATTCAACGAATGATTTTTGGAGCAATTACTGTGTGCCATACATTGATTCTAGGTGCTGGGGAGCAAAACAGGCAAACCCCTTGTCCTAAGGGAGCTGAATTCTGGTGGGTGAAAGGGGGCAATAAACAAGATAAATGGAATACGTAGCCAGTTATATCATAATTGGTATACAGAGAAAAAATTAAGTGGCCAAGAAGAGTAAATTTAGGGGAGACATGGAGTTTCAAATAGGGAGGCTGCGGAGCGGACTTATGAGTGGACGCCTGGAGGAGGCGAAGGAGATGGTCTCGGAGATGCCGCGGGGAGAGCTTTCCAGATGGAGTGGACAGCAAGCGCCGACGCCTGTGTCTGGAGCCTTTCAGGCGGTGTAAGGGGGCCCCTGCGACAAGAGCAGGGTAAGCAAGGGGCGCAGCTGGAGCTGATGAGAACCGAGAGGAAGTGGGGGATGAAAGCCACTGGAGCTGTTTGGGCGAAGGGACATGACACGACGTGGGTTTTAACAAGAATGTCCCTGGCTGCTGCGGCGAGGGCACACCTGCGGGGTGTCAGGGGAGGGGCGCAGGGCCAGCAGGCCAGGCCAGGCCTTACGGTGCTGCTGACAAGAGATGGTATGGATGTGGTGACCGCGGTCCTGTTTCCGGTTGCTATGAGGGTCGAACGTTCGAACTTCCTGATGGGTTGAATTTGAGGTGACAGAGAAAGTGACAGTCACTTTCCAATTTCAGTTATGTTTGCTATAGGCTGAGCGAATGAGGAGGCAGAATGAGGCGCTGCTTATGCAGATGGGGAAGAGGAAGAGAGGAGGAGTCGATGGTCCTGGAGGACAAGACGGGCTCGGTTCTGAGTGTTCGTGACATCGGGGGTGGGGGTGCGGGGAGGAGGCGGCTGGGTGTAGAAGTTTGGAGTTCAGATAAGAGGTCTGGGCTAGGAATAGAGATTTAACCGCAGCCAGCCTAGAGGTCCTATTAAAAACCTCCGGAATGAGTGTGATCATCAAGGGAGTGAGTATAAATAGGGATGAGAAAAGGTCCGAGCACTGAGAGTTGGGACGCTTCAAAGTTGAGAAATGAGGAAATGAGAGGGAAGTAGCAAAGGAGCCTGGGAAGGAGCAGCAAGACCCTTCCTGTTGGAGGGAGAGAAACCAGGCATGGTCAACGGCGTCGGTGTCCCTGCTGGGCGACACGTGGGTCACTGGTGACTTCCGTAAGGGTAGTTTTGGTGGAGTGATGGGGACCAAAAAAACCTACTTAAACAGAGAGACAGGGAGGCTGACGGGCAAAGCGGAGCCTCGGAAGGATTTGAGAGGTATTTACGTGCTGCTCGGAATGATCTAGTCGAGAAGGGGACTTGATGATTTAAAAGAGAAAAGGAAAAATTGCTCTGTAATATCTCTGGTCGGACAGATAGATACATAGATATATAGATAGAAAAGTAGATGATAGATTTGAATAGGTAAGTTTTTAGTAAGTGATCCATCCTATTATTGATAGGCTTTTGTATAGTACATTGGTTTTTGTTTCTTGGGTATAAATATACACTAGGGTATAAATATATACTAAAAGGATAGAAGTATCCTTTTTAAAAAATATTTTTTTAATTTTTCAATTGTAATTGATATTCAATATTATATTAGTCTCAGGTGTACAGATTAGATTAGATTTTTATATAACTTATAAAGAGGTCAGCCCAATAAGTCTAGTATTCACCTGGTACCATACATAGTAATTACAACATTATTGGCTATATTTTCTATGCTGTACTTTACATTCCTGTGACTTTTTATAACTGGCAATTTGTACATTTTAATCCCTTCTTCTTTTTCAACTATTTCCCAACCCCCTTCCATCTAGCAACCATCAAAATGTTCTCTATTTGTGAGTTTGTTTCTGTTATTTTTGTTTATTTTGTTTTTTAGATTCCACATATAAGTGAAATCATATAATAGTTACCTTTCTCTGACTTATTTCATAGCATAATACTCCTAGGTCCATCCATCCTCTACATTGCAAATAGCACGATTTCCTCCTTTTTTATGGCTGAGTAATATTCCATTGTATATACGTACCACTTCTTTTTTATCCATTTGTCCATCTATGGACACTTAGGTGGCTTCCATATCTTGGCTATTGTAAATAATGCTGCGATGAACATAGGTACACACATGTCTTTTCGAATTAATGTTTTTTTTTAAAGATAAATACTCAGAAGCGCAATTGCTAAGTCCTTCTTTGCCTCTTATTATAACCGTTAGTTTAAAGTCTATTTTGTCTAATGTAAGTATCACTACCCCAGTTTTTTTTTTTCATTTCCATGAAATATTTTTTTCTTTCCCTTTACTTTCAGTCTGTGTGTGTCTTTTGATCTGAAGTGGGTCTCTTGTAGGCAGCATGTGTAAGGGTCTTGTTTTCCCATCCATTCAAATACCCTGTGTCTTTTGATTGGGGCCTTTAATACATTTACAGTTAAAGTGGTTATTGGTAGGTAGGTAGTTAATTGTCATTTGTTAATTCATTTTTAAAAATCTTTTTTCCCTCTTCTTAAAAAAGTGCAGTACTGGTTTGGTGGTGGTGAACTCCTCTAGCCCTTTCTTGTCTGAGAAGCTCTTTATCTCTGCTTGGATTCTAAATAATAGCTTTGCTGGGTCAAGTAATTGTTTGTAGGTCTTTGCTTTTCATCACTTTGAATATTTCCTGCCAATCTCTTCTGGTTTGCAAAGTTCCCGTTAATACTCAACTGACAGTCTTATGGGAGCTCCTTTCTAGGTAACTGCTTTTCTCTTGCTGCTTTTAGGATTCTATCTTTGTCTTTAACCTTTGGCACTTTATATGAGGTGTCTTCGTGTGGCTTCTTCGAGTTCCTCTTCTTTGGGACTCTCTGTGCTTCCTGGGCTTGTATGTCTATTTCTTTTGCCAGGTTAGGGAAGTTTTCTGCTTTCTTGTCTTCCAAATTCCTGATTCCATCCTCTGCTTTATCTGATCTGTTGGTTTCCTCTAATGTAGTCCTCATTTTAGTTATTGTCTTTTTTATTTGAGGTTTTTTTTTTATGTTTCCTATCTCCATTTTCATGTTTCCTATCTCTTTGTTGAAGTTCTCACTGAGATTATTGAACATCCTTATAACCAGTGTTTTGAACTCAGTATCTGATAGATTGCTTGTCTCCATTTTGTTGGTTCTTTTTCTGAAGTTTTGTTCTATTCTTTCATTGGGACATGTTTCTTTGTCTCCTCATTTTGGCTGCCTCTCTGTGTTTGTTTCTATGTATTAGGTAGAGCTGCTACATCTCCCAGTCTTGGTAGAGTGGCTTTGTATAGTAGGTGTCTTGTGGGGCCCAGCGGCGCAGTCTCCCTGGTCAGCTGAGCCAAGTGCTCCAGGTGTGTACCTTATATGGGTTGTATGTGCCTTCCTATTGCAGTTGAGCCTTAGCTGCTTTTTGCACGGCAGTGGGAGGGATTGACTCCCAAGCTGATTGGTTGTAAAGACTGGCTGTGATTTAGCGGAGGAGCTATTTTGCAGGGGCTGACCCTATGGAGCAAAATTCACTTTAGCAGGGCTCTGATGCCTGCCCAGTCTGCCCTTTGAGTGGAGGTGGTTGGGAGGTGCTCTGGTGTGGTCTGAAGCTGGTTATCAGGTGCATTGGTTCTGGGGCCTCTTGGGAGGGGCTCTGTTGCAGGCCAAGGCCAGCTGCTACCTCTGCCTAATCCAGGGACACCTGGTATGAGCTATAAAGTGATCTGAAGATGGCTGCCACTTGTGCTGGGCTTGGAGGTGCCTGAGAAAGGCTAAGATGCAAACCAGGGCCAGCTGCCACCAGTGCCAGACTTGGGGCTGCTTAGCAAGAGGAACATGGCACACTGGGGCCAGACGCTGCTTATTTGGGGTTTGTGAACCTTTGAGAGATTTTAGAAAAGTCTGTACCCTGAAAGTAACAGGCCGTTTGTGTGGAAAAGTTGCTGAAGTCAGCTCAGGCAAATCCTGCAGTTATGTGGGGTGGGATGAGGTCTCAGAATCAACAGGAGGAGGCAAATGGTCTTAGCCAGGTTGGCGGAGACTCAGACTGGCTGCCCATTTGCGCCTGTGCGTGCAAGCTGGGTGGAGCCGGGCTCGACAAAGCAGCAAAATGGCACCTGCTTGACAGAGCTGCCGCTCCAGTCTCGCCCTGAAGCCAGACAACTCAGTTATTCCCCATGTGCCCCTGGGGTCTTTTGAGCAGTGGCCCTAGTGCGAGAGCGCAGAGTGAACAAGTCCATCAGTGGTAAGTCCATGTGGGCCCTTCAAGAGAAATGTGTGACTCTCGTCACCCTCTCTCTCACTCAGCTACAGTTTCTGCTGGTTTCCACAGTCAGAAGTTGTGGGGACGTCTCTTCCTGGCACTAGAATGTTGAACTGGGGTGCCCAGTGTGGGGCTGAGACCCTTGCTCCTCAGGGGGGGCCCTCCGTAGCCCAGACATCCCTCCGGATGCTCAGCCACCACACATGGATGTGGGGTTGGCTAGTTCCACATCTCTGCCCCTCCTACCAGTCTCGGGGTGGCCTCTTTTGTATGTCTTAGTTGTAGGACTTCTTTTTGGCAAGACTTCAGGCGATTCTCAATGATGTTGTTCTGTAGTTTAATTGTAAGTTTGATTTGCTTGTGAGAGGAGGTGAGCATGGCATCTGCCTGCCATCTTGACCAGAAGGCCGACAGGAGCATATTTCCATTTCCACTACTCCATGTCCTGGCTCGCGCTTTGCCTTGTCAGACTTCCTAATTTTTACCAGTGTGAAATTTATATCTCCCATTTAATTTGAATCTACGTTTTCCTTTTAATTAATGAGATTAAGCATCTTTTCACATGGGTACGGACCGTTCATGTTTCCAGTTCTTTGAAATGCCTACTTGTGCCTTTAGCTGAATTGGGTTATTTATATTTTTCCTCTCTTTTTTCTTAGTTCATTATCTATTCTTTATACTAACAGTTTTTTAGTTAATGGTTAATGGTACTGTAAATATCTCTCAATTTGTGGCTTCCATTTTATCTTTCTATCTTTACCTGATGAATAGGTGATCGTAGATTAATTTTACAATTTTTGATTCATGTTTTGTGAAGCAAATGCTTTCCTACTTCAAGTTTTCCTTTTTTTCTAGAAAATTTTATATTGCCTTTCTTTTCATTACATCCTGAATTCACCTGGAATTGATTTTTCTATGCTGAGAGATAGGGATTAAATTTCATTTACCTCCGTAGTCCCAGATTCATTTATTGAGCCATTCCTTTTTTCCTTCCCATCATCTCTCTCTCATGCTCATCAGGTTTCCACATATGTGCAGATCCCTTCCGGCCTCTCTCGATTGTTCCAGAGGTTTGCTGATCTGTCCATGTGCTGACGACACACTGGCTCCATTGCCAGGGTCTCATAGTCTTGTTTTCTAGGAGGATAAGTCCTTACTCTTCTCACCTCTTTAGACTTTGGGGTAAATTTTGAAGTAAGAAATTCAAACTCCTCTGAAGTTCTTTTAGAATTTTGATGAGACATTAAAACATTGTGCTGAAAAAGACAAACTCTGGAATCAGAGTTTTTTCCTTTGCATGAAATTCTGGCTCCACGTCTTACTAGCCTTGTGCCTCAGTTTCCTCATTTCAAAACAGATAACAGGGGCAAACACAAATTTTGAGGGATGATATAGTTCCTCAGATCAAGGGCTTATTAGAGATACTGAGAACATTCAAGCAAATAAAAACATTGTATTTGAGAAGCTTTCTGTGTCATGAATGAACTTTATTAATAAGATTACACATTATAAAATAAATTATAAAATTTAATTTATAATTTAATTAATTAATTAATCATTTTCATCTCAGATTTTACTTTTTATGTAAATTGAGTTTTTCCCTTTTAATATGAGTGAATCCTCATTGCATTTTTCAGGGGAGAGGTAAAATTTAACCTCTCCAGTAGGATGTCTTATATTAAGTCAGGATGGAGAACAAGTAGAAACGGCAACTCAGATTCAGCAGAGTTATTGCCAGGAGTTGATGATGCAGATATAATTTATTTTGGGCAAGATAGTGGTGAATGGGGTGTTATTAATGGCATTTTACAGTGTTAATTTCTGTATGAACTGTGTCTGTGGGACCAGCTCCCACATTCATTTGCCGGAGCTGCCTGGAAGTGAGATATTCTACCTGCCCTTTGCAGGTAGCTATCAGTAAAACAAGCTCTGTAGCTCTTCAAGAGTGGTTGCTTCAGCCGCTCTGCTTTCAGACCATAAAGATCATTAACTGGTATCCTGCTATGTTCCAATTAAAGTGGAATATTAGAACTCTTTAGTGATAATAAGTCTTAAGTTGTTTAGTGGAAAGTGTGTTTTGGAAATTGTACTTTTGAGTCGAGCAGACATGGGTTCAGACTCTTGACTGCTGCTTACCAGGTGGGTGATTGGGGGGACGCTACTTAGCCTTTTTTTTTTCATAATTTAATTTCCTCATCTTTAAAACTGGTGGTGGTGAGGATGATGATGATGATAATGGCGGTGGTGATGGTGATGGTGTGGATGGTGATAGTGGTGGTGATGATGATGATGATAGAATCATCACCTTACTCACATGACTGTTGTGAGGTCGAGACCTAATCCATGTAAAGGAACCAGCACAGAGCCTGGCCCACTAAAGTAGGGAGCAAGGATGAATGTGTAATTAAATTTCTCTTGCCCTGAACTTCCCTCCCGGACTTCTACTCTTTTTTTGGTTTATCTTTATCTTCTTTATCTGTTTCTTCATATAATGTTTCTTCATATGAAGCATCCATTTCATAGAGCTGCTGCAGCAGGGAGGCACACACACACATTCTCCTACAGTCTTGGAGGCCAGAGGTCCAGAATCAGTTTCACTGGGTCACAGTCGGAGTGTCAGGGGGACCGAGTTGGGTCCGGAGGCTACGGAAGAGAACGCGTCCCTTGTCTTTGGCACGTCAGAGCTGCGTGCATTGTGTGCCCCGCGCCTGGCCCCTCCTCCGTCTTTAAGGCCACCACTGTCAACAGTGGTCACGTTGTCTTCTGTCTCAAATCTCCCTTTTTCTCCCTTACAAGGATGCTTGCGATTGCATCTAGGGCCCACCCAGGTAATCCAAGATGATCTCCCCATCAAAATCTTTAATCACATCTGCCGTGTAAGTCCTTGTTGCCACGTCAGGAAACGGTCACTGATTCCGGGGCTGAAGGCCTGGATCTCCTTGGGGCCACTTTTTAGCCCACCTCAATAAGAACAAAGAAACTTGAAAACGCCAACACTGCCCGTTGGCGCCAGCCCATTACGAATAAAACCACCATGCTCAGCAAAGTCATATTCCACAGAAAGCCCGTCATTAATTAACAAATGCGGTGATTGTACATAACAGAGTGATGAGAAACCAATTGGCTGGCGTCGGTCGTGCTGGGAATTCCCGTGAAGCGTTTGGCACTGCCGACAGCAGAGGCCGGAGCCGCCTGGAAGTGAGATATTCTACACGTTTAGGGGCCAAGGCTGCCTTGGGCTTCAGCGTCAGACGATGCGTGTGTCTGTGCAAGCCAAGCAGGGCGCTGGGGGAGTCGCGCAGTGCATGACTAGTGCGGCCGCCAGTGGCGGGCTTTTGGGGACACCCACCAGAGCTCCAGAAAGGCGGGGTCCGTGTCTGTCTGGTATGCCCACTGCTTCCTGCAGAGCTTGGCGTAGAGCAAGTGTTTTAATTCAGGAACACAAAGGAATGAAGAGATGGATGCTCGATAGGAGAATGCCTGAGTCTCCATGGGACCTGGAACAGTGGTTTGTCAGCGTCGGCTGCACGTTCGAGTCAGCTGGGAAAGATCTTAAAAGAGACAGTTCTGGCTCTGAACCTTATTCACAGAGACTAATTTATTTGGTCTGCATGGGGCCATGTCATTACAATTTTTAAAGAAATGTCCCAGGTGAATCCACTGTATGGCCAGGTAGCTAATCATTCATTCAGACTATAGGTTCTCAAACTTCAGTGTGCATTCAATCACTTGCAGGGCTCATTAAAACACAGGTGTTTCTGATTCCATAGGTCTATTGCTGGGGGCCAAGGCGTGCGTCTCTAACGAGCTTCCAGGTGAGGCTGCTGCTGCTGGTCCTGGGAAGCCTGCTTTGGGAACTGCTCCGGAAGGTAGCAGATAAGTCCCTTTGGTATATGCAGGGGCAAATAGTGGGGCAGGGGATTGTTCTGGATGAGTGTGTGTGCGCCTGTTTACGCAGATATAAAAAATAGTAAGCACCCAATCTGTGCATTTTAAATATGCAATTTCATTCCTTCTGTCCAACAGCCTTTCGAGGTAGGAGTTTTCAATCTTCAGTCTAGCCATGTTTGGTCTTTTCAGTATGTCATAAGGTAACACTCGGTAGGAGACTAGAAACCATTTTCACTATTCGACGTTCATCTTCTTTCTCATTTCTGACCACTGTCCTGGCTCTGACCTTAGGTGGCCGAGCTGTGAGAGGACCCCAGGAGCTGACTTAATTCTCCCCACTTAATTCTGCGTAAGAGAAGCAGGCTTCATCCTCCCCACGTGGCACACAGTGGCCACTCTGCTAAGATATCTCGAATGAACTTGGAGAGAGAAACTGTGCGCTGACAAACCTCGACTTACGCAGTGACACCAATTGAGATTTTCTGAACTTAGCATCATCCTCAACTTCTGATCATTTGAGTGGGACCTTGTAAATTACAGTGGCTACGTTTAGGGCCTTACCTACTTATCTCAAAGCCTCCAGGCAAAATTTCAAAGGAGCCCCTCCTTGCTGGCTGTCCTTCCTATCTTTCTGAGCCTCCTTCTGACCCCCAGTGTCTCCAGCCTGCCTTGCTTGGTCAGTGGCCTTGACTCCATCCAGATGGATCCGGAACTTCCCTTCCGTCCACTTTATCCAAGCTGAACTTGTTCATTCTCGAAACACACAGCAGCACTTAACCAAAGCAGAAAATGGTGTGATTGAGGTAACTTGCACTCAGATGAAAATGAGGCTTTGTGCCTCATGGAAATCTTGAATTTTAAAGAGGAGCTTCTCATGACACCCCTGTGTGGGGATGTATTGGGGACGGGGACACCAGGGGACAGCTCCTGCCCCCGGCTGCCCTGAGTTTGTCTGGCAGGGACTGGACGCAGGGCATTAAGTTTCTGACGGAGCTGCCCCTCCCTTCGGCTCGCTTTAGCTTTGCACGGAGGCAGCCATGGGGCGGGTCGTGCGTGGGCCGGCATGTTCAGAGCTGAGTGCTTGAGGCGTCACACCTCAGACCTGGAAGGTGGCTGTCTGTATCATCTTCCTCCTGACAGGGTCTTTAAGGTTCATTTATATCAAAATGTACAGAGCACCATTAGGTGCTTTTAAGCAGTGGCATTAGAGGAGTGTGAGGACAGGCGTTCCCTGCTCGTACGGGTGGCACCCCGGGGCTCAGGCAGAGTCCTGCAAGGCTCTGCCAAGCAAAGCGGCACTGTGGCTCTCGGTTTAGATGTTGCCAAGAAAAAGCCTCCCCCGCGGCTCCCAGGGGTGGTCCTTCCTGATGGGCGTTTCCACCCGGGACTGTGAGCCCGCTGTCAAAAACCACGCCGGAATAAGGAGCGAAATAAGGCACCGAGACTAAAACTGCTGGCCAGACTTGGGAGGTGTTCTTTGCTGGAGAAACTGCAGTCTGTAAGTTTTAAGTGCCTCACTGGCTGGGGGAAATAAAGGCTGTGTTTATTCTAGTCTCCAAATTCTTACGTAGAAGTCCAGACCCCCAGCACCTCAGCATGCGACTGCGTTTGGAGGTGTGTGTGGGGCCTTCAAAGGGGTGACTATGTTGAAATGAGGTCGTTATGGCGGCCCCTGCTCCAGTGTGATTCGTGGCCGTGTAAGACAACGACTAGGACACATGTACACAGAGGGACGACCACGTGGGGACATGGGGAGGAGGGGTCATCTACAAGCCAAGGACGGAGCCCTCAGAAGAAACCAGCTTGCAGTCACCTTGATTTCAGACACCAACCCTCCAGCACTGTGAGGAAAGAAACAGCCCTTTAAGCCGCCCAGGCTCTGGTGCTTCCTCACGCAGCCTGGCAAACTGGCACCCTCGGGCTAAATTAATGGACGAAGGGGAGTAGTGAACACACCCCCTGCCCGACGCAAGCCCCTCTCGGTCGCTGCGGGTGGAGTTTCTCAGCGAAGACCCCAGTCCACGCCCCGTGTGGCTGCGGACCAGCCCCCTCCTAGGCCCTGCTGTCCCCTGTGTAGATCTGGGGTGGCCCCCTCTTCACCTCTGTCAATGGCTGAGATAAGGAGCATGGCAAGAGGAGGGGACAAATTTCTCCTCTCAGCCTAAGTGTGCAAAGCAAACAGAATCCACATCAGCTCATTATTGCTACTATTTTAATGCTGATAATAATGACTGCCCTTCATCGAACATTTATTGGTCAGAAATAAGACTAAATACACATATTTGCATACATATAAGTCAGTTAACACCAGTTCCATTTTAGTGGTAAATCAACAGCGGTCTGTAGAAGCTCATTTGTCTTTAGGCCCTTTGATGTTAAACTAAGCAGAGAAAACAGACGCCCAGCAAACAGAACGGCCAGAGAAAACACTGGCAAGGAGCTGGGCGGTACCTTCAGGGTCAGGTCAGGGCAACCGGAAGGGGCTGCCCCGGCTCCCGCCTCCTGGGAAGCCCCAGCTTCTGGGTCCCTCAGAAGAGACCATGCTGTCCCAGGGTGCTCTCTCCTCCCTGGCGGCCTGGGGCCATCGGCCCAGGAATGCGTTGTTGACCCTCGAGGCAGGAATCACTGCCCGCAGAGGTTGCCCAGCCTTTAAATGCAAACTTCTCGAATAGCTGGGTGAAGTGTGGATGCCTCTATAAAGCGGTCTCTCTCTCTCTTTTTATTTTTTAGCAAATGTGTGATTTTTATAATATATCATTTCTGCATTACAGTGCAATCAAAACTTGCCTTTATAACTAACTGTCAGAATTCAAAAAAAACTCATTAGCAAAAGTCATCTATTAGTAAAGTCAAGACATTAGAATAAGGGAAAATATCTTTCTTAGTCCCAACTCCCATAATGCTAAAACATTCCTTAACAGTCTTTTCCTACATTTAAACTTGTTTTCTTAATTAAAATCAGTGTCATCACAGTTTTGCTTCCTGCTTAATAGTCAATCTTAAATATTTTTAGAGACTTTTGAAATATAACTTTTGATCCATAATATTCCACTAAACTAATGCTCCACGATTCATCATTTTCTTCTTGTGGTTCATTTAGTTTCCACCTTCACAGGGCTTTAAATAAGATTGGGAAGCATAACTTGGAGCGGAAATCACCTATGCCATGTAAGACCGTAGCCTCAGAACGTGTCACAGAGGAAACAGCCCAGGCTCGGGGACCCGCAGATGTGTCTCGAGTCCAGGCTCTGCCACTTGCAGCCACGTGGCCTTGGTGGCCATCCATGCTTTAGCTCATATCCGGGAGCCTCTGTTTCTCTTTCTTAAAATGGGACCGCCGCCTGGCCCTGAGCTTGTCATTGTTATTGTTGTCTTCTGAGGATTAAGAGATTCAAACACGTTTAAAGTTTCTTGACGCCATTGTAGTTACAGTGGTCAATATTAAAATTACAGACTAGGCTCCCCAAAGAGGAGATAAATATTGGGCGAAAGCCTTTAACAATTGTCAGGCTCTAGATACCTGTCCCCGAGCTACTCTCTCAAACGGGCAAGCACTTTCCTTTCCAACTAACGCGAGTGCATCTGAAACACTGTGGCTTCTGCGCGTTTCTTTAATGGCTAGACATTCTACATGTTCCTTCACCAGTTGCATTTCTTCTTTTGTGACTCGTCTGCTCGTATGTGCTAAGCATTGAATTAAGTTCATTAAACAGCACATTTAAACACGATCAAATATGTCTAACCACAGTCCTGGGCCAGGTGTGAGAAATGCAGGGGTGAGCGGGGTGCCATCCTCGCCTCTTTGGAACTTCCATTCTCGTGGAGAAAAGCGAGGGGTCGACGTCACTGCGTGATACAGGCGATGACGGGCGTGAGGACCAGGGGAGGGAGAGGGATGGATTTCTTTGCTGATTTGCCTCTGGATGCCTAAGCACTGTTTTAAAACCGGCTTGGGAAGAGCTGACCGGCTTCAGTTTCAAACCAACGCACGCATCTATTTTGTGTCAGAGATGCACATGAAGACGACAAGCCCGAACCCCCAGATTCACTCACCCCTCTTCCAAAAGCACATCCTATTTTCCTTCTCTCTAAACGTGGGAGGCCATGCCTCGCCCACTGGAGCCCTGGCGGGTGACGCTGACAGTGCCAGAGGCCGTCAGAGACTGCGCACGTCGGGCGAGCAGGGACGTCAGCTCTAGCGCTGGACGCGTTCCTACGGCGCGAGGAAATAAAGTGGGAGCTGAAGAGAAGGATGTGGGAAGTCAAGAGTGAACCAGCCTCGTCGAAACTCTGATGCGGCGGTCGGTTGCGGGGGGAGGGGGCCTCCCTGCATTTTTAGAGACAAGGCTGCCGATGCGTTATGAGCGGACTTTGCCAACAAATCCGTTTACATTCGGAGGCGGGTCAGGCGCTCCCTGCAGTGAGGAGGACAGGAAGTGCAGTGACTGACTTGTCCTCAGAAGGACGCGGGGAGGGAAGGGCGTGGCTCCAGGCTCCGGCCATTGTCCTGCAAAGAGGCCTTTCCAAGGTGGTTATTGATGATTTAAAAACTACAATTTTTAGATTTGAATTTAATTTTTAATTGAGATGTAATTGGCAATACCTCATATTGGTGTCAGGTATACGATGATGGTTCAGCACACGTATATACTGTGAAATGATCACGATAACAAGTCCAGTTAACCTCCATTGCCACACATAGTTTCACGTTTTTTTAATGAAAAAACATTGTGAAGGCTCTTCCAGAGTGGCTCAGCGGTCTGATCTCTTTGGACGCGAAGAGCCTCTCACTGGGGTTCCTTGGGTTTGCGGTCCTCGATTTCGCCTTTGGGCCCCACCAGGACCCCTCGGCGGTGTGGCTCTCCAGATGACCCGTCAGCGCTCACTGGTCGAATACCCCCCGAGACTAATCTCATCGTTCACTAAGTGCGGACATTTGGAGAATTCAGTGGAGGCCTGTCATATATTTTAAATTCAAGGGTAACTGATGTCAGAATTATTAGGAAGCCAATGAGACATCCTGGTCCCCTTCCCACACCTGGAATTAATTGAGAGAGTCAGATGGAGATCAAAATATTATCCTTTGATGACAGTCTCTATTCGAACCCCAAGCCAGGCAGGGCTGGACCCTGGTCGCCTTATCACGTGGACGAGAGCAGACCAGAGGACACACTGCCTGCAGGCAGACAGGTGCCAGCCGGAGGCGGGGAGGAGAGGGGACGTGCCACTCCTCTCCGGAGCTCACCTGTCGTCTGAGGTGAGGGAGGGGCAGTGCGGGGCTTCTCAGCTGCGGCGCTACTGAATTAGGGGGCTGGGTAATTCTTTGGGGGCCCGTCCTGTGCATCGTGGGATGTTTAGCAGCATCCCTGGCCTCTACTCAGAAGATAACATAGTACCATCCAACCCTGCATTCGTGACAATCAGCAGGGCCTTCAGTGTTCCCTGGGGAGCAGAGCTGCCCCAGGAGAGACCATTTCTCCAAGTGCAAGAAAAGCCCCAGAGTGGGCAACTGAACTGCGAACTAGACCGAGGCAGCCTTTCCCGCGGGGTCCCCCGCCGTCCTCTGCTCTGTCCCAACGCCCGTCTATGTCCCCCGCCTCTGCCTCCTCCACTCCCCTTCCTGTAACGACGGTCACCTCCGCATCACTGCAAGGGCGGCGGCTGCCTGGCTTCGTGTTCCTCCAATGCCTGCACGTTCCTCTAGGCCCCGTCCGGGGCCTGGCTCAGCCGTTGGCCTCGTGTGTGTACAGTGGTCTTGATTTTAAAGGATTTTTTTTTAAATTCAGGTATTGGAAGAAAAATGGATGTGAACATTTTTCCATACGAAACTTTAGCTGTCAACGTAATTTCCCGAGGTCACGTGACGCGTTCCTCTGACCCGCCAAACGCATGGCTCTTACTCAGCACGAAAGGCAGAGACTGAAAACAGGGCACGTCGGCCGCTCATCTCTGTGGCGCTGGCTCCGAGCCCTGACCTGGCCCAAAGGATCATTAAATAGAGATAATAGTCACATATATTGCCTTCTTTGCATTCCGATTCCTCTCAAAAAGTAATTTTAATTCATCATTCTTATGCTTAGATCTTGGATTCACGCTGTAATTTTCCAGTTATGTGATACATGTAGCTAATTAGGACTATTTTAGGGCCAAGAGTAGCCGATTTTGCCAAGCACGCTCCCTTGAAATTGTCTCAATAATTCTGTAAGCTATTTTAGGAAGAGGAGGCAGGATGTGATTAATTATAGGACCTGTTTCCACGTCGGGCCCCAAGGGAGGGTCCAAGAAGCCCGAGCTGTGGAGTCGGTGTATCCGCTCCTACTTTGGTCATTCGTGCTTCTGACTAGAGGAGTGTAGGGACCGTCACTGTCCAGTCAGGGCCGGGGTGCACCCCAGCTCACTGTCAGAAAGTTCCACCTCCGTGGAGGCAAAGTCTTCCTTCCTTTAAGGGGTCCCAGGGCACAAGAACATGTCATCCCTGCAGAGCGTGTGTCCCAGGGTCCTCCACACCACATGTCCCAAGTCGTCTCGTCTCACGCCTCCCCCAGCTCTGTTCCCGTCTCTCGTGGGCTCAGTCGTGGCCTTCGGATTTCGTACCTCGAAGCCGTAGCCTCTGGTTTTTCACTGTGACTGTCGGAGATACAGCCTTTAAACAGGCGATTGAGTTAAAACGAGCTCCTTCGCGGAGGCCCTGCTCCAGCCTGCCGGTGTCTGTGTGGGAGGGGGGGATTCGGATGCACGGGGAGCCAGGGCCGATGCACGTAGCAGGAGGAAAGACCACGGGCGTGGAGAGGAGGCGGCCATCTATCTGCAAGCCGAGGAGGGAGGTCTCGCGAGAAAACACCTCGATCTTGGACCTGCAGCTTCCAGATCTGTCAGAAAATAGATTTCTGCTGCTTAAGTCCCGCAAGTCTGCGGTGGTTTGTTTTGGCGGCCTGAGCAGATTAATGCATCGTCTACATTCCTCCGCCCGCCCCCCCCCCCATGAGTGTGTCTTTGTTTAAGTAACTAATAAAATGTTACATAAGACAAAGGACTGATCGAATGGCAAAAGACTTCAAAATTTCTGTAAGGTGGGCTTCCACTCATCTCTAAATACGTCTTCAGACCTTTGCACGAACGGCTCACATCATTAAATCCATACGTTCCTTACTGTTTAGATGTGGTGCCTGTGACATTCTTCTCATTTGCTGGGCTCTTATGTTTTAAAGAAATGATTTTTTAAAAATTTACTTTGTTTTCGAGCACATAGAGTTGGTCCGAATATGCGAATATGAAAACCATCCTTGCGATGGTCACTTGGGACCATGGGTTTACTTTCCATTGGCAAATTTTTGTCTCATAGGAACAGAATTGTGTTATAACACTTCCTAATCATGCCCACATGGGGCTTCAGGAATCACGAGCGAGCTGCATGCACGATATTGTCAATATGACACTGTAGCCCTCCTCAGACCTGCAGATGAGGACGCTGATTCAGAAGCCGGAGCACAGTGATCCCTGTCTGGCCTCCCATCATCTCCCATCCTGCGCATTGTGTTGCCTTGGCAACCTTCTGGCCAGCATCTCACGCCACGATATTCTCATGCGGAGATGGTCGCAGCTGGATCAAAAGCCGGCAGGGCTGTCTTACAGTGTGTGGGTATTAGCTCATCCTCATAATACCATTTAAGGTTAGGACTGCTTTGTCTTTACAAATAAGATTTGATTTTTATCGAACGCTGGAGAACGCCGTGTCTGGCACTGTCTTCATGCCCCCTTTTGGGAATAAGCCATACCGGGTTGGTTCCATTTAAAATTTTCCAGTAGTAACTTTGAGACGTTACAGCTCAATTTGATTTTCAGAAGTCATCACGGAGGGAATATTTTAAAAGCCTTACTCCTTTAAGTTTAGAAATGTTCTGCAGAATTAATTAGGCAACAGTCAGCCACCTACTCCAACCCCAGCCTTCTAGAAAAGACATGGCCCCAGGACAGTCCTCCAAATGAAGTGTCAAATCCAAATCAAGTCAAATTCCCAGTGTGGGATAATGGGCTCTATTTCATGATCGGCTGCTGAGCCCTGGGGTGCCCGGGCCTCTCACGTCGCTGGTCGGGGTGTGTTAGGGAGGCTGCAGCAGCGGTGGGCGTCTGCTTGCCGAAACCCAAGCCACATTCCTAGGTTCTGGGGTGATTAATGGTGTGTCTAGTTGCTTTGAAAATGTTCCAGCTTCGTCCTGTTGTGAATACGTCACAGCAAGGAGGATGCGAGTCTTCTCTTTACATCCAAGTATCTGTGACTCAGCAAATCCATTCTAAGTGAGATAGGCAAACCGTCAAAATGAACGAATTCCAACTGAGATCCGGTCCCCCGAGGGGAAAGCCTAGTGTGGTTATAAGTTAGCATGAATACCATAGCGTATTTCAAACGTGCTACATTTTTATCACAGATCCGAGCCAAGAGGGTGCCACTCTGGAAATCATGCTTTCTGGTTTGGTGCTTTCAATCCTTAATTACAGTTTTAATTTTAGGGAGAGGTGCACCAAGTAGGATTTTCTAGAAGGACAACAAAGACAAAGTAAGTGCAATAATCAAAGACATTTTTGTTTGTGTGTGTGTGTGTGTGTGTGTGTGTGTGTGTGTGTGTGCGCGGTTCTAGCTTCAGGGTCTTGTTGCTGAGCCTCCGTCTATCTAAAAGTAAGAGATCACAGAGACGAAAGATGACAAAGACTTGGTTTACGGGCTCTGATTGGAACGAGCCCCGAGAAGCACAGCCTAGCGTAGTACATCTCGCTGTGACGATCATAAGTCATCTGTGACAGTGTGTGAGTCAAATGCCTCCACCTTGGGGGGTTTCAGTCCCTAAGGAACTGGACACAGAATTGTAGCCGCGCTCACCTCCCTTCTGAGCACTTCGTCTCATCCGCAGGAGTCTGACCCCAAACACAGTCCCTGCTCAAATGCATCCTGGGATCGGTTTCCATGTCTGTTACTTACTACAGAGTTCAAAGTTCACGTGGCTTCTCTCTCTCATGTGGGAACAGCCATAAGAGCTGTCTGTGAGATTTGTTTCGAGGATAAATGAAGTTTTGTACTGAAGTACTTTGCATAGTCTTGACACACAATACGTATTCGATAAGTGTTAGCTATTCAATTACAACCTGAACAAAGGCAATGATGATAGATTTGACTTAAATTTAAAGTTTATGAATGCGTTGGCGGTACAGTCTTGGTAGAAACGAGGCTCGCGAGCCATGTGAGTAGAGCCTGCAATGATATCATACAGACGCACCCCGCGGAGTGAGGGTACACCCTCTCTGCACGCTCAGCGCGTGCGCTGTGAGATCTTGGATGACTGACTCCCTTCCCTTCTCTCAACCTCCGTCTTTTCGCCCAGTACAGTGTGTAACGGACACTCCCGTGATTCCATGAGACGGTGGGAGAAAGTGCTTGGGAGTGAATAAAATGCTCTATCAGTGTACAGGCGGAATTACAAATTACTTACAGTGAAAGGCAAATTTGCAATGAAATATAAAGTGTTATATGGCACTGCGATTTGTTTATTTACATGAAATTGAATTAAATCATGCCGTCATTTATTTATTTGTTGAGATTCTATCACGTGCTGGAAACTGTTCAAGGCATTGCAGATAGATCAGGGAATAAAACCCACCAAATATCTAGCCGTTAGGAACTAAAATTTGAAGGTGAGGAGAGACGGACAATCAGAACATGTCCCGATCAAGTAAGTTATGCGGTAGACTGACAGGTGACAAATGCTGTGAGGACAGCGGGGAGCCCCCCCGTGGTGGAAGGCACCTCAGCTTACACAGGGCAGTCAGGGCAAGCCTCACGGCGGGGAGATGGCTCGGTGAGGGCCTGAAAAGCTGCAGGAACGCGCTGAGTGGATAGAACAGACGTAAAGGCGTAGCAGTCAGCCTGGGGGGGGGGGGGTGGTCTAGGGACCGCACGAAGGCCAGCCAGGGTGCACGGGAGAGGAGTACGAGGCGACGTCAGAGAAGGAACAGCGAGCATGGCCCGCAGCGAAGGACTGGAGAGAGGGGGTGCCCTGGAAAGTTCTGAGCAGAGGAGAGAGATGACCCGACATATTTACCTGGATCACTCTGACGAGCTAAGAGGCAAAGAGAGAGGCAGAGAGAGCCAGGGGACGCCATCATGGCCATCCAGGGGAGGAGTGGTGGCGGCTTGGGCCGGGGAGGTGGCAGGAGACATGGCAAGCAGCTGATTCTGAGTATATTTTGAAGACGCAGCTAACAAACGGTACAGGTCTAACCGAGAAGACCAGGACATTAGAGGGATGATTTACCACAGTTCTAAAAAACAATTTTTAACAAAGTCTTCGGTGTTTGAGACTCCCAGATAAGCCCATGTAGGTGGTTCTGCACCCTGCATTCCATCACTGGGGTCCCGTGGGTGCCGGCAGGCTCCACGCTGGCTGATGGCGGGGAGAATCAGGCACCTGTGACTCATCCATGGGGACGGTGTTGTAAGCAGGGGTTGGTTAGGGATGTTCCCAAGCACAATTGGATTGAAACTCACTACAAACACATTTGCCTGCAGACTTTGCTTTCTGTATATTTTTTTTCCCCTACATTTTCTCCTAGTACTCAGATCTCTGTTTAAATATTGAAATACTTAACATTTCAAGCTTAGATATCTAACTTAATTTTACGGACTGTCGATGCTCTTCCTCCTTCTATTTTTTTCCATATAATGATATTACCATTTGGGTTAAATCAGTGTCGAGGCTTTACATTATTTTAAATATATGAATATTTGCTTCGGCTGAGCCACCTGGCACGTTACGAACACGTCTCCTATTACAGCTCTGTGTCTCTGTGTTTTCCCTAGAATTAACAATCGGATGAACAATCGGTTACTTTTTGTTTACTTGGTTTTCGCTGCTCGTTTCTAATTCATCCCCCAAATTCTCCAGCAGGATTAAATACTCTTTGTAGTACATTCAGACACTTCGGGATCTTCGGATGTTATTTTTTTCTGTGGAGCACCTCTCCCGAGCCTTCTTTCGGCTCCAGTCCGGACTGGTTTCTGCTGTGCGTTGTCAATCTTTGGAATATTTCGGAGTCGCTCTGGAAGTCCCTTTGTTCCTCACCTGTGTTTGGGCCTGTTCCCTGTGGGTCACACGTTCCTCTTTCTTGGTTCGCTACCTTTTTATTCATCTTCCAGTAGCTTCGTGAATATGATCCATGAGCGTTAACATTTTTGATTTTGCGTGACCTAAAAATGTCTTCGTTTACTTACTTGCCTGACACTCTGGGTGTGGGATTCTAGGTCAGTCCCGCGTGATTTTCTGTAAATGGCACGCCGATGCCCGGAATTGCAAATATCAGGCCCTTGGCCTCCTCTTGTTAGAGATCACAACTGATAGCAGGTTTGGGCTGCAGAGTACTCCAAGGAGAAGAACACCTTTGTCCCCAAAAAGGCCTTCCTGCCTCAACGGAAGCCTTGCTTCTGTTATATCTGAGTGTTCACTGCATTATCTCTGTGTTCGGTGCTATGTAAGGAGATGGTGTATGAGAACGATCATGTCCTTTTTAGTACATCTGAGGTAGAAATGTCCTAGCAACGAATGAAGTCATGTCAACGAGCAATATCTTGACAAAGCAAGGGCAAAAAATGCAAAACCGGGCAAGCCAGCGTGGAGGTCCAGGTGACGATGAAGTCAGGCGAGGTCTTGTGCTGTGTTCCCCGCTGCCCCCCACTGTAGTGAGGGAGAGGGTTGGATCGTACCCAGCACTCACACACAGGTTTTTTCCGGTCACTGCGTTGATGACCGTGCGCATTGCTGGTAAGGCAGGCGAACTGAGCATCTATACTCTGCCCTGGAACGCCGTTAGAGTGATAGCAAAACATTTACTCATAAGCCTAAGGACAGAGAGGGAGAGCGGGAAGATGGTGGCAGCCGTGAGCTGCCAAAGGCAGGAGAAGAGCGGTGCACGATTTAACGGCCCGGAGCACGCTCGCGGGACTCAGTCACCCAGAGGAGGCGTGTCTAGCCCAGGCTGGTGAACCGGAGGGACCGGTCAGACCAAAGTTAAGCCTGTGAGTCTCCCTCATTCGAGAGATTGTCGTCCCTAACGACTTAGGGCATGTTTGCGATCCGTTTTATTACTAAAACGCAGAGTAAATCCTGCGCATTCAGCTTAACGATGGGACTTGGGTAAGTCCTCCGGCCAGAGCGAAATGGAAAACGGGGTGCTCCTGAGCATGGCGAAGTTCCGGCACAATCCGTGAAGACGGTGCTGAGCAACGAGGTTGAGAGAACGCGCGTCTTTTTGTCACTCTGCTGCCGCACTCCCACTGCATGCCGGACTTGGAGGCATCATCGCTGGGCTTAGACTTTACAGCGGCACCTGCCGAGGGACCAGCGTGGCCCTTGCTTGTCACTCATTCTGCTCTTGAATCATAGCACGGGTGATCCGGTTGGCTCCGGTTAATTTCATTGTTGCTTTGTTGCTCTGTTTGTTTCTGGTTTATATTACTGTGTTTTTGGACATACTTTCTGTAATTTTTCCCCCCTCACCAAGCCTTTTAATCACAGGAAACAATTTTGTCAACATTATTGTGATGTTAGCTTTGTTTCCCACTCAGCTTTCTGACGGTTTTCTTAATATAGAATTCCTTATGTGAATCTTCACTCATCTCTCTTTCTTCATTAATTTGTTTTATTTTTGTTCCCCAATTGCATGCTCCTAAATCCTAAGGAGTCGTTTACATCATTTTGGTTTATTCATGTGCTTCGATGCTTGTGATCATAATTCCTAGAGTGTCTTCTGCTATTTCCAAATCACCAGTCACTTTCATGCCTTTGAAACCCCTGAGCTTAAATACAAATGCTGGAACGTAGCTTAAATACAAATGCTACATACACTTCGCTCATTACATAGTCTGTATTCTCCTCTGAGAAGGTACACTGAACCACCAGCAACGTTACTGAGAGTGACTTTCATCCATCCTAAGGGACAGGGACTTTATTTCTAAAATGAATTCCCTATACACATGTGGAAATAATTCTCTGGAAGGATATTGCAAACAATACTTAGACATTTTCTGGGTAAAACATTAACATTTTTTCTTATTTTTTTTTTCTCCAGAGATTTGTAAAACACATAGCAAAATTGAGCTTTTATTCCTTATTGCAAAATCAGTACAAATATTGGATAAAAAGAACATTCTTTTCACATAGTAGCTAAAATCTCATAAACATGTTCTCATAATATCTGAGAAATTATTTTTCCTAGCCACTCAAAATTGTTCCCTAATATCTATATAATGGAATTTAGATTATATTAGACAATGCCTATGAAATACAGGTTAAATATTGTTCCTTAGAAGGAATAACATATTATATATAAAACCATAATTTTTTAAAACATTTATTTATTTTTCAGGGCTTCTACTATGTACTAATTAGTGCATTATGTACCAGGAATAAGGTTGCATCAGCTATATGTAATGTCCTTCTTGTAGATTACAATATAGTGTGTATGTGTGTGTGGGCGTGTGCACGTGTGTGCATGGTGTGTGTGGGGAACACACCAAACAACTAAGATAAGAGCTGTAAAAAAATGCAGGATTCTGAGAGGCAGGACATGGGGCCTAGTCTGAGAGGCAGAAGACCAGGAACAAATCTTCAGGCGATTGATGATTAAGTTGAGATTCAAAGAATGAGTAGCATTGGGCAAATGATGGTGAAGGACTCCAGCAAAGGGCGTGGTATCTGTGCAGGCCCCGAGGTGGGAAGGGGGTCTGGAGACCCAAGGCACTGAGGAGATCAGTGTGGCTGGACCCTAGGAAACCACAGGCATGAGATAAGATTGGAAACGTCAAAATACAAGAAGGCAGATTAAATCTCAACAAAAAAATATTGATACATCACCCCAATGATGGGTAGCACTAAAAAGAAGGAAATCCAGTTCTTAGTTCTCCTTTTGGATTTGATATTTCTCACTCTAATTTGAGCAGAATTACTTTGTGTGCTTTGAAGTTCCCTTATTAGGTACATAATCATTTAGGACAGGTGTCTTGGTGAACTGACCACTTAATCATTAGGAAATAATTATCCTAATAATATAGCTATATCTACTTTCTTGTGAGTTGTGTTAGCATGGTATATTTTTTTATCCTTTTAATCTACCTGAATTTGTGTGTGTGTGTGTGTGTGTGTGTGTGTGTGTGTGTGTGTGTGTGTGTGTTTGTAATAGGGTTCTTCTGGATAACACAGTTAGGTCTTGATGTTTCGTCTAATCTAACAATTTCTGCATTTTGGACTGCTAGGCCATTTATATTTAATGTAAACATCCATTTGGTTAATTTTAAGCCCAACATTTTGATAAGTATTCCCTATTGATTCTGTCTTGTTTCTTTCTTGCCTACGCTCCTATTGGATTAATGGGGTAATGTTTTAGTGATCAGTTTTATCTACATTAATGGGTTAACGTCTAAGTTTGTTTTTGTTTTGCTTTTTGTTTTGTGTTTTACATTGCTGCAATCCACATGTTTGTAATATACGTCTTTAAACTAACATGGCCTACTTTCAAATAACACGATAACACTGAGCACGTAGCAGAAGCAGCGTAGAGAGCGGATTGTCATTGTCCCCCCTGGCGTGGCTTCGCGCTAATCACGTCCCTCGTTTTATCTCCATACGTGTCATACACTCCACAATCTGTTACTATCGTTTTTTATTTAAACAGTAAATTCTCTTTTGATGATTTTTTTTTTTAAATGAAGGAATGTGTTTTTCTTCTTTCGTATTTACCCATGTATTTCTCATTTTTGGCAACTCTTCATTTCTTCTGTAAAGTCACAAATGTCTAATGGTATCATTTTTCTTCTGTCTAGAAGATTTTCTTTAACATTTCTTGTATTGCTGGTCTACTTGCAATGAATTATCTTAGCTTTTGGATACCTAAAAAGCCATTATTATTTTGCCTTCATTTATCAAAGATATATATATATATTTTTTTGCTGGGTATAGAATTTTAGACATGGGGTTTCTTTTTTTAAATAATACTGTATTTTTTTTCTTTCTACTGTCTTCCAGCTTGTATTGTTTCTGATAAGTCTGCCATCTTCATCATTTCTCTATGTATAATGTGTATGTAAAAAAATCTGGCTGCTTTCAAGTTTTTTCTCTTTATCACTGGTTTTCAACAATTTAATTCTGATGTGTCATGGTATGATTTTCTTCTGTTTGGCGCTCATTGATTTTGTGGGATATTTGGGATTCCAGTTTTCATTAAATTTAAAAATTTTTGGATATTATTCAAAAAAATTAGATCTGACTTCTTCCTTCTGGAACGCCAAATATATAAGTCACATGGTATTGTCCCGTATTTCAATAATCTTATGTTTATTGTCACTGGGCCTTTTTGTTTTACCATTTGTGTACTTTCTATTGCTGTTTTCTGGTTCATCGATATTGTCTTCTGAAATGTCTGATATGATTTTAATGTCACTTGCCAGTTTTTTATTTCATACATTTGTATTTTTAATCTCAAGAAATTTTATTTTGGCTGTTTTTATATTCTTCATTTCTCTCTTCATGTCTTCTACTGTCTTGAATATATTAAGAGAATATTAATAATAGCTATTTTAATGTCCATGCCTGTTAGTTGTCATCTGTCATTTCTGTTTTTACTGAATAAATTTTCCTCTTCATTATAGCAGATAATTTCTTGCTGTTGTCCAATTTCTTATTGGATGCCAGCTATTGTAAATGTTACATGATTGGTTATTGGATTTTTTCTTTCCCATTAACTAGTATTGGAATTCATTTGTAGTGCAGTTAAGTTACTTGGAATCAATTTAACCCCTTCTGGGTTTCGTTCTGGAATCCCTGTTAAGGTCTGTGATGACTTTGGCCCCCGTCATTGTAGCGATACCCTTTTGAGCGCTCTGACCCCCTCTTTGTTAGTTCTTTCCACTCTGGAGCCTGAGCTGGTTTCTTCAAAGGTGAACTTCAGGACGATTCCGCCTGCTCTTCACTGGTGCTTCTCATCCAGCATCTGTATTGCCCTTGCACACATGCAAATGTCAGTAAGCAGCTGAAGACTCGTCAGAGGGCGTATCCTTTAGATCTCTGGAGTTCCCTCTCTATGCAACTTCCTTCTGTCTGCTCTGTAAATCTAGCAGCCGTGGCTTCCCCAAGCCTCACATTTTGTCTAATCAACTCAGAAATTCCACCAAGTTCTACTTACATTCCCTCCTTTTAGAATGACTTGGGAACTCTCTCCAGGAAGTAAGCTGGCCCTAGGGGGCCTACCTCATCCTTCTCCACCTTCCATGGCATACTGTTCAGTATCGCTCGAATGTTTACTTGCAGGAGGATAAATCCTAGGTTTTGTTGTTGTTGTCGTTGTTGTTATTGTTTGGTTTTGTCTTCTAATGGACAGAAGATTTCATATTTCTAAGTTCTCTGTTGTTGTGAAGTTTTATCCAGTCCTTATCAGGAGGAGAATTGAATCATTACTTCAGTGCTGGGGAATAGATAGAATGATTGAAATATATTAGAGTTAAATGCACAATTGCTATAATAAATTTTTATAACCTGACTTGGAATTATTTCATAACGTTTTGGAATGCTTTCCAAGTCCTTAAGAGATCATCCATTTATCTGCTTTCAGATTGTCTGATCAAGACGACACTAAATTTCAAAGCATTTATTCAAATATAAAAGTATTTGGAGTCTCCGAATCAGCTAAGATTTATGCTTTCTACATATTTACCTAAAACTGAGTTATCTTCCCTTTAATTTTGGAAGACCTTTATGTTAGCAGTTCCTTTCACTAAGCATATCCACTCGCTCCTATAAAATCAATAAAAGCATGTTAGTCCTAAATGGCATTCCCTTTCACAATGAATGTGCCCAATTTGCAAATCTATTGGTCTGCTTTAGTTCTCATATTTTCTGATCTCTCCATAGCAATTGAGACTTCCGAAAACCACTGGTCGACTTCCCAAAATGCTGTCCTTTTGTTTTAAGACATCGTTCTCTTTAGGATTTGGGGTACTGATCTCATAATTTTCTCTTTATTTTTATGATAGTTCTTTTTTTGACGCATTTTAAAACATTTACTTTTAATTCAAGTATAGAATGTATACATAAAGTGTGCATATCACAGTGGATAGCTCAATGAAATGTCCATCAGCTGAACACATCAGTGTACCCAGCACCCAGATCAAGAAAATAAATCCTGGATGCCCCCCATGCCCTTCCGCTCTCCATGCCCCCATGAGGAACCATTATCCTGACTCCTAACACCCGAGGTTAGGTTTTCCTATTTTTATGCGTGATATAAATGAAATAATACATGTACTCTTGTGTTTGCTTGCTTGCCTTAACATTATGGTTGTGAGATTCATAACATTTTTGTTTGTAATTGTTGATTATTTGTATTGTTAATGATTCAAGGTGAAAACATATTTTATATATATATATATATAAATCTGTTTTATTATTGATGGATATTGAGTGGTTTTCAGTTCTAGACTCTTACAAATATTACTGCCATGAATGTTGTGTGTGCGTGTGTTTTTTTTTTTTTTTTTGGTGAGCATATGCATGCATTTGTATTAGATGAATACCTAGGAGCTGAATTGTCGAGTCTTAGGGTTTGCATACATTCAGATTTCGTAGCTACTGATCAACAGTTTTCCACAATTATTTTATCCAACGACATTCCCACCTGCAGTATATGAGGTTCCTGTTGCTCCGTATCCTTGAGATACTCAATACACTTTGTCTATTCTATTTAGTCGTTGAAAAGGATATGTAGTGGTGACTCCTCGTGCTTTTACTTTGCATTTCCTTGATGACTAGTGACAATGAGTCATTCATGGTATAACTGTGCAACCGGGTATAGAAACTATTAAATTTGGATCGTATTGGCTTTTTCCTAGCCTTCACTCTGATCACTTCTACACCCTTGACCGCAAATTCTGGTGCGATCATAACAGACACACCCATATCATTAGGCGTTTTCCCTTCACACCATCGCTGTCCAGGGAGGTCTGGGCCACCCCTTGGCTGCCTAACCCGGCTTCCTGCTTCGAGTCATCGCTCCCCATCTACCATGTTCACTTTCTAAAATCTGGAAAGTTGATTATTCTGTGTCAAAACTTTCATCGACTCCCCATTTTTTTGAAACAGCTTTATCGAGACATAATTTACGTATAACAAAATTTACCCATTTGTACAATTAGATGCTTTTTAGTAAACTCAGATATGTACAACCTTCACCACAGTCAGTTTGAGATCATTTTAATCTCCTCAAAGACAAACTGTGTTCTTTAGTTATCCTAGGCCCTTGCCCTCACCTCCAGCCCTAAGTAAGCCATGTATCTGCTTTCTGTCACTACAGAGACCCCTCTTCTGGAGATTTTCTATGGATGGAATCACAGGATGTGTGTGTGTGTGTGTGTGTGTGTGTGTGTGTGTGTGTGTGTGGCTTTTTTCACTTAGCATAATGTTAGCAAGGGTCATCCACGTCTATAGCATGGATTTTTCTTTATTGCTGAGTAGACTTCTACGGAATGGCTATGCCAGGTATTGTTTACCCATTTTTCAGTTGATGGACACTTGAGCTGTTTCCACATGGGCCAATGATAAATAACGCCGCCTTCAAGATTCGTGTACAAGTTTTTGCATGGACACGCGCATTCATCTCTCTCAGGCATACGTCTGAGATGAGACTCTCTGTGGCTGCAGAATTAAGCACCTGCTCGTTAGCATGAGATCTGACACCCTTCATCTCGACCTTACAGTAAGCTTCTGGAACACGAGCTCCTAGAGGTCACCCTCCAAGCCTTGGCCGTGAGTGTGTCTCCAGGTGTTCACACCGTGCCGGGTTATTAGCAGTTGTTCAGAAAGTATCTACAGAATGAGGGGATATGTTTAAAGACCCTCATGTTCCATCTCCAGAATTATGCACCGTTGTTGGTTGGTTCCGTCCTGAAGTTCCCGCTACCTCGTATCTTCTCCCTCTGCCACGTCCTGTGGCAACCCGGCGTCCTCGCATCTTCATGCCCTCTGTCTAGAACCTCCGTCACCCTCTGAAAATGTTTCCTCATCTTCCCCGGATTGGGTGAATTTCTCTATCACTTATGCTCCCTTAACATTTCGTGAATAATTCTGTCACAGCACTCAGCCAAGGAATTATTATCGATCTTTCTCTGATCAATCATGGAAACGTCTAGACCAAAAATTCCTTGAGAGCAGTACCATGACTCATGCAAGTGTGCTTTATGGGGACCTCGCGCCAGGCCTGGTGCGTGAACGATGCTTAATGAAAGTCGTCTCGTGAATGAACGATCGTGTCCTTGCTTCCTGTAACATTTCTTTCACATCTCTTCTTCTCATCTTGCCATATTTGGATTTTAAAGAACGCAGCCTTGACTTGTCCTCCTTTTTAGTGTGACATTCTTCTTTCTGTTGTTGCCGGAGCCTTGGTTGCACCATCTGTTATGATGACATGAAATGCGGAGGGATCTGCAGACGAAGGAACAGCCCCCAGGCCTCTCCTTCGGCACCCCTAGTGTCCCTACTCCAGGGTTTTGTGCCCTGAGTTTCACAACAAGATCATTTAGGTTTCTGTCATTAAGCTCTCGTTACTGTCAAGGGACTTCCACACAGACACGAAATTCACATCAAGATTTCCCGTGCCCTCCCTGGAGGGAGCGAGGATCACTGTGTGTAACTTGCACACGTGCTCCGTAAAGTGAAGTGCCACCAAGCAGATGGATGGTCCCTTTGATGGAAGAAACAAAAGCTGTTGGAACATAGTTTGGGTTTTTCTTTTGCCTGTGGCCATATGATGTGTATCTTAGAGAATGAGTTTATGTTACATTATTAAAACCAATGGTGTGAAATAGAAATCCTCATGTGAAATGCCTTAAAAAATGTAAGGAGAAGTGACAGCAATTCCCCCAGAGATCACTTATCTTTTTAACTATTAAGATTAAACGTTTATTTTGCATTTTTCTTACAGTCATTGAAATAATTTCACAAGCTGGCTCTTGGAATGCAATTTATAATAGGAAGCTATACATTTAATTAAGAAATATTTCTTATATACGTCTTCAGAGACTTGCTATTCTTAACAGGGCTACTTTTATAACACAAAAGAATACATTAAAATAGGACTAAATTTTATTTAGTTCAAATTACTCACAATCCAGTTGATAGACGAGTAATATGGGGAGGGAGAAAAGAGGATCTGGGTGGAATTAATTAGCCTCGAAGAGTGACAGTTACCTTGTTCCTAACAACCTGTTTGGGGTGATGTCAGTTTCCTGGAAAGTTCAAACATAAAAGCACAGTGCTACTATCAGCATTTTTATTCGAGTTGAAAGCTGTAATGTTGAACTATTAACTACGCTTCCAATATGAACCAATTCCTTAGCAATAGTTTTCATATTCTGGTTTACGGAGCTTTGCTAAAGACATTAGTTATGGTTGGAAGAGAAAAACCATCAGATAGTGACTAGTTGATGAACACCCCTGTCTTCTCTTTGAGTAAATCTATGACTTTCACAAAGTGGGTTTTTCTCTACCATCTTCTGACGAATGGCACTCACTCTGCTTCCCGTGGCAGAGACAGTGTGCAAAGGCCCCAGCGGGCAAACGCGTGGTCACCGCCAGTGAGAGAGACCAAGAGAAAGTGGGTGGACATTCAGGTAGGCTATGTGGAGGATGCTAACTCTCATGAACGCAGCTTCCCCAGGGTTTGGCTTTGTAGAGGAGAGGCAGCCATGTCATGAAATGTGATCTTGGTCAGAAAGACAGAATCCTGGGTCCTGACCTCCCAGCCCCAAATCCTGGGTAGAGCGACCAACCCCCTGAGCCCGCAGAGTGGAAACTACACTTACCTGGCAGAGCTGGTATTCACAAGAGTAAATGGTTGAGACTTCTGGTCTCATAGCGTTGCCCAGTACGATATCGGAGCTCAATAAATGTCATTTTCTTCTCTGCCCAGGTATCTAGGGCTTGCCTTCCTCTTGGGAAGAAGTGACCGGGTGTGTGTTTGTTTTTAGAAAGTCATATATAAACACAGATAGCTGAGAAGTAGGTCTTTTTGGCTTTTATAAATATTTTGTTTAATTTTTGAGTTTTAGATAATCGGTTTCCTTTGTTCACATAAATGACACCCCATAACTATTTGATACTGAGTGCAATGTAGACGCTCAATAAAGAAATTAAAAAGCCAAATGTGTGTGAACAGGTTTGCAGACATTCTACGTGTAGTAATTAAACCATTTAAATAATGAAGATCAGGGAATAGTTTAGAAAATCACATTATATAAAATGCGCATCCACTAATATTTACTTATAAAGCCCAGATAGAGAGATAGAATAATGTATATGAAATAATGTTAAGAGAATGAAGGGGAGTCTATACCGATCGCATATTTTATGTATGCACGTTATAATGTACTACAATTATATAAATTATATGGCGAAGGCATATAGGCAGATGGACCAGAAGAGAAAATATAAAAGTAGAAAAGAAACTATCATAGTCTGGTGGAGTTAAGTGATGCTTTTGCCAAAGTTCTCTTTATTATTGCTACATATTTTTAGTTAAAAAAATGCATTGTTGATTGGACACTATTTTAAGAAAATGAGTTTTGCTTTTTACAATGCTTTACATATGATCTTCAACTTTAATGTAAAATATTGTGACTAATTTCATTCAAAATTAGCTCTCACTGTCCCTACAAACCAGAACACTTCGATCCTAGCAACTGGCCCCAGTGATCTGGCTTCTCCTTGCTGGGCGTTCCCTGGGGGGGGGGGGCGGCCTCTGCGCCCCAGGTAACAGGAGGAACAAATCAGCACATTGTTCCCGTGGGATGTATGTTCCAGGGGGAGACGGACAAAAATGAGTACAAAGCACGTAATATATTCCGACCGTGATCAGTATTATAGAGATGGATCGGGGCACAGGGCACAGGGCTGAGGAATTTAAGATCCGGGGTAACTTACCAGTCTGTGTACGGAATATGAGACGAGGGTGGTCCCTTGTTCCCAGCACCAGCTTTTCCACCTGCAGTAGGTCAGGCAGTTTAGAGTCATTCATAGAGTTGTTTCTCAAAACTACCGCCCGAGGCCAGGCTGACGGACGCTCGGGGTCAGAAGGCGTGCTTTGCTGACAGACTTTTGTGTTGTCTTGCAGTTTTCGGTGAGGACCTCCATGCCAGCCTCTACTTTGTCAATGCATCTCTGCAAGAGGTAGTGTTCGCGAGCACCGCGGGGACGCTGGTGCCCTGCCCGGCCGCGGGCATCCCTCCTGTGTCTCTCAGATGGTACCTGGCGACGGGCGAGGAGATCTACGATGTCCCCGGGATCCGCCACGTCCACCCCAACGGCACTCTCCAGATCTTCCCCTTCCCTCCTTCGAGCTTTAGTACCTTAATCCATGATAATACTTACTATTGCACAGCTGAAAATCCTTCAGGGAAAATTAGAAGTCAGGATGTCCACATCAAGGCTGGTGAGTACCGTCTCTCAGGCTGTGTTCCCTCTCTGCCTGCTTGGGGGTGGGCGTTGGCTCGTTAAAACGCCGTCCGCCGGGAGTCAGTGGAAACCTGTCACTGGTTCATGGGGACTGCTGATGGCTCCTCAGAGGGCGCCTCCTGACTGGATTTCAGAGTGCCTGACGCTGTCGGAACAAAAACGTGCGGTTATTTGGTTCTTATCCTCGATGAATCAAATATGTAACTGCCTGTAAACAATCGCCTTCAGCTGTTTTCTTAGTGAGGTGTTTTTGTTTCTATTTAACATTTTTGCTGTTCAAACAAAGACATTGACAAAAGAACGTTTGGCGCCTTTGTAAACCCTTACCACTGCTTCTGTCCATCACCAAACACGGGAAAATGAAGGACGTCCATCTGTGGAACTAACGCTGAGTTAGCAATACAAGCCTCAGGTCAGTTTTAACGTTTTCACTCAGTAAATATTTCCCGAGCTTCTGTTGTGTGGCAGGCGCTACGCTGGGAGCAGGGATTAGATGGGGGAAAAGACATGGATCCGCCATCATGGGGCTCATGTCCTAATGGTGGCGTCAGACAATGGGCGAAGAAATAAAGGTGGGTCTAGGGTCAAGTTCACAGTGGGAAGTTGGCCTCTGTTCCTTGATATTCACTGAGAATATTGTGAAAAATTCAGGAGGGAAAAATTCCTCCCCAAACTAAAACACCTCAGCTGAGAATGAAGGAAGCCGCCCGTAGTTCAATCCGGCACTGCCGATGGCTTCCATGAGACGTCGGAGCAACTTTTGACTGGATTTCAAAGTGCCTGACTTCACTGGAACTAAAGTTATATCAAGTCTAAACTATACCCCGAACTTACTGCATTTTGACTAATGGATGCTCTGGCTCAAACTTTCAGTGTCTCAAACCCAGAGTGTCTGCCTCCTCTCCCTCCGTGGCCCTTTCCTCCCTACACGTCATTGCAGAGGTGGGTAGGGAGGAGCCGGAGAGAAAAGAAGATGGAGGACTCAGCTGGGATAAAACCAGAACATCAGCATCTATTCCGAGTAAAACGGAGTCAGTCTAAGACTCTTGCATCCCTTGTAAAGGAAAAAAGCCTCTTTTACCATTTTCGACTCTCACTGGAATGTTGTCAATGAACAACCCTTGAACTGGTTTCTTCTTTTTTGACATCATAATGTATTTTTTAAAAAATTATCATTGCTACAAGTCAACCTAGGAATATGGCCTGAGATTCCCAGACATCAAAAGTTATACATCCAGGATGTGCTGTGTCATTTATGTATTTAACAAAGCCCTAAAGGATAAACACACGGCTAGACTCTGGTTAGCGAACAGTATTTTAATTATTTTTAAGCCTAGCCTTTCAGATACCATGGTCGACAGACGTAACACAAGGCGAAGCAAAGACAACATGACTTTGGCTGTTGTCTTATACATCGGGCAGCTGGGAGAGCTTTGCAGTCATTTCTACTTGGAGACATTGCAACATGAGCAAAATAAGGAGTGCTTCTGATTGCCTGCGTGTGATCTCTCTGGAAGCGATCGAACCTCGGACTGTGACTCATTCTGCCAGCGAGTCATTTTCCCAACCATATCTTTGATCTCTCTGACACGCTCATGAATTCCAAGACTTGCACACAAATGCGCTCCAGAAAGGAAGAAAAAGATTGGCTTTAATCAAGAGATATGAAAACCGATACTGCAGATAATTAAAGCACACGAAGTTAGTGTACGGCCCTCTACACCCGATGATGGGGAAACTTGGTGAATATCTGGCACTTGGCAGAGTAAAGTCTGTAGTGACGTGTCATAAAGACGTATTTATAAACTACAAAGTATCGCCTAGAGAGAAACCCGGGACGTCAAACAGCGATGTTAATCTGTTCTTTCCGTCTCGAGTCGCCTGCCAGGTGAAAGGTTGACCTGCTTGCTCCTGTTTTAATTGCTATTTTCTAAATTTGTCAGCATCGTTTTGCACGAGAGTGTAAGCTCTTGGAGGGGCGGGGCCCCCATCGTCTCATCTGGCGTCTCCGCTTCCTTCCCCCTCCCAGGGCCGTTGTGTTGTCACTGTTAACATGCTGCTGATTGACAGCTGAAGGCCGACTGGAGAGGAAGCCACACACACACACACACACACACACACACACACACGCGCTTGCTGGGCCCGTTCAGACTCACAAGGTGGACGGTCATGTTGCTCCCAAGAAATTTCTTTTCTCACTTAATTTTACTTATTATGGACTCATTATGGCTGCGATAGTCATTTGGATTGTTTATTGGGTGCTTAGAATCCGGTTTCTCCATTTTTATGTAGCTGCTAGTACAGACCCGGATGGCTGTCGAGAAGGCAGATGGGGGTGCTTCGTCGCCCAGGGATGGTTGCCGTGCAGGTTTGAGTAAAGTGAGCACCGACTCTTGGGCACCCCTCTGTGTAGCACATTATCCTAAATGTCTCGAGTTCCCTCTAGATTGGCACAGGGATTTTCCTGGACTAATCCCTTGGGAAAATGGCCTTAAAATCTCTCCTTTGGCAATACAGAAGATTCATATTACTCATGGTTTTCGGCGACTTGACCTAGGTCTCAACAAAAGAGGAAAAGGAGATTCTTCATGTCTCATTGGCCAGCATCCTGGTTCCCCTCTCAGCCCTTTCTGGCCCTCGCTGTTCCAAGGCCTGGATCTCAGATGGCCCACTTGGAATGAATGGCACAGTCCTATGCCCATGCTGTGCTTACAATGGTAACCAGCCGTGCGACCTTGGACAAGTCACGCGATTCCTAGAGATTGCCTTTTCCTTAGCAAACGGTGGCTAATAACATTCGACTGGGACTTCGCATTATGGCCGAGATGGTGGACAGAGGCCGGATTTATTCTTTTGTCAGAAACGAACGAACGACAACAAACAGACAAAATATGTAGAGTAACGGTGTTCAAGACCGATCGTCTCATCGTGAAGACAAGTGCTTCCGGAGAGACTAGAAGGAACCCCTGAGCCTTCTGCTGGCCCCCGTTCTCTGCCTGAAGCTCCAGGTAGAGGACACGGCAACCTGCACACGAATTCGCGTAACAGCGTTATTGGTAATTGCCAAAAAGCAGAAGCGACGAAGATGTCCTTCAGTATGTGAATGAATAATGACAAAGGCTGTCTCCGCAACGAATCTGTATCTGGGCTCCTTGGAGCTGCCCTTCACCGCGCCCGTTGGCTCTCTCTTGGAGGTAAATCCTCACTTGTTTTTGACGTATTCAGAAGGGGGAAAAAAATGTCTCCCTCATATTGTAACAGTCATAACCCCGCTTGCGAAAGTCTTGGATAAAGTCTTTCTTTCTTTACATTTTAACAAGTATAAAACAATTTTTCTTTAACCATAATTACACTATGGAATATCCATACAATGGAATATTATTCAGTTATGGGAAAAAAAAAATGAGCTATCGAGCCATGAAAAGACATGGAGGAATCTTGAATGCATCTTGCTAAGTGAAAGAAGCCAAACTGGGAAGGATTCATACTGTACGATGCTAAATATGTGACCTTCTCAGAAAAGCAAAACCATGGAGACAGAAAGAAGGTCAGTGGAGGCCAGGGCTGGGGGAGGCGGGACTAGGTGGAGCACAGAGGATTTCGGGGTTGGGGATTGCTCTGGATGGCGCCTTAATGGTGGATACACGACCTTGTTCATAGAACTGGAAACCACAGAGTGAACCTAAATGTGAACTATGAACTTTAGTTAATAATAACGTATCAAGATCGTTTTATTAGTTATAACAAATGATCACACTAATGCAGATGCTGATAATGAGAGGAACTGTCAGAGAGGGGAGAGCAGTGTACGGGGACTCTACTTTCTGTGAGATTTCCTGAACGTGAAACCAATCTAGAAAAAGTTTAATAAACAAAAAGCTTAATAAACAAATAGAGTCCCCAAAGGAATAGATGATATAACCAAAAAATGTGAAGAAATATCGGTCCAAATGTTTCAAATTGATGAAAACTATAAACTAAATATAAACTATAAACTATGAACGCAAGGGCTCAAGAAACCTCGAGCGCACATTATGAAAAACACACCAAGGCAGATCATAATCAGATTGCTCAGGACCAAAGGTAAAGAGAAAACGTTAAAAACAGCCAGAGAAAAAAGACACATCACACGGACAGGAAGAAACGTAAAGATGACAATGGATTTCTTGTCAGGATCAATGTGAGAAACAGTGAGGCAACAACTTTGATGTACCGAAAGAAGAGTAAGCTGTCAGTTTAGAAATCTATATGCAGTGCGAGTACCTTTCAGAAACAGAAGCGAAATAAAGCCTTTTTGGACACACAAAAGCTGGAAGAATTCATCAGCAGCTGACTCGCACTACTAAAAATCTTACAAAAGAAAGTCCTACAATCAGAAGAAAAGTGACATCCGGTGGAATCTTTGATCTACTCAAAGAAGAAAAACGAAAATGGTAGCTACATGGAAAAAATAAGTCACATTTTTCGTTATTTAAAATCCTTTGAAAGATAATCGACTGTTTAAACAAAATAATCACCATGTCTCGTGGGGATTGTAACCTGTAGAAATAACAGGTATGACAGTGATAGCGTTAGGGCCTGGAGTAAAGATGTAGAAGTATGATGTTTTAGAGTTTTTTTTTTTTATATGGAGAAAGTCATATAATGTCACCTGAATGTAGATGGTGACAAGTTATAGATATATACTATAAAACCTAAAGAAGCCGCTAAAATAACCAAAGAGAGTCGTGGCTAATAAGCCAATGAAGTAGAAAAAAAAATAGAATCATTAAAAACAAACAAACAAACAAACAAAACAAAAAAAGCTCAATCCAAAACAAGAAAAGAATAGGAAAGAGGGAGCAAAGAGCAAGGCAGCATCCCCCCGCTCTGCCTGGGGGGCCCTTCCCTTTCAAACTGCTCCTGACTGTGCTGATGTGTTTCTTTCTTTTGAAATTAATTTCATAGATTTCTCGACACATTTGTTCATTCAATCAATGACTAAAATTTGAAGAAAGCTGAGTAGTCTCTGTAGTTATATTAGCGAATCAGAGACATATAGAATTCAGACCTTGAAGATCTTCCTGTCCCAAGCCCCTCATTTCAAATTCGAGAAAATACAACACAGGAGAAGGAAGCCTCTCGCCTGTATTTACAGAGCCAGGGTGAGGCGTCACGTGGATTAGAAGCAGGGAGGTCTCCTCGTCCTGGAGACGAAGGTCCTTCCCTCCGCGGAGATGGTGTGGGTCCACGTAGCTTCATCCGTGTTGGTGGCAGGAACCATTCTGAGTGCTTCGTCCACACTGATCGAGTCATCACAGTTGCCCACTGTGGTACACATTTTCATCAAAACCCCATTAGATAGCTAGCAAGAGAACTTACCCACCATGGAAGTGGCAGGGCTTGGATTTGAACCCGGGCGGGTGGGGTTGCATGGTGGGCAATGAATCCCAGCACCACCCTGCCCTTAGCCCAGACCTCTCCTTCCTGGAAGGCCCTTCTGAGCTCTTTCTGGGCTCCTCCTGTTGTTGGGGGTGTTTGGGCCGGCCCCCTCATCAGCACCCTTCCCTAAGCGATGGGAAGGAGAACAATTGTTTCCCAAACTGCTTTGCAACTCTCATTAAAAAAAAAAAATCGCTTGTGCAGGGTGAAATGTTTTTTTGTTGTGTAATTTTCAAGGATATCCAGGAGAAGTTGCCTTTCCTGAATTATTTTTCTTCATAGTCTGAAATGTTTTCCTGGGCCCTTAGAGGACATGGAGAGCAGTACTCTATCATCACCACTTAGGAAGCCACTTCCCACATCCAGGCGTGTTTAGGGGGTAGATGACCCCCAGCCACACGCTGGTCCTTTGGTGTGCAGTGCATCTCCTTGTTAACGAAATGAGTCTTTAAGATATGACATGCCGATTGTTTAAAATTCCCTCCCAATAAATCTGTTGGATGCAGTTCATAGATGTGAGATCCGATGGGTCTATTCGAACGAGATGCTCTCAGAGCGAGCTGCCCGCTGTGTTACTGAGGCTCTCTCCTTGCCTTGCAGTTTTACGGGAGCCCTATACAGTCCGTGTGGAGGACCAGAAAACCATGAGAGGCAATGTCGCGGTCTTCAAGTGCATTATCCCCTCCTCGGTGGAGGCGTACATCACCGTCGTCTCCTGGGAGAAAGACACTGTTTCACTAATCTCAGGTAGGCTCTGCGCTGGCTCGCCCTCTCACAGGTGTTCCAGACGTCGGGTCAGGTCTCCGCCTGCGCGTTTGTCATAACGAAGGATTGGTACACCCGGGGCTGATGCTATCGTATGATTAAGTGCGACGTCCGTATACTGCGTTGGCCGACGTGATTTCATTCGGATATTCTTCAGTGGATTGACCGGTAGATGGAAATTAGTTACTTTCACTCTGTTATAGCTGGTGTTTTACTTTTATAAGGAATTCGTGGTTTCGTTTCTGCTCCTGGAAATGGGGAAGTGAGATTATTGCATCTGCGAGAGACCTCGGTGACACGCTTAGGGGCCATGTTCTGAAGCTAAAATCTGGAAACCAGAAGCCGTGATGTCATGCTGTGCCGATGCTCTCAAATGTCTTTAAATAGTCACATGGTACCTCTGACTTATTTCTTGAAGATTCTAGTCAGAATCTCTAACTCAGCCCTGAAATACATTCGTGTTTGTACGTAAGTCATTCCTTGGCTCGTTTTTTGGTATCTAAAAATGACACAGCTGAAATTCGGTTTCTAAGACGGAACGATGCTTCTTCACTCGCGGTGTTTAAGATGCGTCCTTGCTCCGTGCTGTTGCCCAGGAGTCCACGTGGGCACAGTGCCCAGTGCCCCTGCGTGGCGGGTCTTTGGACAATGACTGTTGGCTGCTTTTGGAAGAGTTGTGTGGAGCGTTGAGCGTGGTATAATGAGTTATAAATGGCCGCTTTTTTATATATGTTAGTTCACGCATGCACGTTCACGCACACATACACATTTTAATGTAATTCTTGAATACCATCAAAATTTCGTCAATTTACGGAGAAAAAGAATTGGTCCTGAACTCATGGGGATGTAGCATTTTTGTCTTCTTTCAGCTTATTGGTTTGTTAGACAGTGTAGGCTACTCTACAAGGACAATGAAAAAGTCATTAAACTATTAAAAAGTCCATGACAGTAAACTAGGATGTAAAAGATGCCTCCGGCTTTTCTTAATATCATCTTTATAGTGAATTCGACAGTCTTCGCACTTCACTGAATGAGAAAGCCCTTGCTCTTACGCTGAGTCAACATCAGGACTTAGAGTTAACCTAGAGTACTGAAAAAGACTAAGCTTAAGAACTGAACTGTGATTGTGACAGAGTAGAGACTCACCTGTGCACTTACATTTCCTAGTTTTGATTCTTTATTGGTCTTAATTGCTTCTCTGTAGAGGTCACTTTAGTTTCTTGATGGCAGATAGAGAGCTATGGTGATGGGTCCACGTGGCTGAGCCCAGAGTCAGAGCTAGTGGGGTCAGGGAGGAGGAGCATTGGGGAAATATTTGTGATCTCCCACGCTTGGGGACCTAGGTTGACGGAGGCTCTGCCAACTTAAAATGGCCATCAAACAGCCCCAGGGTCTGCCCTGGTGGGGCAGGAGAACAGGGGGAATTGCAAACTGCCTCTACCTGCTTCCAGGTGGAGGCGGCATATGTCATTTCTGTACATTTTGGCCAAAGCAAGTCACATGGCCATGTCTGACTTCAGTGGGGCATGTGCCTGGAGGGAGAGAATGATTGGAAATCTGGGTGAGAAATAGAAATACCTACCATGACATTTTACATATTTATGTAGATATCTATCGGTAGAGCTAATGCAGGTTTTTAATACAGGTTATACGAGATGTAACACGTGTGTTCTTATGTTTCGTAGGCATCTTTAATTAGCGCTGTACTCATCCAAGGTTTCGATTATTTGAGATTTATGTGAATAGATTTTTTTTTCTTTTCCTTCAAACATGAAACTAGTTAAATAAAGCAAAAGGCATGTTATGTCTGGTGAACAGAGAGGACGCTGATCTGCAGAGCTGACGGGATCTGCCTCAGGTCCTGTTCTCAGTCCACGCTGGGGCTCCATTGTTTGGCAAAATTTAAAGAACAACATGTACCAGGAGAGAAGCACCTGGCTTTCCGTTTTTATAAAAGTACCAGAAGGCCAGGGTGGTACAGGCTTTTATCCCATTTAGGAATAGCAAGGCTTTGTGTTTTTTTTTTTTTTTTTTTTTTTGGTATGTGCGCCATTTAACCAAATAGAAGGTATTCTCAAGATGCTCCGTGGGGCAGAAGTAGACAGGTAGGTAGGTAGGTAGACAGAGATATGGACAAAGACAGAGAGGCATTGAGGCACGCGCAGGCACGCGCATACATGCACATACGTACACATGTACACACGGACGCACACACACATGACACACGCACACACACACACACACATGCACACGGGGAGAGGAAGCACGGGGCAAAGCAGTACTCTGACCCCTGAGCAGAAAGCCTGGAAGCGACTTGCTGCGGTTTGCTGTCAACTCGTTTCCGGCGCCCGCGCCCCACCCACCGAGGCTGCCGAGAGTGCCCAGGGAAGGAGGTCACGAAGCCACTGTGGCTGACGGGACGCGAAAGGGACACTGGGGACTCCTAGTGAACAAACCCGTTTGGATGGGTCAGGGGGAGAAGGTTTACGTTCCTCTGGCGGCCAGGCCCTGAGCGTGGCTGGGTACAGGGGGCCACAGCAGGAGGCAGGGGCTCAGGGGCGAGTCCGGCCGCGACCGCCCTCCCCGCGCTGCAAGGCTGAGTGGCGTGGAGGCCCTGGGGTTTTTTTGAGGACCCTGCACTGTCTACTTTTAAATGACTTGCGACCACATGGTGCTGGGGCAGACAGGCGTGTGCGTCCACGGGACAGAAGTGAAAGTCGAGAAGGAAATAATCACAGGCGTGGTTAGCTGACCGTTTATTAAAGTACAATTTACACTCAATGTCGTATTTCAGGCGTGACACATAGCGATCCAGCGTTCCCACACCTTACGATGCGCTCCCCGCGGAAAGCCTGGTGGCCACCTGCCACCGTGCACATTTATCAGCTATCGCCGACTGCGTTCCCTGTGCTGTGCCCGACACCCCTGTATCTTATTTTATGCCTAGAAGTTTGTGCCTTTCCTTTCCCTTCCCCGCAGCGTCCTCCACTTGGGCAACCATTAATTTGCTCTCTGTCTTTACGTGTCTCTGTGTTTTGTTTATTTTGTGTTTTAGATTACACGTACGATTGAGATCATAAGACATGTCTTTCTCTGTCTCTCACTGAACTCAGAAAAACCTCTCTAGATCCATCCATGTTGTCGCAATGACAAGACTTCCTTTTCATTGCCGAGTGACGTTCCGTGGTATATGGGTGCCACCTCTACTTTATCCGTTCGTCCACTGATGGACACTTAGGTCACTTCACGTCTTGGCTGTTGTACAAAACGCTGCAGTGAACGTAGGGAGGTGTGTGTGTTTTTTTTTTGTTTGTTTGTTTTTGATTTAGTGTTTCTGTTTTCTTTGTTTAAATACTCAGAAGTGGACTTGCTGGGTCATACGGCGGCTCTATTTTTAATTTTCGGGGAACCGCCATGCTGTTTTCCATTGTGGCTGCACCAGTTTGCAGTCTCAGCGTCATCAGTGCACGAGGGTTTAGTTCTGGTACGTTCCCGGCAGGGGAAGTGTTGGGTCTGACTGTAGGGGGTGACGCGGTCAGCACCAGGGGCCCAGGGACCCAGCGGCTTTTCCGAGTTATCCCCAAGCTCCAGAGCGCCATGTGCGGGGCGGATGGTCTGTAGGAGGTGAACGCGCACCTGTTTTATAAACAAACCGATAACTCCGGTGACTCCTCGTCGAAGGAGTTTGGATGTAGTCATTGGCGGAGGCCGTCACCCCGCCTCTCTCTGCCGGGGGTTCCCGGACAGCCCAGCCCCTCGGGAGTCTGCCTGGGGAATCGGCCCCTGAAACCCGCCTCGTCCGCATGTAGCACTTCCTTTAGCTCTGATTCTCCACATGGACAGGACCGATGAACCAAACCAGCCACGAAAGGAGGCGCGTGCCGGGATTCCGACGTGGCAAATGGCGCGCAGGACGGGAAGTGGGGTGGGGGCTGATCCGGAAGCGGGGGGTGTGTGGCGATCACAAGCCGGCTGTGGCCCGAGGCTCCGCTCGCGACAGGAAGCTGCCCGTGCAGAGGGCGGCCTGCCTCCGTGGCCACGTGCGGTCCCAGCTCTCGGCCTCTCGGGTCCAGAGCCCCCCTGTGGGGGGCTGGAATGGGAAAAGCCTGCTTGGAGCAGGTGAGCATTGGGCTTATGCAAATGTTCCAGGCCAAGCTCAAAGTCAGTGGGTCATTGTCATCTAGGAATTCCTTTCCAAGGAAAAGAAAGATGGAACCGTTGGTGTGGTCCTGTACGAAGGAACAAGGTGGCGTCGATCGGCCAGTCCTCTGGCCTCTGCCCTTCCTCTCGGCCGGGTTGCGTCCGTGGGGCGGAGACAGCACCAGCCCGGCGTCTGGGCTGCACCGTGAGTCGCAGGCTTGCCAGCCGTCCCGACAGCAGCTGTCACCATCCCGTTGTGCGCGAGGTCACGCGTCGATTTCTCTCCAGGACAGAGTTAAGTTGTCCTGACCCCAGACTCAGGAATCAGGTCGTGCCTCTTTGTCACATGAAGTCACCAGATCACCGGTAGCGAGAGCGTAGATAAGTGCATGATCTTAGGCAGTCTTCGGAAAGAGCGCCCCGGTGGTCTCGTTATGCGCTGAGTGATGACGTCCCCTCCACATTCCCACTGGAAGCCCCAAACCCGCAGTGCAGTGGTGTGTGGAGATGGGGCTTTTTGGAGGTGATTGAGGTTGGATAAAGTCAAAAAGTGAGGCCTCCATGATGGGACGAGAGTCCTTATGAGAAGGGACGCAAGACCATCGTCTACCACATGAGGACACAGTGTGACCCAGAACAGGCTCTCACCAGACCTGACCGTGCTGGCACCTTGAGCTCGGACTTCCTGTCTCCGGAACTGTCAGAAACCAGTCTCTTGTTCAAGCCCCCCAGTGTGTATGATTCTGCAGCAGCCCGAATAGGGTAAGACAGGCCTAGAAGTGGGAACCCCATGGTTCCCCAGGAGAAGGAGGGGCTCCTGACGCCTGACGCTGCCGGCCCTCTGCTCTGCTGTCCGCCTGGGCTCTTCCCCGGGGCCACCGGCACCGGTCCCAGACTCTGGCACGAGGCGGAGGGGGTCTGTCTCAAGGACACCATGCCGTCTGATGTCCTCGGGTCATGGCATGGAGCCTGACTTACCGCCTTCTTACCTGACGAAAATGAGCCAGGAACAGCAAGAGAGCTGATGTCTCCCTGTGCGTTTTTAAAACGTCCTCATCACTTCTCCGCGCACAAATGAGAGCCCTTTAAGTATCAGAATATTAATGGAGCCCCATAAAAGCGCAGTAGCTCGGACGTGCTGTGCCTCGGGAGGCTTTGCGGACGTGGAGACGGACGTGTGAGATCCTGGAAAGGAACAACGGCGGGGCTTTGTGTTTGGGTTTCACGCGGAGCCCCGTTGTGAATCTCGTCCCGGACAGGGGGCCCCGGCAACGAGGCGGGGAGGTGGGGGGGGGGGCCGGCAACGGGAAGCCCGCAGCCCGCGTCTGTTTTCTCTGATAAAATTCTGAGCCTCTCACTGGGGCTTGAGCTGCATTAACATCAAAGACATAGCCCAAGGGTAACCAGATTTGGAAAACGGAAAAAGCAAACATTTTCCTCTTCCCAGAGAACCTGCCTCCCTCTCTGGCGCTGGCCCGCTTTTGTGCTGGGCTGCCAGTCTGAGCACTGCTATTAGTGATGACTCAAGGAGATTTTATCACTTAGATTCAATGAGTTCAAGTCCAGGGATGATTGTCTTCTTCCTGTGTTTTGGGTAAAAGTGAACAATTTTAAACCTGCATTACATATCAAAGGACATGCGTCTAGCGCTTCCCGTGAGATGGTTGCCGTGGTCCTTGGATGCCGCACTGGGGTCTGGTCACCCCAGATAAGGCAGGGCTGGTGCTTTAAGAAGCATGCTCCTCCCCGGACCCCCTCGAGAGGGCTTCTGCTCCTTGGAGCCCCGGGGAGAGACAGCGGTGCCGTGCGGGGCGTGACCGTGCGGGGCGTGACGGCCACCGCAGGTACGTGAGCGAGGCAGGAACGGGGAACGCACGGCCTCCGCGATGTTCTGGGGAGGGAAGTCGGGTTTCACAAAAGAGGTGGCGTCTGAGGACGTCCGCTTGCGTTCGAGGGTGGGAAACGGTGGCGTGACAGAACCCCTCAGCCCCAACAGGCGGGGCCGCTCAGACGGGAGTGGAGCGGGCGGCACCTGCTCTCCTCTGGAGCGGACGGGGGCCCAGCCGTCGGGGGCAGCCAGCGCTACGCCGTGCCACGGCGGGCCACGGCGGCACGTGTGCGTGCGTCCTGTGTCTGTGACGTGGCTCCGGGCGGCCACGCTCCCTCCCGCTACGGCACGAATCTTTCCGTTTTATTCCTAGTCGCTGAGTATTTTCAAGTCACTCTGCTACGTAGCTGCCCAGGTTGCTATGGCGATGAGACCTAGTTCTGCCTTCAAGGTGCTTATGACTAAAGGGAATAAAATCAACATCAAAATGATTTAAGGAACAGACCTATTCTCCTGGAGAGCTCCAGCCTTGACTTTGAAAGCACCAGGGAGCTCAGAATTAAAGAGGCATTTCTGTAACATTCACTAAAAAGAAATTGAGAGGACTAAAAGGAACTGGCTATGGAACATTTTTCTTTCCTACCTTCCTATCCATCATCTTCCTTCCTTCCTTCCTTCCTTCCTTCCTTCCTTCCTTCCTTCCTTCCTTCCTTCCTTCCTATCTATCTATCATCTATCTTTTGATCTGCAGCACTGGACATCATTCTTGGCACAGGAGGTTTGAAGGAGACTGTAATTAGACAGGAGGAAAGATATAATATTTTCACTGCTGTATTTTGGGGGAGTGAGGAATGAAAACTGTATTCCACGTGAACGTTTGCAGGAAGGGAGGGTCTTGGTCTCTTTTTTAAAGCCATTAATTGATTATAATTTTGCCATTTAAGTCGTCTATTGCTCGCTGAGTTAGTTTTTACATGTTACCCCACATGTTACCCCTTAAGTGATCAGAAACAGGGCTGTTTACAGATCTGGAGGCAATCTGCCAGACACTGAGCATGAAGGTCATGCTAGAGCAGCGGCTCAGGTCAGTTATTCCCCAAATGGCCCACTAACGAGACGCCGCGGGATCCAGAGCAAGCGGCAAGTCTGCCGAGTGTCAGACTTTAGAAGGAAGACAAATTCCTGTTCTCAAAATCGAAAACTGTGTGTTGTGGATTTTAGCCCCACCCCCAACAAGGTTTCTGTCTTCTGAGCTCCCGAGACAGACGGGCACATTGCGCCAGGCATGTTAGCATAATGTGAAAAGGGTAGAAAGCAAAGGGAAGCGTGGTGACACGTGTCAGTGGCAGGATCCCAGGAGAGCTGCGTGTCCATGCGCACACGCATGCGTCACCCCGTCTGCCATGAAGGACAGACCGAAATGCCCCTCGACATCCCGCCCCAGGGACTTCCAGGAGCGCATGGCTTCTGGCTGTTGCTCTAACACAGATTAGCTGGCAGCCTGTGCGCGTGTGTGTGTGTGAGCGCGCGCACACGTGTGTGTGTGCCTCAGTTTCCTCATGTGGATAATGATGATGGTTTGGCTGTTTCCTCTCACAATGAAATTATAAGATATCGCGATTCCACGCTGAATACTTCATTCCTCAAGCCAACTACCGTCCAAGTTCTGGTTTCGCCTCTTAGTTCGAGTCTCATAGAATTTTTACATTCTGCGCGTGTCAGAGGGTTGGTGACTCACTGGGGCTCCAGGTTCCGGGCACATGGTCAGCTCTGGGGTTTGTCACTGGGAGAGGACACAGAGCAAAGCCAGCAGAGGGAGCAGGCGCATGGCGGGAGCATCTGGAGAGAACTGGGTGCCACTTTCCAAGAGTTCTCTCCCCATAGAGCCGCATGGGATGTGCTGGGTCCGCCACGTGAGGGGCTGTCCGCCAGAGAGGCTCAGCCGAGACTTGGTGCCCGCGAATGTCACAGGGGGCCGGTCGCGTGGGCACCGTCTGACCGAAACGAACATAAACGCCAACTGCCAGAGGCAGCGGGTGGTCCACAGAAATGCTGTCAGTGTAGAGTTTAGGCAGGGGAGGGAGACCCCAGGGAAATCCCAGTTCCCCAGGCCAGCCCTAGCCCCAGCCAGGGGTCAGCCGCACAGGCTGGCCTTTCTAAGGATAGTAGTCCCAGAGCCATCATGTGAACTCTTTTCTGTATATCCAATTTCCTCAGTGACGGTGGCCCATTTTTTTTTTTTTTTACTCATTCAAGAATCACTTTTCAAACATGCCCAGGACCAAATATGGGAGAAAACGAGTGAATAAGACACTCTATACTTTAAGGACTTTATTGCCTAATACCCAGATATTCCCGCCTTTTAGGCAGACCTCACCCCGAAATATTTCAACATTCCCAAGCCCCTCGACCCAGATTCTGTCCTTGCTGCGCCTAAACGTAGTGTCATGTTATCTTTTGCTATCAGGGATCTCGAGCCCCCTCGCCTCTCTTCCTGTGACGTTTGGTTTTTTCTAGACACAAGAAACGGGCGGTTGGCCAAGTCATTCAGATGTGATTTGGACCCAGGTGTGTTTTCTGGTCTCTTGTTCAACAATGAGTTTTCATTGTAGGAAGGATGAAGGGAATAACAGGATCGTTCGCAAAATAATATTGGGCAGTTGTAATATTGTTAATATTATCATTGTCACGGAGCTAGAATCGGGTGTCATTGATCAAAACTTGCTTGGGCAGTGCGCCATAGTATAAGGACATAAGACTCAAGGTTTGTAAACCTAACTATTACACACAGAGAGTTAGATATGAAAGTGTGTACAGAGTAGGAGGTGAGTGTGAAATCAGGGTCAAGTTCTTCACCATGGATCGTATGAAGCTCTTGGTGCTGCAAACACTGGGCTGAAAAGCCTCTCGCTAGGAGGCCTGGTGGCAGGAGCTCCAGAAAATCACGAGGCAGAGTCCCGATGGCTGTCGGCCTTTTGTCGTTTTACTGCTGGGCAGATGGGACAGGGCAGTGAGACTGCTAGGACCCTAAACGCCCCCCCTTCTTGGTAGCCCATCGCCGGAGAACCCCTAGCCCTGGAGGTCGCTCCCAGGTTATTCCCCTCCCCCAGCCTGCTGAGCACCGCCGGGGACTGGTCCACTCGCCACTGACGCCCGCTGGTTTTGCCTGGCCCTTCGCCATTTCTCCGCGTCTTTGGATATTTCTGCGGCCCCCTTTTGTGATGTCGAAGGCGGCTTGGCCAAGCTTTTCCTCAGAGGGCTTGATCTCCCCAGTCCCAGCCACTCCTGGATCGGTCCCCGAGTCTTCAGGTTATCTTCTGACGCCGTGGAGTCTGAAACCAGCTCTCAGGTGACCCCACACGCACTCACGTCCCCGCGCTCCCTCACGGGGCCAGGAGTTCCTCTCCCCAGGTCCTCGTCCCACCTAGCTCTGTTTCACGATCACCCTGGGTTGACCGGGGCTTCGAGTCTCAAGTCCCGTCCTCTTGCCTCTGCCATCATCTCTCTAGAGATGAATGTTTCTTCTGACGCGGGCGCTCAGGTTCCCCGACTTTAGAGAAAACGTTCTCTTTGTCAACTTTCATGCTGCTGCGTATTTCCATTATTTCTGTTCCGCCCCCCCCCCCCCGCCCTCCAGAAACACAGGAAAATAATAGTCTTTACCCACTACTTACCTTTCTATTGTCTTCTGATTTGGACAATGCCTTTGATGCTCTACCGAGACTAACATTTTCAAGGGCATGGCTTCCCGTGTTAAATGCCACGGCTACTTCTCCGTGCAAGTTCCCTCTGGTCTCCTGAGACAAGCCACAGTTGGCGTTCATCCCCAGCCGTTGGCTGTCAACTGCACGGCTTCGTGTTGGTTGACTTCCTTCTCTCCGACGATGTCTTCACTATCGTTTCCTCACTTCTTTCCTCCTCAGAAACGTCAGCAGATCCCAGAACTCAGTCTTCATCCTCTTTTGTCCATCTCTCCTTTCTCTGTCGGCCTTCCGTCCCTCTCCTGGGGCAACATCCATCGCTTCTCTACAGATGACTCTGACTCGGGATCTGTTTTCTCTCCTGGGCTGGCTCGTTTCCACCGCCTATGCCCCCCCTCCCACTCCAACCAAATACAAATTTGCTTTCATTATCACTCTTTTTTTTCACAGATGATAACTATTAGTTTCCAAAGTATTACAGAGTAGGCGATAAACAGCACACATTAAAACAACACCTTTAAGCACACCTGAAAATAACAGCTATGTGTCTCGTCACAGTTCTGGAGGCTTGAGGTCCAAGATCAAAGCGTCAGCAGGGCCAGGCTGTCTCCGAAGGCGCTAGGGGAGAATTCGATGCGCGCCTCTCTCCCAGTTTTTGTGGTCCCAGCAATCTTCGGTGTTCCTTAGCTTGCAGATGGACCACTCCAATCACTGCTGTCGTGTGGCCATCTTCCCTCTGTGTGTGCCTCTGTGTCTCTGATCCTCTCTGACAGAGACCCCAGCCGCATCGGATTAGGACCCACCCTGCTTCAGGGTGACATCTCCGCTGACGCTATGTCCAGATAAGGCCGCATTCTGGCTTTGGGAGTGGACTTGGGGAGGACGCCTCTCGCCTCAGCACATTAACAAACGCTCCCTCTTCTTCTCTGACCCCCTCCCTCATGCATTTCACGTCATCCTGTCTCCTGCTTGGCACACAATCGATAGCTGATAAGTGTGTATTAAACGAGATCCTTCAATAAAAATAAGTTTTAAAAGGAAGGAGGCAGAAGGCCTCTGCAGGAAGTGCGGATGCCCGGGTGTCCTGTGCTGCACCCCCAGTCCAGCCTCAGCTGTGTTAACATGTCAGCCACACGGTCAGCTGCCCGGCCCTCGGCGGAGGCAGCCTGCCCTGCGTCGGACTGGGCTGGGAGCCAGGATGGGGCCGGGATGAAGATGGTCCAGGCCGAGGACTCTGGCGATGATAGGTGAACAGCTTGACTTGCATGCGCAGATCTTGCTGTGGACCGAACTGTGCTCCACACCCAAGTTCATAAGCCCTAAACCTCCATGCGACCGCATCTGGAGACAGGGCGGTGATTCAGACGGTAACCCAGGCTGAATGAGGTCGTACGTGTTGGGCCCTAGTCTGATAGCAACACAGCTTTACAAGACGAAGGAAAGGGACACACGAGCGCACAGCGGGAAGGGAAGAGAGACCTCGCTGGAGCCCCATCGTGCCGGTCCCCAAACCTCAGACTCGCAGCCCCCGCAACGGTGAGCGGATAAACCGCGGTTGTTGAAGCTGCCCAGTCTGTGCTGCTGTGTTTCAGCAGCCTGAGCTGACTCACACGGATAATCCACGTGTAAACTCACTTCCTCACGTCCCCACTGCCGGACTTCCTGCACGGCATATCGTATGGCGCAAGCCGACGGTCCCACAGGCACCCACACTGCTGGTAAGTGATGCGTTTTCCAGGTGCAGTGGATTATTCGGCATCTGCATCCGTGCTTTCCTCCTAAACCAGAGGAGGCACAGTGTCCCCCGGACTCAGGATGCCATGCTTCTGACGGATGAGACATTGCTTGTTCACGGGGAGCCTGCTAGGGAGTCGAGTCAGAAGCAATTCCTTTTAAGAAGCATTGCTAAACTTCGAGATCTGCGGAAGGAGTCGTGGGTAAATGCCCGAAAGCCTATCACTTCAAAGAAAGGGCGTCAGGCTGCTGCCGAACTAGCGACAAGAGTCTGCTGGGTTTCATCGGGATGAACCATTTTCACTCTTTTCAGTGTTCACTTAAATAGAAATCGGAGGATGGAACATGAGCCGTGGACCAGAATGAAAGGCTCTTACTCGGCCCTAACCGTCACAGAGAAGTCCGAGCACAGCGTCTGCAGGAAAGGTTTGGGCTTGCACTGAAACCCTTGCACACATCGGGTTAGGAAACAGCAAAGTACGACGGGTTCCCCCTGACGACATCACGCAGCCCGGAGGCGGCGTTTCTCCCAGCCCCGCGTTCCAGACGTGGAGGCGCGAGGTGGACGGCTTCGGCAAATCACCCGAAGTCCTGTCGTGCGATTTTTCCTCTCTGGAAGATATTTTTCCTTTTTTAAAAAAATGTTTGTTCAGTTGTGCACAGCGTAAGAATGCGTAAGAGCCACAAAAATGGTCAACCGGATGACACACAACTTACGACAGCCATTACTTAAGGGTAGGGACTCATCTAAGTAAGAAAAACATTTCCCTGTATGGCGCGCTCCAAGCCGGACGTGGCCTTCTGGACACCTGGCATATTTGGGGCTCTTTCTTGTGGTTTAAGGACAATATGCTTAATGTTTTTTGAAACGATATTGCATGACTAGAGAAAAATCAAACTAGGTAGACCATCTGACATAAAAAAAATTATTTAATTTTAATTTTATTGAAAATTGTCCCTTCCCCTTAACCTCGAGTATAACAGTGTCATGTGTGGCACATAGTAGGAGCTTAATAAATGTCCCTTGAATGAGTATTGAATAAGCAACTTTTCCCTCTTTCCTTTCCAATTGTTCTGAATGCTTTAAGAAGAGCTTTCACGTGCTATTTTTCTGCTCCTGCTTCGAAGCGCCATTTCCCGCCCGCCTGCCCTCCGAGTGCAGAGGAGGCAAATGTGAGGCGAATCTGAGGCGACCTGGACCTCAGAGCTGACTTTCACGGCACGGCGCTGTTCTGAGGGAAGTAAACGTTTCAAATCCCCGATATCTGGCGGTCCCAAAGCCACCACCGCCTTTGATGTTTATGAAATGATTTTATTTTTAAAACCTTACAATTTTATGCCGCAGCCTTTGTTAAAATGCAGCGTTAACTACGGATGGATGAATAAGTCGATGGCAATCCTTATACACCGGCGCCTTTCGAGGCATTTCACATTTCCTGAGGCACCGGGTCCACACTCAAGACGTTGTGCCTGAGACTTGACTTTTCTCATTTATCGGAGGGGACGCACACATTCCATAAACACAGAGTCAACTCTCTGTGTGGCTTCTTGTGTGCTGTGTGACTATTTCACGCAGGGATCAGTGTGCTCCACTAACTTATGCAGCTGCATTTAAAAATTGCAGAATTTCTGTTTGTCGGAGCGTGGAGTATCTTTCTGACCTTGACGGTGGAGCTCTGGAAAGGTCACACTGCACACAGCGAGGATGGCGGCTGCCTAGCGGGTGGGCTCGCCCGCTGAGCCTGGACGAGGCTGGGGATGCTGCCTAGAGCATCCATCCATCTCCAGCACAGGGTCACATTGCCTTGGAAAATTATCTGATGGATGAAAAACGCGTCTCTTCCAGGGCAGTGAGCGGCAACGTGAGGACTCGAACTTAGAATTTTGTTGCGGTTGTTTCTACTAGGAATTGAAAATTCCTTTATTACTGTCATCGAGGCACTTACTACTTGTAAAGCGTTATTTTTTAAGTTGCCATTATCATATGGCTCATTTAAAAAGGACGCAGGCAAGGGGCAAGTGGACGTAACATTTAAAGTCAATCGTCCTCTGACATCGAAGAAACTGCAGAGACTAATGAGGTGCTTTCGGCTATTGATCTAAAAGGAGTTTACTGAAAATTTCCCTTTTCGAAATGAATCGTTTTGAGATGAACTTAAAATTCTGAATTTCTGAGTTGTATTTTAATATCAAATATTTAAAATGCATTTTGATGCATGCAATATGCATATATCTGGGACTGTTGACCTGTAGTTTCTGAAATGTATGTATATGCGCGCGCGCGCACACACACACACACACACACATTTTTATAGGTGGAAATGTCCTCGGATTAATGTTTCTTGATTTTGTTTGGCTCAGGGAGGTGCTGAGGAGGCAACAAAAACCATGTACCAGTAGATTCCCAGAAAACTGCGTTAACACCCAATTGGCATGACCCTCAGGCCGTTTTCCCTTCCCTTCAGCCTGGCCACCCGTGCGCTGACTTCACCGGGGGCCGCGCCAGGTCCAGCCCTCTGACACGGGTGTTGGGGGTGTCTTTTTTGTAAACCAAGTACCATCTAGAAACCTTCAGCACCACTGTAGCCTTTTGCCCATCTTGTTGTCCTTGCTTCCTTTGCTCCCTTCGTTAGGCATGCATTTTTTTTTTTTCTGGGCTCTCTGCATTGTACAAGTTACTTTCACAACCATTGTTCTTGTACCAGGAAAAGTAAGGGGTTTTCATCAAAAGCCTTCATCAAATCATTTTCAAACCACAGACGCGATTAGGAAAGAAAGGCCATTCTGAGTCTGCCCCTCCCTAATTAGATGGTGACATTTTTAGTTCTTGGCATTGCTCTCTGCTGGAATGGAAACCCTATCATTGAGAGAGCCAGATGAAGTCCACACTGAGGCGGGCCGGTTCCCAGAAGGGAATGCAGCCGGCCCTGAGCCCTCCGTGGGACGTGTACCATCTGGGCGCGTGTGACATGTTTCTGCGGCTCCGACTGCAGAATTAAGCAATTCGTTCTTTAAAAAAAAATTATTCTAGGATTCAGGATTATAAAACAAATGTCTATATGACAAATTTCCACCATGAATAATCAAATGTTTAAAAAAAAGAGTATATATCAGCTTTCTGGCTAATTTTTAGATAATCTCCCCAAATTACTCAGGGCCTGTAGATGTCATCCATCATTATTTTCTGTCAGTCTGTGTTCCAGTGGTTCCCTGTTCTGCTGAATCCTGTGTCTCCTGCCATTAAGTGGGGGGAAAGAAATATATATATATATATATACACCAATATGTCTAAACCATCTCCTCTTGTGTTGAATTCACTAAGTAAAGAAAATCTAAACATCCTGTTTCTGGTCATGTCTTCAGTGAACCCACAATAAAAGCTTTTCATGACACTCTGAAGTCGATTTGAGACGGGAGATGCATAAAACCTCTCGTTTCTTTGAGACCTGATGAATGACCCACTGGACTTCTTGCGCGATTTATTTCTGAGCTAGAACACGTGAATCTAGGTGTATTTTCCTGAATCCCTTGCTGTTTGTTTACTGGGTTCGATTTGTTGGTACACAAGGTGAATAGATACAGGTTCATCTCTTCTTTTATCAAAATTAACGCAGTATTTATTTTAAATGTCTTTAATTTTATACTGAGAATTTTAAAAATAATTTTTTGTAGGCGCTTAGTACATGTGTAATTATTATCTATTAAAGAAAAATACGAAGCTAGAAAATTTCGTGTTTTTAAAATATACATTTATTGCAAATTTATCACGGATTATCTCAAATCTTATACTTGTTTGCCATATATATAGGAGAAAAAATATCCAGTGTTGCTTTTATTTCATTTCATTTCATTTTATTTTATTTTATTTATTTTAGGTGAGGCAACCCTTGGTTGACCTCGCAGATTGTAAGGACCTTGTCATCTTACAATCCCTTATTTTTTTGTTTTGTTTTTGTTTTTATTGTTTACACGTACAGCACCTGGTCCTCCTAGGGGGTCTCCCATCCAAGTACTAACCAGGCCCAACCCTGCTTAGCTTCCGAGATCAGACAGGATCGGGCTTGTTCAGGGTGGCGTGGCTGTAGACTATTGCTTTCATTTTAAATTTAGGACTTATGATTGAGCTAGTTTCTACTAACAGTGATCCTCGATTTATAGATATTTTATCTGTATCCTTGTGAAATAGTTTTTCAGAAGTAGAATAGAAAGGCCTGCGGACACGCGATTCAGGATATTTCTGTTTCGGAGGGTCATTCAGATTGAGGCGGGCTGAGCGTCAAACATTTTAAGCCCCACGTGTGAGAGCAGGGATGTTCAAGATGACGAGGTCAGGACCTACGTAAAGGCTCGGTAAAATCCTTTGTGTCCGTCGGGTTAGTACACAGGATGTAAAACACAGCTTTACACAGAGGTTCATTTGTTTATTAATAACCATCAGATGTGACCAGCATTTAGCAACGACTGGGAAAGGAGCAATGCGCTTCTTCCCTGGATTTATCTTGAGTCTCAAATCCTTTTTCAAAAGAATTAGGTGGGGCGCAAACTATAAATTAGGGATGGCGATGTGAACTCAATCTTAGAGCCCCGCGAAGGGGACTGAGCATCAGATGGAGAGGAGAGAAATGCTGGAAGGAGGCCAAGCGAAGGCCGCACGCGGCGTCCGCCCCCTGCGCCCGAGCTCTCTGCGGCCGGCATGATTAATTCAAAGGCTTATTGATTTCGCCTTCTCTGCTCGAGCCCGCTGACCTGCTTTTGTTGACAGGTTTGTGTGGCTCAAACCGTTCTGACAGTCAAAGTGTGCTTCCTTCCCGGTCCCCGTAGTTTGGAACAAATATTTTGTAGTGAGTCCTTATCGGCAGCCCCTGAACGCAGGAGAGACCCCCTAATGCGCCCCGCTGTGCGCCTCATGCCACGAAATAAAACCCGGGACGCCGGTGCGAGGTCAAAAGCAACTGGAATTATTTGTTCTAATAAATGCGCGATGTCGTGTGGGTGTATTTATACTTGGATCAACGTCGGGGTTAGATTTGTGGTTTTTTTACTCTTGGTAATAAACATTCAGAGACATTTAGTTCTTTAAAAAAATACCTCTGCGATTTCTGGGATTTGCTTCAAATTCATCCAGGGCATGGGGACATCATGCAAGAAGAGTCGATTAATGTCGAAGGTCCATTATACTTGTTTTTCTTTTTTTATTTTGTGCACAGTTAACATTTTCTATGGTGAAATTCGAGGAAAACACCCCTGTATAAGAAAGCGTGATATTTTTTATTTGAACCTTCGGAGGACACAGTGAAACATGAACAATCGGCACAGCATCAAACCGGGAGTAGGCAGATTATGAATGTCACATTTTAAAAATTAATGACACACTCAGCGGAGTGTTGTTTCCCTGCTGGTTACGAGCTCTGAGATTCTGGGGCGAGACTGGAAACGCTACGAGATGGTCCTTTAAGATCAGCGTCGCTTCTCCGAGTTGGGAGTTGTCCCTTGACGGCTAATCAGATGGGATGTTTTCGACCAGAGTTTCCTTCACCACGTCCTTGGGGACGCTAAGAGGACAGGGAAAAGGTCGTGTGGCTTCTGGGTTCAGAATAATTTAGGGCGGGATACAGTAAACAATAGCCACACAGTTCCGTACTAAAGGAACTTGCACCATGAATCCCTAAGTGATCGTGACAATTTTTATTTTTATTTACTTTCATCTTTCAAGATCATCCACGATACTACTTTGAATATAATTCAGGAAACACTGCTTTAGAATGTAAGGCAACTAAAGCTGATTTCTATAAGAGCGGTGTCCTTTTAGGCTCTGGGTTCTACGATTGAAGACTAAGTCTGAGCTAGATATTTTCATAGGACCAGACACCACTTAGGGGTAGAACAAATCTGAAAATTCTGTTTTTCTAGAATCTAGTTTATAGATATCTCAGGTTTTACTGGATTCCGAGTTTATTTTGTACCTTTCCGGGCCTCATTTTTACCCTTACCCCTGTAAAGCAAGACACCATCACGGCCAACTCCGGAACGGCCAGGCGGGTGCGGAGGAAAGGTGTTACGGTCGTGCTGAGAGGGAACCAGCCATGTGCGAGTCCTCGGGTGGGACAGAGACCCCTAAGATCTAGGGCTGAGGGGTGGGAGGCTCCTCTCGGCCCAGCTGAGGAGTTTGGATTTGTTCGTGGGGGTCATGGAGCATTGTTGAGTTCCGGGCAGCGGGATGCTGTGACGTGCTTGCCGAACGGAGAACAGCGGGCGAGCGGGGAGAGCAGCGGTGTCGCTGAGTGAATGAATGAACCGTCAGGGGACACGCCGGGGGCTCGACTGGAGCGGAGGCATGAGACAGGAAGGAGGACAGAGTTGGGGAACGTTTGGAGAAGGTTTGCTCCGTGGGCTCATAGCCTGGATGTGACGGGTGAGAGAAGAGGGGCCGAAGGCATGTGGTGGATGGCGGCGCCGTTAGTAGATTAGTAGCGGGGTGCACTGACTTATGTAATTTATTCATCAGAATCTGAATAGCTGTCATAATAGGCGAAGCCCTTTAAGAACTCTCTTCTTGGCGAGGCTGGGAGAGGGGTCTTGTTGGCCCTTAAGCTCACTGAAAACAACTTTCCGGAGCTGGCCTTGCACATGCCCTCGGAAGGCGCCAGGCTCAGCTCGGCTCACGTGGGTTTCTCGTTTCTGCGTCGCCCCGAGCTTGATCTGACGTGCTCGGACTCCGCCTCGCCACTGACCGCTCTACGCCCTTAGTGACTGATGGCAGGTCAGGCCAAAATAAGGGAAAGCGAATGGTTTGGGCGTTTGAGGAAAAAGGGGGCTTCTCTTCTCAACCGCCCCACTGCAAAAAGGTCTGGATACAACGGTTGACACCTCGCAATTATTACCTTATTATCCACTGTTTAATCTGGCTTAATTTATTTAAGCTAAATGTAAACGCAACGAGAGCACCTTCTGCTCTTTCGCCTGAATGTGGTTTTTCGAAGGAGTGCCGTCTGTATTCTTACTCCTTCGTGGTGGATTTCCACAGAGCCCCCAAGTCGTCTAACTGGAATTCGCCTTGTAGGTATAAACTATTTTTCACTTTGCCCATAGTCACCCCTTCCTCATTCTTGTTTAGTGGGTGGAGACTGTCGTTTTTTTCCAGGTTAGTCTCAGCTGTTTCTTTTTAAAAAGAAATTCTTTTAAGCTCTCCCTATAAGTTTTATAATTTCCAACCTGTGGGTCATTTTCTTTGCTCTCTTTGATCTCATTCCAAATATTCCCCCATTAAGGACAGTGTATAAATTTTCTTCTAAAATCAAAAGTGAGGAAAGTGAACTTTTATATCTCTTCAAGAACATAAATGTGGTCAAAGACCGTAATTGGTTTTGGGGGAGAAACTTTATGTGGTCATGTTTCTAATTAGAACATGGATATTAATCCTCTTCTTTTAAATTTTTTTTCACTCTTTTGTATTGTAGAGAAATGTTCTTAAACTTTTACTTAAAACTTTTTAATCAGGAAGCATTTCCTCCTAATAGAATAGCAATGTTATTTGATGAAGATCAATTGTTTTTTATAAGTTACATGAAAAAATATATATTTGATTTGTCTTCTATTTGTTCCAATTGATTCTATCTCAAGTAGGAATGCTGAGTGACCTATGTAGAAGCAACTGGAGACTAATTTAAAAAAAGAATTGAGATATGTGTACACCCATGTTCATAATGGCCAAAAGGGGGAAGCGACCCAAATGGCCATTGACTGATGACAGGATGAACGGAATGTGGTATACACGTGCAAGAGAGTGTCATTCAGTCTTAAAAAGAAAGGAAATTGTTACGCATGCTTGAGGACAGTATGCCGAGTGAAATAAACCAATCACAAAAAGACGAAAACTGTGTGATTCTGCCTGTTTGCGGTACCGAGGGTAGCCGAATTTATACATCCGTACAGTAGAATGGTAGGTGCCAGAGGCTGTGGGAACGGGAAATGGGGAGTTGTTATTTAATGAGCATAGAGTCTCAGTTTTATAAAACAAAAATGCTCTAGAGATTAGTTGCGCAATAGTGTGAATATACTTAACACTGCTGAATTATATTCTTAAAAATGACAAAGATAGAAACTTTCATATTGTATATAATTCACCTCAATGAGAAAAATTATTGCATCTTTTCCCTTTAAATGACTTCATGGGAAAATTGATTTCGTTCATGTATCGAGATCTTAGATGAATTAACTTTGAATAGTTTCATATTTTACAAACAGCTTCAAAATTCATTGTCAGAATTATTTCACCCTAGTATTTTTGCAAAGAATGTGGTTGATGGTATTGAATTTGGATTTTTAAAAAATCCCAATTAGTGCCGGTGCAAATACCAATGCTCTGTTCTCAGAGAATTGCTTTTATTGGTCTGGGCTTGGACCCGGCTTCCCTCGTTTAAAAGTTGTCCGCGTGAGTTCAGTGCGCCACCAGCGCCGAAGACGACTGGCGTGAACAGCACGACTGGCACTTGCCTGTCACCCCGTGCAAGGGAGCCAGTGACGTGACTGGGTGCACCCCAGTGCCTTGGAGGGGGGCGAGGAACGCTGGAGAAGCCGCCCAGCACAGGGACGGGTGCTCAGAGATGTGTGTGCTGGGCGGGCGAATGGCGCGATCGCTCACTTACAGACGTCGTCGACTGTGATGAGTGACTTCACCCCAGTGGCCCCGTCTAGTGCTCCAGCCCCTGCTTTAGCAGAGGGAGAAAGGAGCCTTGTGTTTCGAGATAAAATTGTGAAGGGTTTTAGAAAGAAGGTAGAGGGAAAATCAGTTTATATTTATGATGATAATGATAGATAGGATAAAATAGGGGGAAAAAACCCAAAGACATCCATTTCAGAATAGAGGGGCAATGAATCCCTGGGAGCCTCTGAGGGACTGGAGTAGGAAGGTCACAGACAGACACTACGAACATAGTTTCAACAAACCCTCAGCAAAATAAACAAGCATTCATGTTTTTGGTACCATGTTTAAGTAAAAAAAAGAAAGAAAGAAATCAAGGCTTTAAAAACTGCTTCTGGATGAAGATGCTTCTCTCTGGCTAAGGACTACTTTTTTCAGATACTGCTCATTTACTTCCCAGCCCAGGACTGACCCTCAGAGAAGCATGACCTCACCATGGATGTAAACGTGGGAGGAGAACATGTGGTTTTCCATCTGAGCAGAAAGCACTTTCTGGCTTTTTATGAGGTATTATTTTTACTGCATTCTAAGACCCGCACAGGACGAGGTTTCCACGTGGTTTTATCTTCTCGATCACGTTCCTAATCTAAAGAAACATTTTCTACAGAGGGCCCTCTTCTTCAGGAAGTGTAGGGTCAGCAAGCTAACCTGCTGCCCATGGGGCTTTGGGGGTGACCATGTGAAACGGCCTCCAAAGATGGCCCGGCTGCTCTAATAGCTTCGCAAGGCCGCGCAGTATCCTTTTCATAAAACACCTGCTGTTCACTAGTGCTGGGGATAAAATAATAAAGCCGACCAGGTGCTAAAGACAAAATTCGACTGAGCAAATTTGGAGGTCTAGTTGGCTTTATTAAACAGTTCATGAATCACGGAGCATCTCATGTGCTAAGCAGAGAGAGAATCTGAGGGTTTATCCAAGGCCAGAGGACGGCAGGACAAGGGAGTCTTTGGCAAGGAAGGAAACATGGACTTTCACCGAGGGGAAGTGAGTGTTCCGGTGGGGACGGCTTCTCAGTGGCCGAGCCGCTGCATCTCCATTGGCCGGGCTTGTTGCTGGGCCTGAAGAAAACCTTCCTCCTGCTGCTGGCGTAGGAAAGTAGTCGCATTCCCGTTCGGGAGTGCGGGGGGCGGCTCGTCCTGTCGGGGTCCCCTGGAATTCACTGTTGCTGCGATCGGGGTCATCGTCCTGTTCCTGGTGCACGAGGACGGTGCTGGGATGGGGCGGCTTCCTCCGCGGGCCTTCCCGACTCCAGGCTCGGTTGAGGGTTTCCTTCTTAATCTCCAGGCCGGGAAGCCGGCTGCTGAGGGGGCGGTAAGTGACAAGAGCATCAGGCAGCCAGGCGGCTCGTGCGCCCCGCCGCGTCCCCTGCGGAAGGCTCCGCGGGCTCCTCGCCTCTGACTCCGGCCCGTTTGGCCCGTTTTCGTGTCTCTGGTGTTTAGTTCTCGCAACCGCCGTCGCCGGGGAAGCAGAGGGACAGGGCAGAGCCCGGCGTGACAGCCGAAGTCTAAACGCTTCGAGGCCAGAAGGAACAGGAGGACGCCGGGGCTTCTCTGTCCTTCCAAAGTGAAGCATTCCAAACGGAGGCTCGGCTGCCCCGACGGCGGGCGGAAGGCGCTGCTGGCCGCGAGAGGAGAGGAGGGGCAGGTGGCGGGGGGTGGGTGGGGGGGTGGAGGGCAGCCGCGTCCCGCTGTGCAACCGCCTGGAACCCCAGGGCCCACGGCCCTGCTGTGGGATCTCGGGCAAGTACCTTAATTCCTCTGTACCTCGGTTTCCTCTGAGAAACGACGTTGCCGAGACCCTCCTTTTACATGGTTGTGTTAAGGACCAAACGGGGCGTCGCGTGGGAAGTGGCGTACCCGGGCTTGTCATGCACGGCGCAGCAACATCCTCATCGCGACAACGCTTTGCCTCGGGCGCGCACAGCAAGTCGGCGAAGGGGCGGGGGCTGAAGAAAAGCCCCTCGCTCTCCTGCCTGGAATTTTCGAGGTGCGGTCGGTCTCCTGTCTCCGCAAGGCACCATTGGGTGACTGAAGGTCCCCGCTGCGAAGAGTCAGCCAGACACAGGTGGCTGTGGTCCGCGGCCGGTGCGCAGGCGGCCGTGAACCGGGAGAGATGTGTGCCAAGTGGAAGCCGGGGCGGATCCGGGGTTTGGGGCTGCAGAGAGGGGCGGCCCGTGACCGTCGGGGAATGCGGCTGCAGGGTGCGGAGTCGCCGTCCCGCAGTCTCCCCGAGTGTCTTCACGTCCAGCGTCATGACGGCCGCGGTGCTCTGCCTTTGAGAGAGACGGACCGCGCGCACACTGCGGCGCTCATTCGGTGGCTCACTGGCGAGGACCGGGCGTCGCCCTGAACCGGGCGCCGCGTGGCGGGCCTGCGGCGGCGAGCGGGGCCGTCCGCTTCCCCTGCTCCTTGGCCTGTGGCCTTGGGGCGGCCGCAGTAACCATGCAAATAATTATCCAGTTATAATCGCGAGACACGCCAGAATGGAGAAGGGGTGGGAGGTGTAAGAGGGAGTCGCAGTGAACTTGTCCTATGGAAGTTCAGGAACGCGCCCCCCGAAAGAGGCAAGCAGTGTTCATCTGGTGAGAGGCAGGTGGGGAAGGGGACGTTCCCGGCGGGGCAACAGCGCCTGAGGGCCCCGGGGGAGGGGGCCGTGGGGCGACGGCCCCCCCGGGACGCCCTTCTCGTCCGCCGAGCCCAGTGTCACCCCTCGATCCGCCCCGGGATTTTTCCCTCATGCTGCTCCCACCGGAATATTCCATCGTCGCATATTCACCGGGCCTGACTGGGTCCTTCTTGCCGTTCAAGTCACGGCTCAGAACAAATGCCCCGGGAGGCTCATTCGGACTGCCCGCCCCGCGTCCCCACCTCCGCGCACCCGGCCATGCTCCGGGCTTCTTCACAGCAGCTACCACCATCTGAAATGTGTTCTTTATGTCTTCCTTTTCTGGTTTACCATCTGTTCCTGAGAGAGAGAGAGAGAGAGAGAGAGAGAGAGAGAGAGAGAGAGAGAGAGAGAGAGAAGGGAGGGAGGGAGGAAGGCCCTGAAAGTAGGTCCTTGTTTTGGGACCTCTGGCCCCAGAGCAGTAGAGAGGATGGCCATGGACTGGAGGAGGGCGGGCAGTCGGCGCCTCAGTCTGCCTGGCATCTCCGTGTCTTTCTCCGGGTATGTTCGTAGCACCTCTGGCATTTCACGGGGCCTCATTCTTCCTTGTGTGGCCATTACTGGGAGTCATGGGCACAAGAGCCACACTGCAGGAACGGGCCCTCCTCTCTCAGGGCAGCTGCTCCTCTGTTCCCTGAGCTCGGCCCCTCCGCTGGCCAGGGGCGGCGCGTGGCTCACCGGTGGCTGCTTGGCACGGGGGGAAGAGGTCCTGGGTTGGGCCCGGGCCACGTGCCCGTCTGCGGACCACTGGCTGTGTGGGGCGTGGTGCCGGGCGCCCATGCGGGTGATGCAGGTGCTCTTACCGTGAGAGAGGAAGCGACAGGTGTCCATCGACCAGCCTTCGAGGGGCGGGAGGAGAGCACCGGCACCGTGGACAGCCCCGTGCTGTGTGGGGTCGGCCTGCACGTGGCGGGTGGCCCCGGGTAGCCATGCACGGGTGCACACGCGCGCACACACACACACACACACACACACAACCGAGGAAAGCCCTCGCGTATTTCCAGAAACCCGTCGCGTTGGACTTGCGATGAGCGCTCTACCGCTTCCATTTTTTCTTTCTTCTGTTGACTTCTGTTTTCATTAGCGCCTTGAGAGGAAGTAAAGCCAGTCCCAGTGGTGGCCGAGGAGAGGAAAGGTGAGAGCTGCGCTCACGTTGCCTGCTCTCGAGCTTAAATATCGCACTTCCCAGGGAAAGCATGGGACTCGGTATGCTTAACAAAGCACCTGCTTAGATGGACTTATCGGTAATAAAATTAGTTTCGATAGATGATGAATAAAAGGGGAAAATCCTATAGAACTATAGGATAAAAGATAGCCAGGAATATGCCTTTTAAGAAAGAACTATTACCAGTGAACTTCCTTTGGTTATTTGCTTCTTATATGACTATAGATGTTCGCGAATTCTAATGCTTTTGTCTCCTTGCTATTTTTTTTTTTAATGACTCGGTGCCCTCGTTCTCCGTGCATCAGGTGTGTCTGTAATGCCTGGCGGGCCTGGTTCCCACGGGCTGCTCGGAGACGGGCTGCATGCTTTCTTGCTCCAATTCTACGTGTGCAATTAGCACTTCGAGAAAACAAAATATCCTTCTAGGAATATTCTAAGTAATTAAAATCTTGGGTTGGTAGTGTTATTTCTTCAAATATTTGTTTACTATATTGTTTACATTTACTTAGCAGGCAAAGAACGTCTGCGCAAAAGAATAGGTCCAGTTTCGGAAAAAGGAGTCGAGCATCTCTCGGTTTTCATATCACCTTTCGCTTCTTTGAAGCCGGGATCCTGCTTACAAGGAATCCTAACAGTCTCCCTCCCTCCCTCCCTCCCTCCCTCTCCCTTCCCTCCTTCTCCTCCTCCCCTGCCTGAGAATACCCTGGTGCTTTTGTGTAGTTTAAGGCTATGTCCACTTCGTTAGGGAAATCTATGATCATTAATTATTTTACAGTCTACATTCCACTGAAAGCGAATAAGCAAATCGACACCATTCTCATCTATACTAAGAAGGGTCTCTACTAGTCCTAAGAAGACACAGGAAATGAATGTCATTGTTTATTAATTATGAGACATTTCAAATTGGGATTTTGTCTGTTTTCTCCCTCATCTGGTTCCGTGCATTCAGTGGGGATTATTTTGTCGAGATGATTGTTGAATGAATAAATGAATTTCAAATAAACAGAAAAGGACAAAGAATAATAAAACAGGCACTTCAGTCCAACAGAGACGGAGGTATATACTTTGCCATGTTTTTTTTTCCTTTTTCATAAACAATAATGTTAGAACAAAAACCCTGATATTTTCTATGCATATTTTTGACACCTCTGTAACCTATTTATGACTCTGTAAACCACAGAAGCTATTTGGCAGATTTACAAGTGTCTATAAATGATATACACGCTTAAGATCCACCTTCAGGTTTCTTTTAAATCATTTCTCCAAACGCTGTTTTTCTACAGCAACTGCACCAAAATAGTTCTACATCCCAAACCTCAAGGTCAAGGGATGGTGAGCCTGGGGGTGCAAATGTAATCAGGGCCCAGAAGCGGCCGTCCTTGGGCTCAGACTAAACTGGGTTATGAAATTAGCCCGGAGGGGAGAGAGGGTGATGTCAGCTCTCAGCACGCGGGCGCTGCCCCGGCTTCTCCTTGCCGCAGAGCAGGCTGCTTTCCCCCCTCAGTTATTGAGATGCGGGCTTCTTATTTCATTACGTGTCTGTCACTCCTCGTTTGGCTTTTATCACAAGTTGTTTTCTGGTTGCTCGGATTGTCAAGGACATTTTACGGCAGAGGGATTCCTTGGGTCAGCAGACATTACACGCTCCCTCGGCCGTTTTCCGAACCTTGGGGACCAAATGTGTCTCAGAATTTCTCAGATCTCAGGTGGACGGCCCCGTGGACATTCTGAGTGCTCTGTGCGCCCCCAGCCCGGGACGGGGCGGCGCTGCTTCGAGGGTCCTGCGGCGAGTTTTGGAGCTTTCATTCTGGGTGTGATAAACGAGGGCCAAAGCATCTCCTGTCAGTTAGGGCCAGGCGTTGCCTGCAGGAGAATCATGCAGATACTTTCTTAGTTCTCAGATGTTTTTCATTTTTGAATTTCCGATAGATTGTAAACGTGTTGTTATTGTCGTCGTTATAAATTTATACACTTTCTGGCTAATTGATGGCGTCGTTTTGTTTTCTAGCACTGACTCAGATCCGTACCTCCCACCTTTTTCCTTCCCTCCCTCCCTCCTTCCTTCCTTCCTTCCTTCCTTCCTTCCTTCCTTCCCTCCCTCCCTCCCTCCCTCCCTCCCTCCCTCCCTCCTTCCTTCCTTCCTTCCTTCCTTCCTTCCTTCCCTCCCTCCTTCCCTCCCTCCTACCTCCCTCCTTCCCTCCGTCCCTCCGTCCCTCCCTCCCTCCCTCCTTCTCCTTCCTTCCTTCCTTCCTTCCTTCCTTCCTTCCTTCCTTCCTTCCTTCCTTCCTTCCTTTCGTCCCTCTGTCCCTCCCTCCCTCCCTCTTTCCTTTTCTCATTTCCTTCTTTCTTTTCTTTTCTTCCTCCCTCCCTTCTTTTCTCTCTCTGGTCATTTCGTTTGCATTTGGAGAGAGGCCGCCGTGTGCGGTCGTTAGGGACTCAGGTTTCGAGTCAAACAGACCGGGGGCCACATCGGTCAGCCGCTCATTGCCTGCGCGACCTTTGCTCGGGTAACTCCCAGGGCTTGTTTCCTGAGAGATCACCTCTGCCTCCTCAGGCATCGTGAAGACACGACGAGGTGAGGGGCGTGAAAGCACGTAGCGCGGTTCCCAGCGTGTAGCTGTCATCGCCACCGCCCTCGTCGTGACACACAGCCCCGTAGGACACCGGCCGTTCTCCAAGCCGCGGAGTGTTCACGTGTGTTTGGGCTTCACGCACATGCAAGGTATTTGGCACTACCTGCCTGAAAACAGCGTCTGTCGTGGTTCTTGTTAGCCTCAGCTTCAAATGTCACCTAAGGGCGCGTTGCGTGCGGCCACGGCTCACCACGTGAGGAGCGTGACTGCTGCCCCTTGAGAGTTTAGACAGGTACATAGGTAGATAGAAGGGCATTAATGATAAACAGGTGAGAGAGAAATGAAAGGATGGATGGGTGGATGGGTGTATGGGTGGATGGGTGGGTGGATGGATGGATGGGTGGATGGGTGGGTGGGTGGATGGGTGGATGGGTGGATGGGTGGGTGGATGGGTGGATGGGTGGATGGGTGGATGGGTGGATGGATGGGTGGATGGATGGATGGGTGGATGGATGGGTGGATGGATGGGTGGATGGGTGGATGGGTGGATGGGTGGATGGGTGGATGGATGGATGGATGGGTGGGTGGATGGATGGATGGGTGGATGGGTAGATGGGTGGATGGGTGGATGGATGGATGGATGGGTGGATGGATGGATGGCTGGGTGGATGGATGGGTGGATGGATGGGTGGATGGGTGGATGGGTGGATGGGTGGATGGATGGGTGGGTGGATGGCTGAGTGGATGGGTGGATGGGTGGATGGGTGGATGGGTGGATGGGTGGGTGGATGGGTGGATGGGTGGATGGATGGATGGGTGGATGGATGGGTGGGTGGATGGCTGAGTGGATGGGTGGATGGATGGGTGGATGGGTGGATGGGTGGATGGGGGGATGGGTGGATGGGTGGATGGATGGGTGGATGGATGGGTGGATGGATGGATGGGTGGATGGATGGGTGATGGGTGGATGGGTGGATGGATGGGTGGATGGATGGGTGGATGGATGGGTAGATGATAGACGTTCGCTTGAAACTCAGATGGCTGGGGACAGGAAACGCCCTGGATATCCAGAGGTGCCGCGTTTGCCGTGGACCGGTGCACCCCGGGGATTCTCTCCGGAGGGAGAGGGAGGGTTTGCGAGTGCGGAGATTATATCTTCGCTAGGAAATCGCAGCCTGGTCAGAGCTGAATCATCTCTGTTTTTATCAAATAGATGAAAACACAAGTGTGTATATTTGATACTAAATGGCACACTGGGACATCTCGGCAGGCAAAGCGGTGCTTGGGAAGGTTCTGGTCACATGTCACCGAAGCCCCTCGATCCCCGTTATTTCACGATGCTCCCCTCCTTGCCGAAGGAGCACTTCGGCTTTCAAGTTGATGATCTTAGGGGCTTAAGCGGCCGCGTGGAGCCCTCGCTGAACAGATGGGCGTGCGAGCGGCTTAGCGACTTTCCGCTTATCTCAGTAACTGAAGTCTGTATTATCTTCAGGACCGATGTCTTAGATTCAGGAGTCGCCAATCTGAATATTATGGTTGATTACAAGTACATAATAAGAGCTTTCCCGCGACTGGCATTGTCGCTTTCTGGGTGAAGAGAGGGCCTCTCACCCGTCTCGAGTTCCCTTCCCTTTCTCCTCCGAGTGGCCTTCCGTCCGCGCTTCTCCGCACACACTGCGGGGCCGTCTCCCGGGGACCGCCGTCTCCTCGTTCCCGTTTCGGGCTTGAAAGTAGTTTTCCAATGCAGCCGTATTTCACAGATTGGCAATTTTGCTATAATTAAGCTTCATGAATATGAAGATCCTTGTGGAAGTCTCGCGAAGCCCCGTGGCGAGCATCTGCAGGAAGCTCCTGCTCAGTCTCTGTGACCGCTCAGGATGTCGCCGCGGCTGGACTGGGATGTGGTGCTTCCCCTCGTGGAGTCATAGTCGTTGCTTCTCCGACTTCGCCGAAGCAGTCCTGGAGGGTTCGGGAAGGTCGGTGTCCCCACAGAGCCAGAGAGATTCGGAAATAAAACGTCGGTGCTGGGAACCTGGGAGGAGGGGACGTTTGTGGGGTTGCCTTCGTCACATTTTTTTTTTTCCTGCCACCACTGGCTTTGTCCCAGTGAAGTCTCTCAAGGACCTGACTGAACGTGCAAAAGGGGTTCTTCCCCGGGGCCGCTGCCTGGTGACGGCTCCCGGCAGGAAGCCTCTGCCTGACCAGCCGATGCATCCCTGCCAAGCAGGGGCGTTGGAAGTGGAGGTCACTGTCGGTTTAGTCTTGTTATTTTATTTGCTGCTGGAAATAGGTAGAATATTCGTCATTCAAAACTCACAAAGTATTTTTAAAAAATAGAGAGAGAAAAGTCTGGTTCTACCCCATTCCTTCACCCCGCCCCCCATTCCCAAGTCTGCATACCGTAATTACCCGCAAACAGGTACCTATGTTTGCTCGTTTCTTATCTCGCCTTCGGAAATTCTCTGATAGACAGACAAATAAAAACGCACCGCTTTGTGCGGTGAGCACGTCAGGATCGGCATGGCATCGGTTCTCTTGTCGAGAGCCTCCTCGTCTAACAGCCACGTTCTGGAAGGGGGCCGCCCGCCCACGTCTTTTCCTGGAAGCGTGGCCACGTTGCTCCAGGCCAGTCGTCAGAGAACACGGTCACTCCCGCTTCTGGACAGCAACGTGGTGCCCCTGTTCCCAGCCGAAAACCAAGCCCCGGCCTCGGACCATTTCGCTCTCTCCTTGCAATGTGAACGGCACTTGGAACTAGCCGCCCGATGTCGCTTTTCATTCCTCTAACATTAAAAAAAAACAACAACAAGTTTTACTCCGGTTTGTTTGCTCTGATGGCCTGTGAACATGGCCGGGTAATTAGGCCAACAGAGCGTTGCTTCTTAAGGGCGAGTTATTGATGTGTCCTCTCCTGTCAGCCACATGGCCATCCCTGGGGAGGGAGCCGGGGCAGAGCAGCCCTGCCTGGGGACCAGCGCCGCTCACCGCCCCACAGGCTTCAGCCCACCGCGGGCTGGGGCGGTTCACACGCAGCTTCGCGGTACAGAAAGCTTGCTGTCCGTGCGGCGAGGGGAGGCGTCGAATCCACTCGGTCCCGCAACACAGTCTCGCTATGAGACCTGGCTGGACTAGAGTCGCCTGAAAACCTCTGAAAATCTTTATTAAGCATGTATTTTAATTTTTAAAACAGTAGCTTTTTTTTTTTTTTTTTTTTTTTACTAAATATAAAATGCGGGGCTTATCATAATCGCGTGAAGGGGCTAATGCAGAACAGTGTTTCGCATGCGCTCGGCACCTGCTCGTCTCGACCTTCACATTTTCAGCTTTGTCCGCGTGACTTCAGACGACGTGAGATACCCCTCGCCGTCGCCCCTGCTTACACCGCGCCGATGGGGCTCTGTTGGTGGCTGCTTCTTGGCTTCCTCGCTCTGGGCCTGAAATGCCTCGGCGTGACCGTTTCTGTCCACCTGTCACGTGCAATTAAACTCCAGCCTTTAAACTGCCAACGTCAAAGACAGCTGGGAAGGAAAGTCGTGTTATTGCAATTCATTGTCTTGGGGCAGCAGCCACAGCAGAAGCCGCGTGGAGACGTGGCGGGGATTGCACGAAACGATTCGCCTTACTCTTTTTAAAGAGGGGAACGTCGCCGCTCGTGCCGACGGCCGCTTCCTGTGTCGACGCGTCTAACGGTGCATTCCGGCTTGTCCCTGTCGGCTTGAGGCTGCAGTGCAGAAATGGCACCCACGGCTCGTTGTTCGACAGTGCGGCTGCCAAGGGCGGAGGTGACGGTCGCCTTCGCTCAGGCGTACGTGAGGGCTTGGCTACGAGGTCTGCAAAACTAGAGGGAAAAGAGTCACGTCAGGGTTTCGAAGGGGCTTGTGAGGAACCCGGTGGTCACTGCTGTGTGTGTGTGAAAACAGAAATTCCAAGAGAGAGAGACTATGGCGTTTAAAGAGGGAAGAAGAAGGACAAACCAAGGTGAGGGGGCCGGATCGTGAAATGCCTGGCTTCCGGCAGGATGCCCGCGTGCACAAGAGTGTGGACGTGAGCGTGCCCTGAGCGTGCCCCGCAGGGCGGCTCCCGCCTCCCGTGCTCCAGAGCCTGCTCGATCGTGGCCGTCGGATAATCACCTCCCCGACCGCTGAGAGCAGCCCCTCGGCGGCAGAGGCGGTACGCGAACTCACGGCCGCGTCCTGACCCCTGCGTAGCCGGGGTCAGCAGGGTAATTGGCTCCACTGGTGGCCACAGCAGTATTTCCCGGTTGCGTGACTATTTTGCCGTGCGTGGCAAGAGGACTTTGCAGATGGGATTACGGCTCTTGAGACAGGGAGATTACCTCGATGATGTGGGTTGGCCCGATGTAACCACAGGGCCTTTATAAAGGCAAGAGAAGGCAGAGGGCCAGGCTCAGAGGGATGGGTGGTCAGAGAGCCTCAGTCCATCAGTGCTGGTCCTTCAAGTTCAGGTCTTGTGGACATGGGCGGGGGGTGGCGCATCCGGCCCAAACACCGTCTGCAGCCGGGCGTGGAGCCTGACGGCTGTGGACCTAGGGGTGGCCGTGAATGCACGCGGTGCCCAGTCCTGTTTCAGCCAGGGGCACCTTCCAGCTCGGGACCCAAGCCTGACGTGAAAACCAAGTCATTACATTTTCGCTGCCCTACATGGTTGAAAGAGCAATTGACCTGGCCTCCGTCAGTCTTTAAGCATCTGTGTCTCAGAGGCAATAGATCCCGAGCTGGAACCAAACAAATTCTTATCTGCAGGCTCAAGATTAGGTGTATTCCGAACCTTTTCTTCTAGACGATGCTCATCATATTCTTTCGTGTTACACACTGCATCCCCCTTACCTGTGGGAGACGCGTTCCCAGACCCGCCGTGGATGGCTGAGGCCGCAGGGCGTCCCGAGCCCTGTACACTCTGCTTTTCCCGTGCAAACCCACCTTTTCACCTGCAGCAAGCGCTTCGTGGCCTCTCTCCGGCCCACCTGAGGTGCCAGCCCCCGCGCTCCGGTGCTCTGGGGCTGTTATGAAGTAAAATGAGGGTGACTTGAACGCAAGCGCGATGGTCATCCCGGTCCCCCCGATGGCTGCCGGGTGACTGACGGGAGGGGGTGCACGGCACGGAGAGGCGGGGCAGAGCGACGCTTCCCGGCCAGGCTGGACGGAGCGCGCGTCACACTGCGCAGAACGGCGTGCAATTTAACAGTTACGAACCGTTTATCTGGAGCTTTCCAGTGACTGTGTTCAGACCGTGGTTGTCTTTGGGGACCGAGGCTGCAGAGAGCAAAACTGTGGTTGGGAGTGGGAGGGCTCTTGTTTTTGTAGGAAGAGGGAAAAGAAGCTTCTCTTGAAAGCCGGTGGCTCCCGATTACCTAATCGAAACGGCTAAGATGAGAAAACGCACTTTGGTTTGTTTTTGTTCAAATGGCGGTCTGCTTGACCTGTCTGCGGCCCTTCAAATGGGCATTAATTCCTGACACAGCCCCACTGAGCTTGCAGAGTGAGAGGAAACGCCCTCCGTGAGTGTTTAATCGAGGCGCCTCTCCAACAGTCCCCCCCGCCCCGGCCTCCCCTTCTCTTTCCGGCCACGTGAAGCCGCTGTGACATGAATGTAAACGTCCACCACAGAGGCCAGCGTGGTGCCACCACCGACCGTGACGTGGCTCGCCGGGCGCACACGTCCACACGTTCTGCTCATCTCGTTAGGAATGTGTCGCGTGGAGACAGGAGGAGGCGCGCGGTGACCAACACACACATGTCCCCTGACGTGTTGCTGGGCACGGGCACGTCGCACGGGCACGGGCTTTCCCCTGGACCAGGCGCGGGCTCCCCCCGATGTGGTCTCTTGATCTTGTCTGTTTCCGTTCGTTTCTGAGAGTAGAAATGTTTTCCCGAATTGCTTCCGCATACTGTTTGAAAAATATCCTGGACGTTCTTAGCAGCTAACCTCACACCCGCTTCTCCCCCGGGGTGTGTGTGTGGGTCGCGGGGAGTGAGGGGCAGAGAAAGGGGGAGCCATTCGATTCTGTTCCCCTTCCATCTCCGTCCTTTCTCTATAAACCTTTTTGGATATTTACGCACACGGTTAACAGCGGACTGAGCCCTGCACACGTGACCTGGCGAAGGCGGCCTCCCCCGCCCACGCCTCGCTGTAGGCTCCTCTTTGCCTTCATGACTGGCTCCCTAGACTATCCCCCCCGCCCCCGGCCATAGCTCCCACTTGTCCACACATCAACCACCGGCTGTCCATGGATCGAGCTGCCTTCCTTCGCAGTTTCTTGTTACTTGCTTTCTCTCGCACACGTGTAGCTGAAGTCTTCCGAGGCAGCTGATGCACGGTTGAAGGCGAGGATGACTGCATCGCTCGCCCCTTGTCTGTAGGAAGCTGCAGGTCACGGTGGGGGGGGGGGTCCAGGGCTCCCCAAACGGGAGAGGACAGAGCCCTGAGCGCAGCCCAGATCTGCGTGACTCCAGGCTGCACGTGGCTACTGCCCAGAGGGAGGTCTGCGCCTCACCACTCCCGGCTCTCCCTTCCTCCCCGCTGCCCCTCTGCTCTCCTCCCCTGCTTGGCAGGGCGCGTCTGCTAGTGGCGCCGTCCAAGGCTCATCAAGGGAACCAATCGACTCCACGCGACCCGCGAGCACAGCAGATGCCCACGCTGCACGGCAGTTAGGCGCCCGGCATCCACGCCTGGCGTGGAGGGGGATCGACCCGGAGCCCTTGTAAGACACGCGCGTTTTCCGTTGGTTCATTAAGAAAACCCGATGCCACAAACAACCCTTCAGAGGCTTTCCAGGATGCTGTGTACGAAAAGGGAAAGCATTTTTTTCCCTACAGAATCATACTTTTGTGTGGGCCGGTTATGGACCCCGATGGCTTCGATTTCTCTTACATATGGCTTAGAATTTGGGCTTGCATCCTAGATAATCATGCTACATGTAAAAAAAAAAATTTTTAAGAATTGCAAATAATGGTACAAATGAAGAACACACAAGGACTTTAAACTAGATACTGTTTTTAATATTAGCTAAAATCTACGTTTACTAAATGAGTAACTATCTGTGCTCTATTGCCATTAATATTTTTTAAAAAATATATAGTTTTCTAGCTCACATAAATTAAAAATTAGTAATGCTGGCTAGAAACATGGTGGCTAAAAATAAACGCAAGTGTGTTTTCCCACCGGCGCGACCCATCCTGCTGACGCCTTGTCGGAAACTCAAATGTAAACATCACCCGATCTCACGGTTGACGTCGCTTGTACTAAAGGGCTTCAGGGGGAGATCTTACTAAGGGCTCGATGTCACTGTGTCCCGGACTTCGTGCATTCCGTGACTTCGCGATGGCGGGAGGGGAAGTGGCGCTTGTCCCTCACCGTGACGAGAGTGATGGCCATATTTTTGCATGGGTTTACTCCAGGTTCGGGTGAATTTCTGCTTTCCTCGATCGCCGGACCCAGCCGGGACAGGCGGGAGGGCCGCCGCCGCCGGGAACAGGGGCAGGGCGTGGACGGTGGGCGAACACGGGACTCTTCCGCCCAGAAGCCAGCGCAGAGCGAGGCGACCTCAGCGGGGCCGGCCTCTCGCGCAAGCGCCGTCGACGTGCAGCGGGCGAAGGGCCTCCTTCTAGTTGAAAATAAAAAATAAAAAAACCCCAACATTCATGTTTTTCATATTTTCCTAGCCTGTAATTACTCTTAATCAAAGTACAACAAATAGTAAACAGTAAAAATGAAATGAACGTGGCGACGGTTTGCCAGGCACGGGAGAACACGCTCCATCTGTTAGCCACGAGTGAAATGGCTGTAATTACTGCTCATTTTTCTCGTAATTGCTGAGTTACTCGTTCGCAGCTCACACCCGACTGGGGAGCAGCGAGCACTACCCGTCCCCTAATTACAGCCCCGCTCCGCGGAGCTCGGAATCAGGGCGCGGGGAGCCGACGGCAGCATCTGGCCTCGCCCGCCCCGGCTGCTCGCGGGGAAGTGTGACCGTCTGTCTAATTCAGATTTTATCAACTCCGGGTCTCCTCGCCACTCACGCATTAAACCCCGGCGCCTGTAATTCTGTTTCCGATCGCAGTTTCTTTTCAGGCTCATGGTCGTGAATCCGTTTCCCACGATGACCTCGTGAGGTCATTTATGCTGGGACGGTCTGAGCAGAGAACCACCTTTGCATCGTGTTAGGTAATGTGGCTCTTGGTTTCTTTGTGTCCAGACTCTGTTAGTGGTTCTGTTCACGTCTCGTTATTGAGGAAATTCCACCTGGAAGTTCCGGGGCACACGTGGGGAGTCAGCGCCTGAGGGTGCAGATGACGTAGCTGGGCAAACATACCAAGGAAGACGCTTCCTTGATCATTTCAGTTTAAGACAGATCGGCGCATCGAGGCAAATATAGCTGCAGTTTATTTATTATAATACACTGTCTTATCTCCGAGATTCACTTAAGAAAGGCTAAATTCGATTACATCCTCATCAGACAAACGAAGACTATGGATACCTCGGCTTATGACCATTCCAGCAATAGCAGATATTTCTGGGTTAATTCTATTTGCATCCTTCCCTTCACACATGACAGGAAACTAGAACTCCGTCCGTTTTTGGCGAGGGTGGGCTGGGGTCTGTGTTGACTGCAGGGTTCTGGGGTGTTCTTCATGGGGCCAGAATGTGCATCGTGCCTCTGATCTAGAAACCCTGACGATAGGAACGCTTTTTCTGAGGAGTATAGCCTCACGCTATGGACTATGTGTTGAATGGGACGCTGTGAAAAGAAATCGTGAGATTCCTAGACTACAATACCTGGACTGGCATTTTTTTTTCTCACTAGCGAGTTCAAGTCACTGGAGCTATGGGAGAAGAGACGATGAAAATACAGAGTGTGCATTCATGTCTTGCGTCTTACGCTAAGAGAGAGCAAGGGGTACTTATGCGGCAGTACTGCCCTGAAAAAAAAAAAAGGTTATGGTAAAATTTGACATGCAATATTCACTGGTGTGAAGCTTGGGGGGAGGGGTGGCCTAAAATCAAATTGTCGTTTCTTTTCCTAGCGGCAGGGCATCCAGTCTCCCCACCCCCTCTCTCCCTCCCTCTCCCCTTCCCTCCCTCTCAGTCTCTCTCTGCAGAAGAGAGGGACCATTTAACCTCTTGGCTGAGATAAGCTGGTGGAAACCAGGGAGCTGTGTTTTGAAAACCTTCACTCTCAGCCCCCCGGGGAGCTGCAGGGTCCCCGGCTCTTCCTCGCTGCTGCTAGCTGCCCTGGTCGCCGGCACGTTCCGCATAATCCTTTGCTTGTGCTCGACAGCTGGGGAGCAGAGATAGGAAACGTTGGGGGTTGGCAGCTTTAGAAATGGTGCCTGTAGTCACCCAAACCAGAGCAGTGAAACGGGCATTTGCATAATCTATCCAGAGTCAACCAGGTTTCTTTCAATCTTCTTATCGTGTTCAAAAATATCTATTAGGAGAATATTAGAACAAAATGCACTTTCTTCTCCGCAGAATTCATTTTGCCTTTGTCCTTGGGTCCTGTAGGGCTTTTTGTTTATTTTGCTTTCATTTTATGCGAGGCATTTATTTATTTCACTTGGTTCCTACTGTTTCTCGTTCGAGTCACCAGCACATGTTTAGGTCCATTCTCTGGACACAGAGGCATCGTAAAGTAATTATCTAAAAAGGTCCTAAACGAACTCAGCTACGGACATTGTGGTATCTTGTCTCCTGGAATGGAAATAGAGAAACTGAAATTCACAGTGGCGATGGTATTTTAATTCCATGGTAATTTTTCATGTTTACTTAGAAATCCTGGCGAAGTTAGATCCTGTGTACTTCAGGGACAACCCCTGGGGCCGTCTGCCACCTCAACCAACAGGCACCTCAGGCACACACCCACAGACTCTCGCGCTCATGGACACACACAGGCACACACCCGAATACTCAGACGCACGCGCACACACACGCGCAGCAAGCACACAGCGTCTCACGTAATCGGCCCCTTTCCCGATTCTCTGCTGCTGAGACCTGCCGGCCTGCCGGCCTCCCAGTATTTCTGTTAGCTTATTTCATTAACTCTCTTTTCTAAATCTTCCTTTTAACCGCTGAGCGATTTGAAGTCTGGACCCTTCTACTGACGCCGCTCCCTGGAAAGTCGCCGATGACCGCTTGAGCTTCGAATCCCACAGCCCTTCCTCGGGCCCTCACGCGGCCTACACCGCGCCCCCCCCGAACCCCCGCCGGCCTCGCCCCCTTCGCCGTCTCTCCTGTGGCTTCTTCACCCCCCTTTCTTCCCTCTACGTCCTTCCGCCTCGGCTGCCGCGTCTCTCGCCGCCCCTTCTTCCTGAGCCTGGGCAGGTGCCGCCCAGGACTGGGGTACGTCGGGGGGCCTGTGCCCGTGGAGTGGCAGCTGTCACAGTGCACCTGTAAAGAAAGTCGGGGTGCTTTCCGATCAGTGCTGCGGAGGACCGCGGATGGAGGGCGGGTGACGAGCGGTGAGCGGGGGGGCCGCGTGCACGGGCTGTTGGCGGAGGCGACTTGCTGGGGCGGACGAGGGAGCAAAGGCGGAGGGAGCATGTTTGGGGGAAGTGGCTTTGAGGCAAAGTGGCGAACTTGGAACCTTTCCACAGGCGAAGCCACAGCGCCCTGTGGCAGTGAAGTCACTGGGCCAGGCCGCCTCAGGGGAGGCCACTGCGCCGGAGACCCGGAGACGGGCCGGGCCCCCCGCGCCCTGCAGAGCGGCCGGCACCGGCCCCGGCCGGACCGAGGAGAACCGCTGTTCTCCACGGCTCTTCAAACAGAAATGCTCACGATTTCTACCTCTCTGACTGTTCTGAAAAGACATATCCCAGCATGTTTAAGAAATGGCTACTAGGTTTTCTTAAAAATTGGTCTATGTCCCTGGGTGGAGAAACAGAAATGGCAAATCCCCCGTGTCCCTCCCTTGAGAGGAAGGAAGCCGTGTTTTCTGCGTCTGGTTCCCTGCAAGTTCCGCGCACGTGGACAGGGCCGGCCGTGGAACGCGCCTCCCACGGCTCGCCTGGGCCCCGTTCGCTCCGCGTGCCCACCCGAGGGGCCTGGAGGGGGCCCACGCGGGCAGTGGTCCCATCTCCGGTTTCTAGCGAGTGCCCGTCCTTCTTCCCACACAGCCGATGGCCAGGCAGAGTGGGCGCGCGTGCGGGCCGAGGACCGCGGACGCGGGCAGGGGCTTTGAAGTACATCTTGACACAGTATAATAAATGAACGCATTTCTTTAACCCGGGACTTTCCAAATGATCGTTTAAGGTGTACGCGTATTTTAATTTACTGCCCGCTTATATGATCTATTCCATCACTATTTGCCGAGAATAGAAATTAGTAGAATGTACCGAGAGTGCACACGGGGACATGTTTGGGGACCTGGCCGTCCCGTTGCGTCCACGCTGTTGAGAGTGTGGTGTTGGCGTGTCCGATCCCGCCCCTCCGGAAGCGATGAGAGCGAAGGCCTTGCTGTCCCATCTCGTGGGCCAAGTCATCGCCTGCCTCCTGGGGCCACCGCGGTTTGCCCGAGCAGGGTGCGTGTTCCCCAAGACCCTGGGCCAGATGCCGTAGAAAAAACTCATTTCTCTCCACCTCCAAATCCCAAGGATCACATTCCCCATTGGATCTGTTAAAGGAGCTCTCATTCGGCATTTCCTTTTATTCTCTGGTCATGGGATATTAATAGGGAAGAACCACAGACTGGGAAGACATCCATCAACAATTTACAGGGGGTTTGGAAAGCAAATCCGTGTGGAACTAGGAATGTAAGCAATGACCAGGAAATGGGCAATTAACTCCCCTCCAAGCTGTTTTGCAAATTCCCTGAGGACAACTCAGGACAAAGGGATGCAGATGAAAACCTCGGCCAAGGATCTGAGCCTTCGCACCTGCAGCCCTGCAAGCGTCTGCAGCGCCATGGCGTGCAGATGGCACTACCAGGCCCTGGAAGGGGCTCGCACGCCCGCACGGTCACACCCCCTCCTCCCTGCGCGCTGATCCAGTGCGGTCCTGTGGCTCCTTCCTTCTCAGAACCATGCGCCAAGTCAGCACTTGGAAAAGGGCGGGTTCGGAGGGGCGGGGCGCCGGGGAGTGCACAATGCTTCCATCCGCGACCTCAGTGCTGTGAGGCGCTTGGTCCTCTGGGGAGCACGGTGCGTCCTTCCATCGTGGACTCGGTGACTGACAGGCTGAGGACAGCGTCATGACCCGCGCGTGGGGCGCGGCAGGACCTTTAACCTCTGTGTGTGTGTGAGTGAGTGTGTAAGACAAGTCTAGAATACACGTGCCTATCTATAAAGCAACACTGCGATGTGCGTGTAAAATCACCCTGTAATACATGTGCGTGTTATGTGTCTTTTAATATATGTGCATATATTAAATGCATATATTAAACGCATAAATAACGCATGTGATTTGTATGAATGTACGTAGATAACAGTTCTTTAACGTGTGTGTGTACATGTACATGCATGAGTGCTTTTGCACACATGTATGCATGTGCACATGTCTATTCATGCATAAGACAGCTCTTGTGTGTGCGTGTGCATGTGTGTGTGTAAGGATCCTGCTGAGGAGGAGTGGAGTCGCAGATGAGGGACTCCACTTGCTGAGGGGCCTGTGTCTACTTGGTGGGTGCCGTGGTCACGCAAGGGACCTCCGGCCTGTACGGATTGCATGTCACCTCTCTGTATGGCCCACTCCGATAGGACACCATATAAATGGATAGATTTTCTCTCTAGTTATGCTTCATGGATATCTAATTAATCGTGGCCACAGAAAAAGTATCTCTCTAATCAAAGCTTAGACATAGTCCCAAGATGGTCCCTGGGGAGACCCAGCAGGAAGAGCTGTATTGCCCCCCACCCTCGCACACAGCCACCTGCTCAGCCCCCTCTGCCCCGTGGCGGCTGCCCTGGGCCCGATGAAGCTACATCGTGAATCTGATTTCGGGGCGTGCTCCTAAAAGAAAGACAAAGGCCACCAGGAAGCAGCCAAGTTTCAAAGCTGAGGACAAGTCAAGGAGAGCCAGGTGCGGGAAAGTGCCCCCGGCAGGTCCACGGACCCCGGCGCCTCAGGTGGCCCAGAATGACCTTTGTGGACGGGGCCGCCTGCTCCTCCTCCCTCCCCACGTGGGCGATGGGTGCTTGCGAGCTGAGGAGGGGCCCGCAGGAGATGCCCACACGGGACCCGACTCCGTTTGGGGGCTCGGGGAGCCCTGCTTCCTGCCCAGGGCGCGGCTGCGGCCGGGGTGCTGACAGAGGAAGCCCTGCCTGAGCGCTGGGAGGCCGCCTGGGCCTGTGCGGACCCTGGGCAGGGGTCGCGGGGCTTCCCGCCTGCTCCGAGCTCCCCCCTCCCCTTGGAAGCACCCTCTTCCCGGAAGCCCCGGGCCTGGCCGCTCCCCCTGGTGACTTCCCTCCCTCTCCCTCCTCCCCTCTCCCTCTTCCCCCCTCCTCCTCCCCCTTTCCTCTCTCCCATTCTGTCAACTTCCTTTAAATCTCGTGAACTGCTTTCTTTACGTTTTCATTTATTTATAGAATAACAAATATTGATATCAATGTAACCAGGCATAGGCGAATTCTGTCAGTGAGCTACCCTATCCGGGCTCGTTTCGGGGGTGATTTTGTTGATCACTTCTGCCCTCCTTTGCCCCAACGGCTCCCCGTGAAGCCCGCTTATTGCAGCCGCGGGGCCTGACCCAGGAGCGCGGCCCTGAGCACCGGCGACAGCTCCGGAAGCCGGGAGGCCAGCAGGGCTCCTCCGAGGCGCCGCGGCCCGGCAGCCACCCTTGCGAACGCAAACCTGGGAAGGGATCCTCGCTGCTGTGGCATGAACGGGCTCTTCCAGAACCTTCCAGCACACGGATGGGCGGGGTGGGGGGGGTGGCAGAGGGTCTGAAACAGAGGCGTTGCGGGAGGGGCAAGTGTTGGGTGAATTACAGCACCCTAGGGACACGCGAGGACTCACCGCCATCGTCGCCAGCTTTCGCTCCTTCCGGGCGCCCGCAGCGTGGCTGGTCGCGCACAGAGCAGGAGGAAGGCCCTGAACGCAGACCAACCGCAGTTGGAGGCATTTGCTTGCAAGTCGCTCGGGCTCGTTTAAGGGAAACGACCAGCTCTTCGCTCTCGAGCGATCGTCCAGACGTCTCAGAGCTGCTCGGGGTCTGCACGGCGTCCCCCCATGAGGTGACGGCGGGAGTAGCCGGCCGGGCTCCTGCGGCCCCCCCTGCGGGGACGACTCCCGTCACCTTTCCCGCGTGTCGTAGCCCCCCACGCTTTCTGCCGCAGGTGCCGCCGAGGCGAGCCCGGCCGACGTCGTTTTTAAGACGCGGCCCGGCTGCACTCGTCAGCGGTTCTTCCCTAGCGCTTCGGACGTGCCTCTGTCCCCCCGAGGTGTTAGCGTTCACGCGTTCACTCACTCATCCGACACGTGCGTAATCGTCTGCGGCGGGTCAGGCCGGCGGCCGGCTGCTGGGGAGGCCGAGCCATCGGACGTGGAAGGGACATGGCTCCCGTCCTCCCGCGGCCTCCCTCCCCCTCCCGGTCAGCATTAGACCGACGGGGGCAACGGCGGCCCTTCCTCCCTCCCTGCCCCCGAGGACCTGCGGCCCCGCCGCCAGCTTCTCTTACTTGTTGTTTCCCTGACGTGTGAAAAAAAAAAAAAAACGACCTAAGAGCTCAAGGTGTTTTCTTTTAGCGTACGCTTCGTACGACCTTTTTCGACTTTATTCAGAAGGCTCGTTTCCCCTCGCCCCTAACTTTTCATCATTCTAGAAACATATATTTATCTAGCATCTGCTATGCAATGGGCGCTCGGAGGATGCGGTGGCAAGTTCTACAGTCACGAGCCCCTGTCTCTGAGAGGCTTACGGTCTAGTGGAGAAGGCCGGGAAACAGCGACGATAATACACCGAAACCTGTAACACGGCGAAATAATTACGGGCTGCTGTCAATCTGAGGGAAACGAGGGTGGAGTGGGCCTTTCCCATTCCCGAGGCATGAGGAAGAACCAGCTACACGACGCTCAGGGGGTCACATCGAAGAGAAACGGAAGACGACAACGCGACCGGGACCGAATGAGACTAAAAAAGACAAAGTCGCAGCGAGAGACGGCGCTGGTCGCCCGGAGGCGGGGAGGCCGTGCGCCGAGCTTTGGTTTCGTTCTACGCTCAGTGAGAAGTCAGGGGAGGATCTCAGCCGGGAGCGTCACAGGATCTGATACTAGGTTCAAGAGGTCACCGTCACTGACAAGGATAAGGAGGGGTCGGTCGTAGGAGAGAGCACGCGGGTGCGGGCGGACCCTCCGGAGGCTGCGTCGGACGCGCGCCGAGGAGACCACGGAAACGTAAAATGGAGGCGGACGCAAACGGATGCAGAGCTGAGAAGCATTTTGGAGACAGAGGACCAGGACCCGCAGAAGGACGTGGCGAGGCAGGGCGGGAGAGCGGGGGAAACGCGGAGGCAGCCGGACGGCCGGATCGAGAACGGTGTCTGGGTCGAGGGACCGGGTGAGCGGTCCCACGTCATGAGAGGAGGAAGTAGGAGGAAGGCAGCATGCGGGAAATCGAGAATGCTTTTGAGTCGGTTGAGTCTTACGTATAACAGAGCCGCGTGGAAGAGCCGGGTTGGCAGATGGGGATGTGAATGTCATCCGGCCACGTGAACCTGTGACCCATAAGCCACACGATTGTACCTAAAATCAGTGGTTGAATGAGGTGCTCAAGGAGAGAAGAGAAGAGAGCTCGGGATGAATTCCTGAAGGACACTAACATTCCGAGATCAGGCGAAGAACAGGATCTCAGCGAAGTGCCCGGTGGGTCGGGAAGAAACGTGGGGACATTGAGAGGTGTCATGGGCATCAAGCGGGGAGTGGCCGGGAGACTTTCGCTGCATCCGATGCTGCCGGGAGGTCGAGATGACATTCGTGACGTCGTCGCTGGGTCTGGCAGCGACAAGGTCATCAGAGATCTGGACAAGACCAGTCTCTGTAGTCATGGGGCACAAGCCACGTTGAAGCTGGAGGCAAATGGCTGGTGAGGATGTGACGGTGACTATATGGCCTGCTCCTCTGAAAGGCGCGGCCATGCCCGAGACGCACAGTGGGGCCGCAGCAAAGGGGAACGCCCGCCGCGGGGCATTTGGTTTTATCGGCGTCGTTCGCTTAGGTGTCTTTTTGTAGATAAGACGAGAGGAGCACGTTTGCAGGAGGAGCACGATGATCCAGCAGAGAATCAGGAGCCGAGGGGCAGATACGAAGGAGACTGAGGTTAAGACGAGGTCTCTGCTCAGGGCGAGGGCGGGGCAGCTCTGCGAGAGCTTTGAGGGGAGAAGGCAGGATAAGAAACGCGATGGCACGTCTCAGGGCGGTACAAAGAAGCCTGCTAGATGCAGGACCGTGGCCTTCGTGGAGTGGCTGTCCCATGAGATGGGGACTCATGGAGAGCTGGCGTCTAACTGTACCGCGCATTGGAGTGCTTCTTTACATAATGAGTCTGATCTCGCTCCCAAGACCGAGTATTTTATTTTAGAGAACCTGGATAAAGTTAGTCTCCGTGGCTTTTCACCCCTACGTTAATTTCACTCGAATTTTGTTATCTATTAAATTTCGTAAATGCCTCTCATCGTTTTCAGCCCATTCGTTCCTCTTTCAGAAATGGTGTAAATGTGCATTCTGTCACAGTGTGCATTCTGGGACACCTACAGTGAGGACTTAAAGTAAACGTTGACCTGACTTCAAGGTGATACATTCGTTATAACTTTTATGATAAGAATATTTGTATAGTATACATCAAAACAGCAACAACTAACATAAATGTGCTCAGATTACAAAAGCTCATTTTAATTTATATGATTAAAGGTTGTTTTCTTCACGTTGCTTATGAAATAATTGCCATGAATAAGCCGTTTGAAAAATTGTTTAATTGCTCGTTTTTTTCAAAATATATTTGAGATATTTCTTAATTTATATTTACTCTTTCCTAACTTGACATTTACTTGGAATATATAACTATCTATCAGTCAATAGGCCAACAGAGGTCCTCTGCCTCTATCTACAGGCTTGGGAGAAGGGAAGAGGAACAGTCTTGTTTGCTGTGACTCTGGTTGTCTACGGCAATGCTGGGGAATATTCTAGAACGTTAATTGGATGAGACAGGCCTCGAGAAAGATTTTATACCTCTGAGTGTTATTCATCTGTTTCCTACCTGTACGGAGCTCCCAGAAGTAACCGAAAGCCGGTTCTGTTTCATTTTATTTTCTCCCAGTGATACAGGCAGGGACGATGTCCATGTTAGCGAAATGGAAAACGAGGTGTTGGAGGGGCTTGGGCAGGGCGCGGGGAGCAGGGAACTGGCAGGGCCAGTGTTCTGTCAGGGTGTCACGTTGCTGCGTGAGGCAGGCGACCCCGGTGAGGGCACTTGGGTGTGTGTGTTCAGAAAGCGGCCCCCAAATCACCCTCGAAGTCTGGCTCCACCGAGCACTGGGAAGCCAAGCTTCCGTGGGAACACCTTTGCAAAGCCCTGTGCCTTAAACTCTGTGAGGGGAGGCGTGGGGACCCTCGTCATCGCATCAGATGTAGGTAAGCTCTTAGGAGCGGATGGTTTCCAGCTTCTGACTTCGCCTTAAACAACAGAAACAAAAGACCCGTGTGTCCCTAGTCCCCAGGTAGGTGTTTTCTCAGATTTGCATTTTAAAGTCTGTTCTGGGGGAGGAAGAAGGTGGGAATGATGGCAAAGCTCACCCTCCGACTCTCCAACTGCTTTCAGGGCCCAGCCCTCTGGACCCCCTGTTTGCAGAGTCTCACGCAGGCCCTGTGTGTACTTAGTCTCTGGTTGGAGCGTTCCTCTTGCCTTAGAAGAAGCTCATCACAGATAACTTCACCTTTCGTTGGCAAAAGATGTTCCCTTGAAATGAAAATGCGATGCGTGTCAGATCTGCAGCGTGTAGCTGCCAGGCTACCCTTTGATCCAGTGAGGAATGCATTTGTTAAAATGCCGCTTTATTGATTTTTTTTTTTACCTGCTTTTTTGGTGTGTTTGGATCATTTGTATATATGCACATCACAATTTTTTGCTACATCAAAATGCTTAATAAGTTTACTGTGCTCAAAAAATAGCACGCAAAACAAAGGGACTTTTTTTTCTGTAAAGATTTATGCCACTTAACCTCCAATGTGTTCCCTCCGAAAAGTTTCAAAACATTTGATGCCGTCTCCAAAGCAAAGAGCCAGCCCTGATCGGACCTCGTTCTCAGACAATGGTGCAGTGTGGAAAGGCAGGAGTTTGGTAGAGTGAGCGAACACGTCAGTTCCGTGGGATGAGAGTCGTCTTCCTTCAGTTAATTATTTCATTGGTTACATGTACGGCGCTAGCGTCCGAGAAAGTGTGGACCCTATTCGATATACGTGAGGATAGCTCTTAATTCAATAATAAATTGAAATTTGCTTAGGTAACTGATGTGATGCTACTTTATTTGACCCAATTATATTACAAGGCATGAGCAGGGTCTGAAGCTTAATGTGGGTTTTTGTATCTGGTTTGTACAAACCAGTGTTAAGTGTGTTTAATTCTCACCCAATATTTCCTGAGGGCAGGTCCTGAGCCAGCTCCGTTTACAGCAGCAGGAGAAAGACAAAGCTGGGTGGTCCAGTCCTGTCCTCAAGCCCAAAGGAGCCTAAACGAGGGGACCAGGGACCTCTCCAGCCCAACCTGGGCACCGGACCCCTAGTGTCTGGGGTTGGGGGGGCAGCACTCCCACACCTTTCCGTTAAAGGACACCCCACGTAGGTGTAAAAGTGAGAGCTGGTGAGTGTTATGACCCGTTCAAAAGAGGGTTGAACAGAAAGAGTTATTCATCAAGAATAAATGTGCACATGGAAGCAAAGCTGGGTGTTCATGGGACGGGGCGGGGAGTGGAGGTGGGGCAGGAAGTCGGTTAAACCCCTGCCAGACAGGGTAGCGCGTCTGTCGGTTACGCACCAACTACGGAACCGTAAGCAGCTCAAAGGTGATGGGAGACTTGAATCGGATACTCTGCACGTTTCACAGTTTTCCGTAAAAAAACACACATTTTTTTTTCTATACCCTGGACAGGGTGGCTGATACCCAAATTCTTTTCTTTCTTTTTTTTTTTTTTTTTTTGCCATTAAGGTTAGACAAGCACCCTGACCTGGGGGGCCAGGTGAAGGTCAAGGGATAAGAAGCGAGGAGGAAGGTGACGATTGCAGGTTCCCAGTCGTGTTTGTGGCTATACAGACAAAATTTAGCCTAACGCCGGCATCCCATCCACGGAGCATTTAGGCATCCTTTCGTCTGTTTTGGAGAGTTTTCACTGCGGTGGCAATCAAGGCACAAAGTGACTCTCCTCGGTCCCGAATCTTGTGTTACATTTTCCGTGTCCGTGGCTGATGCGTGACTTCGTTCAAGCCGGTCCTCACTGCCACCTGGCCCCCGTCCTTGTGCGTGGGGCTCTCTGTAAGAGCAGTTCCCGGCTGCTCGGCTGGCTCAGGCGCTTGGGGCCACCTCCGCGGCCGGCCTCCAGAGAAGTTTGCCAGGTAGCCTTGACGCAGCATCGGCATGGAGAAGATCGGACACTCGGTAGGGGAGGAACTGGGGGAGTGGGGTTCTGGTTGGAACCGTGCCCTCGGCCCCTCCTGGCTTCTTCCAGCCACCGCCAGCCCCCCCCCCCCCGGCCAGCGTTAAGGGGACGGCGCACTGGGCAGCTGCTGCCCTGGGGTCCGGCGATGACCGTTCTCTGTGTCCGAGCTCCTGACTGCGTGCGCCTGCGCCCCTTCCAGCTCCCCGTGAGGGTGTGACACTTTCCTAAGGGTCCCTTTTCTAGCTGTTTCCCTTGGTCTCGGAGGGAGGGGGAGTCTACAGGGATGGTTGGTGTGAGGACCGGTCCCGGCCCTGAGCTCACCTCGCAGTCCCTGGCCCCATTACTGCCTCCAGCCTAGTGGGGTTTTTTTTCCTTTTTATGAAGGTGTAATTTACATATAATGACACTCGCTCTTTTTAATGTATATTTCTGAACGTTTTGACAGAGGCATAGTCACATACCACAGTCAAGTACAGAACATGGACATCGACCCCCCCAGATCCCCTGGGACCCCATCGCAGTCGCTTTCCTCGGGCCTCTTCTTCACACCCAGCCGCCCGCGAGCCCCAAGTCCGGTCGCCTCCTGCCCCGGCGTCCGCTTCCGTAATGCCCTTGAGCTTCGGTCCTGTTCTCACACTTGTCGGTTCACTCTGAATGGTGTCCTATTTCGTACCTGCAGAGGGACAGGGTTTTTTTTTCCTTAATGATCGCACGGTGAGGGTGTGACACTTTCCTAAGGGTCCCTTAGGAAATGTATTCACAATCAGTTGTGGGTGACTGTGAATACAGCCATTATAAATATTTATTTACGTTTTGTGTGAACATACTTTTTAATTTCACGCAGGTGAATGTGTACGAGAAGCATTTCTGAGTGAATGTTTAATTCCATAAAAAACTCTCAGATTGTTTTACAACATGGCTACTTCATTTGAAATTCCCACCAACAATATGCGAGTCCCTCTTGCTCCATATTCTCACCAGCACTTAGTATTGTTGGATTTCCTCCCTCCTCCCTCCTTCCCTCCCTCCCTCCCTCCCTCCCTCCTTCCCTCCTTCCTTCCTTCCTTCCTTCCCTCCCTCCCTCCCTCCCTCCTTCCCTCTCCCTCTCTCTCTTCGCCATTCTGGTAGGTATCGTAGCCGCCTCACATGATTTAAACTGCATTTCTGTGATGACTGATGCGTTGCTTCTTTTTCTGCTCGTGCTTGTTTGCTATTTGTATCTTCTCTTTGTTGAAGTTCAAATCTTGTGAGTGGGCTTTTAAAAATACACTTCCAATGCAAATTTTACCTTTCGCAAAAGAAGACTGCATGACGTCTAGAATCTACGGATTGGCATGAGTCTAGAAATGCCTCGTGGATGTGACAGGGAAACGAATTTCTGGGACTAATTATCCTGTGGGCCCTTTAGTCGCAGATGTGAAAGGGTTAAGCAGCCGAAGCTTCACTGAGGATAAGCTATTTCCAAAGGACCTAATTTCCTTTACTTTTTTTGGTCAGTTAAACTATATATTAGAATGATTTAATAAACATAATGTTTTATTTCATCCTTGTGAACGAAATGCAGAAAGGTGGACTATGTAACAAGAGAGCTCGTGTGAACTATGCTTTTTTGAAAGAGCAGTGATGATTTCTTGCGTCTGTCATCCTAGGGGGGTTGTTCTTAACCCCGGGCAACTTACTCACCTATGACATTCCAGTTAAGTCGTCCAGACCTCATTGAGTGCGCGGCAGGATCTCTCTGACGGGGCGCGCACCTGCAGGACCACCAAAGGCAGGTTCCAGGTTGCAGACTAGTGGCCCGCCCTCGCCCAGGCCCTCCCAGGCCACGGGCGCGAAGGTTGAGGTGGCGCAGGCCGCAGGGCAGTGTGACCGCGCCAGCTCTGAGCCCACCCTGCCCGCGGCGTGGGCCCCGCAGCCGCCCCGCCTCCCCACGGCCTCGTCCCGCACGGCCGGCGGCCACTCCCCGGGGCAAAGGCCACGGAGGGCTCGCCGCGGATTCCAGCGGCACCGTTTGGGAAAGCGTGTGTTCTCTGCATCTCGAGTCTGTGGAAACGGGGCGCACGTTCTGCGAGGCGTCGCGGAGCCTGTGGGTTCGCGTGGGTAACCAGCGATGCTCCTCTCAGCGATGCTCGTCGCTACGCGGGGCCTCGGTTTCTTAACGCGATGCCGCATTTTAATTCAGAAGACAAGAAACGAGTGAAGAAAATTTTCTTTAGGAAGCAGACGTAGCACTTCCTGGTGCTTTTGACGCTTTACTTGAACCACGACGACTCCGCCGATGGAGGCCCCGGGGTCTCTGCGAAGGGGACGGTGGGCACCTCACCGCTGAAAACCCCTGTTTTCTGTGGGGGTCGATCTGCCACGCGGTCAGTGCGGAGGAGGGAACAGGAGACGCGGAGTTCGCAGAGCCTCAGTTTCCACACGTGCTCGTAGCTGCTCTTGGACCCTTGACCCAACTCCGTCTGAGTCGGAGGGGGCCTCACCCAGGGGCTCCCTGGTTCCCAGGACTCCTGTGGCAATGGTGCCAGGCATGTTCGATGGTGACGGTCGGGAGGGAGCTGCTGGCATCTCGTGTGTAGACGACGGGGTGCTGCCGAACATCCTACGATGCGTGGTGTCCCCACACTGAGTAATTAACTGCTTGGCCTCGAATGTCTGTCATGTCGGGGCTGAGAAACTCTACTCCAAGGCGCCGTACTTGGAGCGCAGTCAAGCAGCAGGGACCACAGGTCCACTGTGTCACGGGCTGTTGTGTGTCCAGGGCAGGGATGGAAACGGGGCTGTGCGTCTCCAGGGCCCGGGGCGGGGCGGGGACAAGCTGTGGCCTCTGGTGTTCAGTGATGCTAGAAGTGGTGTCCCCTCTGTGCTGGTTCGGTGGCTTCCTTTTGTCCTGGGCCTTGACATCCTTTGGGCCTTCTTTGTCTCTTTCTGGTGACCCATGACCTCTCCGCAAGTTCAGTGCCTCACCAGGAGGGCTCAGGGCTCAGGGGCACTTCGATCCAGGGAAAGACTGTATGACGGAGCCACGAGGGGGAAAAGACACTCCGGGCGGAGTCGAGGACGCCGGCACCAGTCCCCACAGTCGGACCCACGTAACTGCGCAGCTCACAGATTGTGCGCCCAGCGACCCGGGCTAGGGAAGCCCGCCGGAGTCTCGGAGCCCAGGGCTTTTGCAGGGTCTGGTCACGTAGGGACCGCCCACCAGAAGGAGGGCGGGTGACCGCCGTGAGTCGCATCATTGGTAGGGACAACCCGGATGAGCTTACGCGTCATATTTTGTTGCCACCGGTATACTACGCAACCTTATAAATTAGTGGCCTAGGGAGCGTTTGAAGGGCTAACTAAGGCCACGGTCGGGTATGCAAGCAGGCCCCTCGAAGGCGTGGAGACCCGCGCGCCACCAGACTTCCGGCTCCTGCCTGCACGTCACAGCCACCGGCACCCTCCCGGTTACAGGGAGCATGCCCGGTACCCTTTCCGTTAGAGTCTTGTGCCTAAATCAGGCAAAGGCGGCTGTCGCCGCTTCGGCCAACAGCCAAAAACCAGCCCATGCTAGGCGTAATCAAAAAATAACCTTGACCACGTTTGCGCTGTGTATCGTGCGTGAGCATGTGTGCGCGCGTGTGTGTGTGCGTGTGTGTGCGCGTGTGTGTGTGCATGTGTTACTTCAAAACTATCTTTGCCATTCCCGTCAGGAAGTGAGCTTTTTGAAGACTGTCGGCGACCATCCGTGAGTCGACGGGGAGGGCGTAACTCGTCGTCCGGTGGTTCTAACCATAGGCATTTAAACCACCTCCCCATCCCCACTCTTTAGTAGACTAGAGGCAGCACGTCCGGAAGATGATGCCCGTGTCGTAGTCACACCTTCGTCACAGAGCTCTGCGCCTGGGAGCGACTCTAGCCCTCTGTCCCGTGTGACTGCGTCACACTCACTTGGTCCGCCATTGCCGTGGTCTAAGGCTCCCGTGTTCGCCCACGTGCGTGATAAGCTCGGCTCACGCATCGAAGGCGGACCCTAATCTTTAAGGAAGGTGGCGCTACCATTCGAAATAACGGAAGAGCTCGGCGAGAAATGGTGAGAATTTGCGGGCTGTGTCTGACTTTCTCGCACGCCACCCTCTTCTCTCTCCTTCGGTGCGGCTGAAGATTAACGGCGACGAGACCGCGCTCGAAATGCTTTCTTTTCCGGTCTCCGTTATAAAAGCGACGCGGTTATTCTTAAAAACATAACAACGCAGGAAGATGTAAAGCTGATCATAAAAATAACCCGTAATTCCACTATTTAAAGAAAATCACTAACGTTTCGCTGTCTAGTACGTCCTTCTGCTTGTGGACATGGTGTGTCCGCGTTGTATAGGATGTGGGCTTACACGCGTGAGCATGCGTGTGTGTACATGTACACTGTGTGTGTATGTGATACATCCAGAAACACGCGGACACATGGTTGTAATTTGTGTCATTCCGATCCCGCCGATGGCCTTCCGTGACGTGGGTCGCACGACATAGCCCTGTGCTCTGCTGAAGAATGTTGCATGGCCTCGTCCACGCCACCCCACGGCCGTGCCGGAGCGAGCGCTTCCGTTATTGGACGTACGGCCGTTTCCGTTTTTTATGTCACGTGCCATGCTGTGACGAAAATCTCTAATCGAATCTCAGTGCGCATATGGTCTTGCCCTCAAGACTATACTCTTGTTGGTGGAATCTCTGAATGAAAGAATATGCCTCCTTTTCAAACGGCAGGAATTTACAGCCAGTCTCTTCCAAATGCTGCTCCGCATTTCGCCCCAGGGGCCTCTTCTCTCACAAGCTTACCAACCTGAATGATTATAATTTTACAAAAATCTGAACATCTCGGTGTTCATAAATGGCTTTTCATAGTAATTAAAATGCAAAATAGCTTTGATGAGTAAGGGATAGCCAGGAAGCCTTTCAGTGAAACCTCGGTGGCTTCCTTTCTCATCGGAGGTCAGCCTGTTCAAATTTGCCAAATAACGAGACGAGGAAAACAAAACGAAACAACCCGAGTCTGGCCCCTCGGTGAACTCACAGGGCGGGGCACGACCCTGTCCTCTTCCTGAACTTGCACGACCGGGGGCCAGTGACTCCCTCTCGAAGCCCGTCTCAGGCGCTCTCCGAATCCCCATGGTCAGTGGGCGCTCTCCGAATCCCCATGGTCAGTGGGCTTCTGCCCTGAGGTGGGACCGACTCTGAGGGCGCGGAGATGCTTTTTCTTCATGTGGAGAAATAATTTGTTCCCTAAATTTTGATTATGTCACACTTATTCCTTTTCCAATTATCCCTTATTTGTTCAATATAAGATAATAAATTCTGACAAACAATCAGCGAATGGGCACCCAAGTGATGTGCTCCGTTTTAATTGGCTTGCCTTCTTCTTCTCCTCTGCTAAATTACAGCCCATCAGCGTAAGGTTCCCTGCGGTGAGCAGCTAATAATATGCCCAGGTGCAGCCAATTTTACTTCCTAAATAAGGAATAAGAGCTGCGGATCACCGAACGTGCAGGCGGCGGGGCCTCCACGTCCCCGTGGGCGGCGCCCGCTGGGGCGGACTTTCCACGCGAGCTCCCAGCAGCTCCCCTTTAAGAACTCTATCGCAATTAATCTGCATTACACTGATGAATTAAAATCCGTGGTCTTTTTTGATGCACTGAAGGCTTTCTCAGACACTTCTGAGAAAACTCTAGTTGATTCTAGCCTCAGGTTTCACAATAAAAAAACTTCTTTAAGAATTAAGAACATAAAACCACTATCAATAGCAATGGAAATATCACTGTTAAATGAGCCAGTCGAACAAAATTCCGCTCCGTCCTTTTCCAAAAGCGGTGCTGAGGGGGGGCGTTGCGTTGGGGCATCACCCCAACATGAACCTCCCAGTGGGACGTCGGTCGTCGGCATGTCTTTTTTTTTTCTTCTTGTCACGTCACCGTTAAGAAGGCTCGTTTGGACTTAAAAATGTATCAGTGGTTTTTAATTAGCTACGATGAGGTGAAGGAACGCCGTCGAAAGTGTTTGCTAGATTATTTTTAAACCGCCAACTTCGCGCGTACAATGTTTAATAAACCTGAACATCCTCGTTCTGAGGGGGAGGGACAAGCATTCTCTCGCTCGTGTACTGACGCCTGTCGCCACACCTATGTATTGTTTTCATGGCTGGTGGCCACGGACACTACTGAGCCCCCTGAAAACATATGTGGAAAGTAGCAATGGAAGCGCATTAAAGACTCCTGTTTTGGTTCTCTGCGTGCTAAGAAAAATCACCGGGAAGAAAGCAAAAATAAAGGAAGCAGGCGTGGCCGAACCGCCCGTCCCCGCCGGGGAAGACGGGGCTTCTTACCTTCCTTACCGTCTCCTCCGGAGGCACTGCACGTGCTGGCTCGGCTACTGTTCAACACACACGGCCTCGTTCCCTCGTCGTCCAACCCCTCACTGCGACCGAAGGGACCGTTCAAACCATCCGGTCACCCGCCGCTGCGCAACAGACGTCCCGGAACTTAGCGGCTTCGCACGCCTACCATTTGCTCTGCTCATGGTCATGACCTGTGGGCCGGGCTCGGCAACGCCTGGGCTGGGCCGGCGCGGACCGCCGGTAGGAGGGGAATCTCTTCTCTCCGCGGGGCAGGGCCGACCCGGAGACCTGGAGAGTCTGCCCTCGTTCACGAGCTGACCTCTCCCTCTGTCTCCAGCCCGTTGCTTTGTGCCCCTTCCACGCGGTGTCCCTAGCGTGGCACCGCGTGGTGTCCCCTTCTGCCATCCCCAGCAAGGCTCTGCTCTGCGTGGCCGTCTTTCCCTTTCTTGCTGACGCTCAGCTCCCACTGCGTGATTAGAAGGGACATCGCATTGCGTGATTCCACCCAGGGCAGAGATGCGAAGCATTTCCTGTGAGTACGAATCGGAATTGCCGTCCTTGCTGTAAATCACAAAGGACCCTAGTCCCGGGCTCATCACACGTAAGAAGGAAGAAAACCAGGCAGAACATAATTAAAAGGTATTAATTGATAACTAAAGGTTCTGCCTCACTTCAGTATAAATTTTATGACAACAGTTTTGCTTAATTGCTTATTCTGGCATCGAAAATTCCACACGAGGTGCATCTTTTAGCTCTTTCTAGACCTGATTGGAAAGAAATCGCTAATTTAGAAACCTGAAGCAAATCATCACGTTCAAAATATTTTCACAGGAAGAACGTGAGAACTGGACTGGGTGTGAACCAGGGGTAGCCCGTAGAACTGAGAACCTAAATTTAAGGAAGGATAGAGCAAAGGGTACCCTCATAACCAAAAGTCCCGCATCATTTAAGAACATCGCAAATTTAACTTTTTAATATGCAAAATTATTATTAAATTCGCCAACAAATAAAATAAATCAACGAGTCCCAAATTAAGTACCATTAAATATTTCTCAGGAAGAATTTGGAATTTGGCTTCGAATGCTGGTTTTGACGGTCAACAGGTTTGAAAATTCATAGCAGAGATCTCGTGTTGCATGTGCAATACACACACGCAGAGGAAAAGTGCAGAGAGATTTAATCGTAAAAATATCCACTTAACTTTACCTAATCCACATTTTCAAAGTCTATTTAGGCGCAAGACAATTTGCTTAGGGGCCACATCTCTTATTTTCTTTGGAACACCAGTTTCAGAAATGAGGTATACGCTGGCGCCTGGCGTAGGACAGATGGTTCATTTTTTGCTGCTCTGCTGAGAAGATCCAGCTATTTCTCCCTCATTTTATTGGACACATTTAGCTGTAGAACGTTTCGTCCTTTCCAGCTTAAAATATATTTTCGAAATATCAACTTTATACCTGACTCCATGAAAATATACTTTCATGCGTTGCATGATTATAGCAATGAAACATAACGTGACGCCGCTGGGTTTTTAGAACAGTCCTCTTTCTGCCGTCGATATGAAAATGTGTTGGCCAGGTTTATTGTAATTGCACGTGTTCCGTGATCAGCCTCTTTCGCGCGTTCGCGGTGTCTTAGTTTGCTGTTTCTCTCTTTTGAAACTCGGAGTCAAAGAATCACGAGTGCAGACAACAGAGACCGCGGCCCAGCCCTCCTGCACCTTCGCAGCTGAAAGCTCCGTTTTCTCTGCCGTTTCCTCACTGTCAGGCTCCACAAGGCCACCGTGGGCCACCTCCGTGGTGCCCGCTTCCTACCCCACCTGGGACGGCGCACAGTGAATAACGCCTGTCCAGGGAGATGAGTCTAACCATTCGCCTGTTTTTACTTTGCCCCTAAACGATCTGATAGGGCTTCCTACTGAGCGCAAAATCCCCAAAAAGATGAAAATTCTTCTAGACCAGTTCCGGATTAAAAAGGACTGTATATCGCACGGGGAAGTTAGAGCCGAATCAGTTGAGACATTTGTGGAATGAGATGTTCTTTGCAGACTTCCTGTGAATGATTGGAACCATTTATCTTGCTGTGAATTCGCAGCACAAACATAATTGTGATTGTTTCATTAGTTCTTTGCTGATTAAGTAAAATATAATTGTGCTCTTTGAAAAAAAAAAAAAGAGGAAAGCATGATGTTAGTCGATTTTGAAAAGCTGCCGAGGAATATAAGCATGGCGCTTATTAATGTTTCCAGATGTAGAGAACGGCACAGGGGCCGGAGTAAACGCAGGGCAGAAAGACTCTGATTGCGTGGAGGCTGCAAGGGGCAGTCGGTGGGAGCTGCGAGCTGACCCAGAGAAGCGGTCCCCTCGGTGGCTTTGCCACTCAGCCATCTCAAGGCTCTGGGACCTCAGGCAAGTTCTTTACTCCTAGGGTCCCCGTGGGTAAAACTTGGGAGTTGCCCTAGATTGGAGGACAAATTCAGCCAAGACCCAAGTTCAGCCAGGACACCTACGTTCATTCTCCACAGTGCCATCCTGTATAATGCTTGAAAGTTTACTTTGAGTAATTGCCAACATTTAAACTTTCGCAGGCACCTTACAATCTAGAATTCTAGCTTCATTTGAAAACCTGTAAATCTAGCGACACAGGCTCTTATTCCCACCATGTCCCCGCCACCCCTGGAATGAAGTCCCTCACACTGACACAAAATACCCATCACCAATTATAGTCACAGTGCAGCTGTTCCCTTATGGTAATTTAGAAATGTTATGTGATTTGCGATCTCCACATGTCTATGAAAAGTGAAATTCAAGGAAAATGAAATACAGCATATTTTTTTGTAGATGTAAAGACTATATGTTTAATATGTAGGTAAAGAGTATTCTTTAAACCCATCCATCTTTATTCATGTTTGCAACCATCTTGGCCCCTGGTGGCATTTCGATTTGTAGTGTTTAGTCTAGAACTGGGGCTTGCAAACCATGGCACAGAGGCCAAATTCAGTCTACTACCTGTGTTTGTAAATAAAGTTTTATTGAGTAACGACCATGCCCATTCATTTGCATCCTGTCTGTGGCTGCTTCCACATTCAAACTGTAGACCTGAGTAGCAGCAATAAAGGCTGTGTATCTCACAAAGCCAAAAATATTTATCATTTGATCCTTTATAGGAAAAGTTTGCTGAGTTTCAGTTTTAGCACTGACATGTATAGAGCTTAGAAGTCATTATTCAACCCCTCACGACAAGAAAAAAGCTGAACAAACTGACAATCAATGACTTTTTTTTAAGAAACATTGGAGAATTGTGGTCACAGGGCAAACTACTGCTGTGAAATTTAGAAAGAAGGGCCCGAACAGAAAATGGCAGCTGAGGTCATCCTATCGGGAGTAGAACTGGTAGGAACATTGAAGTAAGTTCGAGAAATTGCTGCCTCCCTACTATGAATGGCCTGAGAGCTAAAATTTCCTGGGAGTCCCCACATTTGTCTGGGTTTTACCTCCAGGAACCTCATCATATCTTCACATGGAGATCCGAGAAATGCCCCTTTTGTGTTGAGCATGGGGTGTGGGAAAGCCAACATTAAAAATAAGCCCAGTGTATTCTTGATAATAAAGTTCTGGATTTCAAGAGAAATCACTGTACCAGAGCCTTCTGTAACCTGAGAAAGAGCAAATTACCAATAGCAGCCCCCTTCTGCTTTCCCCTAATCTCACGTGAAGGAGAAAAGAAGAGCTAAAGAAATGAATAAACAACTTCTGAAGGTTACAACCCAGGGAGGAATTCAAAGATATTAAAACCTGAGATTTATTCATAAAATTATAGGAAGTTTTCTCTTCCCACCACATCGACAGGGCTCCAGAATAAGTAGTGTCATTACAACTGAGAGAGCCACAAGACACGCACTCAAAGAAGAATTCCTTGGGAAACACAAAGATCTCAGAAGAGAGAAAAATAAAAATTGAAACAAAGAAACGAGAGGAAACTGAAGCCTCTAGCACGTAGATGGACCTCGAACATTAACTACAGCCCGTCTTTGTGCCAGACTCACATAAACCGACGCCAAAAGCCTAATTATCTCAGGTCCTATTCCCCAATATATCATGGCTGTCTTTCGACAACAACAAAAAATTATGAGTAATGAAAATAGGTGAAAAAACACATGACGAGACCAAGGAAGAGTTAGAACCAGACTCAGGTAACACAGATGCTGGAATTATCTGACTTGGAATTTGAAGTAACTCTGATTAATGCGCTAACTACCCTAATGTAAAAAGCAGACAACATGGAAGAAAAAAATGAGTACTGTAAACACAGAGAGAGAACTCTAAGGAAGAATCAAAAGGAAATGCTGGAAATCGAGAACAAGGTAACAGAATGAAAGATGCCTTTGACAGCACATTAGTAGACTAGACACAGCCAAGACAGAATCGGTGACCTTGAAGATATGTCAATAGAAATCTCTCAGGCTGCAAGGCAAAGAGAGAAAAAGGAACAGAATATTCAAGAGATATTGGAATATTACAAAAGGTATAACATATGCATCATGCAAACGCCAGAAGGAGATGAAAGAAAACAGAAGAGAAACAATAGCTGGGAATTTTCCATAATTAATGACAGACACCAGGTCACAGATCCAAGAAGCTCAGAGGACATCAAGCGGGATAAATATCCAAAAATCATACATCTAAGCATGTCATATTCAAACTGTAGAAACCAGAGAATAAGAGAAAATACCGTAAGAAGCCAGAGAGGGAAAACACCTTACCTGTGAAGGAACTAGGGTAGGAATTTCATTGACCCCTTTGCCACAGACCATGCAAGCAGGAGGGCAGAGCGACGTATGTAACGTGCTGAAAGACAAAAACCAACAGACATAAGATTCTACATCTAACAAAATGATTCTTCAGAAGTGAAGGATAAATGTTTTCTTAAACAAACACTGAAGGAATTTGTCACTGGTCAATTTGCCTTGTGAGATATCGTAACAGAAGTTCTTCAGAGAACAGGAAAATGACGTTATTCTGAAACACAGATCTACACAAATAAAAGGGAATTATGGAAGGAGTAAATGATGCTAAAAAATAAAATTTCCAAGGAAAAAATAGACAAATTATTATAGAGGCTTCGACACCCTTCTATCAGTGACTAACAGAGCCAGCAGGCAGAAAATCATAAAGATATAGCTGACCCGAACAGTACCACCAAACAGAATCTGATCGACATTATAGAATACTTCAACAGCAGAACGCACATTCTTTTCAAACCCACATGGAATATTTACCAAGGCTACATTCTGGGCCATAAAACACCTCAACAAATTTAAAGTCATAGAAATCATACCAAAATGGCCTCACACTACAATAGAATCAAACTAGACAATGGAATTAAATTTAATTCAATAACAGAAAAATAGCTAGAAAATCTATAAGTATTTGGAGAATAAAAACACTTCAAAATAACACAAAAAATCAAGGAAAACTCTCAAGGGAAATTTAAAAGCACTTTGAAATAAATGAAAAAGAAAATACAACTTGTAAATATTTGTGGGAGGCTTTGAAAACATTGCTTCAACAGAAACTTATAGCACCGAATGTATATTAGAAAAGGACTATCTAAAATCAATCAACTTCCAACTTAGGAAAGTAGAGAAAAAGTGCAATATACATCTCAAGCAAGCAGAAGAAAAGCAATAATAAATATTAGAGCATAAATTGATTAAATTGAAAGCAGAAAGCCAATAGAAAAAAAAATCGACAAAACTAAAATTGATTCTTTGAAAAGATTGGCAGATCGCTGCAGGGAAAAGTCAGAGGCCAGCTGGGAAATTAGAATAAGGCCACACACACACACACACGCACGCACACACACACGCACGCACGCACGCACAGAACAAAGAGGCCACAGTTTGCTGAGCATTTATCCCATTAGCGATGGGGATGATTTTGATGCCGGATACTCCATCTGGTCCATGCTGTAAATTTCACTTTGCCGGAAGAGTTTATCATCAGTGATGTTTGTGTCCTGGGACTGCTGTAATCCTGCGATCTCTTCCTGCTTCCTTCCACCTTTCCTTCCTTCCTTTCTTTTTCTAAGCATGTCGTGTTGTCGGAACATCCTTCCAGCATTACGTTAAACAGAATTTGGATCTGGTCTTCCTATAAACCGGAAGCGGAATGTGCAGATGCCCCGTGCCTTCTCGTTTCTTTGATGGGTTCTTTCTTTAAAGAGTCGGCAGGAGAGGCAGTGAATTAAACATGAGTTGATCTGATAAGCAAAATATTGATAGCTTTTCGCTCAAAGAAAGAAGCCATTTCACTTAAGAAGTACCTATAAAATGTGCAGTGTGTATAGATTAAATGGAAGTTAACAAAACGAATGTTCCTTTTTTCTGGATCAAAAAGGTTCTAGTTACCATTCAAATTATAGATAAATACACACACGTATAGGTGTGTACATCTGCTTAGTTTCGATCTTTTCAACAACTCAGTTTATTTTTAATAACCTTCTCCAAAATACATCAAAATAACACTGTCATTATTTTGAATGTTATTCAGTCAGAGTCAGGAGTCTTTAAGAGCAAGGAGGTCACTTTAACGTATGTTCGCCCACGCAATCTGTACTATCCTAGACAGATGTTTATGCCAAATTCTGAAAGAATGATTGGATGTAGCAAGTGCTCAAATCACACGGGATGAGTGGCGGCGGGCGACCGATTTGTAGCCATCGCCGCCTCTTTCGGAAAGGTCGTCCAGAGTACATACGTGTCTCAGAGGCAGAGGTGAGGAGAGAGGAGAACGCCGGCCCCTGCCAGGGTCACTGGGTGGCGTGGCCGAGACGGGAGCCTCCTGCGGTGTTCCCGCACCTGAGAAATGAGGCCGATAAATCCGTGCAGGACTCCTGAGTACCGAGATCATGTCCGAAAGTCACCGGACACAAGGAGGGTGCCAGGTACAGGCTCCTGTCAGCTTTTCAGCGGCTTTTCCTTTGAGACTAATTTTTCAAAATTATGTTATTAGTGCATTGCCAGCTACACCCCCTGCCGCCGGGTTACTGTCCCAGCATGAAGCTTTTAAACATGTCGCGACATTTGCTCCTCACGGTGACTGTAAAGGTGGCGCTGTCACCTCCCCGCCCCCATCACCTATGTAAGAAATCGTACCCTGAGGGTTTGGTTCACTTCCTCCGCGTTCCCACAGCGGGTGAGGGCGTGGAGTGCAGGTGTGGTCTCAGGCCGCGGGGCACCAAGCAGGAGCCCGCGGAGACTCTCCGCGTGGTGCGTGCGGCCAAGCTGGGTGATGAACGTGGACCTGAGGCTCAGGCACCAAATAGGGGATGTTAGAGACTCACGTGTTTCAAAGCGTCCCTGTCCGGATCATATTAACAGTCCGTATTCCTCTGAGTAAGCTGCGGACTCAGGATGTGTGTCCGGGCCTTTGAGTCCAGGCTTCGGTCTTTCCCTGGCCATGAAAACTGTCTCATTTAGGGTCAATTTCTTGGGCACACTGGGGCTTCGAGCGAGCACGTGGGGTCTCCTACAAAATGGCAGAAATGGGAAATGGCTTGTCAGCTGCCATTAATGCAGTTCTGGGAAGGAGGAGTTATTCGTTTAGGTTCTTGTTTATTTTTATTCTTCAACTGATGGGGGGAGGGGAAGAAGCGTGCCCATTTATGATGGTGGATTAAAAAACAGAGCCGGGTCACTCGCGCAGAATTTTTGGCTACATTACCCGGACTTAAGCCACCAGAGGGTGAAGGAATGTATTATGCCTCTTGTTTTTAAATAGTTTATGTTCAGAAGTTCAGTGATGAGATGGGTTTCGTGCTAAGTTGCAAGCCGTGTACTTCATCTGCACATATCCGATAATGTCATATTCAGTGCTGAAGGTGATTTCAAAAATCACAGGCTCGTTTATTTACTTTCCTTGAGGAGGGAGACCTTATGTCATAAAATAATGCTAATTTGTTATTGAATATTCTTTTCTTTTCATTTTGGCCAGGAAGCATGGATAAAACATTAATTGTACTGTATAGGCTGCCAAAGTATAGAAATCAAATTTTGGAGGTGGGAGCTGGAGGGTAGATTGCTGTTTCTTCATGGATTATTCCCATGGAAAAAGTGACTTGTCGATAGTTTGAAAATTTGTTGCGAATGATCATTATTTTCACGGTCTGTGGAAAAACAATGCAAAGAAGTGGAGAGGGCTAACTGGCAGGCTGGGACATGCCACATGATGTAACTTGTCCAAATCTCCTCTTTTCCATAAAAATACAGTCTTGAGTTCCTAATTATTAAGATGGAAAAAATTCAGCTCTGAAAATAAGACTACATGATTTTATTTCTTTTTCTTCACCTACGTGGTTTCATGAGAATAAAGTTGTTTTCCCTCAGTCAAAAGAATTCCTTTGTTCTTATTCAATTGTTTTTCTTGTTAAACATTTGTTCACGTGTAGAATAGCATAAATTGAATAGTTTATCCAGAAAAGAAAATCCTATTTTTTTTTCTTTAGGTTATGAGAGAATGAAAGACTAGAATATTTATAAGCATTGGACTATAATATTCTATTTAAAATTATCAATGTTCCTTTTCTAATCATTTTTATCAATCTTTTAAAATAAACCTTTTTGGACATGGTTCCACAGTGTAGCAGTTAGCGCGTCTGCTTTACACACAGAAGGTCCTGGGTTCATACCCCAGCAGAGCCACAGTCCATGGACTACGGCCACGCCACCCTGAGCAAGCCAAATGTCTGATCTCGGAAGCTATGCAGCGTTAGGCCTGGTTGGTATTAGGATGGGAGACCACCTAGGAAGACCAGGTGTTGGAGGCATAAATAATAATAATAAATAATAAAATAAATAAATAAAGTAAACTTTAGTAAAATAAAAATAAAGGGACAGTCCCATGATTTCAACAAGTAGAAGCTATTGCTCAAAGAGTGACATTTTTCCCCTCACCACTAGCTGAAACTTCCGGCGTCTTTCATGTTTGTGAAAGCGTCTACCTTCCCGGCCCCCATTTGAGGTTAATTACAAGTGCACTCCTCTGACTTAAAGATGTTCTGACCGATGTTGATGTTAACCAGACGATATTCACAAAGTAAGTGGCCCTGAACACGTCACGGCATATGACGTCACGAGGTGATATGATGACGTGACCGTGGACTTTGGGTGGCGGAGGTCCCGGCCAAGGTCCCGGGGAATCTCCTGAGGGGTTCGATCAGGACTGCTGCCAACCCGCGCCTGACAGCTCTGCACCAGGTCCCTCGCTCGGCCCCTCGCTCGCCGGGCGGGCAGAGAAGGGGAGCGCTCTGCCAGTGTTTCCTGCCGCCAAGCTCCGAGCGCGAGTCTGCGGTTTAGATTCTCCTCGCATCAGAGTGGCAAACTCCTATGATCCCTGGAACGCCTGCATCCCACCGTGTGGAAGCCAGTGGCAAACGGGAGGCGTCCTCACAGTGCAGGCAGCTCTGCGCTGGCAACAGCTCTTTGTGCTTGAGGATCGGATGATTGACGGTTGGCAGGATCACCGCCCAGGAGGGCTGAGGCGGGCTTTGATCTTCCCGGCATTCACTGAGCCAGCTGGAATTTCACGGGCAGGTGACAGAGGATTTCCTGAACCAAATGCAGATAGATGTTAATTTTCAACTCTGGCTCAGTTCCGAAGGCTTTGCCAGTCCTGGAAAAGAAAACCCTGGCTCCTAAATCAGACGATGTTGATTTTTGCAGAATATTTTAATTTGAATGGACTAAAAGTTAAGTTGCAGCATCTTTGAAATTTTTCTTTTCATTTATTATGAAGCTGATGATTCTTACGAGAGTTCAGTAATGAGTCTATGGCCATGCCACCCTGAACATGCCTGATCCCATCAGATCTCAGAAGCTAAGCAGGGTCGGGCCTGGTTAGTACTTGGATGGGAGACCACCTAGGAAGACCAGGTGCTGTAGGTGTAAAAAATATAAAAGGGATTGTAAACTGACAAAGTTCTTGCCATCTGTGAGGTCAACCAAGGGTTGCCTCGCCTTAAAAAAAAAAATTCATTTAATAGGTGTGTGTTAAGTAGAGAGAGGGCTATCCCGAGGCTTCATGAGCCTCATGAGCATTTGGGAAAGACGGAGCAAATAGCAAGCTCAGTCGTCCATGGTAAAGGCCGTGCATTCTTACTTTTTCAATAATACAGCCAATTATGAACTGAGTCATCTTTTTTCTTTAACTAACCGATGCTGATAACATATCGTAGGAAACGTAATAAACACAGAAAACATTTTCCGATATAAATGCATGCTATAATTATACTTGTGAATGCCTCATTAAAAAAATCAGTGTGTAGGTAAGCGTTTTTATAGAAAAAAAATATATAGTTATATGACTGATTGCCCAGATTTTGTCATGAAAATTAAGGTGCTTTAGGTTCAGACACAGCCCTTGTTTTCTGGTCAGAAAAAAAATGTGTAGGTAAAAATGAGAGGATTCAAAGGACACTCCCAGTTCAAAGACTCCCATCTGGGACTTGTTCCAGATCCCGTCCAGTGGAACCTGGTTCCATTGACGAGGCTGTTACAGGTGCTGCTGTTATTTGTTCCAAAGCTCTTATTCTCCTTTTCAGGTGTGTTATGATTTAGGTTTTTTGTTCGTTTGTTTGTTTGTTTGTTTTATAAGATTATTTTGTAAGATTTTTAAAAAAAAAATTTTTGGAAGAGATTGTGTCTTTGAGTGGACCCTTTGAATCACTCTGTTCTTTTTAATGTTTTGTTTAATGGCATTAGCGCCTTTTCAATGTGGATTTCCTTTGAAACGCCGCGTGAGGTGGTTGGCGCCCCAGATGTCACGGCTGCGGCCATTTATCGTCCGGCTTCCCGCGTAGTTCAAGTCTATGGTTTTATGACTGGGATGCGGGCTTACTAGGCACAGACATTTGCTTTAAGGACGTGCTGAGGAGAAGCGTCGTCCTCCACGGTGGTCAGCGGATCCCCAGGAGCGCCGGGTCCCCAGCACGGAGCTGTGCACGCATCCTCAGCCTTCTGGGCAGGTGCCCGTTGGCCGTGTCTCCAGAAGCGTCTTGCCACCCCCAAGAGTGTGTGGGGGGGCTGTCGGTCCCACCTGGAAGCTGGTCAGAAATGCAGACCCCCGGGCCACGCCCTGTCCCCCATCCCCGAACCAGAACCCGCATTTAACAAATCCCCGGGCGGTCGTTCCACGTACGGAATTTTGGCAGGTGCTGGGCTGACCCGTCCTGTCCTTCATGGCAGTGTGGCTGGCATCTCTGAACGCTCCCTCCCAGGGTGCAGCGTCCTCATGCTCCTTGACCAGCTCTGCTCTGCGACATGGGACGGTCACACGTGACACTGGCACTCCACCTGCCACTGCCAACGAGAGGCACACGGAGTCCCTCTCCGCTTAGCGCTGAACGGGGCACGATGAGCGCCCTCTGAAGTCGCGTTTCTGGCTATCGCATTGACACACCGAAACAAGCAAGCACACACGCACCCGTGGCCATATTAACGCTCACGGTGTGTTGAATGTCGGCGCTTTGACGCATTTTTCTTGAACGTTTGACAGAACTTCCTCGTGGGTCTGATGTTCTCCAGTACGTCCCATCGCTCTGCCCCTTGCTGTGGTCTCGAATCTCCAAGATGGGTTTTCACCTCTCCGGGTGGCGATTCCCGTCTGCCCAGGCCTGACCCGAGCGCCTCCGCCGTCAGGTGGCTCACGTCAGGGGCTGGGGAGCTGCAGGGCTCGGTGCCTCCGCTGAGCTTCGCCTCGTCCCCTGCCTCACGTCCTGGGAAGGAACCAGCAGGAGGGGTCGCGGGAGGGAAACGGCATTTCCAGGGCTTCGCTTCTCTTAGGTGTCTCCAGGACGCACGCGGGCCGTGTGCCTCGACGTGCAGGTCTTTGTCTGACCGATGTAGAGTTGGTTTTCCCCTCGGTTTTCTTGGAATCGTTATCCCATTCGCACCAACGATTTGCCTCATTCCTTAATGCATAGTAATCTTGCCCTTTGAAACACGCACGAGAAAACTGTCATCGCTGAATTTCACTCCTTTCGATTCTTTTCTTTTTCACAAACTCAACATGATGCCCGATGGTAAATTCCGAGATGCTCAGCACTCGCTTTGAACACGAATGCACAAACTCGGTGACCCAACTGTGCCTTTAGGAGCCCTAAGCATGCCCCCCCTGCAGAGGGCAAGTCACCCCCCAGGCCCCTCGGGCCTGTGGACACCTTCCAGTATGCCATGGAGGTGGGACATGACGCCATGACACTGGTTAGGTCGGTGACTTCCTTCACCAGTGGAGTGGCTTTCTGCCGTGTAAAGGAAGTCCTCCGCTCCCCCGTGGACCGTGTTAGTGGGTTACGTGACAGCACACTGTCCGTCAGCATTCCTGGGGTCCAGCTCCGTCACCTGTGAGACGAGGAGACACGGCTCGGTTACTCCGTGTTCTGCCTCCCGGGCCCTGTAGGAGAGCCCGCTCGTTACGCACGCCCGTGAGCACAGGTGTGTGACACTCCTCTGAGACTGTCTGATTCTTCTGTCGCTTTCACTGAGCATTTTGGAAAGACTCGAGGAATTGCCTTTAGAGCTGGTTGTCCAGCCAAAAGGAAACTCACATTGAAAAAAATCAGAGTCTGTTCTCATTTTTTTTGCGCTTTCCTCCCTGCTCCTGTCCATGGCCCCTGGTTGGTCAGGACCTTCGGGGTCGGGGGGACGCTGGGAAGGGACCAGTGTGGATGGCTGAGGCGGGAGTAGGGGTGGGTAGGGGTGAGGTACAGAGAGGAGGGCAGAGGAGGCACGCACAGTCCCTTCACCATTCTTCATGTGGGCTCGTTTGCGGCCGTTAGTTCCGATAGGGGGCGTGTCCACAGGTGCGCTTCCCTGGGACTTGGATGACCAGGTGTGAAGTCAGTGGAACTCGAATCCGTCCCGTAGCTGCCAACAGAGTCCGTCCTCTGCCTGGAAACCAGCAGGTGCCCGGTCGGCCCAGCGCCCGCCTGCCCCGAGCAGCCGGCCGCGTCCCCAGCAGGGCCCACGGGGCACCCGGGCTTCCCATTTATAAAACGGGCCCGCGGAGAGCACGGCGCTGGTTCTGAGCACATCCTCGCGTGGCTCCTCTCGTCCTCTTCTGAATTCTTAAGTGGACTTTTTCCAACGGTTCATATTCGTATGTGGCCAGCTGCCCTTCATCTCGTTCGATTGCTTTCTACAATTTTGTGGTGCGTCTGATTCTCTCATCTAGTGATGGTTTTAACCGTCTGTTTCAGACTGGCATCGCGTCTCCACTGTGCCGACGTCGGGGTGCAGTCAGTATGGGGGTTCGCCCCGCCGTGTCCTTAAGGACGGCCGTCCTGCGTTTATACCTATTGCTCTGGCCCAGGGCACCCACGGATTCTGCTCACTTACGCTTTCTTCCAAATTCAGAGAACTTTGTCCTAAACACTGACGGTTGGCTTCCGGTTACGCAACATTCAGGATGCCGTCCGTCTAGGCTTCTAGCGAGTTTTTATGAGTAAGGCCGCGCGCTGTCTAGCTGGCTTCATTTTCTCCGGATCTCATCTCCATGCGCTATGCACAGAATCGCGGTGATTGGAAGTCCCTGAAATATTTATGTGTGTTTATAGCTATTTCTCCACATTGCTATCTGTACTAAATGGTGCATTTAAAAAAAAAAAAAAACACTTTCTGGGAATTGTTACAAAGGTTGTATATTTACTACAATATGTTTATGATGTATAATCTATAAATGTTTTATTTTTGATCTTGCTCCTTGCTGAGACTTATCTTTTTTTTCAAATTTTGGGTGTATATAAGAGAGAGAAAGAAAAAGGGAGAGAGGGAGGGAGGGAGGGAGGGAGAGAGAGAGAGAGAGAGAGAGAGAGAGAGAAGAGAAGAGAGCACGTGTGTGCGTGTGCATGTGTGTGTGTTTGGCACTAAAAGAAAATAAAATGCCTACAAGCCGAAAGTGTCAGTGAAAACATTTGATTATAGGCACTTTACGATTTGTAGCTTTTGAATAAGTAGTCTCATGATTTAAACACAATTGTGCATCTCTTCTTGCCGATATCTGATTTCATGATTTGCATTTAGATGTAAAATCAGCTACTGGGATATACACATCAGAACTGACTTTCAAATGAGTCTTATGTGGAGTTTTATTATATACAGTTCTCGGGACTAGCTAGCCAATCCAAAGAGGGCTTAGCCAGGTCCTGTTAAATGCTGAGCTTTAGGACTATAAACCTAATCCACAGAATGACATTTACCTAAAGTAATTACCTTGTGACTCAGACACATTTCTCTAGTATTTGCTAATCTCACCAGCATATGGGATCAGGGAATTAAAAATAAGAATCAGATCAAATAAAATACATTGTACAGTATCCTTGGAGGATAATATGTGACTCTGGAACTGAATATTTTTGAGTTACCTTTTTATATTTTTTAAAGAAATAAATTTGAATATAAAGATGTCGTTAGGCTTTAAAAGAGAGTAAGAATAGATTAGCATAAGCTAGGAACGGCCAACTTTAAAGCCTTTTCGTGTGTTTCTGGGTCAGAGCTCTGTGGCCAGCGTACCCCGGGAGCTGTAGGCACCACGCAGACCTACCTCACAGTGGGGAGAAAAACTCAAAAGCCCTTTTGGGAAAGAATGAAAGAAAACTTAGATGCTGACCTGACATTTCCTTATATGTCTCTCCCCACCCCAGCTCATGCCTGTGAAAGTTGCTGCGGTTTTAGGATTATGCATTTCAGGGCGAGACAAACCTGAGTCTGAAAACTGGCTTCCTCGCCAACGAGTCGAGCAGACGAGGCTGTGATGTTGGGCGTCCCTGAACCTCTGTTTCCTAACCCGTGAAACAGGGCGATGGTCTTTATCCACAGCTGTGTTTTCTTCTTCATTCCTTTCTATTATTTGTGCCTTGTTGAAATATTTTTTTCTTATTCATTTTGTTTTAGAAGCAAACTTTTATTTTAATCTTCTTGTCTTGCATTTTATATCTTTCTTCTAATTTTTTTTAATTTACTTCATTCTTCTAGCTTATAAAATTGAATATGTAGCCAATTTGTTTCAAATCTTTCTCTCTTAAAAAGAAGTACATTTAAAGCTATAAATTTATCTAATGAACACTGCAGCTACACTCCCCAAGATGTATTTTTAAATACATTGTAGTTTGTTCTTAGATCATTTACGCACATTTTTATATTTTCTTGGATTCCTGATATGATTGGTATTTTCCATTTATCACACTTTGACATTGATTCTCCTTCTACTCTACAGGACTTTTGTGCGGCCTATTAGATTGCTAGACTTTTCCTTATTTCTTCTAGTGGTGTGGAATTTACAAATTCTATTTCTATTACTTGTTAACTTAATGATTTCAACACTATACTTCATTTACAAAGCTTAAAAAAAAATCTATCTTTCTCCTGAAGTTGACTTCTTTAATTCTGATCTCTCTGTCCTATTTTCCATGCCATTTTATTTAGAATTTTAGTTCTATCTTCTTGTAAACATCCTCATCAGTTCTTCGTAAAAATTAACACTTATTCTGATCTACCAGTGTTTTCATAGAGTTCTTTATTTATCATTGCTTCTAATGGGATGATGTGAATAGGTAAGATCTAGTATGGCATGGACTCTAACCAGTCAGGACAGAGGCCTGACCAGTGAGAGTGGGTATGGCTAGGTATGCTGAGCTCGCTGGCCAAAGGCCCACCTGTCACTACCTGACTCCTTTCTTTCTTGCCGAAGTATAATCTTCAGTAGTTTCTTCAGTAAGGATCCGAGAGTAGTAAGTTCTTTTATTCTTTTTATGTCTCAAAAGACCTTCGTTGTGCTTCATTATTGGCTGGTAGTACAGCTAGGTATAGAATTCTATATTGGCATTTACTTTCCTTCAGAACTTTTGCGATACCGTTTTATAAATTTCTCACATATTTTATTGCTGGTGAGCAACTGGCTGTGAATTTGTCCTCACTTTATTAGTAATCTTTCTTTTTTACTCTGATAAGCTTTAGTATTTTTCTCTGATGCCGTGATGGGCTATGGTTTTTATATATGGTCAAGCCATTAATTTTTAAAAATATTTATTCTGCTTGGCTAGTAATATTTTTGGAAACTGAACATTCATATTCTTAATAAATTCTAGAATTTCCTTCAGGTTTTATCTCATCAAATATTGTCTCTCATTGTCTTCTCTTTTTTTTCAGGATTCCTATTTGAAAAAAAAGCTTTGGGATTTGTTATTTTCTCTATTTCTTTTAACTTCTTTTTCATAGTGTTCAACTCTACCTCTCTGTGTTGTACCTTGAGCAATTTAATAATATCAAATTTGCTGTTTACTATTCCTTTTTCTTCTATGCCTAGTCTAAAGGTTTGTTTTTACTTGCTTTGAGTCAACTTTCAGTGGATTCTGGTACTCTGCTGTCATGTTGTGGCATTCTGTGGTCATGGGACTAAGTAGAATCCCCCCCCCCATTATTTGTTCTGTTTATTTTCTTTTATTTTCATTGTCCGCTCCTTTGGGGCTCCCTCCATCATTTGAAATGTGCTAATATGCTTAATGTGCATATTTCTGTATATATTTTTGTATATATATATGTTTTTTTCTCTGAAATGTTGGATTTAATATACATACTGGGATGGTGTGATGCATCTTTACATTTTCATCAATTCTATGTGTTTGGGATTTTCCCACATCGCTCATGTAAATTGAATTTCTTGTACCTTGTAGCTGCTTTGTATTCTATGGTTTGTAGCCACCACGTTTTAGTTACCTATTTCCTCAGAGATGTATACACAGGCTATTTTTAAGATCCCACCAACACAAGTGTTACTACAATGCATATCCTCGTATGTCTCTCTACGGGGACCTGTCTAAGAGCTTCTTTGAGAGACACGCAGAAGGATTTGATGACATGTTACAGATTGTTCTATATATATATATATATATATATATATATATATATATATATATACCACAGCTGCATTACCTGCACTCTCTTTTGCAAGGCATGAGGATTCCCATATTCTCAAAAATCCTTGGAAATATCTAGTTTTCTATTTTTTAATAAATAAAAAGTAATAAAATAATATTGTACTATTTTAATTCTTATTTTTTTTCTGATTACAAATTAATTTTAGGATTTTTATATATCTATTTGAATCTTATGAGTTTTTCTCTTCTAAAAATTGCCCATTCACACCCTTGGTTGTATTACTCTTGGGGTTTCTGTCTTTTTCATTTTAAGGAGTTCTATAGATGTTCCAAATATTGTTTTGTAGATTTTTAGACATTGATGATATCTTCTATTTTGTCATCATTTTAACTTTGTCCATGGTCTCCTCCATGAAATAGAAATTTAAGTGTTTCTTCGTTGATTTTTTAGGTTGTAATTTATGTACAGTAAAATGCGCTGGTGACAGTTTTTCCGCTTAACGTGTTTTGCCATTTGAATACATGTATATTTATACCACTAAAACAAGATACAGAACATAGCAATTAGCTATAACCATAGGAGATTCCCTCATTTCTGTCACTGGTCAGTGGCCACCCCCACACGTGCCCCCCCCCGACAAGATGCAGCCCCTTTCCCATTTCTACCAACGCAGAGCAGTGTTACCTGTTCCTAGTTCATAGGAATAGAATCATGCTCTATGCATCCTTTGGTACCTGGCTTCTTTTTCTCAGTATAATGCTTATAAAATTCATACCTGGCACAGCTTCAGAACCTTCATCCTTCATTTAAAAAAAAAATCCCATTCTCCTGGTGTCAGACTTTGGGACAGTTTCCAGTGTTTACTAATCTGAGAAAGGCTGATATGAATATTGCTATAGCAATCTTTTTGTGGAAATAGGTTAGTCTTTCTTTGGCTAAGTACAAGGAGTGAGATTGCATATTTAACTTTATAAGAAACTTCAAAAAGGGACCATTTGAGCTCCTGCTATAAATGTGTGATAGTTCTTACTGCTCCACATTCTTGTCAGCTATTAGCATGACACTATTTAGTATTTGACCATTCTGGTGTGTATGGAACAGTGTTTTATTATGGTGTTAATTTGTCTTTGCCTGATTACTAACAATCTTGTTTCATGTGCTGACTGGGTATAGTGTATCATCTTTTGTGAAGCAGCGATTCAAGAATTTTGCCTAATTTTATTCTGTTGTCTTCTTATTACTGACCTGTAAGAATTGTTTATATATTTTGGATATAAATCATTTTTCAAGTATAACTTTTTGTTTCCTATTTGTAGCCTGCCTATGCATTTTTTAAATGGTGCCTTTCAATGAGTAAATTTAAAAGAAATCTATAAAATCTAATTCCTTGATTTTTTTTCCTTTTATGATCAGTGACTTTTTGTTCATGCAACAAAAATCTTTGCTTCTTTCAATGTTGTAAAGATATCCTAGGCTTTCTTTTAGAAATATATGGTCCCATCTTTTACATTTAGGTTTTATAATCCATCTTAAATAATTTTTTTACATAAAGAGTGAGGTAAGACTCAAGGTTTATTTTTCTCTATCTATTTATCTGATCCTTAGAGCATTATTTGTGGAAAAGACTCCCCCGCCCCCACTCCTCATTTAATTCACTTTGCACCCTGTTTAAAAGAGAATATCATATATGTATGGATCTCTATTATTTTCCACTGATCTTTTTGCATATCTTTATGTCAATCCCACACTGTTTTAATTATACGGGTTAGTCTAAAATTCAAATAATGTAATTATTTTGAGGTGTTTTTGCATATACTGTCTTGATTCCTAAAGCTTTATTGCAATCTTAAAAATCAGGTACTTAAGTAATTCTTGTTATTGTTTGTTTGGCTTTAAATTTTATTTTCTTGTGATATTGCGCTAGCTAGAGCCTCTAGTACCCGTTGAATGTTGATTAGAAGTGAATAAAAGTGACAAACGGATACCTTTATTGTGTTCCCAATACTAAGGGGAAAATGTTCAATACTTGTGCATTAGATATGATATTTGTATATTTTCCATAGACACCCTCTATCGGATTGTGGAAGTTCCTTTCTATTCTTAGTTTTCTGGGAGTTTTATCATAAATGGGGCTAAATGTGGTCAGATTTTTTTTCTGCATATAATGAGATAATTATATGAATTTCCCACTTTATTCCATTGATATAATGGACTATTTTGATTGAATTTTGCATCTTAAAGCAATTTGTGTTTCTAGGATAAACTCTTGGTCATGCTGTATTGATCTTTTTATGTTTGTAGCATTCAGTTAAAAATTTAACAGATTTTTTTGTATATATGTTTATGATATGTATTATTTTTGTCTTATCTCTATCAGATTTTTAATATCAGGTTTATACAGCCTCAGGACATTATTTGGGAAATATTTCCTCTTCTGTTCTCTCAAAAAAAAAAAAATCTGTGAAGGATTGGTATCGCTACTTCCTTAAATGTTAATATCTGGCCTGAAGTATTTTATTTATTTATTTATTTATTTACTTACTTACTTACTTACTTATTTATTTATTTTTATGGGAATACTTTTTATTATAGATTCCATTTCTTAAACAAGTATTGGCTATTTCGATTTTTTTCTTCTTGCCTCAGTTGTGGTAGATGTATATTTGAAAGAATTTGTCCGTTTTATTTTAGTGGTCATATTTATTGACAGAAAGTTGTCTATAATATCTTCTTCTTATCTTTTATATACCTGTAGGATCTGGAGAAATCTTACATCTTTTAGTCCCAATATGGATAATTTACATTTTGTCTCTTTTCCCCTGGTTTTGCTAGGGTCTAAGTTTTATTAATCTTTTCAGAAAAGTAACTTTCACATTATTGATTTTCTGTATTTTTCGCTTTTATTTCATTAATTTATGCTCAGTTTTAAATTGATTCCCTTCTACTTTAGCTTGTTCTTTTTCTGGCTTCTGAATCTAGAAGCCTAGATTTGTGTTTTTATAACTATTTTTTTTTCTATTTGAACAAGCAATTAAAGCTATAAATCTCCCTCAAAGGACTGCTTTTCACTACATTTCACAGATTTGATATGCTGTGTTTTCATTATCATTTAATCCAAAATATTTTCTATTCTTTTTTATGGGTTTTTTTTTGTAGGCCATCACCTATTTAGAAATATGTTGTTTAATTTTCAAGTACTTGAGGATTTTGAAAGTTACCTTATTATAGTTTATTTCAATTTTAATACCATTGTTGTCAAAGAATATGACTTATTACAATTCGAGAGAATTATTTAATGTCCAAGAATATAATTTATCTTGGTAAATGTTTTATGTGCTCTTGGCAAGAATCTGTATTTTACAGCTGTTCAGTGGAGTGTTCTACAAATGTTAATTATGTTAAATTGGTTGGAAGTGTTACTCAAATTTATATTTTTTTTCAATTTTTGGTCTACTTATTTTATCAATCATTAGAGGAAGTGTTTTAAGTTTTTCCACTATAGAATGTGAGCTTTAAAAATGTATTTTCTCTTCTGTCGATTTTTGCATGATGTGTTTTGAAGCTCTTTTGTTAGCTGAATATAAATTTAGGTTTGTTATGGATGGACCGATTCTTAACACGAAATATTCCTCTTTATCTCTGGTGCTACTATTTGCTGGAATTATATTATATCCGGTATAAACATAGCCATCTCTATTTTTGATTCATAGTGGTTGGAGAGTCTGTCACTTTTTGACATTTTGTTTTCAGTCCTCTGCTTACGTCCTAAGCGCACTTCTTGTCAGAGGCGTACATTTAGATCATGACTGTTTCATTTAGATCACGACTGTTTCAGTCCTTTATTGTAGCGTACGTTTTTCTTTCCTCGTCCCTGCCTTATTTTGAATGATTAAGTAATTCACTCTAGTAACTTTTTAAATACACATTTTTAGGGGCTGCTAGAAATGACAAGACACATCTTCATCATTGTCCGATTTCCCATGGTTAAACTCTTTACGAAATGTAGGAGTCACGGTTGTGTAATTCCATTTATTTTTCTCCCGCCCCTTGTGCCCTTTCGTTACTCTGTCGTTTATGAATTCCATAAGACATTACCAGTTTTGCTTTGAAAAATTATAACTTAAATCTATATGCGACATGTATTGTATATACCACAAACATATGTAAGTGTACACACGAACACACACATGTTAAAAGTAATAAACAGGTTCTTCATTTTTACCACACGAAGGTAATAAACAGGTTTTCCTTCTTTCCTGCAGACCCTCTCTTCTATCTGGAATCATATCCCTCTCCCCTAAAGATGTCCTTTTAGTATTTCCTATAGCACAGGTTTTCTTTGGCTGAAAGTGTCCTTATTTAGCTTTCATTTCTTGATGTGTACTTTGGCTAGATACTTAATTCTATATTGGCAGTGTTTTTTTTTTCTTTCAGCACTTTGGCCATTTTATCCCACTGTGAGAAGTTCAGCCATCGTTCTTTTCATAATTTCTTCCCCTGCATATGACATTGCTGAATTTTTTTCTGGCTACTTTTAAGATTTAAACATTTTTTGGTTTACTTGATCACATTTCTGGTTGTCATTTCTTGGGCATGCATATTGATATATTTCATCAATTTAAATATTATTGACTCTTGTCCTTTAAAATATTTTTTCTCTTACATGTATCCCCTCTCTTCCGGGACTCCAGTGTTTTATATTCCTTGATAGTATATTACAGGTCTTGGATGCTTCGTTTTATTTTATTTTATTTTATTCGCTTTTTATTCTCTCTGTTGCGGTACATACAGTATTTATTGGCCTGCCTTTGATTTCACTGTTTTTTTTTTTTCTCTGCTATGGCCAATCTGCTAATAAGCCGATCAACTTAATTCCAATAGTTCCGTTCCGTTTGAGTTTCGTTTTTCCTGTTTCCACTGTCCTGCTGAAATTCTTCATCTGTTCACACATGTTGTCAACATTTTTCTCTAGATTGTTTATCATAGTGACTTTAAAGTCCCTGAGTGATCATTCAAACATCTGGGCCATTTCGATATTTGGTTCTATGAACAGTTTCCTCTTTTAAGCATGGGGCCGCTTTTCTCACTTCTTCGTGTATCCTGTGATGTTCTATTTCCTGCTAAGCATGGTGTTGGCATTGGAGCAAGGCATGTTGACTTCCTGAGGGGAACGCGCCCCTCCGTCAGGCCGATGGTGTGGCGCTCGGTCACTCCAGCACATGGCTGAGCTGGCTTGGACGCTGCTGCAGAGTTAGAATCTTCAGTGAGATGCAGTTCACCAGGCGCTTTGCGTGTTGTGAAGGTGGGGTTGACACTTCGTCTTCAGAGGGACTGGGATCTGAGTGCCAGCCAGACCCCTCAGATCTCTTTGTGTTTTGCGGGGCCAGCCACAAGCTTCCCGAGCCACAGGAAGACTCTTTCTGCTTTACAGCCTGCCTGTCAGCATTTTGAGTTTCTGGAGTGTTCTCTTTGCTCTCTATACCCGTCCCTGGCTTTTTGCACCTGCGGGCATCTCTACCCTAGAGGACTGCCCTCGGCCTTTAGAGGGTCACTACCGTATACTTGGCAAATGTCCAGGGGTTTTTATAGGGATTTGTCTCAGTTCTGTCCTTCTCCCAGCTTTTGGCATTCATTTTGTTTACTGAATATATTCTCCTTTTTACTTTCCCGGTATAAACTTTCTTTTGTTATTTATTAGTTATATATTATGAAATACTTTGTGTGTTGTATTATGATATTTAAATTTATGATAGTTTGCTGTGCTGATATCTTAGACCTAGTTTTTTGGGGGTCGAAGAGCATAGAGAAACAAAGAAGGAAGTAAAGAGGAAAAAACTCATAAGTTTCATAAGCCTAAAGAGAACATTTCTCATTCTACAGAACTTAAGTGTATGAAAGATTTCATATAGCAGTGGTGCGGGTAGGTGTATGTCAGAGCCGACAGGGTCCACCGGAGAAACAGAACCAGTAGGCGGTAGGTGATTGATAGATCGTCAGTCACAGTGGAACGTGGATATTCTACGGTGTGCCTCAGAGGTGGTCCCCACCCTTTGTGGCCCCAGGGATGGGTACTCCTGCAAGAATCTAACCCCCGACGATCCGAGGTAGGGCTGAGGCGGTGATGCTCGTGCTGGGGAGCGGCTGCAGATACAGATAGAGCATCGGTTGCTTGCCCGCTGCTCACCTCCTGTTCCTAACACGCCACAGACTGGTACTGGTCCATAGTTAGGGGGCTGGGGACCCCTGTCGTACAGTAAGTGATAGGAATAAGCTTTAAGGAAGAAAATAAATGGAAGAAACAAAACAAAAGGACCTCTAATCTGTTCATCATCCCACAGGGAGGCATGCTGGGGCCAGGTGTCCTGGACCATGGGGAGGCTGGTGTCCAGTTGAAGAGCTAAACCTCTCCACACCCCATGACTCTCCTTTCTTTTAAGCCTGTGAGAAATTCTACTGAGCAGGGGAGGCAGGGGGTGGGGGGTGGGGGGTGGGGGTAAGCATTCCTTCTGTGTTTTGGCATCAGTTGCTTCTGGCATCATCTGAGAGGTCCAGATGCCCAGCATCTGGAGACCCCGAGGCCTGTGGGAAGTATCGTCCCTTCTGTCGGGGGAGTGGGCCTCATTCAGATGCAGCCCTTGTGCCAGCAGAAAGGGGGGGCCGGCTTCCAGTGGGCTCCCCGAGCGCACTCCTGGGGCCACTCAGGTCCTTCGGTTCCTTGCAGTGAGGCGGTCCATAGGGAATACGTCACATGCGGACAGAAGGCAGTTTGTTTTTGCAGGATGTGATCATGTGATCATAGTTCCTTTTTTTCCCCCTACCTTTCTCTATTTTCAAGAGCTTTTACAATGTGAATCTATTGTTAATTTTATAACAAAATCAATAGGACTATTAACATTTTGAATAAAAATGGAAATGAGTTTACATTCCGTCAGGGAGAAAATAGGATTCTTAATGTTTTTGCCTTTCGCATGCATCTCCACCTATAATCACCGTAAGCATCTCCGTGACCGTACAGCCTGAAGTGCCCGGGGGGTGGCGGGTAGGCCACCGGGAGGACCAGGGGGCCCTAGGCCTTGGGAGAACCCTGCTCTGTGGGAAATGGGGCCGTTTGTACATGCAGGGTGTTAGAAATGATTGATTCAAAGTCATCGTCTTTTTTTTTTTAAACTAGTTCAGCAAATCTTAAAAACAATATATTGGAACCATATGCTAAAACAGCTTGTACTTTAACAAAGTTAGCCCAGTAACTTTGCGAATACGCCCTCTTTGTTCTTCTTGCTTGATAGAAAATTGTCAAATAGATATCAAACTCAGAAAAGAGATTCTGGCATATAAAGAAAAACACGACAGGGAAAGACGGGCCTGGGGACACGTGTTCTGCACCCCTTGCTAAACTTTTCAGTCAAAAGAAAAAAAAAAAGTTACCTATCAGAAATTGAAAAAGAAATAGACAGAAACATGTTATTCTACACCACGAGAAATACTGCATCCAGCGTCGTCGAGAAAAATTCTCGTAGAAAGTAACGAAGATATCCTAAAGGCTGAATTTTAATGTTTTTGAACTATTGTCTCTGATAATTTTCAAACCAATTCACTTCCACGAGTAATCTTCGCTGAGAGCCCGTGCTGGGCCTGACCCCAGTCTGAGTGTCGAGGATAATGACACAGTCGTGAGCGCGGCGTGCCCCGCCTCGCCCTCGGAGAGCCGGCGTCCCCGTGAGGAGACGCGGACGGCGGCCGTCATAAGTCAGCCCGTCACGAAGTACATTAGAAGTGATCCGTAAGGGGGAAAAGGCCTGGGGAGTAGAGTCTGCCGTGTGAGAATTAATACCAAGATGGGCGTTGACTTCCGGAGTGAATCCCATCCTTGTTGTGATCCGAGGGGGGGAAGGAGAAGCGGAAGCAGTCCCCACGTGTCCCCAACGCTAAGCCGCGTGTCCCCAACGCTAAGCCGGGGCTCTCCTTCCCACTCCTCCATCCCGGCCGCAGAGGCGCACGCACGGCAGGAAGTGAGCTGCCGCGTGCAAGGGGGCGCGGGTAGCGGCGCTGGGGACGGCGACCCTGAGCGACCCCACTCCGGGGCCAGTGTATCCCCCAGCACAGGAGGCACGCTGCCTGGGGCCGCGACGATCTCAGGAGCCTATGAAAATGTGTTCATTCCTTTTAAAATCGGGAGAACAAAACAAAGCTAATCGAGCCCAGATTGTCTCGGTCTCTCTGCGGATGCAGCCGTGAAATCTAATCTGTAACCGTGTTCCTATGAAAGCAGGACCCGCGAACGCCGTCAGGTGGCCCTGCCCGCAGGCCCGCGGCTTCCGGTGCCGGCGCCTCTCCCTCCCTTTCAGGAAAGATGCTATGCGTGGGGCGGGGGCAGCTTCCACCCGCACTCACACCCCCTCCCTCGCGGGCCAGAAGATGCCTGAGGTGGCGCGGGGAGCCGGGGCCATCACCCCGCGCAGCGCCCGGCGCTGGGCAGCTGTGTGACGCACGTCTGTCCCACGAGCGCACCGAGGAGTAAAGGAATGAGTGGACGCTCGACGAGTGAATGCTTCGGCGAATGAATGAAGGAGCGAGTGAACGCATGAGTTTTTAAGCAAGGGTGTGAATGAGTAAATTTTTGACTGAATGAATGAATGAATGCCCAAGTGAATGAGTGAAGGAATGCGTCCGTAAGTGATGAGTTAAAGGGCGAGTGCGGGAATGAGTGAGCGACGAAGGGAGTCGCCGTGCCGTGCCGGGGGCCGTGGTGTCCTTCCCTCCCCCCGCCCCGACGGGCCGACGGGCTGGCCGGGGGCCGCGGTGTCCTTCCCTCTCCCCGCGACGGGCCGACGGGCTGGCCGGGGGCCGCGGTGTCCTTCCCTCTCCCCCCGACGGGCCGACTGGCTAGCCGACCGGCCTTTTCAGAGAAATGCGGCGTCAGCCCGCCGAACCTTTCAGACAACGAGGTGGTTTCGGAAGCCACGCGGTGCGTCCCGCCCTGAACGAAAGGGAGATTTGCAACTGATTTGGAACTCGGTTAAAGATAAGCCTGCTAACCCCAGTCCATGAGAAAGTCAAGGGGGTTTCGAGCAGTGAAGAATGTTCTGGTCAGTGGGCAGTGGCTGGAACGCCGAGCCTGCTGAGCCCACCCTAGGGAGTCAGACACCCACCGCCTTGGACTCCTGGGGCGCCCGGAACTCCTGGGGTGCGCCGAGGGGCGATGCTCCGGCCGATTCTCCGGCAGCGCAGAGGAGGCCGCACGGACGCCCTCGCTCACGCGTCAGGTCTGTGCCGGCTGCTTCCCACGGTTCCCGCTCTCTGCGTGGGGCGTCCGCCGGGGCCTGCTGCCCCCCCCCTCAGGGACCAGCCCCCGCGTCCCGCTGCCGAGTGCCCGGGCGCTATGTCCCGAGCGCCTGCTGACCGCGGGCGGATTGCAAAACTCCGAGCCACGGAATTTAGGACAATAACGGCGTATGTGGCCGTGGGGAAGGTGGCACCGAATGGTCCACTTCGCAGGGGGCGGAACAGGGCGGGGGCTGACTCTGGGCTGGACGTCCGTCCCGCCTGGCACCTCGGACATCCGTCCCGCCAGAAGGTGCTTTTCCTGGAGGCTCTTTTTGTTTGGGCTTTTCTGTTTTGACGGCTCTGCTTCGAAACGTGCAGCTGAAAACCATGAGTTACTAAATCGGCTACAGGTGTTTAAGACATTTTAAAATGCGCATATATGTACATATAATTTTTCAAAATCAAGGCGATCTCATTCATTCGGCAGGACTTTGCCGGCTTCCTGATTGCTCTGCCTTTGCTCCTCTGTGCTGCGCTAGCAGGTGTCCTGGGTGACTGTGCTCAGAGTGACCAGCCGTCCTGGTAGCCAGGGACAGAGGAGGTAATGGGGACGCGGCACTTTCAAAGGGAAACCTGGACCGCTCTGGGCCACCAGAAAGGCTGGTCGCCCTGTGAGTGGCTTCCGTTTGCGAGAGCACCGTGACAGCTTGGTCACGAGAGGCGGTGTGGCCCCCTTCACGACAGTCTCCTCCATCCCGCGTGAGCCTTTCCCGGCCGGAGGGCGGCCTGCCTCGCGCCCGTCGGCCACGGCCTCCGTCTGCTGGATTCTTGACATGCTGTAGCTTCGCAGCTCTCTCCGGCCTGCAGAAGACCCACCGCCGTCACCCCCGATGGTCCTCTGTCAGGGGCAGCGTGCGGTGGAGAATGAGGTCGTTGCCTGTCCTGGTTAGGGCCGTGGAGGTGACCTCCGGCAGCACCCGTGGTAAAACTCAGGGCTCCAGCTTCCCAGGCTCGGAGGCGGCCCGGAGCGGCCGGCTCGAGATCCGTACGATCGCGTGTAGTTATAGTCGATGGCTCGCTCAGGCCCGGGTCGCTTTCTGATGGGCCGTTGCTGTCAGAGGCAGGAGAGGACTCAGTTCAGGCAGGCACGGTGGGAGGGAATAAACAGGGGCGCGATCGGCTCGGCTTCCGCCGTGTCTGGGGAGGGGTGTGTCACGTGATAGGGGGACAGAGGCGGGCGAAAGATGAGGTCGCCGGGGTCGAGCACCCCTCACAGAGGGAGAGAGGCCAGCACGCGGGGGAGGCAGCGGAATGTCGGGAGATGGGTTTGTTAAGGCCTTGAAACTGTCAGCGGGGCCGCTCTTCTTTGAAAGACTGTATTTTTGGAGCGCGTTAGGTTCACAGAAGAATCGGGCGGAAGGCGGGGGAGCCCCCCTACACCCCGCGCCCCTCACGGGCGCGGCCGCTCGCCACCCGCACCCCACGCGGCGGGGCCTCTGTCGCCTCCGTGGAGGAACCTGCTTGGCTCATCGTCACCGTTCATGTCCGCAGCTTCCACTAGGGTCCACTCTCGGTGGTGTGCGTGTTTCGGGTTTGCCCAAGCGTAGCACGAGACAAATGTACAAGGGCTCGCGTCATTCATCGGAGTGCCGTGCCCCGAACACCCTCCCTGCCGCCCCTGGCCCCTCCTTCGCCCCGATGCCCGGCGACCTCCCAGCCTACGGCGTCTCCGCAGGGCCGCCTGCTCCCGAACCCCGCGCGGCTGGCGCCGTGCAGGCTGCAGCCTCTCCGCTCGGTCGCGCGCGCTCGCGTTTCCTCGACGTCGTCGTCAGGGCGTGGGGGCCCGTTCCTCTTCGGTGCTGCGTCCTACTCCGCCGCCTGGACGGGCCACAGCGTGTCGACCCATCACCTACGGGAGGACGTCTGGGTCGCGTCCACGTTTTGGCGATTACGATCGGAGTCACTTTAAAATAATGAAAAATATGTCAGTTTAAAAGTGAAACCTTACCTAGATCTTATTAAAAATGCAGATTTACACCGAGGGCCCCCCCAGTCTGGGCTCCCTTCGCCCCTTTGCCACTAGCTCTGTCTCCCCTAACCAGTTTCAGCAGCTGCCCGTACATGCCTTCCCACCCCCTGATGGAAACGACTGCTTTGTCTGCTTTTGTCATTATTATGATTCATGAAAGAATGTCATCGAGATGCTGGGATCTGAACTAAGATTGAAAGAAAAAAAGAGAGAGAGAGAGAGAGGAAATTAGGGGAGATGAGGTGTCACTTCCCTGAACAGAAGTGGATGGGCGACCAAACGAATCATCTCCAGCGGCGGCCCCAGAGCAGCAACGTGTCCTTCGGGCACAGGCGGCGGAAACCGACTCAGTGAAAACGGGGCGGTTTACGCTCCTCCTGAGAATCGTGCCTGTGAGAAAATGAGGGAAAGTCGTGTGCTCTGTGCACCCTTGGATTTGTTTTTTTTGTCAGTCACACGTCCCAAGGGTTTCGTACCCCAGACGGGAAGTGTTGCACGCGGGACACGTTGTCCCCAGGGAGCTGTGGTCCTTGCTCACTCAGTCTGAAGGACCGAGTTCCACGGTGGAGGGTCATCGCACCGTCAGCCGGGCTCAGCGGACGGGCGTGGACTGCGGCCTGCCTCTCGTCGACCCGTCTGAGCCCCTGACCTGTACTTTATTCAGGCTACCGCTGGCAATACCACAGATGGCCATGCCAGCTTTCTCTTTCTTTTCCCAAAGTGGCTTTATCAGGGTTCGTTAAGCCATGACCCTTAAGGTCACCCCACAAGCAGAGGGGGCTTAGTGTAATGTCAACGAGGGGTGGACTGAAGATGCCCATATCCTCGCCTGGGTCAGTGTGGGGTCAAGGTCACCAAGGCGCTATGGCGACTCTCAGGACCATCAGGGCAGGACTCTGGAGCTGGGCAGGTCACGCCCTGCAGGCCCCCCATCCCAAGCAGGGCCCCCATGGAGCCCCCCCATCAGCTTGCCGTCCAGGCGTGCACTCAGCCTTTCTGGGCACTTCACGCTTTGCAGGGGCTCGTTCCCCCAGGGAGCAGAAGACCCTGGTGTCCAGGCCACATGCGTGAACTCTGGGGCATCCTGCCTCTCGGGCGGGCATCTCTCATCTTCCTCAGCTTTGAGGTTAAAAACCAGAAAATGCGAAACTCATAGATTTTACGGGGAGTCACAGAAACGCTCATGTATCTTCGTGCTGCTCCATTCGGTAGCTATTATAATGATAGGACGACCTTCGCACGACCCGTGTGCCCTTCGCGCGACCCGCGTGACCCGCGTGCCCTGGATCGGTGCTGCTTTGCTCCCCCACAGTTGTGCCTGTTGTGTAAGCGAGGCCCCCAGGCCCCAGAGCTGTGGCACGAGCGTCTGCTGAACGAGTTCTGTTTCTGCACCCGCGTGGGGGACGTTGTCTTTCTGGTGACACCCACAAAGGAGGAACGCATCAGCCCACAATGCCGTCTGCACCCTGCAGCGGAATGGAAAGAATGAGAATCGACAATTTCAGTGGTGAATTCCTATATGTATTTTTTCTCTTTCTGTTTTCGATGAACTAATTTGGCAAGCGAGCCACAGGAGGAATGAAAAATAATACTGATTTTAAAAAATGTTTTGTGCGGTTTCCAAAAACTGTCAGCTCAAGGAATTCCGATTCGTTGGGCGCTGTGAGGTCGCCGGCTTGTCCCCTTCTTGGCCGTACTCAGACACCCGAGAGGCAAGAAAGGCGGCCGACCGTCGGTCGTTGCCTTTGTGAAAAGCAAGTGAGACCAGGTCCGATATCTGACTCGGTCTCATCGGTTGGCAGAAGGACATAGAGGGACGTTTCCTCCGACGCCTGGTTTACAGACCCGCTGGGAAGAACCTCCCTTAGAGACAGGACTGCAGTGGGAAGCCACAAGGATGGCCGCGGAGCAAGTGGCCACGGGAAACCAGCTCTTTCATCATCGGGGCTGGAGCGGGGACTGGGGAGCCCCGGGCAGCAGCTCAGTGCTGGGCTCCATGGCCCCCTCACCCCCCGACGAGCTGACACATGCTCCTGCTGAAGGCACCAGGCTCAGGCCTGCTGGGATGGGAGCCCAGCGGCAACTCCCTGAGGTGCATAATGCTCCCCAATATCACGTGCCCGGGATGCGTGGCCAGGTTGGCAGGGCACGTAGTACATCATTTCTCAGTGGAAGCCTGGGCGGGCTGGTTGTCCAGAGCTCTGTCACCTTGAGGGACCCAACCTGATGACAGGGGACCCTCTGTCCTCACGGAGGTGAACTGTCACTGGGTGCATGGGTCTCAGCAAAGTCCAGAATGAGCTTTTGACACCTTTGAAACGTGGGTTTTTCAGAGTGCCCCAGAGGACTGTAAACGCAGACGCCTAGAGCCGCCCGGCACACTCACACGCAGATCAAAGTCTTGGAGGAGGGGGCAGATCAGGAGTCGGGCTCCCCAGTGGAAACCTGGGCTTTCTGCCCTTGACCCTTTCTGTGCTTAGGACCTGACGGCTCTTTCCCGGGATTCTGCCATCTCACTGACCATTCAGTTTAGCAAACAGACGCATATGTGCAATGCTTGTTAACATTTATGTACCTGCCTATCTTTTTAAAAAGATGTACATTTGGGATTTTTTTTTTTGACATAAAAGCCATGAGGTGGTACTACTAAGTACTTACTTGCTTTATAAAAAATATTACCAAAAAATTCTGCAATGCATGTGTCTCTCATTTGCCGCTACCATTTGGGCAAATCATTTCTTCCTACTCATTTTCTTCTTCTGTGTAGTTGTCCAAAGACCATAGCTTTTTTTTTTTTTCTTGTTAATTGTTGGTTTTAAAATAGCTTCTTCTAATAGCAGGTTTTCTTAATCCCTAAAGGAAATGGAACACAAAGCGACATTTGTCTCATTCTTGTTTGTCTTCCCCTACACTCACAGGTCCTGACGGAGGCCCTCGCCTTGGCCACTTTCGGTAAAACGTGGTCTTAGTTCATTAGTTGCTGGTTTATAACCGCAGTTCAGGTGTTTGTTGATAAGTATGATGAGTTTCAAGTTCTAAACATGATGCTAGTGCTGCCGAGTTTCTGTGTCACCTGGGAAGGTGTGACTTCCCTCTTAAAAGGTGGCGACAGGGTGGGTCCTGTGAGGCACGTAAATACGAGAGGACATTTCTCTCCACTTCTCGTTCTTTTAATAATCGTTCGTTGACACTCGTACTGTCCTCATCTAGGAGAGCGACCTCTCCGGACGTTCCCGTTGGTGCTTTTTTTGTTCTGTTTAATCACATTTCTTACCTCTCTGTTTTAAGAGTTTCCACTTTAAGTTTCTCATAAGGATACCTTTAAACAGAAAGCCTCTTTTTCTGGAGTGACAGACGGCTTGTCAGGGTATGATGTGGTCGTCCTTTAATTGGTCACTGTTCTGTGTACATAATTTAAAAAAAATGGTTTCTGCCTCTCTATCTGATCTACGGATGGGTTCGTAAATTCACCTTTTTTGTGGCATCTCTTGAAGGACATTTCCCCATGTACTGCCCAGAATGATCAAGGTTTAAAATCATTTCCAGAGGTGATAAAATAACCAGGGTCTTTGCGAAAAGGGACAAAAACTTGTTAAAAATAGCATCAAATGCCTGTCACGATTTAGAGAAAGATCATCCCTTGAATAATAAATGTAAAGAAAAAATGTTTCAATATTTGTTTCTATCAATATTAAATTACAAAGAGAACCATCAATGGTTCTACCTTGCTATAAATGGAACATTTGGCGGGACGTTGGCTCACTCGGTCATCAGATGGCAGCCTGGCTTCTCTTTACTTGCAAACACAGACACCGTCTCATGTTACAAGCTGAACTACTGACTAGGAGACTGTACTTTATATTTTATAAATGCGAGTAACTTAGATCATTTTAGTGACAGCCGATAAAGGTACAATCAAGTGATGACGTTTTCTCTCAGTGATACAAATCTATGACGGGGAGATGCTCAGACTGAAGGAATGGGTGGGCAGTTTTATCTATTCTTGGACACTAGGCATTTAGGTAGACTTCTGCCATCTACCCAAAGACACGGGTCTATTAAAAATCATGGTCCTTGAGTATATGCCCAAGAGCACATATATTAAATGCAGCTATAAATTGAAATACTGTCGGATCGCAAAGCAGGTGTTTCTGACACCGATTAGCCAAACGCTGTCGGGCTTTCTGCCATGTTCTAATGAGAAGTCCGTGTGTATATAATCTCATCTCCTGACTGTTATATCATCATTAACATCAAATGTATGTCTTTTCCAAAAGGTGGTGATTCTATATAGTGACCTTGATTTGGAGGTGGAAAAAAGTTTACAGCAAATTGAAGCAAATATTATACATCACTTTTCATTCTATACAATCTTCTTCGTCTTACTAATATTAGTGTTTCTTCAATATCTAACAGTATTTTCCAACTGGTGCCTCTCTCACCCAACTGATAAATTTTCTGCTGTCAAAACAAAAGTTGGTTTAAAATTTGTCAGTGTCCTGCATTCAGATTTATAACGATTATTTTCTATGAGAAAGTTAAATTAATATGTCATTTCTGTAACTGAATAGAATATTATTTGGATCGATGATCAAATTTCCATTCTAATTCTTATTTTTGGCATCATTAAAAAGTACTACTGTGACCGAATCTTAATTTTAAGCAAAATTCAGAAGCGAATTGAATAACACCTTCAATAATTCAGTACAGTAGAGGTAATTTGTGATAGGTTTCTGGTGGCGAGGAATGCTTATTGCTTTTTGGGTTTTACCATTAAAACATTTATATATATATCTGTAAAATACCTGCTTGAATAAAGGCCTGGGCATTTTAAGAACTCAAGATCATACTCACGTTCATCTTTCCTGGGTTTCCTGAGCAGATGCATGTTACCTGGATTCCAGATTTTGCTTTCATGTAAAAGCCATATAGACCTGAGCTAGTCACTATTCTCAGAAGCGTAGATAGCAATGCCTGAATATTTAATTTTGAAATATACATGCTAATAATTTTTAAAGTGTTTTAGAATATAAGGTATTTATCATTTCAATGTGTTAACAGTTATAAAAAAAAAAAAAGCTATGAGATACCGTGAGAGTAGAGATTATCCTTAGTATCCTACAGAATGTTATCAAAATGTATTTTATATTTCACAAATAGTTTGGTCTGCCATCTTCCAAGAACACCTAAGAATAGGATTAACTTCTGTAATTTTTAAAAACATAATTCAGTGGACTACAACCTATGAGGCGAGCATGTGTCTCTGTACGCGAGTAGAGTAATCGTCCCTCTATAATTCTCTGAATGAGGATTACTGTTTGCGTTGTTTACTCAATCCCACATTCAGTACACAATGGAATTCCAGTTATGGTTGAACAAATGACTGTCAAAATCAATTGTTCATAGGGTGAGAGAGTTGAGGAACCCTGAGGGGGTGGGTTTACATGGGAACGTCCCCCATGGAACCAGCCAGGAGCAATGTCCTATGGGAGTCAGTGACAGACATTTCCAAGGTGCATTAAATCATCTTGTTCTTACTTTTATAAGAATGATGGTTACCCTTCCCCCTGGATCTTCTGTTGAAATAAGACTTCACCAGAAAATGGTCCAGTTTTCTTTAGCTTACAAGTATGTTCTTTAATTTCTTAAACTAGTCCAGTATGATAGTTTGTAATATCATTTAAAAAAAAAAAACAAATGAACAAATTTAAAAAAGGAAAAAAAAAAAACCCTAAACTTCTACAAATGACAAGATAACTAGCACCGTGCCGCGGGGTTTGGGATTTTGGGGTTCCTCCGGGCTTGGCTCTGTCACTTGCCGTGGCCCAGAAAAATCAGGTAAGCCCTTGGGCCTCAGTTTATCATATCAAGTGCAGAAATTGAACAATGATCTCTGGGGAAACCTCCATTTCTAATAGTCTTATTTTGGTGATACTGTGACTTCCTAAGGATGTTAAATGAAATAACAGGAGAAAAAACTTACAAGTCGGACTGCATTCGGGGACTGAAACGGGAATTGCTGGCAAGCGTTTGCAACACACTTTCAGGAACAAACTTGCACGCTATCTTCAAAATTAAGAGTGAGGAGCGTTTGTTATCTTACCACAATTCTTGGCGGGCAGAGGAGAGATTGGTTAGAAAAGAGCGGAATACGTATTTGGTTTAATAATATAAACACGTCCCATTTGTTTTCAGGGAATTAGGAAAAGGAGCATCTGGTTCCCCCCCCCGCCCCTCCCCCTGTTATGCGTCACGATGCAGGGGCCTCCCCTACGCGCAGGACTCGGGGTGTGTCTTTCACATACACGGTCTCTCAGGAGCCTCGGTGGCCCGCCATGTGACACTGATTCACGTGAGAGCGACGCCGTTATTGTGTGGGTCTCTAGAAGTCACTGGAAACTCTCAGGAGGGAGCAGATGACCTCGGATCATGCATCTGTCCTTTCTGAGATATCAAAGATGAGCCCCTCCAAGACTCCGGTAACAGCACCCCTCAAAAAACGGGGCAGCGACAAAACCCTTGCTGGGGTTTTAACATATGGGAAGAAATGTCGGGTATGTGCTGTGCCTTTTTATTTTCAAATTCCACCCACAGAGCCCATTTCTAAGAGGCTTTGTCCCTTAATCCCAGCTGATTGTTAAATGATTCGCTGTGTTACAATTAAGTGCAGATGGTTTTGAGCGGTAATCAGATAAACAACGATGCAATTTAGGGATGGTTCAATTTCTGGGTTGGATTTGCATCCTAATCCTAGACTAAAAAAAAAATTAGAAAACCATTTCCAGATGATCTGTAATGTTCTTTCGTGACAATCACAGCAATACATCAGAAGTCCTTAAGCGAAGAGAATCATGCCTGTTATTCCATTGGGTGAAAAGGAAGCTTTTTAAGAACACAACATATAATTGCAGCCTCAGAACTAATAATGGGACACAAATCACAGTGAAACTGGTTCGCAAAGGTAGGCGGAAAGGTGAAAATGCATGAAGATTGCGTAAGTGCTGATTTCTCTAGATAAAAAAAAAAATAAGAACGAGTTTTTCTGCGGATTTGGTCAGCCACGTGAGGCCTGGCTCAGAGGGAAAGTCGATGAAGCATCTAACGTCTGGTGGCCTCGTGCGCGTGGAATCGCGAGATGGTGTATGAGGTAATTGAAGACGACGGAGATGTTTCCAACACTTAGAGGGCGGGGGACAGCGTGGCGGATTCCAGACGCCACGCACACTGGCGGCGATAGGCAGGCACACGCGGGTGCCTCAGAAGTGCCGTTTCCCGTTGAATCGGCGTTGAGAGACGCAGCGCGCCCACGCCCCCTGTCCCGCCGCCACCGCGAGCCGAAGGGTGCCCGCCACTCGCCGGACGGCCCTGGGGACATGGCAGTGGCCGCCGGGGTTCATGCTGGGTGTCTCGCTCCCTTTGGGCGGCTTCTCTTTCCACTTCTGGACCCCTCGTGCTTCTCCGAGGACGGGCGGTGACAGCCAGCTCCTGGGGCCGCGTGGCGTGGCTCGCATTGTTCCAGTCTTGCTTCTCAATCCTGTAAAAGAGCTAAATAAGGAGGTCCGTTCTGTAAAGCCTGGCCTAAGGCGGGCTGGATGGCGCAGGTGTCCTGTGCAGAGAGGCGGTGGGCGTGGCCGGCTCAGCGCTTGCCTGACTAACACCTGCCGCCCGCGTGTGGCATGGACTCGGGTCGGCGGGTCGCTCAGGGCTACACACAGGGCTGTGAGCTTCCCCTGCCCACAGTCTAATTCGTTATTCAAAATGTTCCCAAGAGGGCAGCGTTTTGATCTGAGTATATTTCTTCTAAGAATCTAGGTTTGATTTTTTCCCAGAACTTAGCTCGGGCACCTGCCTTCGTGTGCCTAATAAAATGCCCTGCGAACGCTCACCTTTTTAGTTTTAATTTTTTAAAATTTGTTTTTAATTTTTAAATTACAACCGACACACTATTACTTTTGTTTCAGCTCTACGACGTAGCGATTAGACATTTCTATAATGGATGAAGCGATCACCCCCATAAGTCTAGCACATACCTGACACCGTACATAGTTATTGCAACGTCGTTGACTAGCCTCTTCCAGTGAAAAGAACAGAGAGGGTTTCCCGCATGCCGGGGTGGCGGGCAGAGCTCCGAGGCGGCCTCCGGAGACCCTGGCCCGCGTGCGAGTTTCCTCCCACTGCGTGCGGAAGAGGCCTGCACGTGTGCGGAGACCTCATCCCTGTGGCTCCGTTAAATTACGTGGCAAAAGGGATTCTGTCGATGTGATGAGCATCTCCAATCAACTGACCTTAAAACAGGGAGCTTATCAGGGTGGGCCTGACCTGCCACGTGGTCCCTTTACATCTGGGTCGGAGGTCAGCTCATGGGATGAATCTGAGGAGAGAGGGGGTCCTGAGACAAGGACCGTGTGTGACCCACAGGAGCAGAGAGCGGCCTCTAGCTGACAGACAGTGAGAAAACAGCAGCTTCGGTCCCCAAAACACGAGGGACGAAGTCCTGCCATCAGCGAGCATGAGCTTGGGAGATTTTTTCCCCAGAGCATCCTTTGACCATCTCGCCTGGCCGATTCCTCGATTCTAGCCTTGTGACGTCCTGCACAGAGAACCCAGGCCCGGGGCGGGGGGAGGTGTCTGTGAGCTAGTGAATGGGCAGGATTTCAAGGTGCTGAGCTCGCCGGGATTCGTGCGCAGTGACGGGAAACACACAGGGGCCCAGCAGCAGTCGTCCGGACCATCTCGTTCCTTCGGTGACGTATTTCAGCTCCACCCCCCACCCCGGCTGCTGTGCACGGGAACCCCCGGCCGGGGTTCTGCAGACCCGCCTGCAGCCTCCGCCTGGAGACTCGTGGTTTCTGCCCTGGCAGAGCTGCCCATCCTCCCCGCAGCCCCGGGGGTGCAGACGCTGGCCAGCAGCTCCGTCCACAGGTTTGCACGTGCAGGGCCCAGCCTGGGGCTTCCGAGGTCAGCGCCTGCCAGGCACCACGATGTCCCCCGGCAGCCCCGTGGAGGGCCAGGTCCGGCTCTGTGGTCCCTAGCCTCTCGGTTCCAGCAGCAACCGCCGTTCCCTGCACTTAGCCTCGCTGTGAGCGACTCTCCGAGGCCGCAGAGTCTCCGCTGTGCCTTGTCATTCTGCGGTATTCGGTTAGCAATCCTTCGTGTTAAAGTCTGTCCATTAAGGGAACAGAAGGGGCTTCTGTCCTGCTGTGACCCTGACCGATAACACTCTTCCCTGCCTTACCGAGCCTTATGTGGGATGGACAGGAAGAGGGGCGCACCCCCGGGGGACCGCACCAGCCCGCTTCGGAGAGAGGGGCTTTGACGTGTCCGGTCCCTACTCCCCCAGCTGCCACCCCTCTTATAGACTGGTGACAAAAACAGTCCTTCCTGGTTTAGGGGGCCTGGGGCGGTGTTTGTGGGTGAGCAGGAACATGCCCTCTTCCAAGTCACCTTGACCTGAAGATCAGCCCATGAGATGCACCCCCCCCAAAAGGCCCATAGCCGCTCCGATGTCACGTGATATGATGGCAAGTCGGAGGAGACCTATCGTAGCTTAAACACTTGACATAAATTTTGCAAGAACGTATGACAAGTGAATGCGTTGCCAGAGTTTCTCCTCGCAAAACGGGGGGCACCAGAGCTTCACCTTGCCAGCTTCGTGATAAACGCACCTCTGGAGGTTGGGGCGGGGACTCGGGGGGACTGATACTCGGAGACTAAGGTAAGGACGGGCCCGTGAGGAGTGCGGGTGCGAAGTGGTTCCGCTGCTTGTTTCGGAGACTGTGAGTCCTTCCCACAGGAGGTCAGCGCCTTCCGACCCCCTGAGGTGGACGTAGCCTGAGGACGTGGCCGGCCTAAGTGAGGCCGGGAGTCGGGGGAGCACCCTCAGCATGGACCTTCACTTCAGGGCGCCCGCGCCTTCCGCCTCATCTGTGGAACGCAAAGTCAGGGAGCCGAGCCCCGGGTGATCGTACGGGAGGGGTGGCCTCAGGATGCGGTGGAGCCCGCCATCCGCCTGCCGCAGCCCCTCCCGTCAGTCGCCTGGGCCCCCAGCCAGCTGGCCTGGACAGAGTCCCCAGCACACATTTTGAGGCCGGCTGTTGTCCTATGTCTTGGTGACTAGTACTCTGCAAAAGCAGGGCGTGATGCGTTTGTTGGGGACGTCTCGTCGGACGGGAAGAAGGGAGTGTTCTAAGCGAGGTGGCAAGGGTCCGGAGTCGCTTGGTAACAATTCTGATGAAAAAGCAATTTTTGTGTAGAAAGGGATTTACAAAGACCATGCAGAGTTTTATTGAAATTTTGGTAGACCATGTTTCACTCAGTCACCAAGAGTTGGAAGGCATGACGGAAGGCTCGGAGAAAGGGTGCCGGCTGAGTCAAGTTGGGTGTCAAGCCTGGAGTAGATGTGGGTTTGGAACTGGGTTCTAAATGACCAACCGCCAGCCAGGGGATATGGGACTCCTATCGAATGGGGGTGGTCTTCTGATAGGGTTCTCTTCACGAGGCCATGAGGTCAAGAACGAAGCATCGCAGTGTTCGATACGTCATAGATAGCCTATAACACGAGGCTCTTAGCTTTGCGTTATTTCATTGATGGCAATGCCATTTCAGCATGCCATTCATTAACTTTTGCGCGACAGGTCTTTGAATAACAACATTTCGTTCAGCATCGTTTGGTCGTAGCGTGGCTGGGTCGCCGTGGGAACGCAACACGTGTTTGTAGCCATTAGCCTGTGGAGAAATCGGCTGTATCATCCATTGTTTGACTTACAGCTGTGGAACCCGTGGACGATGCTGAATGCGGACCGAGAGTGTATGTCGCGTGCGGAGCGCGGGGTGACATCCCGACCCGGCCGCACGCTTTGTCGGCTCGGACGTCGGTGTTTATCGGTGGCTTCTTGCGGGGCGTAGCTCCGAGGGGCTCATCCATCTCCCCCACTTCACCCCAGCTCTCCTCTCCAGCTGCTTAGCTGGAGTTTCAAAATCCCAGCTTCACAGATAAACGGTCTTTCGTTAAATAAGGAGGAACGTGAGGCTAGGCTGCGACTTGTCGCCATTCTTGACCCCTTATACGTGGAAGAGGCAGGACCAGAACCTGGGGGTCTCAGTCCCAGGGGCGAGCTCCCTCACTCGGCCTCGCTGCCTCAACCGTGGTGAACACGTACCTCACCTGGCCGTAAGCGAACACCTCGGGGGGCTCCATTTCATGGAGTTCGAGAGAGGCGGTCACACGGCGACCACCACGTACGCCTCCTGGCCTCTCCCTTCATCAGCACAGGTTCACGATCCCGGGTGCATTTTTCTTCTCAGGGCAGATGACCGCAGAACCTTCTGGAATTTTCTGGAATGAAAACTTAATACAATGGCCAAGCTTGGCTTAGTTAAAAATCAAGTTTATGCCTTAATTCATCTTTTTTTTAAAAAAATATTTTTTTTTCTCTCAAAACAGGAAGATAAAAGGTGTTCTTTATATGTTACCCCGTTTCAGCCCTCTGACGGCTTTTGGGAAAGGTACTACGTTTTAACGCTGCGGCCCACTTTCAGATAAAATTCAGTGGGTACCACTCCTGACATGTTAACTTGTCTCCTAAAAGACAATTTTATATCCCCGAATCGTGCCTGCTTAACGGTACTTTGGAAGAAAGGTCTGGTTAATGATCACTAGGTAGGAAGCGAAGAAACTCTGACCCCAGCCTTTCAAACCTGCTCCATTCAACTCAGTAAACTGAGAAAAGATTTTAAGAGACGAAGGCTCTCCTTTGGTGTCGGAATTGAATGACTGCTTTAATAACACTGGAAATGGTTTCAGGAGCTTGCTTCCGCTATTAAGCTCTTTCTCTGGTAATTCAGAAGAGGAAACAAAAATATAATATGTATTTTAATATATCGTATGTCGCATGACAGAGGTATCGTATATAATGTGCATCATATCCTACTGGTTTGTTACATACACGGTCTACGGCTTCTTTTCACTTGGAAATTAATCACCCAGGATCCTAAATTGTTCACAGCTCGTTACCAGTCACCTACGGCCTCGCAGCCACACAGCAAATCAGACAGGGGCGCCTCAAGCCGGGCTGGTTTGGCATTTACTTGCTTAGTTAAAGATCATCACCGAGCAGAACCCTCTGGGAGGCGTTGCTGGCTCATTGGGCCCCATGGGGAGGGTGTAATTAAACTCCGAAGGCAGCGCTGATGTTCAGCTAAAAGCTCGTCTTTAAATAGTAAAACACTTGTGTTGTAAAGTGGTAGGCCCTCGGGTGGCTGTTGACACAGTGCAGGAGCCAGCATTTTTTTTTTTAATATATAAAAGCCAGATTGGAGCAAGCGTTATGAGCTCATCTGCATAAAGCAATCGGATTCTGCCCGAGGGGGCAGGCAGCGGGGGACGATTAGGGACCCACTCTCTCTCCGCTCATCGCGGCGCCGCGCTAACACGCCACTTGTCACGGAAAAATTGGAGACACCATATGCCGGGCTGCCTCTGCCAAGCCCCTCGCGGATGACACAGCGAGGAACCCCCTCCCCACACACTCGGGGGGCTGCGGGAGTGCTGTGCCCCGTCTACAGGAGAGAGAAGCGTGTGTGTGTGTGTGTGTGTGTGTGTGCGCGCGCACGCCCCCAGCTCCTCCTCCCCTCCCTGCCTCTCGCAGTGAGGACAAGGACGTCCCAGAGTCCCCGGAAATGTGGCAGAGACCTCGTGAGTTGGCTCAAACAATTCGAGGCACACTGGGCCTGCCCCCTCCCCCCGCCCCCGTGGGTTGCTTCTTCTCCCTGGGCCTGCACTTGGGGTGACCACGTCCAGAACAGGGGCCCTGTGGCTTCTCTAGATGCGGGATGGCCACTGGCCTTCCCCTCCCGCTGAGCCTGTCGCGATGGGGCGGGTCGGGAGGGCCCCCTTCCTCCTTCGCAGCCTCCCCCACCCCACTTTAAAACATACTTTGTGCTCCGTTGCTCAATTTTTTTGTGCTCTATGAATTATGCAAACCTCTCTTGCTTCAATGTGTAAACAGCACGTTAGAATTTTAACCTCGAGGAGAACGATCCTCATGGGGCCCGGTAGCTGGATCCGGGGCTTCGCGATGGCCGCACGTGGCTTTCGAGGGGTGAGCCTGGAGGTTCCCTCCGGGCGACAGGTTTGGGTGCAGAGCGTCTCCTGGGCTGATGGGTCCCGCAGGCACCAGGGTTCCGTCCTTTCCCGTGGTGCTTGGGGACGAGAAAAGGAGGCTCTGGGGCGGGAGCGTGCAGCAGAAGGGCTCAGACGGGCGTGATGTTGCACCGACACCTGGGGACGATGAGCTTGTGTCCTTCCTGGGATGGGCGGGCCGGGGCGGACGGAAGATGGTGCAGAGCCCCTGACCCGGAGCCGACAGCCCGTGCGCCATGTTGGTTGTTAGATCCTATGGGGAGATCGGGTGGTGCCGGCTTAGGCCTTGAGAAGAAACGCTCTCCGGGAACCCCACCGCGTGCGTCAGCTTTCATAAAGTGCCCGCCAGGCCCCCGCCCCGGGCCCGGCCACCGGGACCAAGCCGCCCCTCGCCGGTCCTCTCTGGAGGACACACTGTGGGCGGAACTTAGAAGGACCCACACTTCTGTTTTTTTCTAGATGGGTTTTGGGGTGAGGCCAGCCTTGACTTGATCCCAGTAAATACGAGGTGACTCACAAATCCAGCTTTAGGAAATGTCGTCTACAAACTTATTTCCGTTTAGTTTTTTAGCGAATGGGCTGCATCCCACAGGAATAATAACGACCTGCGAACCGCAAGGCAGCCGAGGCCCGGGCAGGGCCTGGGGAGGGAAGCCCGACGGACTCGCTGTGCCCCCCGTGCCGGGCGCTGTGCTCGGGGCCCGGGTCTCGAGCTGGGGGTGCCACCCGTGGTGTCCGTGTGCGGGGCCCGAGACACACAGGTGAAGAGGCTCGTCGGGGCGCAGAGGCCGGCTGTGGCCGTCGTTTAATTCCGGGTCTGACGGAGCCGACGCCCCTCGGCTGGTGCCTGCTTCGTGTTTCTCTGTGACCAGAGCTCGCCCGAGGACCTGGCGGAGAAGCCAGTGACGGGAGGTGTCCATCCCCAGGTGTCACCGCCTCCTGCGACCGCTCCCTCTCCCAACCCAGGCTTTTAAATGCCTGCCCCGTGGAGACCCCACATCCAGTTCCCCCCCAGGAAATGGAGGTGTGAGCAGGGCCCCCCACACCCCCACCCCGAGGCTCCAGGGGACGGTCTTTCCTCCAGCGGCGGCATCTCCAGGCACCGTCGCCGTTCCCTGACTCACGGACTTGTCTCTCCGCTCTCTGCTCCACTCCTCAGAGCTCCGGGGGTCCCCGAGAGGCCGTCGACACCAAGACACCTCACCTCCGCGTCGTGCGGGAGAAGACGCGGGGCCGATAACGTGTCCGTGTGACACGCTTAGCCCTGAAAAACTCTCCTCCATCACGACTTCGAATTCCCGTCGCGTAGGCCATTTCCGGCCGTACCCATAAATAGCATTTTAACTTTCCCCTTTCGCGATTAAATATTAATTTTTGAAGGAGTCTGCAGATTGTGGATCATCTCGCACCTCTTCCGAGCCCCATTAGCCGAGGGGAGAACACGGGACGGATGTCTTGACGAGGACGGAGGGTGGCGAAAACGCCGCATGATTTCGGAGACGTGGCTGCGCTCATCAAACCTCCCCCTTCTTTGTGTTCTGCTGTGTCTTTGTTCCCAGCCCCTGCTCCGTACAGGCGGCGTCCTCCTCGAGGGGCAGGCGGCGTCCTCCTTGAGTGGCAGGCGGCGTCCTCCTCGAGGGGCAGGCGGCGTCCTCCTTGAGGGTCAGGGCAGCGGCCTTATTCCAGGCGGATTCCTCCTGTTTGGAGAGGTCTGCTTCAAGACCACAATAGCACTTTTGTGACGGTCACTGCGACAACAGCCACCAGGTTCGAGGCAAAGTTACATTTAAATTTACGCCTACTTTGTACTCCCTTCAAGGCAGTAACCATTGCAGAATTTGGATGCGTCTCCCCCAAGTCTCCCTGGACATCAGTATCCTGGAAAAACAACTCTTCCTCCAGGGTGGTCTTGTCATTTTACTCGTGAAGGTTCATATCCACGGACTTAAAAACACCACAGTGTGCCAAGAATTGGCCTTAGGTCTTATAATACGTATATTTATGTGCGCGCATGTAGGGAGGTATATCCAAAACCGAAGGGCTTGCAGATATTAGCCCAGAGCATCTTTTCCTTGACTATGTCTTGATGTGTAAATTTCAGCTGCCTGGATTCTCTTTGCAACAGGTTTCAAAATTCACAAATGCAGGGCGCCTCCGGCTCTAGACCCTATCAGACAGGAAACCACGTCTCTCTCCGTCATACAAACCCCTGCCTGAAACGAGGAGCATGCGTTCCAGTGTTTTCTAGCGGAAATCTTAAAATTTAGGCTCTGGGAGGGGTTTTTATTCACATAATTAGTGAGGAAGTAACTTGTAATTTATGAAATAAACTAAACCAGAAGAAAAGATGCGAACAACCGTTTTCGAAGAGAGCTCTTGTTACATGATTCCTCTCTTTAAATACTCGCGTTTCAGCTCTGCAGTTTGTTCTCGTGTATTTAGAATGTTTGTTACCTGATGTTTACTAGCACGTACTTTATCTTATCTATCAATTAACCTTCTACACTAGTCCAGTTTCAAGAAAATGTTTAAAGCATGGCACAGAGTAAATGCCGAAATGGGCTCCACTGCAGAAACTTCTGGGTTACTTAGAGTGTTGTAATGTGACTTGCTTTTTCCTTACCGAAAGCTCGTACTTGTTCTTTCTGTAATATAGAGAAAGCATGGATAAGCGAAAAAAAAAAAAAAAATTGATGGCTTGTAGAAATAACGACATCCATTAATTTTTTAAAACATAGACAGTTACTCTTGTATCAAGATCATATGGGTACGTGGCTGCATTGTCAACATTTTGTCTTTTAAATGTATTTATAGTTTCTTTCAATAAGATGTTCTCTCCCTGGTTAGGAGCTTCGGCTCAGTGTTGCCTGTTGATGGAGTAATGTGGCTAAAACCAGACTGGAGTGGGTCCAAGAGGGAACAGGGTGACAAAAATGGATGAATGACCTTTACAGGACGTTTTGACAGAAAACAAAGGAGAGACAATGGGTGGTAGATTGAAGGGTAGATGGCGGTTTCTTTTTTACAAATGTTTGTTTACCATCAGTCTTCTGATTTACACATTTTTTTTTTATAGTTTTCATAGCCTGGAGAATTATATTGGTTGGCTCTTTTACCAAACTTTGTGTGTTTTGGGAGAATTAAGGCCATATTTAGTGAGAGTAGAACGCACAAACATGCACAGTTCTGCCACGCCGGACACTCGCACCCTGTGTGGGGCGGCGGGAGGGGTGGACGTCGGTAATTAAGATTGACAGGAAGAAGATGACCGCGCTGTGTGTGAGGGCAGACTCTGAACCCTGTGGGAGCGGGGGGCGGGGGGAGAGACTGGCTCTATTTGGGGAAAATCAATGGAGGCTTCTTGGAGGAACTGGGGTTCGGTCTGTACTTTACCCCTTCAAGACTCTAAATAGACTTTAATGCTTAGCGGATAAAATAATGAATAGAGGGTGTGTGGTTCTCTGTTTTTTGGTTGTATGTGTGAAGAGTTGGCAAGCAGGCATCAAATGCGGAATAGCCCCTAAGTCCAAAAGCCGATAATCAGTCAATATTTTTTAAGCATTCATGAATATTGAGAATGATCACACAGGGAAAGAAACCACCCCTACATGTACATAATACAATTCAACATAAATATATTTGCGAAAGTTGTTTGCACTAGAATAACAGGCACCATGCACATAAGAACAGTAGTTCTTTTATTGTATTTTTTCCATAGCACCTAAGAAAAAAATGGGAACATAAAAAATTTGCAAATAATTATTTGCGAAAACAATTTTTATTAATAAGGCCATCAGATACAACAAGACACACCGGAGATGCTCTGGGCTACGTCCACCTACAGAGAATATGCTTCAATCTAACTGTAGAAACCTGGGCCATATTTTTCTTTATCAGGAATTCAAAAAAGGATTTGTTTTTTCCAGTTGAGCTATTACAACATCCCTTCCCACCCTGTGAAAAGCAGACACACACAGAAAAGGAAAGAGTTTTTGCTTTGGCTCCATCACGAACAATAGGCGATTTTAGCCACTATCCGTCTTGCTGTGATTCTATTTTATTCACAAATGATCATAGGCTTCCAAACCTGTGTTTAAGCAATAAAACCCTTTACTCCAATAACTTCTCATTTGAACGTCAGTATTTCAAACAGGTGATCAACCTCAGATGCTCTGGTTGGCCTCACGTGGACATGTGGGGTTCAGCCTTCCGCTGCCCCCCAGCCCCTGCCCTCCCAACATCACCTGCTCTTTCCCCGGAAATCTCTAGGCTTCTCTGAAAAACCTGGGGTTCCCAGTGGGGGGCAGCGTGGCAGGGAGGGCCTCCTTAAACAACCTCTGGACTGCAATCATGAGGTTTCTTCTGGTCCCAAACCCTAATCCATAAAAAGCGTTTCCGAATTTCTTTCGTCCTGTAAAGTGCAAGTGTTCGTCTTCACTGTCTTCATCCTGTACTGCTTCGCCCGCTTGAGAAAACGGAACCCAGAGAACTAAATCTCAGGCTTCATAAAGCACCCGGGTAGTTAATTAAAACGCACAGTGCTGTTCCGTCCACCCCACACCGCCAACCCCCTGTGCGCCCTCTTCCCTGCCTCACGGGACAAGTCACCTGAGGGGCCCTCAGATCTGATGAAAACATCTCTGACGATTTTAACGGGAGGTGGTCCAAAGAGCACACTCAGAGACTAAAGCAAAACGGAAAAATGAAATGAAATGATGGCTCCAGACTCCGTGGATGGCAGGCGCAGAAAGTCGGCCCCGTACCGATTTCTCCATTCTGGTGCTCAGTAGACTTTGGCCCAAATGTAAAAGGGAGGAATTCCCAAGTACAAAACGAAAATTTGCTTTGATGTGGGGCCGACTTCTAAGTCTTCTAATATGGATTATCTCATTTAGTTTACCCCATTACATCAAGGATAGGCAGTATCATTATATTCGTTTTACAAATAAGGACGGTTCGGCACAGAGGAGATGAAGAAATACACAAATTATATAAGTGGCCAACCAGGATGAAAACCCAGCGCCTTAGTGTCAAAAGTGCCACTGAACCCTGACCACCTGTTGGGTCACCAGATCCCATCCAGGTCTGTCTGTCACGAAATCCCACCCTCTTCTCCCCGACTACAACTCTCGATTTTTCTTGTCCTGCCCTGGACGGCTGGACATAAGTTCAGACGCTCCATTAAAATGCTGTGCTGAGCCCGGAGGTAATGCTGGAAAGGCCGTTATGGCTGCTCATTATTCCATGCAGTGCTATACATTCTTCCCCAATCACAGGATAATAAATAATAGATAAATCAGTTACGCAGAACATGATATGGGCTAATTACGTTATATAAAATGCCGAGTAGAATGATGAATCGATTAAAAAACACACATTACTCTTCATTATCCTGGACGCACTTGATGATGAATGCCGTGACCCTGCAGAGAAGGCAGGTGGCCCGCCCGCGGGAGTTCCGGGCCAGCAGCCCGAGGCAGGGCCCCGGCCTCTGATCATCTGGAATCCTCGCTCACGCGGGAGGTCCCCTCCAGCTACATGTGGGGCGCAGGCATTTCCTATGTGATCGTCTTAATTTTTTTTCTTTTCCTTATAAACGAGAGAAAGTAAAAGCTCAACTTTCTCCTGAACTGTCACAAATGACATTTACTTTTTTTTCCCCTGTGGAAACTACTCAAAATAATTAATACCCAAGAATACAAACTTTATACATCTACTTTGCTCCTAGAGAAATTCGAAGGTTAGAAAATGTCAAAAAGAATCTGAATTGATGTTGCCACCTGGGGTCAAATTTTCTATTCTCGTTATAAAAGTCGATTTTTATTTAAAAAAAAAAAATCACATACATAACTTGGGAATATCCTAATTTCAGTGGCTAAAAAAACCATACATTTGCCTGATTCAATTTTAATGTTAATACAGAGCATTGGTGTTGAGTTTACCCTCTTTCGTACAAAGTACTGATCTGTAGCAATAACATAGATGTGACATCACTTGAGAAAATTCTAAAATATCAGATTGCATTCAGTTTGGATCATACTTACAATGCACCGCGTATTGTCAATGGAGGAGTTATTAAAAACAATCAGAAGGACTCATTTTAGAGAACCTTCTTCAAGAAGTTACCTCCTCTGCTGCTAGAATATTATGCCGGAGGACATGTTTTTAACACCTAAAGAGGTCTTAGGGCCTAATTTTCAAAACTTGGTGTGGGGAGGGAGATGTGGATGGTTAGATGGATGTCCGGATGGGTGGATGGATGAATGGAAGGACAGGTGGGCAGATGAGTGGGGGGATGGGTGGGCGAATGAGTGGATAGATGATGGGTGGGTGGATGGGTTGGTATGTGTGTGTGTGTGTGTGTGTGGGTGGGTGGATAAATAGATGGGTGAATGGATCAACGTCTGGATGCGTGGATGGTTGAATGGAAGGACAGATGGACAGATAGACGAAGGGGTGGATGGATGGATGGATGGATGGACGGACAGATGGGTAGATGGGTGGATGTTTGGATGGACGAAGGGAAAGATGAGAAAGTGGATGGATAGGTGAATTTATTTCCTATAATAATGCCTGAACATGGGTTAGGTTTTGTCCTTCAGATCTTTAATTAGAAAACTGGGGAAAGAGAGCCAATTTTTACATAGGTTTGGAATATTTAAAATATTGTATGTCTGTGTGTATGGGACAGACGACAGAGAGGACGATTTTTCCTGTATTCACACGTGCAGGGATCCAGAGATGCAGGCGGGAGGTGAGGGGAGTTTTGATCACTGCGAAGCCAGGACAGGGAGGCGCCATGATGCTTACCCCACCCTGCAACAGCCTTCGGACCCGCAGGGTTCCAGGTGACTCAGCTTTCCTGTCCTTGCTCGGTCCCTCGCGTCCGGGCCAGGTGTGCGGACGTCTCCAGGCATCCGTAGGGCACCGCGAGGCGCCCGCGCCTGGCCTTGGCCCCCTGCCTTGCTCTCCTGGGCCCACTCCACTGAGGCTGCCGGCCGATCCCAAACTCCCCGCGCACGCCCACCCGGGGACAGCCCTGTCACCGCTCCCAGGGTAACCGCGGGCTCCTGCGCCTTTTCCTGGGTTTCTGCTCCTCTGTCCTTGACCATCTCGTGACAACAGTACAGCCTGCCATCCTCGATCACCCTTCCCTTGGCTTCTTTTTTGGCCCCGAGCTTCAGGTGCGGCTCTGTGAAATCTGACCACCACATTTAAAATGGCGACGGACTGGAACGTCTGGTCACCTGCCCCGTATTCTCCTCCGCAGCCCTCATCACCGTCGCACACGCCCGCGTGCGCTCGCTCACTCTGTTGGCTGCCTGAGTCCCCACGCCTGAGGCGCGCACGTCCCGGCTGCTCCGGTCATGCATCCCCGAGACCCAGAGCAGCTCGCGGAACCTGGTTCGGGAGGCGGGCGAGGCCAGCCGAGGTCCGCCTGGAACCCAGCGGTCGTCCTCGCCGATCCCGGTATTTCAGCCTCGTGGTTCGCGCTCGGTGTCTCCCACTGGGGTGAATTCTAGAGGAACTTCTTCACGTAAAGTGGTTGACATAACCGCTTTTATATAAAGTCCTAAAAACACGGCATCGACTCAGACCCGCTCCATTTATTTGGCTTCCTTCCCAAGCAGAGAGAAAAGTGGAGAAAGTTGATCGAAACGCAAGGTGAAAGCTCTCGTGCTCGAAGCGCGTGCCCGAGTCGGCGCGGCTGCACAAGCGCGGGCGGCCGGACCCCAGCTCGGCCTCTCCTGACCCAGCGCCCTCGGAGCCGGTGCTGGTCCTCCCCGGGCCCAGCGCCTCGTCCTCCCCATGACGCCCGCGTCCCGCCGTGGCGCGGAGCCTGACGTGGGGGTCGCGCGCGGTGCCGGCGTCGCTTCCTTGTCATTGATGAGGCAGTTTGATTGACTTTCTCCCCAGAAGGCAGGAAGCGGGGTGGGGTGGGGGGCACCCACATCTTCCACGATAGCCGTGTTCTGATGGCCAGGGCATGCGGTGCGCCCCATGCACACCCCAGGTGCGGGGAACGGCTGGGGCGGGGGAGCGCCCCTTTCCCCGCCTCCCCTCCTTCCCTGAGGCCGAGCGTGGGTCCGAGTTGGAATTCCGGGCCAGAACCCGCTCCGCCCCTTCCTCGCCCCATGCTCAATGAGCAGCAGCCTCTTTGACCCGGAAACCATGCTGGGCGTGGGGACCCCAAAGTCAGATCAAGAAGATCAAGTCCACGTGTGACTCTAAACGGAAGAAAAAGAGGTTCCCATTTCAGCATAAAAACAATTATTCTAAAAAAACGTGAGCCTGTCAGAGAGAACCCCTGCTCCTTCCCTTCTTCATACTGAATTTGTACCTCACCGTGTCCACGTCCTAGTGGGCTCTGTTGGACAAGCCCTTTTTGGGGCATTTGGGCCCAAACCAGAGACTGACGAAGTGGGCCTGGGGCGATTTAGGTCTTTGTATTTCCATCCTCATATTAAGGCATCTCTCAAAATAAACAGCACTCTCAGAGTTAAAATAATATAACCATAGTATAGAAATTGCTTCTTTAAGGCTTTGCTGGAAATGCTGGGAAATAAAAAATGTCAAGCCTGTTTCTGTAAACTTTTTTGCCCCCTATAACTGAGCTTTCTAGGTAAATAAATGTTCTTAGTTTTGTTTTCCCTGCAAAAAGGGGGAGTAAAGGGGTACCTGAGGGGTCAATATCCAAGCTTATCCTAATTTTCTGATGCTTTACAATGAAAGGAAGATTTTCTTTGAGAAAAAAGGGGTTCCGAAGGAGGTTAGGACATTCTTCCAAACCCAGACATGTCTGCAATATTCTTAAAGCACTCTTACGTCTAAATATCTAAGAAGCTTGTAAATTTACCTCGAATGTTTCCCATGCAGTTAGATTAGCATCCAGGTCGGAGCTCGTATGAGGGAGACAATCGAGAAGGAGCCACTGGCAGAGAGAAGTGACCACAGGCCTCTGAGAGTCAGGACGCAGGTCAGCTAAGTACCTGGCATCGAGGAGAGCCACGTGGCTTTGAAAGGCTTTGAAAGGATTCAAGACTTTTAAGATAAGTTTACTTCTAATTAACACGAGCAAATATTAGAGCTCAGAGGGAAGTTTCTGCAAACATAATTCCTATTCAACAGTAAGATCTACGTCATGGCCACCGAGGACCTCCCCCCCACCGCTGCCCACGTGCGCGCGCGCACAGACACACACACACACACACACACACACACACACACACACACACCCTGCCATATTCTGTAATAGTAATACACGGAGCTCATGGAGGCTGCATGTCGGTGCCTTTCAGCATTGACGGGTGTGATGAAAGCTCACTGGCGGTTTCCTTGAGAACCTTCCTGAAGGTTCTGTCAGGGAACGCTCTGAGAAGGTGGTGATCGAACACAGAAAGCCTCGGCACTGCCAAGGACCACGCCATACCTGCGAAGGGTGTCCGACAGGCGCTCACCGCACCTGCTTGTTGCTATGTGCACATCTTCCAGGATTCCGGGATCGGAGGCTCGGTCTTAGAAGATGCTTGACCAAGGCCAATTTCTCAAAGGCCAAAAAGCACCAAGGCCCCTGCAGCAAGGGAAGAGACGTGCAAGAAGACGTTCCTCGAGCCTCGTGGCCCCAAGGAACCGAGCATTTTGCTAGAAAAATGAGGCAGAAGTTCCCACAATCTACCAGTAATGTAGACAGTGGTGCCCGCGACGCCAGACCATGGTGATTACAGTAGAAACGATTCTTTCCTTCAGTTCAAAGAACTTTCTGTTCATTCAGTTCTTTCTTGTCTTCCAAGTAGCTGGAAAGTGGGGGACAATGGAACAGTCCTGTTTAATACTCTCGTCACAGGACTGGCGTCCATTAGACCCCCGGAGGAGCCCTCCCCACCCCCGGCCTGAACAAACCAATACGATTGTGGTTGGGGCAGGGGCACTTCCTGGACAGCTCAGCCTTGTGGCAGGTTGCCCACACGGTGTGAACCGTGTCCCTACCCTCTGCTCCTCACCCGGGACTCTCCTGAAAAAGCATGGGCCCTGCCGAGTACTCAGGAGGGTCTAGGCAAGCGCCGCCTGTCACAGCTCCGCGTGTGGGGGACAGGCCCCATCTGAGACGCCGACGGGTCTCTCTGAGGCCGGGATCCCCCAGAAGCTGACCCTGGCGCAAGGAATCGGTTGTAAGCAGCTAAATTCAGAGCCGGTCTCTGAAGGAATTGGGGACAGGGGATGGGAAGGGACGAGGCCAGTCACAAGAGTGTTTTCCTGGAAGTTACTGCTGTTCGTCCCAGCTGGGAGACCTGAGGGACATGGTAGAGCATCCTTGAGGTCATCCTGAGGGCCAAGGGCTGCCCGTGGGGGCTCCGACCGCCGGCACTCCCGTCCCGCTTGCTGGCGAGGGACCCCTCGTGGCTGGAGCCTGAATGCGGGTCATCACGTGAACTTGTGAAGCCAAACGGCCAAGAGCTGAGTTTGACTCTTAGGACCTTGTTCTTCTCCAGTGGACCGGGCACCAGTCCCGCCAGGGGAGCCGCGTCTGCTGGGCAGGCCAGTGAGCGTGGCAGGGCCGGGGGCCCCACGGGTGGCCCGGCTGGACACTGCGGAAATGCAGGCGAAGCCCCAAAACCCGCGAGTGGGGAAGGAGGGGAAACGGCGGTGAGCGTAGCCGTTCGGATCCGGGGCGGGGAGGGTCGGTGCTCCCTGCATGCACGGAAGGCTGGCGGAGACCGAGCTCACCCGGAGAGGTCACCGTTCTGACTTCACGGCCAGCCACCCATGCGTTCGTGGGGAGCGCTTGTCAGCAAGGTGACTGTGCTTCTCACCCAAACGTCCGTCCATTGCCTGTCGGCTCGGGGCCTGTGACGCGAAGCCACTGATGAACAGCGACGGACCTGAGCACCTGGCCCCGCCGGGCTCCGCTGGTCCCCATGGCACCTCTCACGGTCTGGTCGTGATGGCACGCTGCCCCCCGCTAGACGGAAAAGAGGAGACGCGCCCCAGCCCCCCAGAACTGGAGAACTGGGGCGCGGCGGAACTCTGCAGCTCAGCGCTTTGTTCCCAAGCGTATTCGTTCGGTGCTATGTTATAGGTATGTATTCGCATGAAATAAAAAACGTCCCCGTAGAGACCCGCGCTGGGAACGGCATCCATAAACACACGCGGTGTGAGCGCGTCCACTTGTGAGGCCCAGACCCTCCCGACACCTCTTTGGGGCATTCCCGGCGTCAGATCCCCTGACCTCAGCATAATGACATTGAATTTCACAGGTATCCGTGAATTTTTTAGGAATGAATTTCTTTAAAAAATGCCCCTTCCACCTGTCTTTATAAGAAGCTTTCCCTGAGCCTATTAAGCCCCCCTTTACCAGAAAACTAGAGCAAAAAATGAATGGATTAGTTTACTGGTCCAAATTAGCTGACGTTTTTATATGAAGAGTTTACAATGATTGCTAATACACGGCAACACAAAAAGTCCTGAAAAACCTTAAGTCTAGGTAATATATGTGTACACACACACACACATAAAATATTACGTAGAATCTTATATATATATATGTTATATACATGTTATATATAGGATTCTTTGTAATATGATTTTTACCATTACATAAATTTTGATAAGATATCTGGTATTTTGAATTCCTTTATTTACATGAAAAAAAGGAGAAGAGGATTTCCCCCTACAAATGCTTATTTCGCTATTTTTGTGCCTTAGTATACCTGCAGCGGTAAAACTGGTGGAGAGGTTTAGGAATAAAGATCTAGAAAAGGAAAGGAAGAAAGAGCATTCTCATTACCACGCTGGTAATAGAAGTTTTGGACTATCTCTTGCTATTTTTCCAAATTTTATATTTTTACGTGGACTAATACTTGAAAATAAACTTAAAAATAAAGCTTAATTTTGAAAAACGTGTTCGTTAAAATTCTAAATTTATTTTTGTTCATGACTTAAATTTTCTTAGGAACCAAAGCTGCCGCGGACGGCTTTTTCTAAAGGTCCGTGCTGACGCTTTTTGGTGATTAAACCAACTCCTTTCATCAGGTCAAGGTCTTACCTTTATTCAAGAAGTTCTTGAGAAATAGCGCTTTTTTAAAAAGTTGAAACGTGTCTGGGTATCTGTGAGTGTTAATTCATTAGGAAACACACACAGGAGAGTAACGTTATTTCACCAAGCTCAGCAAAATTAATAAATACGAGGCCTTCCCCAGAGTGTCGATCTTCTCGACTCCTGGTCCAGCGCTATTTGTGCTGCTTATAATCGAAAAACAAAACCCACTAACTGCCCCTTCGGCATCCATAGTCCGTCGAATGTCATCCTACTGCTGACTTCTCCGCTTTGTGCTGACGTGGCATACTTTGCTTCTGCCCCCACCTCCCCCGAGGACTAGACCACCCCCCGACTCCAGGTGCCAAGATGGAGGCACAGAATTGCGATTGGAGAAGGGAGGGAGGGGACATTTTTCCAATGCCGGCTTTTAGCATCTGAGTCCCACCAACTCTTGACCAACAACCCCCCACCCACCTTAGAGAGATCTAAAACCTTTCTAAAATGGAATTTGTTTGCTCATGACTGGCCACAGACATCAGCCGGTCAATTTTATTTCCTTTTGAAGGGAAAATGATTGTCGTGTGCCAGCAAGCGCTCACGAACTCCGTTTGAAAAGATTCACCATGTGGCTCTCTCCACTTTTCAAACAGGAACTGAAGCCCGAAGAGATAACGTGACTTAGATTTAGTTAGCGATGTTTACTGTTTCAAAAGGGGAGGAAAAAATCAAATTAATGGAGGCATTTAAAACGACATCACATTCTTATTAAATACGTTTTGTAGGATCTGTGCTTGATGATCGCGAGCGTCGAATCTGACTTCCCCGTTGAGCAAAATGAACTATAATCAAGTGGAACAAATTGCGTCGCTGTTTGCCCTTCTTGCTGATTGGAGTCAGCACGTGGGAGCCGAGCTGCAGAGGGCTGTGTGCGCTCGGCTCGCCTCCCCAGCTCCGTGCGCTCGCTCCTAGCTCCCTAGCTCGTCCCAGCTCTCGGTCCCGCCGCCTAGCATCGCCCTCGCCCTAATCTAGACGTCTACCCCCGCCCCTTGCAGTTGAGTTATGGCACCTGCCGACGGAAAGCACGCCCTTTGTGCCTGGTGTGGTTTAGAGTGCTTCTCACTTTCAGGGTGGAGTTTGGCTCTCTCGGCCTCAGCGATATTGGCGTTTCGGGCCAGACAGTTCTCGGTTCGGGAGGAAGGCGGGCTGTCCCGCGTGGCGCGTTTTAGGGTATTTAGCAGCGTCCCTGGCCTCTCCCCACCACATGTCAGTATCACCCACCCTCTCCCACTCTCGCTGTGACCAACAATCTCTTCAGATGCTTACCGGGTGTCCTCAGGAAACCGCCCCCTTCCCCCGCGCTGAGAACCACTGTTCTAGATCCAGCGGGGGTCCTATGAGTATCGCAGAAGCGAGAGAGAAAGAGTTTGCAGAACTCCTTACAATCTGGCCGCATCGGAGACTCAGAAGCTAAGCGGCAAAGCCCACGTCTGCTTTCTCATCGGGCACTAACTCAAATTCAGTTACTTGCGATGTCTTAAACACACACTGCATGTATCTTTTTCATTCATTCTCTGCTTAGTGTTGGGTTCTTTTTTTTCTCCCTCAAGAACTTGTAAAAGTAGAAACATACTTAAGGCATTTAAATCCTTGGCAGCACTCTTTGATCTCAAAACACCGTCGTGGAAGGCGTGCCTGCTGGAATGTAGTGGCCTTGCATCTCACCTTGACCCGCCTCTTTGACTTGCTGTAATTACGACAAAAAATCACGTCCTCTTGAAAAGGGAGGGGATGTGAAGTAAGGCAGAGATACTGGCGCACGTCGACTGGTGTAGGTGCCTCGGCATGCCGCGGACATGCAACTTGAGGTTTCTAAGTGTGTGGCTTGCAGGTTTCTTCTACTGGAAATCGGCCCCTGCATTGCAAGCTCGTGTACTCCATGCACAAGGCAGGGCAAACGGCCACTGTCCTTCAGGCAGCACGCTTGTTCAGAGCGGTTGGACGCCTTCCAGGAGACGAGTGATCCGAAATAACGCAATTGTCCGCTTTCGTTAGGAGGCAGGGAGCACAGATGTCGAGGTCTAGAATGATGTGAGGAGGCAAATCTCATGTTGTATGATCTAAGTTGCCCAGGTGGTATAGATTTCAAAAGTGGCAGTTTTTGTTGCTGTTGCTGTTTCTTGTTTTTTTTTTTATGCTTTTTTTTTTTTTCATGATTTGAATATTAGGCAAATATACTGCATTGGGGTTTTTCCAAAGAAATAGAACCAACAGGAGACACACACATTCTCTCTCTCTCTCACTCTCCCTCTATGTATACATACATATATATGTGTATATGTACATATTCTCTCTATGTGTGTGTATGCGTGTGTATATGTCTCTATATTAGTTATTTCTCCAACGTGAGCAATTGTGTCCCCATGCAGCGGGTGAGATGCAGGGGCACAGGGAAGGTAACTGGCCCACCCATGCACACGTGGGCCGTGAGCAGTGGAGCCAGGGTGAGCAGGGTGTGAGAGCGTGGCCAGCACGTCAGGGTGAGAGCCTCGGTCGCCCGCCTTGAGCCTCTCTCTGAATCTGTGACCCTGGAAGTCACCCGGCCTCTCTGGGTTTCAGGGCTTTATCGTTGTTTGCCTCCAAACAAATACGTTGGAAAACAGGGACTTCGTATAATGCCCTTCCTACCTCAGACATTCTGGGACACCGAGAAATTATCTTGAGTTTGCAAAGGGCCACCAAAGTGGACAACTGAATGGAATTATCTCCCATCTGAAACACTTCCGAAAAAAGAAAAAATGGAGGAGAAGAGAAAAAAAAAAGCAGAAGAATCTCATGTGAAGTTGAATAAGATTCTAGTCCCTAAAAAAAAAAATTAAAAAAAAGAGAGAGAGAGATCGCCAACCTGCCCATCACACTCAGTCTGGACAATTCCTCTTGCACAAGCAGAAAACAGAACTAATGGTCATGTCATCCTCTCCCCAGTAAGGACTCAGGGCAGACCAGGCCTGACGGGGGACCCCGACGTGACCTCAGGCACCTGCCCCTCCCCCAGCGTTTGCGGAGGCCCCGGGGATACCAGGGACTCACAGGCCTCCCGTGCTTCATACAGTAGAATTTCTTTGTTTCTCTCGTTTTCTTCGAATCCACATGTGGATGTCATTTGTATCTCGGAGGCCTGTACCTATTATTTCACTGTTATTAAAAATAATAAATAAAGGCAATAACGTGCGGACCCGTCGGCAGGAAAAGCCAGCCGGTCCCTCCCTTCGCTCGTCTTCTCCCTGCAGCTGGAGTTTCTTTCCTTTCCGACCCCTGCCTAGTGGCGGACAGAGATGGATTTTGACAGGACCAGGAAGACTTGTCCCGTTTCCATGGCAACGTGAATTCACTTTCTGCAGGTATATGAACGGCCACTTAGGCCACTGACTAAACGCAGGCCCCGAAGGTTCTGTGCACGCTGCCGGCCAGAAATAGCATGGGGGTGCTGCCCTCCGGCCCCAGCCGCAGAGAGAGGCCGCAAACTGCCCGGGAGCCAGCGCCCGCTCCGGGCTTGTCTTCTTGCTAAACAGGGAGAAACAGGAACTGCCGCTGTGGGGGAGGGGAGGGCGGGGGGAGGGGCTGGGGGAGGAGGGGCTGCCCCGTGGCTTCCAGGGTCTCGGACACAGCTGAGCGAACTCAGCCGCCTTCTCACTCGTTCACCCTGGGGGCACCGGATAATTTGTATTTCAGCAGAAGTATTATAATTACATAGTTTAGAGTTAGAATTAATTAGCATTTCGGAAAGTAGTGATAAAACCAAGCAGTTATTAAAAAATTAATTTTAATAGAAGTCACTTTGGAGAGTCTTGCTTTTCTTTTGACAGTTTTTTTTTTTTTTTTTGATGGTGGGAGGAGGTAAAAGATGACACAATTCAATGATCCGTAATCAACCTGGAAGTACGACCACCCTTACTGTCGGGAGTTACTACTGGAGGTTAAAAACCCAAATCAGCGTGGCCCAGATTTAGAGCATAATGTTTGAGGTTTATCTGTAGGGAGAAAAGAAAGCATAGTATAATTTTAAAAAGAAATTGATTATGCTCCCAAATACAGGAGTCATACACCTTATTGGCATTAAACAGAGTTGAGAATCACTTCCTATGGGGTTCTAGACACCTGAGGTAATGAATAGTCATTCAACATGTTTGGAGAAATAATATTTGAACCCAGTAGCGCCGTTTGTGCGAGGTGCTCGGTCCGAGGTTCTCCGGGGCAAGGATGACACATCTTTGTTCCTTGGAGGGAGGAGTCAGAAAAACTTGATGATTAAGGAAAAGCGCTTTTACCTTCGACTGGAGTTTTAGAGCCTCACCATCTGCCAGTTATTCAATTCGAAGACATCCGAGTTCGATCTTAATTTTCAAAGTTTGATCATTGTTCCGTGGCTCTGTAAAAGCCGTCCTTATCCTGAGAAGAAAATGCTGAAGTATTTGGGGGCAAAGGGACATCACGCATGCAATTTACTCTCAAATCGCCAAGCAGCATTGGGAACAGTGATTGGCGTTATGAGAGAGAAAAAAGCAGAAAGCGACAGAGAAAAGTGACAAACAGTTATCAAGTGGTGCGGCTCAGTGCGAGCCGCGCTGCGAGTGACGACTCTCTCTGTAACTCTCCCTTAGTCTCTATTTTTTTTTTTTCAAAATTGCAAGTTAAACTGAATGGAGTGCCTAGCTTTTGATGAAATAATAATTTTCACATTCTCAGAATGAAAGTTAAGAAACTATTGCTTTAGAGATACATTCGCCAAAAGGTATTTCCTATTCCAGAAGAGCAGTGAAGTCGTTTCTACCATATTCTGAGAGCTAGAGATGTGATGAATTCGTTAAGTATTAAAGTTCCCAATTATAATATAGGCTGGGAACTCGTTCCTCAAGGAAAAATAAAAATAAATTCTGCGCACTGCCTCTTCTTCCTGAAAACAGCGTGTCCTGCTCTTTTTCCTCCTCCTCCTCAGACCACGCCTTTGCCACTGTTTGGGGATCAAATGACCAGGTGATCCCACTCGATGTCTTTACATCTGAATCATAGCCGTGCCCTTCCGATGGCTCGTTGAAAGAAAATAGCTGATATTTCTCAAGCCGTCGACAACCCTGCATCAGTAAAGGTTTAATCGCCACCATTATTTCATGCCCAGCACGCATTTATACTGCATTTGCTAGTATAGGAGAGAAAACAAGAAATGAACGCAAACCATTCCGCAGGGTCCGTTCGTGCATCTACTCCTGCATCCTATGAAGAAAAAAAAAAACTTTCGCATGGAAACGACGGCAGTATTTTTCATGCTATTTACACCATCGGACATGGCCGCCGACTATATGAACACGCGGCAATGCAGTCTGGTTGTCCGACTCGCGTCTAAGGAAATCTCCACTGCAGTGTCCAGGGGCCGCAAAGAGCCAGAGAGGCCGGCGTCGATTTCGAGTAAGGAGATGCAACTCTTACGCTCCGGCGTGTTGAGTTGGAGCCTGGGGCTTTTCCTTACTAATCCAGCAGCGAGCTGTGTTTTAAGAGGAATAGGAAGGTTAATAAGACAACCTTGTCCGCTTTCCCCGGGGTGGCAAAGCATCGCACGGCTCCCCAGCTTTGGGACGACGTGGGGCGGGGCAGCACGGGATTCGGGAATCGTAGGTAAAGCCCACGGGACGGAGGCGGCGGCGCCCGCACGACTCCGGGAAGGAGGAGCGTGGCTCTCGTGTTCGCTGGGTTTCTCTCAAATTATTTCAGGAGGTTGCTTTCATCCTGCGAAAGGCGCATTTTTTTTTTTTAAGAAAAATGTGCGCCTGCTAGTTCATGCCCAGCTGACGCCTGTCTCCTTGTGTACAAATGGCCTCGGATTTTCCATATGGAGTCTGTGCGCAATCTGTCGCAGCATTGTTTACCGTCGAGACCAAAGCCTCGAAAACTCACGAAGCGCCTCTCTGCTTCCTCTCCAGCCCGCGATCGGGTTCCTGGAAACGCTCAGACGCGTTCTCGCTGCACTCGTATTTTCTTCCTCGTTACATATGTCTTCTGGCTCTAAAATCCTCCTTCCGAATATGTTATTTTTCCTTGCATTCTCTCCATTTATTCAACACCCATATGCATGTTTTTGTTCTTGGATTTTTGTTTGTCCCCATGATGGATTTTATTCTCTTAACCACTGTGCTTCTTGGGCTCAGATGGGAATAGCGTGTCCGGATGGCGATTTGCCTCCTACCTGGACAAAGTGCCCTAAAGCATCCGCTTCTTTCTGTCCGGAGTCCAGGTACTCCTCCTTAGAGACAGCGAGTGACCTGGGAGAGATGCCATCGCTGTGTCCGCTACGATCGCGCTCCTTGTCCTCAACAGTGACAGCTCTTGGCAGAGGGTGAAACATAGGCGTGTTCGTGATCGAGAGAAGAGAAGACGCCAGGGCAGACCGACCAGAGTGGGTCGTCGCAAAGGACACGAGGTTGCGGGGAAACAGGCAGGAATGAGAGAAAAAGAAGGGAGTCGTAAGAGAAGGTAGAGGAGGGGAACGCGGGAGCCCCGTTTTACGCACCACTGAGGTGTGTTGTTGGAAGTTTTGGAGGAAGTGGGCCAGCCCGGAAGCTGGGGTCACCTGCTGCCTTCCCTGTCTAGATGACGGCTTTAACGGGGCGCCGTCCCCCTGCAAACAGGGGAGGCAAAAGCACGAATGTGCCCAAGTGTAAAACTCTAAAATGATGTGCGTTCACTACAGGAAGACAGTGTTCAGTGAAACTGAAAGATTATGTGCAGAGGTACAAGTCGACGACTCGACAGCCACTCCCATGACCGACTGCCCGAGCAGGCAGGAGTCGTTGCTTCCTGGAGGATGGCCAGTTACAGGAAGCCTTCCGGGAGCTACCTGCTCTTGGCCACAGGTGGACGTAGAATAATGGATGCAGCGTGAAGAAAGCCCCCCACGCCCTCCTCTGCCCGTCCTCTGCAAGCTCGATGGTCGTTAGAGTCCATGGTCTTCGACAGTTTAGGCTTGAGACCATCGCAAGGGGCCGGTTATTTCCGACAACTCGAAGGGAGAGATGCAGACTTAGAAGGACAGTGATAGGCCTGTTTACTCGCCGCCGTGTCCCCGATGTGCGACGGGGTGACTACATGGAGTCGGCGTGACATCGATAGTTGTGAAATGATGGGTACGAAAGACATCACACACGCAGCCACTCTTGGGAGCGGACAGAACTGGCTCACTCAGCGGAGAATGGGCAGACGAACGCCTCCTCGTTTGTGATCGCCGAGCGGCGTTTAATCGGAAGGAGAGCGTTGCCGAGTTGGTTCCGTCACCCAGACACACTCACCCCCCCCCCCTCGCTGCAAAGCTGTGCACCCCGTCTCCCCCCGTTCACCCTAGACAGCTTCCTTCTGCATGCAAGTCTTCTCCAGACACGTGCCCTCCGGCCCGACACCTTGCAGGTTGGCGAAAGGAGCCCGAGGCACGGTCGGAGGTGCAAGGAGCTCGTGTGGGTGGAAATGCGGGATCGAGGTGTTCCCCAGCGGGAATGACGACGTCCGTAGACTCGCGGGACGTTGGAGCTGAAAGGGACGTTGCTGACATGATTCTGCTTCAGTCCTTTCCATTTCTTTTTAGTCGAAGATGCTTTTTCTTCGAGGAAGTAGTAAAGTTGCTCGGCTGAGATCACATTCATTTTGATTATTTTTATGATTAAGTAATACATTGACTGGATAAGTTTTTCTTTGGGAACCCTCATGTTATTCTAATAAAAAAAATACTGCAGAATAATTTATATTACACTTTACTCTCTGCCATTTTAATTTTATTATACGTGAGTATATTTTTAACATCGCTCCTTATCCGCTGTGTTTTTTGAGGGGGCTGTTATGAAATTCTACTTATCTATCTATAAAATGGGCATAGTAGTATCTGATCTTCTGTCCTCTCCCGGGTAGCCGAGAGCATACGAAAGCACGCGAGGAGCTGTGAAGCAAGATGTCACAAACAGAATTATACAAATTAGTAGAAACCATTCCAAATAAATCTAACCTTTATTCTTAACACGTGTGTGCACAACACCTGGTAATTCTGATATTGTTTTGAAAAGATAAGGATTTTATGGAATTTTTGAACTGTAGAACATGAAATTATTTTCTCAAACAAATTTCTCGCTTTTCTTCTAGTGTGTAAATAAGCATGATCCTAATACCTTGAAAACTTAATACTTAAAAATAATTAGTATTCTAGTTCCTCAAGAGAAGAGTTATTAGAAGGTGGTGACCAGTCATTTCTGACCATGGACATAGGTGTCAGTGACAGTAATGCTAGTGCTCCTGGAATTAATCAACTCTCCCCTCGATCCGACCGCCCGCTATTGAAGCATGCCCATGTGTAGTTCATTTCTATATCAGATTTAGCCATAATGCAGTGACTTCTTCCTGATCTTTTTGTTTTGTTTTGTAATTTGTTTGGGGATGCTTTGGGGGCAGCTTTCAAGTCTTTCAGAAAAAATTTCTAAGCATTTCTTACCAAATTCTCTCCCTAGTCTGGTTTTGTTTTGCCTCGTAACACATGCATGAAAGTTTCAGCACTCGACCAAGCGTTGAGCCAGTGTTCTTGGGGCTCATTCCTGCTTTTCCACGTGCCGTGCCACACGGAGCCGTAGCCGGCTGCCTGCCATATGGGAGGTGCCACTTATCGAGCAGGTCTGTCTCTAGTCTTTCTTGTCACTCTGATCCCACTGCGTATTGGCATTTGTCATTGGGGTGAACATGCACGGGGCCCCTGGGACATCAGGGACAGGCCTCAGGTTCTGAGTGAGATGGGCGAAGGGGGACTGTCCTCCCCCTCGCCGGAGGAACAGAGACTCTCACCTCTGCAGGCGGACACGTGTAGGCAGGGCTCTGCCATCGTGTCTCCATTCGTTAGTGTGAACGACAGCTGCCCTGGGAAGGCCTTCGCTCATCAATCAGCAGATGGCTAGGGAACGGTGGAGAGGTTCGGCATCGTCTCGGGCATTGGGGTTCACTGCCCGCACTCCTTTGAAATTCTGCTCGGCGTTTTATGTTCTCGGAATCTATGGCTGCGAATGACCGTGCTTTTGGAAACTGGGAATCTGTACCAAAAAGCTCTTCCCTTTTCTTATGTAACACACGCTGGACCACCGGTAACTCCAAAAATGAGCAGCATTTGGTGGGGCTGGACGCAGGGACGGGGCGACTGTTATCGGCGAGGACACAGGGCAGGCAGTTCGGGGAGGCGGCGACGCTGATTTTGTGCTTCGGACATTAGGCAGCTCCGGGGTTGGGGCCCAAATTCTCAGGACTCAGTAACCGAACCTTTGCTTCAGAAATCTAAAGTTCCGCTTCAGAACATTTGCCATTTACCATTGCTGCCATTATTTCTTCTATCAGAATATTGTTTTCTGCACGTTTACATGCCACACTAGTTAGCTAGGTTAATTTAAATTTTGCTTTAAGTTAACCTATGCGTGAGATTGTTTTTTCTTTTACCATTACTAGTTTGCATTTAACAGTTATAATTGAGTTATTATTCTAATAACCAAAAATCATCTATTTTGCATCTTTTTTGTTTTGGGGTTATAAATAGCATGCTCGCTCCCATTGAAAGTGCGGATGAAGTATGACTCTCAACATCCTCTATTTTACCAATTTCATTATTTTCCAAAAGCTGCAAAAGCAAGGCCAGTGTGCAGGTCAAACGATTCCGGATGGTAAACACCCAAGGCTGAGATGTGCCTGGGAGTATAACGGACCTCCTCCTAGGCCTCCCCACACCCGCAGTACGCATTTAGGATTGTTCTCCTTTAGGGGGAAAAAAAAAAAATCCAACTCTACCCATTTTCCCACAACTACATGTAATAAACACCTGTGGATTTTTGGTCACCCAGGTCCAGGGATCGGCGCTTCTGTAGAGCAGGTCCACACAGAGGCATCGACGGGAAGGCGGAGCGAGGGAGGGAGGGGCCGAGGGACATGGGTGTCGCCATGTCGCCGTGTCTCCACGGGGCGCACCTAACCCTGCCCTGTACGCGCGGGCCACTTTAACAAACGGGGAGAGTGCGGGAGGAGCGTGCGAGCTGCTCCACGCGGACGGCAGTGCGCGTGCAAGTGCGTGAGCGTCGTGCTTGTCACTCGTGAGCCGGACAGAATTGCTGCGTGTGCTAACGCTGCGTTAGTCTCTTCTCGGGAGGAAGAGCCCGGGATCTAATCATGGCTGCCGTTACGCTAACAAAGAAAGTCTGTTTTCAAGCGAAAGCGTTAACTCCTCTAGGAGCATGCTTTGTATTCGGAGTTGATGTCTCAGGGACAGGAGAGCAGAGCAAGGGCTTTCTCGTTCCTACCACCAGATCGATATCTTCCGTTTCCTAGATAACCACCGTTTCCTTGCCCACCTATAGACCCCATGTCGCAGCGAGCAGACACCCCGTGAGAAACGTGGAAAGGGCCACTGACTCTCCCTCATCTGCTTCCAGCCGGTAATTATTCTCAAACACCATTCAGTGCCTCGTCTCTGAAGGAAGCAGACGCTGAGCAGCTGGGTTTTTCCAGATAAGCAAGATGGAGCGAATGACCGTCCAAACGACCTTGAATGTTTGCATCTTCCCTCTGAGAAGCCCGTGGGCCGGCAGATCCCACCAGCATTCTTCACGTTTCTCAGGGGAGCCGTGGGTAGCGGTGGGTTCGGGAAGATGGCGTCCGACCTGCAGACTGAGGACCTAATTAACGGGCCGACTCATTCGTCACCGGCTGTCTGAACGCCAGCTGTGACGGTGCGCGCCCTCCCCCGCGAGCCGGGCGGTTGGGATCAGCGGCGGGGGAGCCTTGACAGGGCTCGTTTGTCTTTGAGATTTGCAGGGTAGCTTATGAAATTGGTTCCATGGTTTCGAAATGTAAGCACGCCCTGCCTGAGGAAGAAAGCCCATCCCGCCCGTAAACCTGCTCAGGTCTCAAAGGGAGCACGAGTTAGCACAAGTGTTACATTCAATTTTTACTTTACAGTGGATGATTTTGCATCTTGTTTGTTTGTTTGTTCATTTGTTTGTTTTTCTAATGGATCGTTGTATTGTTTTAAGCATCTTCCTGAATGAAAAGGAGCCAAACATAGCTACTTCGCTCATGTCATAATTCCACGCGTTGATTCATAGTTATTGGCGAGCGTCACAAGTCAGGAAGGCCGTTATCACTGCATGCGCAGGGCCGGGACTTGGGACGTGTGGCGAGATTTTAAATGAAGAGCATTGCAGAGCGCATCGTTAAGCTGCTCCCCGAGCGCTCTCACGTGAGGAGCCGAGATCCCCAACGAGCGCGTTAACGGGCATCTTTGAAGCTGGAAGGTTCTGCCGGCCACCTCGTGCCTTAGCAACAGCCTGTTGTCTTAGCAACGTGGTCGTTCCTGTAAACAGGTGGAGAAATTAAGGGACTCCCCGTGTTCACGGAGCGAAGAAAGCTCATTACGGCGCTGGCCCTTCCCCAAGGCGGAGTGTAGGGGGCAACAAGACACCGTAAAAAGTGCTAAGAACAGTCTGAGAAATGAATTATTTTTAGAATTGACCAGACAGTTTTTTTTCTTAAAGAGTATTACGAGTGAATTGTAAGCATTACTAGACCTTCCTGTTCTATTCGCATGACGCATACACCAGTTCCAAGTAACTGGGAGAAGGCCTCAGCAGGGAGGATCCTCGCCTTTGCAAACTCGCTCCGTCCTCTGTTTCCGTTTCCGTTTGCAAGGCGAAGTGGCCCCACCCGCCGTCGTGCAGCCGCGCTGGGTTTCTGACGGTTTCTGGACGCAGCCGCTCAAAACGGGTTGGGCCCCGCCGTACTTCCCGAGTGAGCGGGGCTGAGTCCGCTACCTCCCCGTCTGCTGGTCCCTCCCACCCTTTCTTCTCGGGGCATCCGGTGCCTCGCGGCGTATCGACCACCTGTGAAGTGGGGAGGCAGGTGGTGGATGCAGTCGCCAAGTCTCGGCCAGGACCTCGGTCTCTGCCTGAGTCACGCGATGCCCGAGGAGCACGTCGCCGCCCTGGTGTGTCCCCTCGGAGGAAGACCTGAGAGCCGGCGAGGCACGCAGCAGCCACCGGATCTTTTTAACGTAGGAAGGACTCTTTTCTGATAATAAAATGACGCACGTGTCCTTTGGGTAGGTTTAAAAGTGCAGAGAAACACCCAGAAGGACATCAACGTGCTTACGGTTTCACCCCCAGAGATAACTAATTGGGGACCATGCACGGTTCCAAGTTCACACGAACACAGTGCGGGTGGCGGCCCCGAGGTCACGCAGCGCAGGGATCTTAAACCAGCGCTGATACGTGATGGTGTGTGCAGTCTGAGTCATTTCCACAGTCTCCGTAGCTTTCCTCTGGCTTTATAAAACTGGCGTCAGGCTGTACCGACGGGCCGAAGGATGCTTCTATTCTAGATACCTTACCGGGACGCCTGCCAGCCTCCCCCATTCCACGTGGAGAGTTCTGTCCTCACGGGAGGCGGGCTCTTCCTCCGGGGGGGGGGGGGAAGGAGCGAGGTGGGACCGGAGGAGGGGCTAGGACTTGGAGAGGGGACACGGAGAATGGCGAAGGCAGGGCCGGAGGCCCCACAGCCGGCCCTGGGCCCCTGCGGCCCTCGCCGCGGTCACGGCCTGAGTCCCGATGTCCGCCCCCCCGGCCTAGGAGTCGGCCTCCATCCCGGGCCCGGGCGTGGCGCTGGGTGACGAGTGGATCCTCGCTCTTCGTTCCTCCCTCCCCTCTCCTCCTCTCCGAGCTGTCCTGGGCCTGGCGGGCGTCATCCCCCCGGGGCTGGCCGGATAGAACGGCGAGGGTGAGACGTCTGTCAGACGCTCTAGGTGCTAACGGGAACCTCTGGGCCATTCGGGGGTATCCAGGAGCACCCTTCCAGGGGCCCGGAGGGGACCGTCTGCTGGCCGGGGAACCAGCGGCAGCAGTAAGCCACTGTGGCATCCAGGGCTGATCAGCCCACAATGACAGTAAATCAGTGCGCAGTTCAGAGCCGGATTCTAGTGCGAGAGCTCGGGCCCCACGTGACAGCGAAGATGCCGCCCAGTTTTACCAAGGGAGAAAAGAGCCAGGTCTCCACCTTCGCGATTTCAAAAATCCAGAGGAACTAGAATCTCGCTCGTGTCCTTTAATTAAAGAGACCAGCTGGCAAGGACTTAGAGACGCGGGTCCCGGGCCTTCAGTGCGTTCTGCTGGGGAGCCTCCCGACTGCCCGAGGAGGGCGACGGAAAGACAGTGGGCGTCCGGCATGGCCCGCGGCCCGCAGCACCCGGATGCCGTTCGCGCCCGCTCGCCGGCTCACTGCTGGCCGCCCCGGCCAGCGGGACACGTGTGTGTTCTTGTCGGAAACGTCTGTTAATAAGGCCTTTTCTTTGCTAACGTGAGAAAGCTAGCGACGGAAGCGATTGGAGTTTGTTTTCCAAAAACATTTCTCTGTGCCGGCCAGACGCGTGAGTCGAGAGGGAGCATCCGTGGGCTGACGGCGGCCCTGGTTCTTGCTCAGTCGAAGCGCGTCACGCCGCGATGAACGAGGCCTCAGGACGGGGACCCTCGGCTCGGCCCATGGCACAGCGGGCTCGTCTCTGCGACTCAGCGGCAGCGTGGCCTTTGGCAAATCAGTCTCCAGACGCCGGTTTCCTCCCCTGTGCGGGTGACAGGAAGTCCTGTCGTCGTGCAAGGCTGTTGAGAAGTCGGGACCAGAGAGCACCTGCGTGAGTGCCTTTGGGGTGGACGCTTCGTGAGCAGAAGCGGTGACCGTGCGCGCGCTTCTCGGGGGAGTGTCACGGCAGCCTGCTGAGTGCCGCCGAGCTCCCCGGCAGCCCGACGCAGCCTGGAGACCCCTCCTGAGAAGACTGTCTATGAATGCATAAGACGACGTGCTGAGTGTCACCAAGGACCAAGTTTCATTAACATGCATATTGGGCAGAATAGTGACTCCCCGCGAGGTCCCTGAGCTCCACCTGGGACCTGGGCTATGTTGTATCATGTGGAGAGGGGCCTTTGGGCTGCACATGGAATTCACATTGCGCATCACCCGACCTTGACATCAGAAGATTATCCTAGAATATTTGAATATTTCAGCTTTGCTGAGTCAGAGAATCACTTTTACTCTGACGGTCACTGTTGAGTTTTTGTTGATTTAAATACTCCATTGAGACATTAAAATCTATTTTAGGGATGTGGCTCCATAGTGTAGCGGTTAGCACGTCTGCTTTACATGCAGAAGGTCCTGGGTTCACACCCCAGTGGAGCCACAGTCCATGGTCTCTGGCCATGCCGCCCTGAACAAGCCCGATGTCTGATCTCGGGAGATAAGCAGGGTCAGGCCTGGTTAGTACTTGGATGGGAGACCACCTAGGAAGACCAGGTGCTGTAGGCATACATAATAATAAAAAATAAATAACAAAATCTATTTTAAGTGACAATTTTCCAAAGTCTCCTTTCCTAGAGCCATAGAAACAGAATTGAGTCGACACCTGATGGTGTAAGTTACAGCTTCGAAGTCGCAGCGCTTGCTTCCGGGCGGCACGGTGATCGTGAGGGAAGTCGTGCTCAGAAGCAGAGGGAGCATTTTTCACATGTGGCTGAGTGTGACCCTCGCTGCCAATTAAAGCAGGAAAAATATCACAAAAGATTCAGAAGTGGCGTTTGTCAGATAACCCCCATGGCTCCAGGGCCGGAAGATGGTTGAGGCGGGCCATGACGGGGACTCGAGCGTCGCCGTCACACGTGACCATGAGCGCACGCCGAGTCACGGAAGCCAGACCCTGCTGCACAGCGTGCACACGCTGCCTCCGGCCCGGGCGTCGCGTACTCAGTTACGGCGAGTCGCCCGAGCCCGCCGGCACCCACGCAGGACTCCGCGACGAGGAGAAACCTAAGTCTAGACGCCTTAACGCGGGAGCGACTGAGATCGTTCACGTCTTGCTTATCACCGAGCGATGGTCAGGGATCTGGAAAAGGCCTCCCTGCCCCTGGATGGGGCCCTGTCCTCCCGCGAGCAGCCAGCTCGAGCCTCCACTGCAGCTTCTGTGTGTCTCGACCAAGACTGAGGAAAGTCCGACAGCGATGGACCTCGGGGCTGCACGGACCAGGTAGCACGGGGAGGATCGCAGACCGTGTGGCCGCAGGGAGCCCTGGCGACGTCCATCGTCCTCGTCGAACTTAAGGAAGTCTGAGTCGCAGGCACTGGGGGCTTGACTTCGTCTTTGAATCTGGCCAGCCTTTCTCGGAACCACCTGATTCATCGCATCTGGGCCCAAACAGACGTGGCCTGTGTCATGTGTTGAGTTACATCCGCCCAGCAAATTCCTGTGCTGAAGTCCTAACCCCCCGTACCTCGGAATGTGACCGTGCATAAAACTGTCACTGCGGGTGTAACTAGCTGAGTCGCGATGAGGCTGTCCTGCGGCGGTGTGGCCCCTGGTCCAGCGTGACGGGAGTCTTTTATACCAAGGGACGTTCGGACACAGACATGCACTCAGGGGAATGCTACGTCCAGCCAGGACCGTGCCTAGCACCTTCGGATCATAGTCCTGCCGACGCCTTGGCCTCTGCCTTCTGGTCTCCAGAACTGTTCTTCAGGCCAGACGTCCCCAGCCTTTGTGGCACCAGAGACCGGAGCTCCCATGAGCATCTAACGCCTGAGGATCTGAGGCGGAGCTGAGGCGGTGATGCTGGCGCTGGGGAGCGGCTGCAGATGCAGACGAAGCTTCGCTCGCTGGCCCACGGCTCGCCTCCCGCTGTGCGGCCCAGTTCCTGTCCGCAGCCTGAGGGTAGGGGGGACCCCTGCTTTAGGCCACTCAGGACTTTGTTACGGTGTTGCCAGCAAACTGAGCTCATCCCTTTACCATGCTGCAGCCCGATGAGACCCACAGGTGCTCGACCAGCTCGGACACGACACCGGTGGGGGGGGGGGTCATCCTGTGAGAAGAGGCGCGGCTCCTCCTGCAGAAGCTAAGTCTAAGCTTCCCATTAGCCACAGCTGATCTGGTCTTACGTTTGGTTCCTCTGCTAATGGAGGAGGCTGAGTTTTTCTCGAATCTTCCCATTTGCCTCCCCCTAAGGGCAGCATAACATAAAACCCAGAGGGTGTGGAATTTGCCCAGAGCAGCCCGCTGCCCGTATTAAGTCTTAAAAAGTCACGTGAATTTTTATTCTTTGCCACATTATGTGAGTTTGGTTTTAATACGAAATATCATTTGAAACTGCTTACTGTTAAGCAGCACCGGCACGTCAGAATTCGGACTGTGCTTACACCGGGAACTCATACTCTAGGCGCAGGGTCGCACCGCCCAGCCCCTGGGACCTCTGTTCGGGAGCTGTGGGTATGGTCGTCTCTGGTCCCCTCCACCCTGGGCTCTGGGGGCCCCTCGTGTACGGGTTACACCGTGAAGGGCCAGACCGTGTGTCCCTGTGCGTGAGTCCCCCGGATCACTCTGCAGATGCCAAAACAGACACTTTCGGGATGAGGTCACGTCAGATGAAAAGGCCGCCTGCTAAACCGCTTCGCCAGACTGCGTGGGAGCCCGCGTGAGTGGCGTGTGCAGCCGCCAGGTGGCTCCCGTGGGCGTCGGGGGAGTGACTCCCATTAGATCCGTGACCACGTGCGCCGCTTTCCCCACTGAAGGAATCTGTGACCAAGTCACTTAGAAACCAAAGCCATCATGCACGTCCTCACGGCCCTGCGAGGGAGGTCGCCCTGCACGTGGCATGGCCGTCGGCCCCGCTTAGACTCCAGGTGTCAACCCAGCAAGTCTCCTCACCCGTAGAAGTGGGGAAACCGCTCATCGTGCTGTCTGCGAATCCTAAATAAAATACACGTATCCAGCTGTTTAATAAACCCCGAAGGGCCGTGGGGGGCGTCAGAATCATTTGGTGCATTTCTCAAGATACCCCACAGGTCTGGAGAGGCGCCCACGGGACTGACCCGCCTCGCGCTCAGGGCCGGTTTTGTTTATGATGAACTTAAACTAGGAGAACAGGACGTTGAGAACACGAATCTTAAGGCTTCGATTAACGTGAACCTGATCATGGAAAGGAAGAGTAACCACACGACCAGACCGAGGCAGTTTAGCGACCTGTAGGTAAAGGGGTGGGCAGAGGTCAAGTGCATTGGTCAGTTTAGGGCGGTACGAATGGTTCTTTTACCAGGATGCAGGAGTTTGCATTGTTGAAGAACCAGCCAGCCCAGCAGTAAAACTCAAAAAGGGGTAAGACAATATGTTACAAATGAAATCGAGTAAATAGTGGTAGTCCGGTTGCTCAGCAACACGGTCCAATCTTTGGTGACGGTAGCATCTAAATCCAACCCAGCTTGGTCTTAGCTATTATTAAAAAAAAAAAAAAATAGGCAATGAAAGTTCTCGCTTACTTGGTAGTGTGGAGGCGAATTCTTTGAGTAAAGACACTTGCAAAGCCCCCGCCAGCTGTGGGACCAGTCTCACCTGCTCTTGTATCGGTTGCTATAGGTTTGCACGTTTCTCATCATTAGAAATATCCTGGAGACTCCTAAACGGGGGCTCTTTTTAAAATCCGCATTTCCCATTTGTACACAGAAGACACATAACGGAACGTCAGCGCCTTGCAACAGAGCACTGAGCCGAATGCCTTAAAAAAACGCATTCTTGTAAGAAAAGGGGCATTTCACGATGACCTCAATGAGTAAAATCGGCTAGGATCCCTCAGGAGATGACTCCACATCCGACGATTTTTATATATCACAACGAATAAAGATAGCATAATTTTTAAAAAGTAAGGACCCGAGAATTAAACTGGAAAGGGAAGCCAAAAAAAGGAAACTCACAGGAGTGACGCTAAACATAACACGCTTGGCGGGGACTCGTCATTTGTCCTCGGGCTTTGGGACATAAGTAATAACGTCACACAGAGAGACGGCTGTGAGATTAAACACAGAATGCCTCGTTAGATGTGGGTGTCTGATAAACAAACAATACGGAATGTCACCGTAAGCGTATCCCACATACCGCACGGGCCGTGATCACACTGAAAGTCAGGTCCCGACTGTCGGAAATCCGCAGGTGAGTGGCGCCCTCTATTTTGTTAGCTCAGTCTGGCACCGACGTGGACGCGAGGCTGGCTCATCTCTAGGCTGTGCGGGGCGAGTCGTTTGTGCACCGGCAGCGAGAGGTGGGGGCGAGAATCCCTGTGGTCGCCGGTCTCTTTGACCTTGCTGTGCGAGAAGAGTGACCTTGGCGCACACCTTCCGCCTGCCTCCCTGGAGCCACTGCGCACCTGCCGCCAGGCTGCTCTGGGCCCGGGAGGGTGGACGCGTCGTGTCGATGGGCTCCCTGGGCATGTGGCCCCTGGGCATGTGGCCCTGGTGGGTTCTGCCGATGGGGGGCCCGCGCGGGAGACGGGGGGCCAGCCGGAGAGGCCACCAGCGTGTTTTGTTTTACCAACTCCCCCCTCTGCTAGGTTCCAGCTCCCGTTGGGATCTGATTAGCCCTTTGGTCTAAGAGGAGGTGACAGCCATGGGCAGTGCACTAACTTAGTAAATTGTCCCTTTTCTAGGTTCTCCTCAAATTACTAGGCTTGAGAGTGCCATCTTTTCCCTTCCTGAGCCCTCTTGGGACAAAGATGAAATCGATACCCAAGGTCCAGGGTTGTATTTATGATCACGAAAGCATGAACTGCACCCTCGCCCCTCAAAAAACATTGGCGAAAAAATCACGTCAGAGTTGGCGTGGTGGCTGTGGCATTCAGACACTGAGGTCTTGATGGGCACTCAATCTTCCTTATAAAACACATCTACTCTGGAAAGGTCCCTGGGAAAATGAAGAGAAAGAAGAATGTTAATCAGTCAAAAGAAATAAAAAAAATAAGCTCCGCGGAAATAAGCAGTTTACCACAGCAACGCCCATTTCTTCCATAAAGCAAGACGAGAAATTCTGTAATTATAGAACATTTGTACTCAAGCGAGTTTCAGAAACTTTGGAAGTCAAAATATTTAGTAAGTGAAAAGGCAAAAACTGGCAAATGCGTCACAGCTTGTGCAGAACTGTCCTTTCCTGTAGTCTCTGCTCCTGGCCGCCCCTCCCCGCCGGGCTGCCGAGGCTCTCCCCAAGAACGGCCCCCAGCACTTCGTGTCCAGCTCAGACCCTTGCATGACTCCTTCTACTTCTACGCACCTAGTAGGTTTGCAAACGATATTTGCTAAACCTGATTGTATTTCGGCTCCCTCCACCCAAAGGTCTTAGATACGGCTGGGAAAAAAGTGATGGAGAAATAAAGTCCTCAAGTTATGTCTCTAAACTTCCCCGTAGAATTAGCGGGCCTACTGAGGCACAGCCCTTTCTGCATCGTAAAGGAGTCACGCCTTGCGAGTAAGAGGATTCTTGATCGAGAACTATGATCTTTCCTTAGAGGCCGGCCAAGCTGGAAGGCTCCCGCTCAGGTCATCCTCTGTTTAGCCGAGCTCTAGGCTTTTCTTGGCTTTGACCAGAGTACCTGAGCGAGGTAGAAGGGCAGGAAAGAAGGTAGGAGAAAAAATAACTGTGCTTGTCAAAACTAGCCAACCCTGATAAGGTTTGTGGCTGGAATTACTGGTCCTGTTGAGCTAGGATCCCTCAGCAGATGACTCCGCATCCGACATACTGTGTTTGACTCTCTCATCAAAACATAAACAGATAGGAGAGTTTCTGCTCAACCCTCTAGGGCTTCTAAGTATTCGTACACTTATTTCAACGTGGTCTGTTTTCTGTCTTGAGTAAATTTAGATGATTTCATTTAATGCTGCATTAACAACATTTGTCTTTCCCCGGAATGATTGCCCATCCTCCATGATGCCATGGAAGCTCTGTCTCTCTGCTCAGTAAGGAATGGGCTGAATATCACATCATCATAGTGAGAAACTGTCTCGCATTCTAGTTAACCTCCCCCTCAGAGAGTGTTGGCATTCTGTGGAGCCTAAGTTTCTCTTTGGGAGTTACGGTAGTGTTTGTTTATTCTTCTTTTAATATTTGCCACCTTTTTCATATATTGGCGATGGTTACATATACGAAATATTGCGTATTATGTATTTATAACCATAAAGCGGAGTTTCTTTTAGGTCTGCTTGTAAGTCGAGAACAGCGGTAGACCGCCCTTTCATAATAATCTCACTGACTTGCATAGAAGCTGATGAATTTCCAGTATTCTTCTCCCAGACTCACAGAAGCGGTGTCCAAACGCCCTCTGTACAGGAAGTGAAGCGAGGACCCAGGTCCCTGGAGCGCCGACCCTGGGCCTGTCACGAGGTTCGGCTCTCGACATGCTCTGTTCAGCCCTCACGGCTCTTTCCCCCAGCAGATGCTGTTGGTCCCATTTTTTGACGGGCAAACTGAGGCTCACCAAAGTAGAGAAAGCTTCCCAAGGTCACCGAACTAATAATAACGGTGGCATCGGGACATTCACAGGAAAATGACACTAGCGATCTTGTGACGGCCACACCGATGTTTCCCCAACACCCGCTGGTGAAGCTGAGTAGGCTACGCCGTAATAGCCGAGTGTTGTCGTGAACCCCGTTTAACGAAGGCGGGGAGACAGAGGCTGAGTGAGGTGACCTCTCGTGCAGGATGCGAGCCCGGCTCTGATATTATCCGTGCGCCTGCGTCCTGCGGCCAGCGTGTGCGCAGCTCTGATGACAGCCTCTGGAGTCACACGGGGACGCTGTGCTCTGGCCTTCGGGAGTCGCACGGGGACGCTGTGCTCTGGACCTCGGGAGTCACACGGGGACACTGTGCTCTGGACCTCAGACGCTCGGCATCTCGCAGTGGCTTTGTATTGAAAACCCGCGGCGCTCTGACAGGTCACGTTAGCGCTTCCCAGGCTTAGCCGGGACTTTACGTTGGACCTAAGCTGCCATGTAGTGACACGAGGCTGCGCAAAGACAAATGTACACACACTGTTTTTTGGTTTTTTGATGGAAAACGAGTATCCAAACCGTCTTCGAATCCGAGCTCCTTGGAGCACAAATGGGCGATGCTGAACTTGGGCTGGGAGGAGAGTGACCTGTATGCGAAATGCTCGTGGCAGCAGGTTTTGAACGCGTGGTCCGAGTCGCCTACGTTTACTCAGCCACGGAGCGCGCACTAGTGAGGTGCTCGCCGGAAGGCCGGCTGGACGCGCGCTGCTCCCCGGCCCGGGGCCGGCCGTCTCTGATGAAAAGGCTCGCCGCCGCCCCGCCGCCCGGCCGCCCGGCCTCCGCCCTGCTGCTGCGGCTCTCGCATGGCCGTTTCTTTGCTATTCCTCTGTGGGTCTGAGGAATCTGTTCTGCATCCAAAACCGACCGACTAGGGGACCCTGTTCTGTGCCGGCCGGAGGTTCCCTACCCCATGGGGTCGCTGGCCACCTGTGGCAGGGCTGGAAGGAAAGGTGCACCTTCGAATTGACAGGCACAAATCAAAGATTAGGGATCGGGAGGGGAGGGGTCCTGTGCTCCGGGGCCTTGCGCTCGACCGTTTCCTTTTCCTGTTTCTGCCACTGGCCTTTCCTGACCGACATTACTACTCGAGGCGTGATAAACTCAAAGCAATCCAATCTCTTAATTAAAATGGGACTTATCCTCGTTACGTAAAATATGTACTTACTAACATGTGCCTTGTAAAGGAGGATTTATCAAAGAACCTGAAGCTCTGGAACACCATTTTTTTTTCTTAAAACAATGGAAATTCTTGATTTATTCAGAAGGTGTTTGTTTATGGAGACCCTACGCACTCCGGTCGCTGGTCTGGGCGTCTAGGGTTTTGTGAGGCGTCTTTGAGGGACACGGTTGATCAGTATAAAAAACAGCGGGTCAGATATATTTTTGAGAGATGCTTGCATCCGCCGCGCAGCAAGCCTGCCTTAATTACACTTTCACAATTAGGCAGGCGGTGTGCCATTAGTCTCGCTGAGAGCATTCTGCGCGGTCGCACCTCATTTGCGAGCCCGCATCTGTCGGCGGTGAGCCGGTCCACCGCCCCGCCCTGTGTTCGCACCTCCGCAGTGCTGAGGCGCCGGGCTACCATATAGATTGTCGCGCCGAAACTCTTTGGGAGAAAACACGCAGGGGCCTCAGATCTAATATGATAAGCAAGGGAATCGAAAATTCTAGAATGACAGCATTTATTGCCTGTCCCTTTCAGGGCCCAACCCCTGGGGGCGTGTGTCATCTTTTGTTTCAATTTTTCTTCTTCTTCTTTTTTTTTTTTAATGCTCTAATTCTTTTTGAAATGATTCTCAAGAATGGGAAAATGTAGTGATCCCTCTGGTCTCGATTCTCTAAACCAATAAAGTTGTCCTTCAGTCCAATTTCAAAAACATGAAATCATTTCAAACGGCACCTGTGTTGTAGTAAGGAAAAATTCTGAGAAATACTCTTTTAAAAAAAAACAAACGAAAGAAAAAAATGTTGTACCTAGAGAGGTGAAGGAGGAGAGGCCAGTGTGAAGCATCTGCCTGTGACCAAAGCAGTCAGTCGTTCGTTTTATTTGGGGGGTGGGGTGGGGGAGGGTGGGGGCTAAGCATGTGTTTGTGAAGAAAAATTGCCAACTTAGCCATGTCACTCTGTAGCTATAAGGGCATAAAATTAGGAATCGATTAGAGTGAGTGCTTCGCAGAGTAGATAAGAATACAGTGGTCATGTTTGGAGCAGTGGTTAGCACGGCCATACAAAAAGTTGGGACATGCAGGGAAGGAATCGACTCATGGGAACACAGAGGCGAGAGGGAGCCTCGTTCCCAGGCCCGAGAGCGACGCTGGCCGCTTTCCCCCGGAGCCCGGGGCGTGAGCTCACAGGAGGGGAAGAGGCCGCCCGCCGCCTCCCCGGGAGGTGCGCCGCTCTCATCGTCCTTACGGAGGCTCGGGCAGTTCCTGAGCTTCCTCGGTTCGCGCTCAGCGGGGGCGAGGGGCGGCCTCGTGCCTGCGGCGCCAGCTGCCAGGCCTGGTTCATCCGCTGGCTTCGCGACTGCGCGGTCGCTCACGCGGCTGCCTCTTCCCTCCGCGGTGCCTGGAGCGGGTCGTGTCGGCTGCTCACGGTCCTTCCTTCGGAGAACCCGACCCCAGTCCTAACGAGGTGAGCGGGCCCCACGGCACGTGGGGTAGGACGGTGCTTTAATGGTCGCAACTTCTTGTTCTCACTCTTGCGTGTGGTTCTGACTTTATTTTTTTAAAGATAGGAGATGATCGTACTTTCGTAGCATTGTTCAATTATTTTTCGGCATTTCCGCCAATACTGAATAACGGTAGGCATCGAGCGCTTTTCCTGAGCGAGGCTGTCCGTCGCTCCGCGAGCTTTCTGTGCAGTAAGTGGCTTCTGTTGCAGGGGCTTCTATGGGAGGAGTCAAAAATGAGTTTATTCTCTTTAGAATAGTTTTTTTCTTTCCCCCAGATGAATAGAGATTGTCAATTCTTTTCCAAATCAGCATATTTGGTAGATTGACTAAAAAGTTTTCCGATGGCATCAGAGAGAAACTATATAAATATTACTATCTAGAGTGTCTTTTGTCCTTGAGCCAATATTATCTTTAAGGTCCAGGTATCCAAGTCTTAGCAGGGATCAATAACGGCATCCGTAGCATACGTGGGTATTGTCACGCCAACTTTCCACACCCAAGTCTGTGGCTCTGCGTCCTGTAATAGGACCGTGGTCTGGGCCCGGGTCTTATATTAATGACTTTCAGCAACATGGCACCACATTGCCGCCATCAAAACTGTATACCTTACACAATTAGACGCGTTTTTATATGGAACATAGGTGAGGAATAAGCGCTTTCCACAGCGGTTTAAAATTCATCTTGACCGTGTCTCAGGCGTTTAGAAAACAAGGTCTATGATATTTCTAAAAGGAGCCTAAACGCGTTGTGTGTAGAGTTTGACTTGTTGTGTGGCAGCTGCGAACAGACTACGTACGTCCCACTATTTGTTCACGCGGAGTTCGGACGTTTAAAGGGAGGGAGCCCGGAAGGGGCGCGTCCGCACCCCCTGCCTCTCGCGAAGGCTGTGGGAAACGCTTCGTCTCAGGTTTTAATAATTCTGTACCTTTACTGGGTGAAGCCGCATCTATGGAAAGAGAGCACGTCGTTTTCCGGACAGGGGCCCGAGCCCAGGCATGGGACACGGCCTGGGGCACAGCTTCTAGCCGGGACTCAGAGAGAATGACCTCCGACCTTTTGCCGGCCCCAGGCCTGCCTTCTTTCTCCTTGTAGCGTGTGCAGGCGGCTTCTGTCTCTGCGGCCGAGTTCCGGGGGAGAACATGGTTGCACCGCATTCCGTGTTGCTAAGTTAAATGAAGAGCGTGGTCAAGGAAGCCTGATTTTCTGTGCATGTTTCTGTTATGGCTCACGCACGTCGCTGTCATTTACCTGACGCACAGGGCCAGCAAGTAGGGACAACATCTAAAATATTCGCAACGTACTTCTCTTCACTGCTGAAATATAAAGTTTTACAGTTAAAAAGAAAATGACAGCCCAAGCAGAAAATCCTCCACGAATGTTTTTAGAAGGACCAACAGAATCCCCACACGCAGGAGCCCAGGTGGGCGGTACACTCCCCTGCCTCCCGCTGTCCGATGACAACGACCCGTGGGCGTCCCGAGGCTGATGCAGGAGAAACGGGCTTCAAAGAGCTGGGTGTAGAGTCCAGCGAGCGTGGTGGTCTTGGTCAAGTCACTTGTAGGACGTGTGTCTGGTTTCACTGTGGCTGACTGGGACAGCGATAGACTGGCATGCGCTCCTGCGGTCACGCGCTCAGCATGGCGCGTCGAGGCGGTGGGCTCGTTGCGTCGTGGCGGTCGGCATAGTTCCGCGAGCAGTGGTAGAATTAGTAGGAATCGTCATTGTTGGATTTACAATTTTCTGTTCACCCAAAATTACAGATCTCCCCTATTACCAAGAATTGATTTTTCAGGACGTCCCATATGTTTGGAAGACTACATATAACAAAGAAATGGCCATAATTTTAGGATAACATAACATTTAAATAATTTGCTACTTTAATTCTCAACTAAAAGTAAGGCAAATCCAATCACTGCGGACAACTATCAATGTCTTAGAAAGCTGGCCCTGTGACAATACCATTCCACACTCAGGCATGTCCCCAGTGGAAATATTTACCTCTGTTCACGATGCACAGGTACTAGAATGCTCTTAACAGCACTCTTCCTAATAACTCCCAAAAGGAATCTCTCCGAATTTCCCCAAACAGCTAAGTGGGGAGATAAACTGAGGGATGTTTGCATAACATGCAACACTACAAAGGAAGGAGAGTAAACAGTCACAGCCTCACACGGCGTGGATGGCTGTCACCAAGCCAGCGTTGACCGAAGGGAGCCAGACACGAAGGTTTCATAGACAGTTCAAAAACAGGCAACACTAACCTGGGCCATTAGGGGGTGATCGCCTGGGGGGTGAGCGGTGACCGCAAAGACTCGGGGTTGGGAGCGGGGTCCTCAGGGCCGCTGGTCATTCATTGTGTCTTGATGTAAGTGTTGGTTACATGGGTGAGTTCAATTGGTGAAAATTCAATTGGACTTTTCACTTAAAATAAACGTACTTTTCTCTAGGTATATTTCACTTTACCAGAAAGTTTCCTTTTTTTTTTTTTTTAAATAGGTGGATAAATATCAATGTAGAAAATGTATCATCTTTATGTCTTAAAATACTGGGTACCGTTTAACAATTTAAAAGGAAGTACGTGTCAGGCTTTCGAATCAAATATATAATTTTGATAAAATTCTGGAGTACTCGTAAATGCGAGCTCGGATTAAAAGCACGCGAATCAGGGTTGATAGACACCGTCTGTAATTGAGTATGTCAAGCGCTGCGGGTTGTCTCTTCTTTCCAAAATGGGGGGAGGAAATGAAACGTCGAGTTCTAATGTTCTTTCTAACGAGTAGGGTCGTTCAAGAAAACGTGAGTGCCTGTGGTGGGACTAATTACAGGCGTTTCGTAAGTATCTACAGAAATTAAATATTTGTTTGAAATTCCAGTGCTGAATATCAGAATAATTAGAAAATTCTGTTACAGAAAAATACTATTTTAGCCATTTCTACTTTTTTTACTTTTTTGTTTATTTTTTTAAAGAATGAAATCTTATTTTCCATGTCTTTTTTTTTTGGTTGTTGTTTTTTAACTTTCATTACATTGAATTTGAGTTTTCTATGGCAGACAGAGAACCGTTCTTAATTTTCTAGATTATTCAATGTAAAGAGGTTATTCTCCTAGTCCTCTTAGTTTATGAGTATAGTGTGAATGATGTTTGAATGTATGTTTTAAAAATTTATTTGTAACCTTTCCACATTGAGATCCAAAGTGCTCTAGAACTTTCGTTTTCTTCCTTAGGAACTTTCAAATATCCCAATTTTATGCAATGAGAATATATACTTTGTAATTTAAACATAAAGATACATAATTTTAGAAAGAAAGAAATATTATCTTTACAAGGTCCAGGCAGGGGTCCCCAACCCCTGGACTGCAGACTGGGACCGGTTCGTGACCTGTGAGGAACCGGGCCACACAGCAGGTGAATGGCGGGCCCGAGCAAAGCTCCATCTGGATCTGCAGCCGCTCCCCAGCGCCGGCATCACCGCCTCGGCTCCACCTCAGATCATCGGGCGTTAGATTCTCAGAGGAGCACCTGTCCCTGGTGCTGAAGAGGTTGGGGACCGCTGGTCTAGAGGTCCAGGTTTGTCAAACTGTGGGTACCGCAGTGCTGGCGCCGTGAGAAACGAAAGCCTGACGTGAATTACGCGGGGCCGGCCCAGGGAGGGACGCGGGGCCCCTCGTGGCTGGAGACGCCTCCGGAAGCTCCGCGTCGTCAGCATCGAGAATGCCGGCGGGGCGAGGCGACCGCCCAGTCGCTGGGGTGCCGGGCATTGCTTTTCTCTAAGAGGCGCAGGTCCTCAGACGTGGCGTCCGCAAAGCCGGGCTTCCGAGAAAGGGGTTCTCCTTGCAGGGACTCTCAGAGGACACGTCAAGGTGTCCCCTGTCTCTACTGGACCCTTCGCATGCACACGCGTGTGTGCACACACGTGCACGTTCTGCCTGCACACGCCTGAGGTCGTCGTTATTTACTGCGCCTGGGGGCGTGCCGCCATCCCCTGCGACAGCCGTGATTAAGGATGATGCGCAAACCCGAGGTGATGTGCTGACATCTTAGCTCTTTACGAGGCGCCCGCGTGGCAGCGGCATGTTCCAGACTCCGCCCCGCCGGAGCCCTTGGGGGCCGCCGGGGCGCGGGGACGGCGGGCTGGGGACGCAGGCGGCTCCGTGGCCGCCGCACGGTTGGCTGCTTTGGGGGTTACTTGTTTATCATTCCTGGCACTATCTTGGATGGAGAAAAGTAAGTGTCGCCTGCAAAATAAGTTAGAAAGCAGCAGGATGGAAACTATGGGCCACACAGGAGCCTGCCGAGGGAGTTCTTGGGCCATTTTCCAGAATCTTCTAGGCCTGCGTGTGTGTGCTGGTTTCGATGACGGCCTGTGGTCGCTTGCTAGGCCTTCATAACAAAGCAGCACAGTCCGGGCGGCGGAAGCGACGTAAGTTTGTTCTCTCCCGGGTCTGGAGGCCAGAAGTCCAAGATTGAGGTGCTGCGGGTTTGGTTTTCCCAAGCCTCTTTCTCTGGTTTATAGGTGGCCGTCTCCTCCCCGGGCCCTCACGCGGCCGCCCCTCTGTGTGTGTCTGCGTCCTGATCTCTTCTTATAAGGACGCCAGTCGCTGGGGTAAGGCCCACCCCGATGACCTCGTTTCGGTCCCCTCTTCGCAGACCCCGTCTCCAAGCACGGCCGCGTTCCGAGATGCTGGGGCTCACGATTCGACCTGCGATTTTGGGGAAGCACGCATCAGCTCAGGGTCTAAACTGTCTGCGTAGCCGGGTCGCACAGGGGCGCGAGGCCCGCGTCACAGAGGGGCACGGCCCCGTGTCAACATGCATCTGTGGTCGTGGCCAGCTTCCGGCTCGAGGGGCAGCACGGCCGCCTGTAGGTCGGCCTGATCCGCTGTCGGGATGGCCTCTCACTCACCCTCCCCTGCAGGTAGCTACCGCTTATGCCGGTGGTGGAGCCTCAATAGGCTTCATGCCGAATCCCAGTATTATTTGTCTCACCACCTCGAAACTGCACATTCGCTATGACCTTACTCCTCTGTACGTCCAAGGAGAACGTGTCTCTCTCCTGTGGATGCAGGTCACTGTTCCTCTGTGTCAGTCAGGTGGCAAAGTTCACAGCCATGAACTACGATTAGCCGGCAGTTCTTGCCAGCAGGTAAACTGAGTCACGAGGGCTGCTGCTCTTAGCCAGGGCTCTGCCACCTTGGTGACCTGGCCCTTTATTCTCCCACAGTGACGTTGATGTTTGGGCTCAAATAAGTGAGCGCTCCATGTGGACCGTCTTCTTTGCTGGGGAACAGGTTTATGGCCCGCCGAGAGGGCCGACCTGTGTGACCTTGGCCGCGAAAACGCCACGCGCACAGCCGTGTGTGTGTGTGCGACCGTCGAGCGGCTGCGCACTCCGTCTGCACGCTGTCGCCTTCGCAGTGACGTGCGCTAGCTGGCACCTGCACTCTGCATTGGGCTCGCCTCTGGGGACAGTGAGTGTCCCAGCCAGCGCAGAATAGGCACATAGAGCTGTTTTAAGAAATGAGGACTAGTGGCTCTTTCTTTAAAAAAAAAAAAAACCTAAAAAAAAAAAAAAACACTTTACCACGCAAAAGCTAGAAACAAGCCAGGTCACCAAACTGAAACAAACCAAATCAACTGTTCTGTGTCGGATTTTGAAGCATCCACAAGATCATCTTAAATCTCCAAGTACCCACAGACCGGATAATTAAAAATCCAAGGTAAAATTATTTCGAAATGAAGTTTTATAATTCTTTTTTCCCCCTCCACTTAAACAATATATCCAATACAAAAAGATGCATGCGTGTCTCCAATGAACAAATTTACGAAGATTAGAACTGGTATGCTGGTAGATTAAGAGATAATTATTTCCCAAAGTTTTCTTTAGTTAAAAAAAAAAAAAGATTTACTTTGGGATTGCTCTAAATAGCTCTTCCCGAATTTAAAATACGATTCCTTATGAGACAAAAATTCACACCCGTCTCCTCAGGAACATATGTTTTGAAACGCGACGTCATCTCGATCTAAATTTAAGGCCTGAAGGGCGAAGTGTCCACCTTCCCCACGTCCGCGCACAGACGGACGTGCATCCCGCCGCCCCGTCTAAACGATGCGCTAGGAGGCGGTGCGAAGACGCTAGGGCCAGCAGAGTGCGGGCGGGCCGGCTTGGTCCCCGGGCCCGCAGGTGCCTGGGCAGCGCCTCTGCTCCTCTGGGCTTTCCCCCTTGGTGAAGTGACAGGGCAGAGCCGGTCCCTGTGAGCAGAGGCCCAGACGCTGGGCAGCTTTGTGGGGCGTGGGGCTGGGTTACCTGGGGGCAAAGGCCGGCCCTGCACCCTCTCAGCTACGTGTCCTCAGGCGGGCGGCTCGCATGTTGTGAAGCGTGGACATCAAGCCCCCGCTGACGGGGCTGCGGTGGAGGAACACAGACGGCAGGTTGGGGGCCCAGCGCCCAGCACCCCTCCGTCCTCGGTCCTCGGCCAGGCGCTGCTGTTGTTTCAAAAGCACCAGGGTGAACATCACTATCCCTGGGACCTGTCTGCTCCAACCAGCTGGTGGCAAGAGGGGTAGATGCTTCGCAGAGGAGGAAGGAGGGAGGGGTTTAGGTGGCCGCCACCTCGGTAAGCCATCTGGTCCCTGCCCGCAGGGCCAGCTGGTAGCACAGAGCTTGTTTTTCCGACGCGCGAACAGCCCGCTTTTTCTGTGCGTGAGCTCGGAGCGTTAGAAGCAGGAGCTTAAATTGATGGGATAATTGCTGCTAACTGGTCAGAGTTCACGTCAATTATGCTAAACCTTCGGAAAGAACGGTACCATTTACGGATCTTGACCAATTACATTTTACCCCCTCTGATGCATTAAAGAGAGAAAATACCAGAAAAGAAACAACCGGATAGAACTGAGTGTGACAGCTGGAGTCCGGGAGGGAAAAACCGTGAAATGTCCACGATGAAAGCAAAGTAGCTAAACAAGAAAATTCACAATAATTTTTCTTGTATATGTGCCATTCCAAGGCTGCGGGTTTAAAACTGCGAGTTCTTTATTAGCCTTAAGTGAATCGTGTTATTTTTAAAACCACAGCGCAAGCTTCGTGACGACGGGCAACCTTAATGCTGGGCTCAGAATGCGGGAAGCTGACCTACGACGTCCCTTTGCAGTGAGTCGGCCCAGCGGAGACGGGGAGGCTCTGAGCCCTGGGCCTGTGTGCGCCAAGCTGGCCCCGCAGGCCTTGCCTCGGTGCCGGGGAGCTCGGGACAGCACAGGTGGCCTTGCCGTGATGTGATTATAAGCCTGCCCCTGGCACAGGTCCCCGGACCCAAGGCTTTTTATCACTTTTTCAATTCGATGAGCGAATTAATCTTACATTTTCATCACTTACACTCCTGAACATACGCCTTCGGAAAGCTTTGTGTCTCTGAAAATAGAACGTTCTCTCTTTCACGTAAAATAGTCACGTGACAGCTTCTATAGCTGTAGATAAATGAGTCGCAAGCATTTAAATAAATTTGCGGATAAAGATCAATTAAATATAATTAAATATACAAGTAAATTTTGAATTAAATTGGTGTGTGTGTATATGCGTGTAAGGGGGTAGTGTATTGAGGTTAAGAAACAAAGGTAAGTGAAATTGTTTTTAAAAAATCTGATGTATCTTTATGTCATTAATAGCTTACAGTTAAAGTTGATTGCTGTTTCTACAATCCCCTTTATTTTCTCAATTGTTTAAAAACGGGTAAAGTACTAATGATGAAAATGTGGGTGCCCTCTGGTGGTGAAAGGTGGGAACACACCTTTAGATACAGACCAGTGACTTTATCCTCAGCCTAAATTCATGATCATGAGAGTCAGTTATTTTAAAGCTGCTGAATATATAAGTAAAAACATTGATAAAAACATGAACAAAGTTAACTAAGATTTTTTAAAAATTAAATATAATTGCATTAGAAAAAAAAAATACGATTTTAGAGGTGATGAACCCCCGGCCAAGTTCAGCCAAGTTCTTATGAGTGTTTATGGAAATGAACAGAAACGAAACCTACGTGCCAGGTCACAAAGGGGCCTCAGTGTCCTTGGAACCTTGCTGTCCACTCTCAGCAATTCGGAAGCCCTTTGAGACACCCTTCCTCCCACCCCCCCCCCAAAAAAAAAATTGCCACCACTTTGTCCTAAAGGAAGTGGGGTAGGTCCGCTGGAGAGCAGAGGTGTGTGCGTTATCTGCAGGGGCGGGAGGGCCGGCCGCATAACATGATTCTACCCCTCACTGGCCAGGAGCTGCGGGGGAAGGGGGGGGGGAAGCACTTCCAGCTCCGCACAAGGGAGAACTTGCTATTAAAAAATGATATTTCAAAAAAAAGGAGTCGGCTGCTTTGCAAGACAGCGAGTTCCTTGTCACTGTGCGTGAGCAGAGGATGGAGACTGGCTTGCCAGCACCGCCGGGGAGGGGGCTCGGACTTCCAGGGCTGGCCTGGGCTCCGCGAGCCCACCCAGCCTGCGGCCCGGGACCGTGCGGCGTCGGAACCGGCAGGCACGTGGGTGCTGCCGACGTCATCGGAGGATGCCTGTCTGAATCGCAGTTCCGGGGACGGCAGGGGGCGTCGTGCACGAGGTGGGTCTAGACGAGGGAGGATGCCATGTGCCGCCTCGTCTCTAAGGGAGCAAAGCCCGGATCACGTCCAATCTCCTGGGACGCGCGGCTCGCGAGCGGCGCATCCAGAGGCAGAGGTGGCACTGCGCATGCGTCCGCGGGATGCCGGCTTTGCCCTGCGAGCCGCGGTCCATCGGTACTGCGCATCTTGTGGCCGCGGCCGCGTGTTTCACGGTCTTCTCTAGGTTTTTGCATGATTCTGTCACCCGAAACAGTGAGGATATGCTCCTCTTTCCTTTTTATGTTTTAAAAAACCAACAGACCTTAGATTTTGGCAATCTTGCCGGCAACGTTTTTTACCAAACATGTTTATAACCAAACGAGTTGTCAGAGCAAGGGGTCATTGCCCGCTCCTTAAATATCTCAAGAGTTAGCTGTAATGCCCTTGGATGAGAGGACGTCATTTTCTTCTCTAGAGGGAATGGGCGAACTCAGCTCACTATTTTAATGGGACACAGTTGATCTACATCAGCTGATACCCACCACCCACACGCAGACATTCTAATTCAGTTGGCCTGAGGTGCGGCGGGGCATTGGGACCCCTCAGAAAACCCCCAGGGATTGCAAGGTGCTGTGACGCCGGGAGCCAGCACTTTGCCGGCACCGACAGCTCCGCTGAGCCAGGGGTCCCCAGACATCGTCACACCTGGGTGACTTGGAGGGCTCCTTAAACCTGGTCGTCGGCCGCCACTTTCAGAGTTTCCTAGTCCAGAGACCGGAAGAGGGACCCCAGGATTTGCTTTTCTGGACAGTTCTCAGGTGACATTGCTGTGGCCGGTCTAGGGACAACCACCGTGCTCAGCCGGCGGAAGCACTGGGTCTGGCCCTGCAGGAAACTCGCAGGAAGCGGCTTCCGACAGGAAGAGGCTGTGTGCACCGGCTCCCGCGCCGTCTCATCTCCCGGGGTCATCCTTCTCATCTTATCCTCCGTATTAATTTCCCGTTGCTGCTTCGACAAATCAGCACAACCCTAAGCAGCTTGAGACAATGGAAAGTTGTTGTCTTGCAGCCGTGAACGTCAGAAGTGCAGTGGGCTCACTGGGTCTTCCCGGGTCAAAGTCAAGGAGGTGTAGGGCTGTGGTTCCCTCGACGTGGGATTGGGGAGGGGGGGGTCCATTTCCTCACCTTTTCCAGCGTCTAGGACCCCGCAGTCCTCCGCTCATGTCCTCCTCCTGTCCTCAAAGCCAGCAGTGGCTGTCGAGTCGCACCCTGACACTGCGTCTTACCCTTGTTTAAGGACCCTGTGATTATACAGGGCCTACCCGGAAAATCCAGCATGATCTTTCCACTTCGATATCAGCTGATTGATTCACAGGTTGTGGGGATTGAGATGTGAACATCTTTGGGCCATTATCTTGCCCTTCCTACCTTCTGGACCCCTGAATCCAGAGGCAGAGACTGCAGTGTGAAATCAGCTCAATGGCTTGATAGCCGTGTGAAATCAGCTCAATGGGTGACGGGGAGCAGGTGACTGAACTTCTCTAACTCGTGGGACATCAAGGAATTAAAGTATTTACCTCAAAGTATTAAGTTAAGATTAGATATGTAGATATTAATTTATAGATATAGATATAGACATATTTATAAATATAGAAATGCCAGTCCTGGTAAAGGGTTCCAGAAAATCTTGTCTATTATTGCTATGATTGTCATCATTTTCATTTTTATTAAGAGTAATGCATCTTTCCCATAGCTCCCCAGGTCCCTACGTCATAGGCCAACACTGTCACCCATTTCTTGGGTGGCTTTTCAGAGCTAGTGCTCGTATTTACAAACATATGCAAATACGTAATTTACTTGCACAAGTGGTAGAAAGGAACTCACCGCTTTCTGAATAGTACGTTAATTCATACCATTTCCTTACTCTCGGAAACAGCTGTATAGTTTCTCTTTCATGAACGCCCTTCACTTGCTTAGCCATTCCTCTACCGATGAACACTTAGTGTCCCTCAGCTGTTATGCGGTTACGAACAGGGCTGTAACGAATATTCTTAAAAGTTATTAACTTTGCACCTGACCCGTGTATCTGTTACGTAAATTCTTAGATGCGAACCTTCTGAGTCTAAGGTAGCGTACATTTAAACATTTTAAAAAGGCTCCGAGACCATTTATCCGTGTTCTTCGCCATCGGTATGATGTGTGCGCGTGTGCTCATCCTTGGCTGGCTCACGTCATCAGGCATTTTCATTTCTGCCGCTGAGACAGGCGAGCACAGCGCCTCGCACGTGTGATTAGCCTCTCTCACTACCAGGGACTCGAGCGTCTTATATTTTCCCTCGTGGCCATATTTCCTTTTCAATTAACCGCCAGTTTATTTACCTCTCATCCATGTTTCTTTGGGGTGGGTTTTTCCTTAAAGATGAACTTAATGATTTTATCACAGTTTAAGTAACTATCTCTTTTCCAAGATGTGAATTAAAAAAAAAAAAATTTCTCATGTTGTTTGCTTTTGCTTTACGGGAATATTTGGCTTTTATATGGTTGAATTTGTCAATTGTGTATGACATCGCAGTTTTGTACCATGGTTAGAAAGATGCTCCCTACCTTAGGGTATATAAAAAAATTCTAATTTTTTTGCTAATAATTACATTATTTGTGCTGTTTAGATCTCTGAGACTTGTTTTGATATGATGAGTTAGGTAGAGATGCAATTTCAATACTTTCTAGAAGTCCCAATCGCCTCAACACCATTGACTAGGTTTACTTTCCAGTGATACTCAATACCGTTTTGATTTACCAAATTCTAAAAAATTTATATTTATCCCTTATTCCAGTCTCCTTTCTGTCCCCTTTGTCTGGTTATGCACCTTGTCACAGTCCTAAAATATATTTAAATATCCGGTAGATCTATTTATTTATTTATTCTTTCTTTGGAGATTTTTTTCCGGCTATTTTTGCATGTTTGCTTTAAAATTAGATTATATACATGGCGGGTGAATCTGCTTGGTATATCATTAATGTGGTTGGAAACACATAGATTAGTTCAAGAATTGCCCTCAGAACGTTAAGCATTCTCATCTTACATGGGGTCTGCCATTCCACGAACTCAGACGTCCTTTGGTACATCAGAAAGGCATTTCGACATGTCGTTTCCATGGTGTGTACACATTTGTCACATTTATGCTTCTTATTCCTGTTGTGAATAAGACCTTGGATTCAAAACTGTGGTCGTTTACAGGTACTAGGCAGTCTCTTTTTGCATTGTATTGTGAAAATATTGTGTACAAATAATGACAATTTCCTTTTTTAGTACGCATATTTCTGATTTCTTTTCCTTATTAAGTTGTATGCCATAGCATTTGATTAATTTATTTATGTATTATTTATTAATTAATTTAACATTAATTAATGTATGTTATAGTAACAACATCTGTGATTCACTTCCCGTTATCATTGTTAATTTTGTGTGTTTGTTCTCCCTTTCTTAGTTAGTTTCACCAACTGTTTGTCTATTTTATTATTTTAAAACTTTAGGTCTATCCAAGAGATCTAACATCAGTCCTTTCTAATACACTGATTCTTGAATTTATATTTAATTAATTTTTTCTTTTTGGTTTACTTGTATGAATTTTATTGATCTTTTTTCTAATTCTTTAAATCAGATACTTAATTCATTTATTTTCATTCTTTTTTTAAATTATTATTTATCTAAATGTATAAGGCTTTGAAATTTCTCCCAAGCATTGATTTAGACGTATTACACAGATTCTGATGTGAACTTTTCTTTGCGGCCTAATATGTCTTCAAGATCGGTAGTTTTTTCCTTTGGCTACTAGAGGAGCAGTTGCATCTTCGGCCTTCAGGTTACAGAGTTAAGTAGATTACATATAGATCTAACTCATTGACTGTGCTGTTTAAATCTTCCCTATCTTTATTTAATCACTCATGGGCTGAAAGAAGTAAATTAGAGCCTGCTGCTACTAAAATGTTTCTGTCTGTTTTTCTTTTATGCCTTTTAGGTTTTACTTTATGGACTTTGATGTGATAGTTGCATTCTGTGTAGCTTTTCAGACCTCTTGTCTCTTTGCTGCGGACTACACCCCTTGCCATCGCAGAGGGCCACTCTTTGTTACAGGAACGTCCCCACCCCGACCCCCGCTCCTCCGCCCTCCTGCTTGTCTGCCATGTAGGAGCGCGAGCAGAGCTTTCTCTGCCTGACATGCTTCTCTGCATCCTTAACATCCAACACATTTAATAACTTTAAAACTCACCAAAGTTGCATATAATTAAATTTGTGATCCAATGTGGGAGTATGTTTAACAAACTTATGTGGTGCTATATCATATATTATATTATGCTTTCTCTTTATATTGCTTTTGGGGTTTTTTCCCTTTTGTTCTGTATGTGTTCATTTATTTTTGTTTTTATGTTAAGGAATGTTGATGAGTTGTTTTTAGTTCTTACAGTGGTTAACTCTAATGATAAATTTTTGTGATATACTTGATCTTCTTTTTCTAAAGACAGCATTACCATTCCCCCTCCAAAAAGACAGTATTAACTCTTCACACTGACCTGTGATGAAATGATAAAGAATGTCAACCCCCAATTTTACTAAATTACATTTATCTTGGTTCTTCTAGCGTTTACAGTTATTTTTCGATTAATTGATTTATCACCATTGAAGGATCTGTATTCGATTCCTGATAATAAACATTCCTCTCCCTGCGATCTCCCTTCTCCCATGAACTGTTGTTAGTTATGGTAATTCTAAATTGCCATGATTTAAAGCAATTTATACCTATTCTGTAAATCCTACAGCTGTTTTACTCCTAATCCTGCATATAGAACTAATGCAGAGTCAATCCTTTTGCCATGATTTCTCGATTCATGCTTCTGTCATTTTATTATGAACATTTTTAAACTATAGGAAAATTAAAATAATTGTACAGGGAACATCGTTAACCATCACCTCCATTCTACAGTTGACATTTGTTCTATTTGCTTTGTCAGTAAGCCATACATTCATTGGTCCATTTATCTATCCATCTTATTTCTCCATGCATTTTTAAATGATTTGCAGATGATTTTATGTTCTCGAACACTTCAGCATATGCATCATTAACCAGAGTTCAATATTAATAGTCTTCATTCAGGTTTTCTGTTAACTAAATTTTTTTTTGTTTAATTGTGTTTTCATTGAAAACATGCTCCAAAGTTTTTATCTTTGAGTGCAATTTTGCCTGGGTATAACATTTTATTAACGTAAATATTTTATATTGTCCCACTATCTTCAAATATGGAATATTATTATGAAAAAAAGATGAATGCAATTAAGATTTACTTTTTTCTTTTAAGTGACTTGATCATTTTATTTTTTCACCCAATTATAAACTGTTTCTTCAAAATTTCTATTAAAAAAAAGATCCTGATACAGACAAAGGTCTTTTTGATTTTTCTCTATCAAATATTCTTAAGACATTGTGACCAATGAATGTATGTATTAACATCTCCTTATCCTGATTATTTCTGCATTATTTCCTAAATAATATTTTTAAGTTCATTTATGTGATTCTCTTGCCCAAAAACACCAGTTATGCAGATTTAGGATCTTCCTTTCTTCCACACCTCTCTAAAGTCCTTTTGTCTGTCTGTCCATCTATCTGCCCGTCAGGCCACCTACCTACCTACTTGAACCGTTCTCCTACTCCAGCCCTACGTACTATGGGCGGCGTCTGCTTTCTTTTGGCCGATCACAACATGGCAGTCAGTTTGCGATTTAAACATAAAATCCCTTTCTTTCCATCCTGTGCTCGTACCCGGCTCACGTTCTGTCTCCCTCTTGTCCACACTCAGCCTTCGGCCTCTGCATCGAGCCATCCCGTTGTTTCATTAAATCATTTTCGTTCACGGCTACGCAGTTTGTTCAAACAATTGATGGGCTCAATAGCTACTTTTTCTAGTTCAGGGTTTATGTTCTGTATATTTTTCTAGTACTTTTCCTAACCCTACCTTGTGTTGTCTTTATGTAAACCCATGCTGTGGACTTTTTGATTTATTTCATGCTTTTTGGCAGAAGGCCTTCTTAGATCAGGTCCTCGTAAAAGGTTTCTTCAGGGTGGAATCATCACCAGATTAGCAGGAATTATTCCTAGTGTATAATGAAGCAATTTATGACATAGCGCCGTATTAATGCTTCTCTCTAGCCAACAGAAGTCGGCAGGTCCTGAGCTGCTTCTAACTCTCAGCATCTCCTCTCCACCCATGTCCTGTATAGATGGGGAGAGGAATTATACGGTCCTCCCTCTCTTGCTGTTCACGGTGCCGGACAAGCCCTGTGGAGGCTCCAAACCAGCCCGCAATCATATCACTAAAGTTTGTGATTAATTAAGCCATTAGCTGTTAATTCCTCTCGGTACGATTCCCCTACTTTGCCAAGGTTGCTTTTCTGGCCCAGCCTGAGCTGCTACAGGTATATCTTCTTGTGGTCACTTTCCACACCTCCATCCATTTTTCCGTGAGTTTATAGAAATCTCTAATTTTTTTGGAAGACAAATTGTATGTAACATGAGAACGCTGATGAATTCCTTCCACGAAAACCCTTCTCCCGGCGAGAGGCAGAGACGTGGCCGTCCCGCTTATTTCTAATCGAACTCTCTTCTGTTCTAGGCGGCAGCTTTGCGATGGCTGTACTGCTTTCCCTGTCTTATTCCTATCTTCGTAAAGGCGGGAAATTTGGGTAATTGAGATTTGGGTGCTTCCCTCAGCGTAGTCTCGAAAATGTCCACACACGGTTTCGCTTCGTCCTTTTGACAATCCTTCAAATTGGACGTGGGCATGGGACCCTCATTTTGCTGAGAAGGAAAGAAACCCTCGTAGGTCATCCGCCAGGGCCCAGGTCACACAGCTAACAAATACCAGGGCCGAGTTCTTGACATTCTTCCTGCCGTCAGCACTCCACCTCCCGTACCTGGGGGCAGAACCCAAACGTGGGAAGAGAGAGCCCTCAGATCACGGTGAGAGCTTTGACATTTGAAACAAATGTCAAAATTAGAGAAAACAGAAAATTGCCCGTGTTTATCGTGAGCAGACTTTGCCATGGTGACAGACTGTCTAATTGGCTCATACATGTCTTTCTGTTTGTGTATGTGATGCTGCTCGTTACTATGCAGTCCTGCTCATCCCCACTGGGCAGGGATTCGGGCCACTTCCGGTCCTTGTTCCCACATTGGGACCCTGTTGGAGAGCGGACTGGCTTTCACGGGATGTGGATATTGCCAGGCACGGACTTGTCCCTCCCCCCCCCCTCACTGCACTTAGGTACGGCGGCTGCCTTTGCGCATCCAGGGACCGAGGCTTTTACCTCCTTTTCAGTCTTATCTAGTGAGTGATCCGTCCATCTCCTGGTATTTTCAGTAAGGATCATTTTACAGGAGGGCAAGGGCTGTTTGCTCCGTATCCGACCCCAGCGCGTCGAGCATTTTAATTCGCAGTATAAACATTACCTAATTGTGACCCATGCTTAAGGAAAAACTTGCGAGGTGCTGCTTCTCCTTATTTCTCGTCACCATCGACGACGGTAGACATTTACTGACATTGCACGACCCAATACACACACGGATGTTAGAGTTCTCTCCCTCACATCACGGATCCAGAGATGGACGATGGTCCTTCCAGCACGGTGGAGAGAAGGTCGGGGCAGACGACGCTCTCCGAGATATCTGCAGAAACGCAAAGGAAAACATGCCTTCTGCAGGCATGTCTTGCAGGGAGGCTGCGAGGTCGCTTGCCAGTCACACTAGAAATGTGCCGGGACTGCAGCTGTCAGCTCGCCAGCGTGACCTTTTCTAGTGTCACATGCCATAGAACGTTATGTCACGCTAAGACAATATGACAGAACTCTGCCTTGCTTTTCCAGTGTGTCTCCCCATCCTCCTCCTCATCTCAAAAAAGAAAAAAAAATTCTTAAAGAAAAAGGAGCACGTTCATCACATATAAATTCCAAGAGCTCAGAAAACAGATGGAAAGTTTACACATTAATTAGCTATTACGTGGTCGCATACGTGAGTGTGTGATGTTTCTTGTGTGTGCGTGTGTATGTGTGTGTGCGCAATCATGTGGCATACACACTCACAGCCCTTAGAGTTCAGAAGCAGAGGCAGCCATCTTTCCGTCTCATTGTGGAGAAGAAAAGATTGAAAATCACGGAGCATTTTTAAAATGTCATTCTGAATTTAATATGGAATTATCCAATTATATCTAATTGAACAACTGAAACATAAACCACTGATTTCATCCTCAGTCAGAATTTTGCAGATTTGCCCCATTTTTTTTCTGTATAGAATATAGCATTTGGCACACATCCTAGATCAGAGGTTTTTTGCAGCTGTATTACTGAGTATTAGTCTTGATGGAGAATTATTTGCATCACACATCAAGGAAAAACTCCTGCCATATCCAGTTTCTTTTATTCTGCGGACAGAGAACTCTCACACACACTGGTAGCACCCTGCTGGCCTGAGCACCCATGTCATGTTGTGCGCTTGATGTAAACAAAACAAGATTTTCCTCTAAACCAATAGCCAGATCATATATTTCATACTTTGTATAATACTGATAGGTTAGTATAGTAACTATTGAAACTCATTTTTAGTATAAAAATGGGTTTACATGGTAAATAAGAACTACATGCCATATCACTCTTTATTTAATTTCTCAACAGCCCTAAAATAGCCTTACCTTATTCATGTCTGGGTATCTACAACTGCCACGCCAGCTTGTCTGAGATGATAATTGTTCAGAAGCTCATTTCGAATATTGAGGTTTTGTCGGTTAGCTTGATGCATTTTCAGGGTGTTTTCCAGGATTGCCTTTTTTTTCCTGGTGTATATTCCTACCGCTCTGTGATGGCTCCATCATGCACCGTTCTCCATGTTTTAATCCCGATTTCGTACAGCTAGGCAAAAACTTGTACCGCTATTGAAGTTTGCCTGGCTGATGGGCCTCTCGGCGTCGCAGGAGGTAACAGGATGGGATGTAAACGACACCTTTCAGCCGTGACACCGACCATCGGGGACGGGGGACCTCGCCGTCATAGCCAGTATACACAGCGAAGTAGTTATTCTTCGTTAAATATTGCATTCGAATTAACCACCCAAATGTTTTCTGGTATGTACAAAGCTTACAGCTGTCCCAAAAGTCTAACCATCGCGATCTGATTTATTCGTACACTCAAACATAGTTCACCACCTGTTCTCCTGGAAACAGTTGTGACTAAATTACTATCATTATTGCGCTTTACCACACCGACGTGTAATGCGATTTATTCTGACAATTGTTATGTGCCTGGTGCAGACTTAGTGTGATGCAGAGTGTGCGCGCACACTCACACGTGGTCGTATGAACACACCTCCTGGACAGGCGACCCCGAAACACTCAACTCTCTCATGCATTTCATACACCATTAAAGCATCTCCACTAATTCTTTATGAAGCTTTATGTTTCTTTCAACGGGAGGGGAGGTCTAAGTTAAGAGAAGCCATTATGGGAAACTAGACAATAATAATTAAGTATTCTCATTTCATTAAGATTCCTTCCACTTTATTCTACAAACCCTGGAGCCTGGCCTTCTTTTCTACGTGGCCCTTTGGAGTTTGAATGATTTGGCTTCAGCAGTTCTCTGAGAGACCAAAGTCCAGTGATGACTTGCTGAACATCTCAGAAATCTCTCGCCATCTCCATTCCTTCCTCCCTTATTCCAGTGAGCTGTATGAAAACTACGGGATGATTTATAGACCTGGCCTTGAAGGACAAGACAGAGAGACTCTCACGTGTCCCGGGATGGCCCAGCTCAGCCAACTGGCCAGCGCTGACCAACAAGACAAACCTTGGCAGGAGTGCAGGTGAACCAGGAGGTTCACTAATTTACAAAATACAATCGAAATCCCAAGATGCAAAAGCAAAAAAAAAGTCCCTAGTAATTCCTCTACGAATTCCGTATGAATTAAGCAGCCTCCTAAACATGCTCTTTCAGAGCTGAAATGATGTCCACAGCTAAAAAGCTGTAGCAACAACAAAATACACCTTTAGCGAAATCCCAGTCTGCTCCAGAACTGCGCACAACCTAAACGCATGAGCCCGGATGGCTTACGTCACTGAATACATATGGAAGGGAAAATCTCAAAACTTTGCAAACGAGCTTCATTTCTGAATTAAAATCTATGTAAAACTCCAGGTGAATACTCAAGTTTGGAAGTCATGGTCCATGAACGCCTTGGACTCTGAAGCCTAGAGCTTCGTCCCTGTAAATATTATTTTTCAAAGCCACCACGCTTGCACTTACGGGTAAAAAAACATTGATTGTGTTACCCAAAGTGAGGTACCGAGTATCATCATGTAATTGTGAATGAATGAATGAATGAATGAATGAGATGCTGGCCAGAATTTGAAGCAGACCATGGTATTCCAGAGACATCTGGGGTTCATTTTTAAGCGCTAGTCTGGGTCCAAGACATTTAAAAGAGTCAGACCCTACAGGCTCCTCAGCAAACCAAGCAAACGTGTCTGCTGGGTTTCCCAGATCAACACGAGGAGAAAGTCTCACACAATATTTTGTGGGGTTTGGTTTTGTTTGGTTTATACAAGTGCCATAGTCCCATGGGGTACCAAAAAAATAAAAAGCCAAAAAATCGTACATCATTAACCAGTTCCTGTATAGCATTCTAGAACTTTCCAGTTCATAGTAACACCTACACTGATGTAGATTCAGAAATGTCAGTAACCACCTCATTGACTAGTTATTCTGTACGTCTCAGGTCAGAACCCACTTAAAAGAAACTGAAAAAAAAAATCAAACTTAATCTATTTGATTTTATTTCCGCAGTTGAGGAATGATTTTTATTGCTTTAGCTATTGTAGGAATAGTCATTCTATTTAAAATTACGGCGATTTACAGAGTTGATAACAAATAGGCTTAACTCAAATATATAATTGTGAGAATTCCTACGAGGAAAGAGAAGCCTAATCTTGGTTAAGAAATTTAAAATGTTGTTTTTTTTTTAAATTATTTAATCAGGGAACTTTAATCAAGGTTGAATAGAAGATATGTTAGCTTCCAGCTCTGCTGATTAACTCAAAGGTATCCATGTGTTTTTGCCTTCAACAAAAACTACTAGTAAAGGAATGTGGGCATAAGCTTATGGTGATTCAGGAAAACTATCTTTAAAAATCAGTTCAATCACTGGACTCTAGCTTTAAAGGATACAGCATAGAATCCACTTATTTTGGTCACACATGAAAGTCTGTGGCAGGCAAAGCTTAATCTTGATTCCTCAACAGTGAATGTGATGACTTGGTATTTTCTTTTCCATTGTTAATATCTGAGAACGTGAGAATGCAGATTAGTATCGCGAGTTTACAGCTGGCGTCGTGAGAGACACAGTGTTTATGGGGTGGGGGCGTGATTGGAAAGGTAACTATGTGTATGAAGATACCCTGGCAGGCAGAATTACGTCCTCCCAAAGATGCCCCCAGGTCATCCTCAAAACGTGTGAATATGGTGCATCACGTGGGAACAGACTGAAGGTTACAGAAGCAAGCGAGTGACCCCGAGGTGGAGGGAGCATCCTGGATGGTCCAGGGGGCTCAGTGTCATCACATGAGTCCTGAAAAGCAGGACGCCTTTCCCGGCCCTGTCACGCGGAGATACGACCCCAGGAGCAATGGTCGGAGGGGTGTGGTGGGGCCCGAATTTGAAAATCAAGGAAGAGACCACAAGCCGAGAAATCCAATGGCCTCTAGAGGCTGGAAAAGGCCAAAAAAAATGTATGTAATGAGCACAGCCCTTTCCACCCTGGGTGTAACCCGAGGAGACCCACGTCCAGGCACCGACACCCAGGAGTGTGAGGTAATAAACGTGTGTCGTTCCGAGCCAGTAAGTCGCGGGGATGGGCTGCAGCGGGGGGCGCGGGCCGGCGCGGGTGCGGGGGTGCCATCCACCCGTCCCCCACTGCCGCCCGCCCATTTACTGTGTCCACTCCCTGCGTCACCCTGGGCAGTGTCAGCTGACCTGTCCCAACGCTCCCATGTCCGCTTTCTATCGCCAGTGGGATTGTGCTGGCCCGAATGAAAAGCCACAGGTTGCTAATATAATTTTATTTTTTAAAAGTAACGGAGGACTCCGCTCAGACATACTGGTGACGGGATAAACCTGGATTTCAGTGTGATAACGGTATATATAACCTAGTGGTGAGAAGCAGGGTTCTGGGTGGCTGACTCCCCCCGCAGGGCACAGATGCGAACACAGACCCCCATAGCGGGACTCCGGGAACCCATCGGCGGCTTCGACCTGTGCCTTGCGACGCGGCCATGTGAACATTCTCTCTAATGAGAAGATATTACGGAATTGCCAGGCAAGAAACATCCTCAGAATGAGGAAGGGATTTCCAACGGCGTTCCCGGTCTTCCGTCACGGTGTAAATGCCCACAGCGACGCAAATGTTCACGAGACCTCGCTCGAAAACTTGCATTTTGGAATGCGTTCGCACTTTGTACTGGATGAGAAGCTGATCTGGTGAGGAACGTAAATTAGCCGACACTCAGCAGACCCACAGCCGCCCTGACGCCAGTGTAGGTCCTCGTCGTCGACGGCACGGCACGACCCACGGGTGTGTCCGCGCACAAACCGGAGGACACAGCCAGAAATCCGCGGTGAGGGTGTCTGTGTCTGTGGTTCACAAGAACAGGGACAACGCTTCCTCCTCTCTACTTTGTTTCATGGAGACACACACACACACACACACACACACACACACTATTTGGAAAACTGTATAGCTCTTCCTGGGGGTTCAGCGTTTCCAATAGACAATTTAAAAACACCAGCAGTTCCTGACATAAAGCAAGTTAAATTCAACAAATGGTAATAGAGCAATTGGCAATCCATAGGGGAAAAAAAAAATTAAAAAAAAAAAAACTGGACTTCAACCCAAACCTTGTATCTTATGTAAAAAAAATACTAACGAAATGGAGCAGAGGCTTAAATGTAAAATGCAAAACTATGAAACTGGCTGTTTTAATGCACGATCCCAACTAAATCAAGCAAGAGTTACAGAATTCGAGAGCCCGGAAGGGCTTTCCAAATCATCCGGCTCGTTGTCCAGCTGCGGGAGTGTTAACGGGGGCGGTCAGCTCGGGGGTGTCCTTTCGGCCAAGGTCACCCGGCTCAGCGCCTGTAAAGCAAGGCCACCAGCATCCTGCGTCCCCTCGTACCTCAGCCACCGAAGCTAAGAGCTGGACAACACTGGTTCTGGAGCAATCTCCCCCGTCTCGTGCCTCCCGAGGAGTCCTCGTCTGTGCCCTTGACACTCTATTACTGCAGCTCCGTCCCATCGTCAGAAAGCTTTCTGGAACATTGTGGGGGAGAATGCGGGTCTTTAGGGACAGGCGACCCTGGGGTCCAACTGTTTCTCCATCTCCTGCCAACCGGAGTGTACGAGTAGGTGTAACTGTAGCCACTTTGCACCACGATGAGAAGATAACCGAATGGGTCTTTCTGAGATCTTTCCAGAAGATCTGGATACAGGGTCAGTCGGGTGCTTCTTGTGACACCTAGAGCATTGCCAACGATCCACGTGAGTTTGCTGAGAATAGTGGATAGTTGTGCAGGTCTAAACACTCCTCCACGTGCTCATACGCGGGAGCTGTCTTCTGTGATGATAACAAGGTGCTGCCGTGCTATTCTGTTAATGATTTCCACTCGATGGCCTGATTAGGAAAATTGCTCTTTTTTTTTTTTTTTTGCATAATGCTCTATTATGAGGAACAATTACTGGCGCCTGTGCCCGTGTGCAGTTTCTACCTGAGACAGTGCGCGTGGGGACCCCCCAGCCAAACGGCCGTGTGAGGGTGAATGGCGAGGGAGAAGGGGAGAACAAAGGTTTTCTAGAAAACCGTCCATCCATCTCGTGAGGCGAGCACTCGTGTGTCTGTCGTGGGCAGACTCATCTACGCAGCCGACGCCGCCGTGACTGCAGCCTGGCCGGGGGCAGCCAGCCCCCCGCCCCTCACACGCGCCCCGACCCCTGCCCCAGCCGTGTGGGACGCGGCCTTGGCCTGACCTTTCCCTCCCCAGGGCTTCCCGGACCGCCAGGGGAGAACCGGCCTCGCCCCACACTCAGGCCTGGCCCACGACTGACCCAGACGCACCACTCGACCATGAGCTGCAGAAAAGCTGCTTTTAACCAGAAGGCAGAGGGGTCTTCCTCAAATTTATCGGATAAGCTTCGCTTCCTTATCCTCCCCTTTTGCCAAAATATTATATAACATGTAAACGTACATAAAATATAGTCATAGGCGTATATAACTTATAGATGTACAACTTTTTTTATCATATACGTAAACATAGATAAACACATCATTCATGGATATATGTAGATATATTTGCGTGTATGTATACACGAAAGGTTGACTAGAAACAACAAGATTCAAAGCAAATATTTACCTCAGAAGTTAGGAAAAAGAAAAAAAAAATAATGTAATCCAGCTGTCGTTTTATGCAATGGCAAGAAATCTAGGGAAAGGGAATTTTTGCCTCGTCTACAGCATCAGCTTTTTGACCCTAGCATTTATTTACCTCAGCTCCGTCATTTACCACACGGTACGATGGCCTCATTGCCGAAGTTTTAACTGGAAATGGATATCTTATCTTTAATCCAAGGGGTATTGTATTAGTTTCCTGTGGCTGCCGAAACGAATCGCCCAAGACTGCGTGGTTTCCAACAGCAGGAATCTGTTCTCTCAGAGCCCGGAGTCCGCAAGTCTGAAATCGAGGTGTGGCCAGGGCCACCGCTCCCCGTGGCTCTGCGGGAGGGTCTGTTCCTGCCTCTTCCTTTGCCCGCAGCCCTCGGCGCCCCTGAGCTCAAAGACCCATCACTCAGCCACATGGCCGCCACCCCCGCCCCGTGCCTCCCCGTCACCTCCCTCTGTGCCTGTCGGTCTGTGCGGCCAAACGTCCCCTTTTTATAAGGACATCAGCCAGTCCCATTGGGTCAGGGCCCACCCTATCGACTCATCTTAATGTAGGGAGGAGGCGAGAGATTTAAAACGTGAATCAAGCCACATCCGAGGCTGTGAGACTGCGATGGGCCAGCCACTCTGCGGCCAGGCCAGGAGGTCACCTGCAGAACAAAGGGAGGTGTCCCTGGGGTGCCGACAGCCACGCCCCACACTGCGAAGGGGAACCGGGGACCAGGAGTCATTCCCTGTGGCTGAAACCAGGGGGAGCCTCAGGATCACAGGCCGGGCCGCTCCCTCTCCATCTCTTCCCCGTCCTCACTGTACGTCCGCGTCGAAGGAAGCGGGAACCAAAGAAGGACCCATGAACCGAATTCCCTGAGCACGTGGGGTGCCGTCCCTCGGAGCCCCTCTCGGGGCCTTCGCGCCTTCTCACGCCCCCTCTGTCTGCTCCCGCCTTCCCACGGCCCTCTCCCCGTCCCTCTGAGAGGGCACCTCGCTCCGTCCGTGGAGTGCGCCCCCTTTTCTGATGAGCTTTCCTCCGGACTCTGACTTTGGCGCGTGTGTCGAATTCTTCTCTCGGTGCGGGGCTTGGTGTCCCTGCCCGCAACTCGGGGAGATTTGCCTTGTCCTGGGTCAGTCTCACCATGATCACCTTGTCTCCAAACCAGGTCGCTTCATGAGGTTCTGAAGTCTGACCTTCAACGTTTTGGTGGGGGAAGGGACATAATTCAATCTATAACATAAGTTCTAACTGGAAAAAGCAAGCAAGTCTATTTTAAGCAAGTCTATTGCGTTACGTCATGCAGTTAAGGTAGCTGTACATGAGCAGTGTTCCGGGTCTGGTATGCATTTAAAAAAAAAAAACAGATTTTAAAAATATAGAATAATTACATTTTAACTTCATAGTTTTGGAAATAAATGGGTTTTTTTTTATTAGATTATGCAATGGAAAAACTGATCCTTGCTGTTTAAAAAAAGATAAAGGACAATGGGAAAGAAAAGTATAACATTTCGTTCATAATATTTCTCTAAGTTTTTATCTGAACAGCATAGGAAATATAGTCAAGGATATTGCAGTAACTATGTATGGTGTCGGGGTGAACTGCACTTATTGGGGTGATCGCTTTATAAGTTATGTAATCATCTTATCACTGAGTTGCATACCTCAAACTACTGTAACATTGTATTTCCGCTGTAATTGGAAAACAACTGTAACAGCATTTTTATCTCGGCGTCCGTGCCCCTTTGCACCCACAGTCCTCCACCCCGGGACCTTCGCCCAGTAAGGCTGCTAGCAGGAGCACTTATTAAACGCCATGAGTAACTGTATTTTACCATGATTAGGGCCTGATGGAGGTCTTCACAGCGCGCGCTTCCAGGCGTGGCTCTGGCTGGAGGCGGCCGCAGCTGGTTCCGAGGGGCGGAGGGGTGTCGTCTGCCCCGCGGTGGCGGTGGCCCGGGGCCCTTGCGCTGGCCCTCGCCTCCTGGCGAGTCCCTGCCATTTCACGCAGAGCTGTGACTACGCCCCCGTTCCACAAATGGCCTTATTTGACTCGTGGCTGTAGCTAACACTTCGTTAAATTTTCTTAATTTTAGCAGAATATGTAGCATTGCTTAGGGATGTATCTTTCTAAAAATGGAGACATCCGTATTCTATTTACATGTGTTCTCTCTCTCTTTTGTGCCTTATAGATAATAAATCAATTTAAAAAATAGAGGTTTTCCTTAGTGAAATCCCGTATACAATATTTCTGTTCAGAATGTCCATCCACGGAGTGACAACTGGGAGCAGTCACCATTTGATGGAAAATGCTCCCACATTCTCCCATAAGCCACTGCCTGGCAGAGTCAGAAAAGGGTAAAAAAAATCACTCAGGCAGCAGCTCCAATGCCCCCCGGACTCTCACGCCTCGTTAGTGTCTAAGGTTACAGGGAAAAGAAACGGAACACTGTGGTTGCCACGGAGACGTCCAAGTCCTGTCAACACCTCGTGCTCTAATAGTGACAAATAGTACTTATTACATCAGGACTAATTTCATCGGATTCTGCTCAGATAAAGATACTTAACCTTTGCTGATAAAATCATGTCATTATAATTACTTAGTAAAAGACCTTATTAGACCGCAGCATGCCGTGTCCATAGATGCACGTTTTATTGAGGTTTATTACATATTATATTGATGGCGTGTTGGAGAGTCGGCTCTTTCCGCAAGACCTTTCGCTGTGGGGAAGACGTGCAGCTATGCGGTCCGGGTTCTGCGGCCGCCTCGGCTGGAGGGAAAGAGAAAGCGTGGCTTCTGCAGGTCGTGACCGAGAATCCTGAGCACATCGCAGGAAGTTTTGAAAATCAGGCTTTGCGCGTTAAGCCTTTTTAACCCATTTCCCATGTAGGTAAACAAAGTGCCTCTCGCTCCCGGCGTTAATTGAATTTTACATAAACGTGCTCTTCGAGGCCGAAGCAAAGCTGACTGATTTCCAATGTGAAACTAAAACATGAAATCTGTGCTTGGAGTTATTTCTAAGCAGAACTTATCTCTAAGCCTTACGTGGCAGAAATGTGTACGTAAATCACATTTGCCGAATGATTCTGTGGCGAGCGACTGTTCGCGTCACATGTAGAAACGCGACGTTTTCTAGGAGTTGACGTGCTCGTCGGTCGAGAATCACTCTGCTTTGTAAATGGAAATACCGCTACTAAAAACAGAGTGCTGGCGACAGAATGACGTCATTTGTTTCCAAAGACTCTCGATATACTGGAGTGATACAAAAATAGCAGTAAGAGCGAGATATTCCGCAGCAAACTTCGGGGGTCCGGTTAGGACTGCGATCCACGAGTTACCTCGCAGTAAACGCCAGGGCAGCTGCAGACGCCCACCGGCGAGTATTCTCGGGGCAAACGGGAAGTGGGGTAAAGTAAGGCTTCCTGTCCGTGCACGTGAACTTGAAATAGCCAAACCTGTCACGCGCCTTTGGGGCACTAAGCCAGACTGCAAATGTCACATTTTGCATGCTCCGTGTGACTGGAGGCCCCGCCAGGGTGCAGAACCGAGGGCCAGCTGAGGTCCCATTGGGGCTCGCCCAATGGCGGCCTAGGACTCGGTTAGTCACATGTGCCAGGGGCATGAGCAGGGCACCTGTCAGCGGACACGCCCCGATTGCCACCCCTGGTATAAGTCCAAGGAAAGAGAAAGACAGCGGTGGTGTGGGTGGGGCAGTCGTAGCGTCTCAGGACCTTTCCAGGCTTTTCCACGTGTGCTGCATGCCCAGAGCCGTCTCGCTGTGAACGAGACCACGGCCTTGGCAGGTTTCTCCCCAGGCGGCAGATGGGCGGCTCTGCACATCTCTTCCTGGCCTCGCCCTTTGCAGGGGACGCAGGAACGAACAGGTGTCGTCCCCCACAGAGCCGTGGGCCTGGGCGCTGTCGCTGGCAGAATCCTGAGTCACTTACCTTTAGAATCCACTGACTCTTCATTTTCCTCTGATAGGGATTTTTTTCCCGAAAATCTTTGTATTCTTCTTGTAACTATGACTTGTTAAGCACAGTGGTTATTGTTTGCTGAGTTAAACTGAATTAACCTAGAACCACACCAGAAATACCTGGGTGGCTATTATAGCTTAATTTTACTCTATAATAGTATGATAAAATGTGAGTTATTTACTCTCCGATATAGTCATCTTTGTGGCTCTGTAGTCATGAAATATCAAACTCAGTATGATATTAGAAACATCAGTTAACTTATATTCATGTTTCTAAAATGAATTCTAATGTGTTTTCTACTAGACCCAGAAATTCACTGTTTCTTTGCAAAATCTTTATGATTACTTAAAAATCAATCACTTTCATCTTTAAAATGACTTTTGATCAGAAAGAACGAAATCTGTAGGAAATATTATATTTTGACCATAAAAAATACAAGCAAATATGAAATAAAAATATCCACTTAATTCTTACAATTTTGCAATGCCAATACAAGTAATTTTAGGAAATTACCTAAATGAAATGATCATATAGGAGATAAAAATACGAACACGAGAATTATATATGTAATCGGATGCTTCAGCCACATCGGACACTTTTGCGGATGTCAGAATTGGACTGAGAAATCCCGAGGAAGCATTAAGCATTCTGATGCCCTTTTATTTACCCATACTATCGGAGTTAGTTCTAGGAGACGTTCTCGAGTTTTTAAATCATGCAGCTTCCCCCCCCCACACACACACACAAAAATGCTCATTAAATAATGATATCTTTAAAGTATAAACATTGCCCTCTTTGCCTTTCAGAACAATCCTGAATTTATTCCGAGAGCATCTCACTCTAGAATCCAACCACTAGAGAGTACTGTAATACTATACCCAGACCCCATCAGTCATGAAATATACTGATTTTCAATATGATATCTTTATTGTTGTATTTTACTAATTCAAGCAATTCGGTTGACCTTAATATAAATCCCCATCATTTTCTCTGGAAAGTGCTAAATACAGTTTTCCCCCTAAGTCCTGGAAACGGTGATTTTTCATTTTGATCTTTATCTTGACATAGAAAATATGTTTCAGGCCTGTCTCCACGCTATTTATCTGCTTGTTTTGTCAAAACAACAACATTTATGCAAGAAATGATGAGAGGAGCGTTTGCTTTGTTTACGAGATGTAAATTCAGTAAGTATCTGGTAAATACCAAGAACCTACCAGACGCGGGATGCTACTGAGCCTTTCTCTGCCAATAATTGCAAGGTTTTACCCTCCTAAATCGACAAAGCACACACAGACAGGTGAAGACATAACCTTGGACTCAGCGTGGTCAGCCGAGAGATTGGTGCAGACTGGGAAGTCTGCATGGGGGAGAAGCCGGCGTAGAGCAGGGCGGTCAGGAGAACCCAGAAGAAACAGGGAAGGGGGAGGGGACTCAGCCTTGGATGGTGGGGGGAGTCGAAGTGTTTAACCCAAGTTGTGGTTCAGAAAAGAGAGTGACCCCAACATCCAGCCAAGACAGGACTCTTCAGGTTATAGGGGAAATAGAGTGTGCCAGTCGTCTTATTAAAAAATATATTTGCAGCCTAGGAAGATTGACGGGTCTGGATGGTGAACAGCCTCTCGGGCCAGTTTTAGGAGTCTGAAGACAATCCTTCAAGCCGGAGGGTCTCGACCTTTTTTTCACCTAAAAAAAAAAAAAGAGAAAATCCAAGCTGTAATATGTCGTTAATAAAAGAGGATAGTACTGTATAACCTAAATATATATGCGCATTTTATTTGCTGATTATGTCTCAATAAAGCCGGAAAGAAAAAACTGGGTCATGTGCCAGGAATGCGTAAACGGGGCCGTGCCCTCGCGGGGGTGCGGCGGGGCACAGGTGTGCGTAGGAGTCGTGGTGGGATGTGGAGACCGAACGTGGCTCGTGCAGGGTGAGAAGGTCTTCCAGATGGGTCTCTGCCCGCAGGGAGCGTCTGCGAAGCGCGCCTCTTGGTCATTTCCCTGCCCTTATTGAGACCCGGGCTATTGTGCAGATCGGAGCTCCCTGCTTTTCTCCAGGACCTGGGCGGCTTGCTGGTTGGGCCAGGCCTGGGCCAGTTCCCGTGTCCTGCAGGTTTTCTGGCGTTCACCACACAGTGGACCCCGCTACGCCGTATCCTTGCAGACGGCTGCTCTGTCTCCCTAGGGTCCTGCACGGCAACCGTCTCCAGTTCCAGGCGGTCCTCTGGTTTCTCCATCATTCACCCCTTTCTTCTTCAAATATGTCTGGAAGTCAGTGTATTAACTGCGCTTGCAGTGTGAGTCTAACAGGGTGCCACCACCTCCTGGGGAGTCACGTTCAGGACTCCATAGATGACAATACCCTTTTCTATTCCAACACGTCACACTGCTGTTTGTACTAGAATATGAGTCCAATAGCATCTGCTTTTCTTTTTTACAATAACTATTATGCAGTCATGACTTCCTCATTTAATTATAATTACAAGTCTCTGGTTGGGAAAATTCGATGTCTTTTTTAATGATAATTTTTAGCTTTAATGTTAATAAATAAGTTTTATTGAGCACCTAACAGTAGGAAACACGTCCAGATCAAATTCTAGGTGTTTTCTCCTTCTCCTGAGTCGTTTTTTTCTTCCATGTCCCACCTTGTGCCTATAGACTTGACCCCGTAAAAGGTTTTATGAGTACATCAAGAATCCTGCCGCACGTCACTGTGGCTATACCTTATTGAGGGTGAGAAAATTGTACTTCAGTTACTTAAAAATATTTATACACTCAATAAAGCCGGAAATTTTAAATGTTTCTTCCTTTCTTTCTCCTATTTCTTGACAAATTTCTTTAGCTTTTAGGCCTGATGGTTTACCTGGCGCTTCTCAGAACACTTTGTAGCCTTAGGCAGGTTCATGCTGGCAGGCGAGTAACTTGTTCGAGATCTTTTCTGCACTTCGATTATAATTATCTGTGATTTTTCAAGGTGTCCCTATATTGCTAGCTGAATCCATGTATTTCAAACTGCAGGATGCAACCCATTGCTGGGTTGTCAAGTAAGTTTAATATTTCAAGATTAGCGTTAACGACGAAATAGAGGATGGGCTAGACTAGGAATCTCAGAGTGTTTCTCATGCAGAAAGAGTAAGTTATTTACAAACATTTTGCATTCCCTCCAGTCACATAGGAGGCCCGGTTGTCTGGCTTCCTCGCCAGCACATTTTAATGGTAGTTATTCTAGGACCTATGTTGTGGTATCTAGTTGTGATCTTACTTTGTGTTTCCCTAGTAATGATATTCAGCACTTTTTAATATACTCACTGATTGTTCATACATATTCTTTGATGAAGTGTCTGCTTAAATATTTTAGACATTTTTAATTGGGATATTTGTCTTCTTACTATTGATTTCCAAGCATTCTTTATATATAGCAGATACAAGGCCTTTATCAGAGAGGAACTCCGTAAATATTTTCTCTTGATCTGCACATTGGACTCTCCATGTTCATAATAGTGATTTTGGAAGAAGAAAGTGTTTTAATTATGAGGAAATTCATTTTATCAATATTTTTTCTTTTATAGTTTATTCCGTGTCCTAGATAAGTCATTTTGCACATGGATAGACGCATCGCCTAGCACTATTTTATAAAAAGAAATTTTTTTCTCATTGAATTATCAAGATACTTCAGTGAAAAATCAATTGACCATATATGTGTGGGCCTATTTCTGGATTCTAGTCAGTTCCTTTGACCTATATGTTTATTTTTATGCCAATAATATAGTGTCTTGGTTGCATGACTCTATAATTGGTCTGAAACCAGGTAGTCAAAGACCTTTAACTTCATTCTTATTAAAAGTCATTTCAGCTGCTCTCTATCTTTTGAATTTCCTTACACATTTCAGAATTAGCTTGTCGATAGTCTGCTGTAATTATGATTGGAATTGTGTTGTATCTTAGCATAAATTTAGGAAGAATTGAGACCTTAACAATATTGAGTCATCCAACCATAACTATGATTTATCTCTCCACTTATATAAGTCTACTTCCATTTCTCTCATCAATATTTCATAAATTTTAGTGTATAGATGTTGTATATTTAAAAAGTTTCACTCAAGTATGTTATATTATTTGTCCTATTATAAATGGCCTTGTTTTTAAATTTTAACTTTCAAATGTTTCTTGCTAGTACATAGAAATACAATTTTATTTTTTGGCACATTGACTCTGTAACCTTGTTAGTCTTACTTTTTGGTTCTGGCATCTCCTCTGCTAAATTACTTTAGGTTTTTTTTTTTTTAATGTGAATAATCATGTCACCTATGACTATAGCTTTCCTTCTTACGGTCCAGTCTGCATGCATTTTATTTCGTGTCTTATTGCACTGGTGAGGACCTCTGTCACAATGTTTAATTAAAGTGCCCAGGGCCAGCATCCTCGCCTCACCTTGCTGATCTGAAGGGAAATGTATTCAGTTCTTCTTCTTCTTTCTCCCTCCTCCTCCCTCCCTCCTCCTCCTCCTCCTCCTCCTCCTCCTCCTCCTCTTCTTCTTTTTCTTCTTCTTCTTCTTCCTCTTCCTCTTCTTCCTCCTCCTCCTCTTCTTCTTCGCACATATTGAGATAATCATTCGCTTTTTCTCCATTAGACATTTTGTCGTTTGGGGTCTTCTGAAAAGCTACCGAAACAGAAGAGGCGTGAAAATCGTGTTAGGGTAGATGCCTGTTAAGAACAAAGGCAACAGGAACAGGCGTCGGCAGCGAGAGCTTTCAGACCACGGCGCCGGCGTCACCCACGGCAGGATGGAGGGAGGACGGGAGGGCCGTGCGGGAGGAGACGCAGACGCAGTGCGGGCGGGTGCAGAACCGCAGAGCAAGGCGCGCTTGCTGCAAATGTCCCGCGTCTGGCAGAAACGCGTGTCGAGTGCCCTCAGTGTCCTCGGTCGCCTTCTTGGAGCAGTCGGGTTACGGCGTGGTTTGGGCATTAATGCTGAGCGGGTCCAACGACCCGCCAGGTGGTGGCGGTCCACCCACCACGTCGCCCACAGCAGAATCTCTGGGAGGCGGATCCGGCTGACACACTTCATGTCTCCTGCTGTCGGACTCTGCAAATTGAGCAAATGACACTGTTTGATTTTCCGACGTTAAACCAATTTTCCTAAACCAAAACAAATCTCCCTTAACCATAGTATATTATTATTATTATTATTATTATTATTATTATTATTTTATGTATCTTTGGTTTCACCTGGCAAATACTTTTTGAGGATTTTTTTTTCTTTTTGGTTATAAGACGAGATTAATACTGGCCTTATAAAATGAGTTAGAAAGTGTCTCCTCTTTTATCTACTGGAAGACGTGGTATAGAATTATGCTATTTATTTTTCAAATGTTTGGTAAAATTCACCAGTTAAACCATCTTTGCCTGAGTATATTTGGAGAAGGTTCGTAAATGTAAATTCAATTATTTTAATAATTATAGGACCATTCAGGTAATCTATTTCATATTGGGTGAGTATTGGTAGTTTATGTGGGGTTTTTTTGAGACACTGATTCATTTCATTCAAGTTGTTGAATTTTTGTGCACAATATTGTCCATAGTCCTTTTATTATTCTATTACTACTGAGGCGGTCTTAGAAAGCTTGGTGATATTTCTCATTTCATTGTTCAGGTCTCAGGTAGAGAGACAGAGATGAGGGTGTGTGTGTGTGTGTGTGTGTGTGTGTGTGTGTCTATGTGATTTCATATGTGATTTCAAACACCTGTTAATACGTAAATAACAACTGTTATTTCCTGCATCTTTTCCATTCCTCCAGATAAAATGAAAGGTTAAAATAGGACCCTTGTTGCTCTATCATGCCCAAATGCGGATATGATTATCATGTAATTAAAAATTTTAAAGGTCCTATGAAACTTTTTAATGTTAAAATGCTCAATATCCAGGAAGTAAAAATATTGCCAGTATTTACTGTAAAACTTTAATGTAAATTCACATTTGGAAGTAGTATTTAAATCCACGCTGAAGTATTTGAATGACTCTTTACAGTTACCATGTTTTTTCCCCTTCACAAATACTAATGTTGGGCCATAATGCTGTTATCCAAAGAAATAATAAGTGATTTCTCAGAGGAAAAAAAAAAAAAGCACAAATCACCTAAACCCTTAGACAAGTCAGATGGTAATATTCAACTCCCATTCATAACTCACAGAAAATAGACCGTTGCTACCTGATGGAAAACAAATGCCTCATTGATCAAAACCACATCAGCCTAAGCAGACCAGAAATGCGCTTTCAAACCGAGGCCGCCGTCGCGGGGCACATAGCGTCTGTGCTGCACGCACGAGCGAGCACCTCCGTTGGCCATCACTCCGGGCGCGTGACGGGACTCTCTGGCTGTAGGAAAGGCTCAGGGAGGAACCCGCACGGCCAGCTGACGAGCGAAAACAAAGCTGCGAAATCTCCGTTTTCGTAAATCGTTTAACTGGATCTTAGGATAAAAGAAGCCTCCAGCAAGCGCCGATGCCGGTTTAAGACCGTCGAAGGTCAGTTGTCAGGTCGGAACCAGGAGGGAGGCGTTCCGTTTTCAGACTGTCGATGTCCCTCATTAAGTGCGTCCCTGAAAACTGGATGTGATGCTCAGAGGTGACCTTCTATCACCCTTCACTCTGAGCCCTAGAGCTTTTTTTTCTGCGAAATATCTCACAACCAACATTTTCCTCCAGATCATTGGTTAATAACTTTTCAGTCCCTGAGAGCTGCGGTGCCCATGGTACGGACCGTTTCTCATGCTGACCACGCCCATCTCGCCAGGGTGCCTGGGAGTCCAGCCTGCCTCACCCGGGCACCGCCCAGCCAGCCTGCGAAGCGCCTTCAGACGCAGTGACCGCCTCTCCTTCCCACCCTCCGCACGGTGGGCTGCAACGGTCAGTGCCGGCCTGGAGTCAAGGCTCAGTGCCCTTCATCATCTTCTTCATTTTAATATCTTCGTGACTAGTGTTTCTTTATCTTTTTCCTTGTTTGTCCTCGCTCCCAGCAGGCAGCTGGCCCAGGGCTTACATCGTCTGGGTCTCTCGGTAGCAGTACGAGCCTCCTTTCAAGCGTGGTGTCTTGTGCTGTTGGTGGCAGTGGTGTTACCAACTCAGTGGACACAAACCCACCAAGCGGCCGGAAAGCCTCGTAAAGAACTGGGTCCCTTCACTGCGATCCTTGCAAGGCAGGGATTCGATTGGCTCTGGTTCACACGCGGAAAGGCTGGGTCTATCCAGCAGTTCCCAGTAGATGTGTAACGAACCCCCCTGCAACTCAGTGCCTAACACAAGCAGCGTTTTGTAGCTCATGAACCTGTGGGACAGGTAACTCAGCAGGGAAGTTTACTGCTTGTCTCTGCTCCCCGTGATGTCACCTGGGCTGGGGCGTCCCACCCGTCTGGATCCTCCACTGATAACTCAGATGGCGAGCCTCACTCATGCTTGGGGCCTCACTTCTTCATGTGACCTTTGTCTTTATAAGGAACATGTCGTTCTTAAAGGCTTCCCTTCCATGTGGCCTCTTTCCCGCATGGTGCCTTACGTTCCCTCGTATGGCTGCCGGATTCTACCTGAACCAAGGTGAAACATACAAGACCTTTAAAAGGATGGCTTTGAGACACCTGTGATACCCCCTGTGTGCCATTCTTTTGAACAATTCGAGTCACAAGACCATCCCAGACTTAAGGGGTGGGGCCATAGACTCCGCCCCTCAAATCTGGAATTCAAGATGAAGTCATATCACAAAGGCAGTGTTGACACAGAGAAGCCCGATGTATTGGGGACCATTTTTAACGTGTATCACGGAGGCTTATCCCAAGACTGCACCAGTGATGATAATTCTAGGTCATGATAAATAGCATGACTTCTAAATTTAAACATAACTATTACACACGGATGGTCTCAGAAGGATAAGATGATAAGGTGACTCTCTGACCCCACTTAAATGGGCGAAGGGCCTCTGTCATGTTTTCCAAGAGTCCCCTTTGCTCGCTGCTCTGGGAATATCCATGTTACTCAGTAGGAAAATTGTCTTTTTACTTGACTGTTTCTTCCCCTGGACTCTCAGAGCATGGAGACGAGAGGCTGTTCATCCTAGCCTTCTCCCACCCTTGGCACGGACTCCTGTTATAAAGGAATGACCTAGTCACTGACCGAAAAGAAATAATTTTTAATGATATGCATTTACCGCTTTAGTAATATGTATTTGATATGAAACAGAATTAAAATTCTTACTGCACCGAGATGAGATTATTTTTCACATCTCCTAGCTGGTAGATCCACTGTGCCTAGTCACCTGACGTATGAGTGGAAATGTTTCGAATGCAGCTAAGACCGTTCTGTTTCCTCCATTTCACAGATAGTGCTGCACGTTACCTCCTGTGACTCGGAACATTCTGTCAAGGCTCCTCTTGAGCTAAATGACAGTCAGGGCTGAAATAGCATTCCTTTCGATGATTTTATTCTGCCACATAAAATAAGAGTGCTTATGCGCACTGGGTATGCCTGCGGACCTCACGGAAATCAGTCAGCCTAGGAGAGAGGACCCATTCATTAAATCAAGTGGAAATGAATACAAATCATGCAATGTCAGGAGTGCAAATTGAAGAGACTTTGTAGATGGCGATAGCGTAATAAGCTCCAATCGAGGAGAGATCACACCTTCCTCCTCTCATTCTTCTGTTCCCAGCCGAGGATGCAGAGCCCGGTGGATGAGGAACCGTATTTGTTACATGGAGTTTAAGCAATGGTAGAACTTTCTAAAGAGGATATCTAAACGTCAAATTCTTCCCCATGTTATTTGTTAAAAAGAAGGACAATTCGCAGAGCAGATTTCTGGACACAGGAAGTGCTTTGAAAATAAGTGACATCAGAAGGGACCTGTGTGCTGTATTGAAGAAGCACTTTGTTTCCAAGGAAATGCCTGTAGCCTGGTGCTCAGCCTTCGGTCCCCAGCCCTCAAGAGTCCCTGTGAGCACGCAATTGTTTCTAACGAGTGGAGAGACCAGGTCTTAGGAATTCATCTGCAAAATTTTACCCAATATCACACACTTCCTCTAAAAGATCAACAGCCTTTTTCTTTTTTTTTTCTTTTCTTTTTTTTCTTTCTTTCTTTCTTTTTTTTTTTTTTTTGTTCACAGAATCTGAAAGGTTACAATCAGTTTGATGTGCAAATCCTTTCCCTTTCGCTAGTCATGTGAATTTCTGGAACATCTTACAAGTGTAAAGTGTTTTTACAGCAGCATTTTCTTTATGCCGCAGATGAATCCCTTTGAAATTAACCCTCAGTAAGACAGTGCTCAGGTGATGTGTTATGAACTCCTATTCACAGAAGACAAGAAAGATGTAAGATTGATCGAGGTCTGAGATAACGTGAGGGAGCAGCGTGAGAGACTGAAGGCCACCTCAGAACTTCATCACCTCTGTGTTTAGGGTATTATAACTGTTTACATCCTACCAAAATTCATACGTTGAAACGTAACCCCCAGTGGGATAGGATTCGGAGGTGGGGCCTTTGGTAAGTTGTCATGAGGATGGAGCCCTCATGAATGAGACAAGTGCCCCATACCAGAGACCTCAGAGGGCTCCACCTTCCTCCATGTGAGGACCAGCAAGAAGCTGACCATTTATGAACCGGCAGGAATCAGGCCCTCACCAGAGACTGATTCTGTAGGTAGTCTGAGGTTGGATTTCTAGCTTCCAGGACTACGTGAACTAAATTTGTGTTGTTTATAAGCCAGCCACCCAGTCTGTGATTTTTGTTTATAGCAGCCCTAATGGACTGAGACATTAGAGAATTAAATTAGATAATCTAAGCATGCTACTTGGCACAATGCTTATCAGGCAGTTCAAAAACTTGTAGCCTCAGTGATAGTGATGGTGGTGATGATGACGATGGTGTTGATAATGAGAGTAGTGGTGGTGGTCGTGGTGGTGGTCGTGGCGATGATGATGATGATGATGATGGTGTTGACGGTGATGGTGATGATGATGATTAACGTTATGAAAACAAATGCCCGATTTTCATATTATTTTCTGAAATATTTTATTAGTCAATTTTTTTGATCACTTAAGACTGTAACTACTGTACCCTTGAAAAGCATTCAAGAGGACATCCAATACCCAAGCTTTATAAAAGGACATAATGTCCCCATCGGCTTCCCAATAGGAAGCCCAATCAACATTTTAGGCTCAAGTGGATTTTTCCTGATTGTGTGATTGGTATCTTCGTGGCAGAATGCAGAATCCTGGTAAGAGTAGAAAGGTGTGCGCGCATGCGCGTGTGTGTGAGCATTTGTGCATTGATGAGAACAATGATGCCAGTGTCTCAGCGTGAGGTGGACGTCACTGTGGATGGCAGATCGTGCCTGGGACGCTTCCCCGCCGTCCGGCAGGCAGCTCTCTCCCACCCCTAGCTTCATTCAGTTAACAGCCGCAGACTGGCAAACCACACCGTGTTGGGATATATTCGTTCATCGGTACCTTTTCCTTTTCGTTATTCCGCGTTGCTCAGGTAGAATGGCCACTGTTGGAGCTACGCCCATTCAGGTCCCTCGGGATCGCTGGGCAGTGCTGCATCAAGTGCACGTTGTGTGTCAGGTGCGCGCTTGATAGAGACCACCCAGAGGTGGGCAGGTTACGGGAAGCGCCAGCGTTCAGAAGCTCGTGGCCTTGATGGACTCATAATTCAGGGGCCTGGGAGAGGGAGCTATTATGAAAAGAGAGAGAGGCATGCCCAATATGTCTTCCGAATTTTCTCGAATGTGTTATTGTTTTCTCAACTTCTCTCTTTCAGGATATATGAAGAAGCGGTTTATGGCTAGCTTCTCTATTACTCATTTTATTAAAATCAAGCCTTAAATATTGTGTGTTTTTAAAGGCTAAAAAGTTAATAAAGTGAGGACCTGTTTTCCTAAAACTGTAATTCAATTGTGTATATTAATGTGACTGGAGTTAGACCTTTCCCCTTAGGAAATCGTTATTAAAAACAAATGGACAAAGACGTGTGAGTTTTGAGGTAGTTCCATTTTTCATCTTGTTTATCTACAGGGAGCCATAGTCTGCCCAGCCACGGGTAAAGAAAAACAATATCATTGGGAAATGCACAGAGATTTTGCTCTCTTTGAGAAAAATAGTCTTTTCTTCATTTAGACATCATCTCATATTTAATCTCTCCCTGTTTCTTTTTCCCAAAGCAGATGCTTTTTACAATAATCTGAGAGAGCTAAAACCACTTCTTAGGAATCAAATATCACCTATTCTAGAAAGAATCATATTTACGCAATCATTTAGAAATCATAAAGGTTCCCAGTCGACCACACTGGGAGTTAAAAAGTGAGAACCATTTGATTATTCCCCAGCATTGCTGTGTTTTGTCTGTGTGGAGCGCTGCCGGCTAGGCAGGACAGCACTCTGTAGAAAGAACTAGAAGCCCTGGCAGCGCTGGCCCTGGGGAGGGTGCTGGGGCAGCACTCCGCAGAGGCAGAGTGGAGCGAGTCGGGGAGGCGCGCCCCAGGCAGCGCGGGGCCTCGCTCTGGCACCTGGCCCTGACGGGAAGGAACATGGCCATGAGGGCACTGTTGATGTGTCTACTCTCTTTGCTCCTTACCGAAACCAACAGGATCCCGCAGCATGCGGGGAAGCTTAAGGCCTAAGGCTGGCAGTTCCGGACCCCTGAGGGTCTTCAAGACACCTGCAGGGACCTGCAAGGACAAGAGCATTTTCAAAACATGGCAAACACGCTCCTTGCCTTCTTCGCCATTTCGGTATCTGCAGTGCTGGGTCAGATCACTGGTGCCTCAGCACGAGTCAGGACCCGGGCCCAGTCGCGCTCAGAGGATTGTCCCGTGCTCCTCACGGCCACACACTCGCAGGAGAGAAAGTCCCATGCGCAGCCCCAGAGCTATTAATGTCATTAAATCTCAACCCTTAAACACACAACTTCCTAATGTTCTCTGTGAAGAAATGAGAAGCTCACAGAAATTACTTCGGCACTGGGCATGAGCAGGATGGTCACATCAAGGAAAAGCTCGTGTGTGGTTTAGTTGCAAGCTCAATTATCTGGGATTTTTTTTTCTTTTTTTGTCATAGAATAGCACTTATACTTCAAAGAACAATGGATGGAAAACTGTGATTATTCAGACTATAGATATTTATCAAACATCTTCTTAAAAATGAACCAAGGTAAGCCTGTCACTTCAAGAAAAATAACTGACAGCTTTTGGTTCAGTGGTAAAATTTGAACTTTCAAGCAAAAATTAAATTTCAGAAAATTTTTATCCATCATCGTGTACTTGACAGCCTCCCAATATTTAAAGACTTTTCTAATGAGACTGGTGATGGTCCCCACAAATATGATTTTCTGGTATTGGGTATTGAAATGTGTCAACATTTGGAAGATCTGCATAATTCAGTGAACCAATATTTTATCAACGACTAATTCATGGTGTTAACAAATGTCATGCATTGACAGTAGATTCATTTGAAGCTCAAGAAGAAATTTGAGCAGAGGTTTAATGTAACAGAGTAAGAAAAGACCATTGCAACTAACCCTTAAGAAACTACCGAAGAAGAATATCCACCGTTATCTGCAAAGTCTATTAAAACACTCTTTTTTTAAAAACAATGTACGTGTGCATCTCGTTTGTCTGACACGCCTTTACCAAAATGGCATTACCACAAGGGGTTGACTGCGGAGGCAGACGTGAGAACTACACAGTCTTTTATTTAGGCAGAAAGTATAAAGATTTACAAAAAATGGAAACAGTGTTATTCTTCTCATCATTTGTTTTGTTTTAGAAAATATAGTTACTTTTCATAAAAAATGTTTATATTAACATGTAATATTAATATTCCATTTTTATAAATATTTCACAATCCTTTTAAATTCCTGCCATGCAAATATGACTAGCTGTAAATCACATGACCAAAGGCTGTTCGAGGTCCTCAATCATTTGTAAGAGTGTGAAAACATGTCCCGAGATCCAAAAATTTCAGACCTGCTACAGTTTGGCATTGGAGGGAAAGCGCCTCTGGCAGACGGGGAGCGAGACAAGTTCAGGGGCAAATGTTTTGGTGGCTGCTTATTTTTTGTAAAATCCCATTGGAAGAATTTCATTCTACTATGTAAAATTTAGCAATATGTCTCCTGGAACAGAGAAATTCAGAGACAGAAAAAAATTATTACTTCATTCACTTTGTCATGTCAGACGAAAAAAAAAAGTATCATGATTTTATGTGAGTTAATGTTTTTAACGCACTCAGATCATACTTGTCAATACACAGTTTAAATAAGTGTTTGTTAAATGAAAATGAATGTATAAATTAACAGCTTCTTACGGCAACGAGGGATGACATATTTGCAGATCGCGTCGCTAGGCAGGTAGATGGCTGATGTGACTCTTGAGCCCAGAGATTCAGTAGGCAGGTTCAGGGAGGACACCCTTAGATTTCTGGGGTCAAATGGACATTCTCAGTAAATGTCCCATTTTTCAAACATGGTGGAACATGAAGCCAACGAAAGGCCAAGTGATCAACCAACAGGTGCGTGAGGCCTTATCGACCTTGACCTTCCAGTGTAAGTGGGTGGAGTCCCTCAAGAGCCCGAGCCCGTCAGAAGCTAAAGGTGCCACAGCGCCCAATGCTGACACCCCTTTCCCAAAAGCAACGTGAGTTCTGCTATCAGCAGGGTCTTCGGCCTCCTGGCATCTGAGTCATTCATTCTTCAAACAGTGATTGTTTACTGTGGGAGATGCAGAGAAAACAACACAGCCTTTTCTTACCCAGAACCCTCATCCTCACAGTGCAGAGTTCAGTGTCTCCGCATAATTCCGAAAGAACCTGGGAGACAAAGCGTGGAGATCAAAACCCTTGAGACTTTCGCTAAGTCCAGCTCTAATATTTCAGCCATGTGACCATGACCAGTTGTTTATGTTCTGACATTTTAGGAAGAGGAAGTAAATAGTGAGAACGAAAGCTTCGGGGAGAGAACTGTGGGGTGGCGTGGGGAGCCATTTGGCATCAACTAGGAAAGAGGTGTAGGCTGTAGGTAGGTTAGGGTCTGGGACAAGGTCAAGTTTATGGTGACCTTGAACTTTGGGGTAACCATCTGTACTTTGCTCAGAAGAACTGAAGGACCATTTAAATTGAATCACTTTTTAAAACGTCTCATTGAAAGTGATGTGTCACCCAACAGTATGTGAGTGTCTGGAGAGCCAGGACTCTGTAGCCTATGGCCCTGGCTCTAGGGAATGTAGGTATTTCCAGTATCAGCCGGCTGAACACAGTCATACTCAGTGAGGTATTGTATGCAACACTCCCCTGTAAATAGAACTTGTTATAAAAGTATTAAGCGTCCAGTGCTGCAGTTACAGCATTAAGGTGACTGCAGGGACCCTGTTGAGGTCATCACGGTAGCAGTATTTAGGGCCCTCACTCACCAGCATCTTCCTCACGTGAATAGCCATAGCCATTCCAAGTTGAATATTTTACTCATGATAAGCACCCGTTTCTGGAACGTACCAATAGACACAGAAGGTGTCTGGCTTCTCACCAGTATGTTTTTCAGCTGAGAATCTCCCTTGTCACTCAACTGAACCCACCAGACCAAATCAGTGCCATCCTCAGTCTGGGAAATCATCCTTACTATTGTGAATTAATGAGTGCTAGATCAGATCTCACTAAATTTAGCTCATTCACAAGGTTGGAATTTTTTTTGGAAAGTTGACAAAATTGTGAAGACTCCCTTTTATCTTGTCTCTGTTATGGGTGATAGTGCAATTTTGTTAGGCCATTATTGGCCATTTAAGCATCTTTTAACATACTTTCATGAACTCAATATATATTTCGGAATTTGAATGTAAGTTGCCTTTGGTAAGATGTGTCAGCCATGAAGATTAGGTAAGCAAAATCCCTCTAATAAGTTAAAATTTAAAACTGTAACTGTCCCCAAGATCAGGAAGTCAACTCTGTCTGTGTTGATCAGAAGCTTTGGGAGCTGCCCTGGGCTTGGGAGCCTGGCTGAGGCACGTGACAGACACGCGGCCACCAAGACACAGCTTGCCCTCCACCACTGGCTCAGAAGGGGCTTCAGAGAGAGCGTCGTGATCAGGTCTGACGTCCTGAACTGATGGCGGCCAGAGTGTAAGGGCTCCGAGTGAGAGCGGGGACTGTCAGTAAGAATCGGCAAAAGCCGAGGACACACAGCCAATCGCACAGTAAATGCCGGTATCCGCTCCCCCCATCCGTCCCCCACGAGGGCCCCTGAGCCAAAAAAATAAGATGTAATGAAAACGAGTTGCAAACACAAAGGATTTTTAATAGAATTTTGACCATAGTGATTATTTCATAAAATCGCTTTCTTGCTTGTTTTCTTTGTGCTCATTAATGCAAAGGAAAAACAAAACTAATGGCAAAGTCTTGACATTTCTGAGTTTATTTTTTTTCTCTTAAGTTTTGTGATTTAAGAAAAAGAAAGCAAAGTGAAATTCCTGGCAAAGGTGACTATGAAATCTATACAGAAATCTTTAACTTGTATTATTAAACCAATTATAAGTAATTTTAGTGGTCCTAAAATATGACCTTACAAATTGCTCTCAACTCTTTCAACCTAAAGAAAATGCTTAACAACTTCCAGATTAAAAAAAGTATGCTTTGTTTTAAAGACAGAGAGACTAACATTTTTATGAAAAATAAAAATAAAATTCCGAAAGTATAAATGAACCTGATCTCTGAAGAGAGAAATTAATTTCTTATCTTCAAACATGACTTGTATTTCATTTAAATAAAAATAAAATAAAACAGAATATCCCAGAATAGCCACTTCTCAAGTTAAAAATGCAGAGCCACGTCAAATTATTTTCAGAACCAACCAAGAAAGGAAAGGGAGAAGGAATTTCAAATGTAATACAATACCATTTCTTACTGGAGTTAGCACTTTTGTTAAAATCTCGTCTTTTGGCAAATTAGACTAAGTGGACTCAATATACTTATTATCAACTATTAATAATAAGCATCCTTTGAACCCCCCAATCGAACAACGAAAAAATTATCTAATTCTACCTTTTCTTTCATTTAAATTTGCCTAAGAGTCCCCTTGGAAAATAAGTGATACATATTAAAGATCCTGGGATGCACTGATCTTTAAATCCCTCTCCCACCTGGACTACCTGTCTCTCTCTATATATATATATCCTCATCCGTCCTGAGACTCCCCGTTACACACACACACACACACACACACACAGACACACACACAGAACTCGTGTGCCTTTGTTCCTGTAGTTCTGTGTTGAAAATCCTCTCCCCTATCTTTTGGGTGAAATTCATCCACTTTCGAAACCTGAGCCCAGGACAGAGGCTCCCCCACCCTGTCCTCCTCTGGAAAGAGAAGCCTGCAGCCTCTTCTGGGCTCTCTCCCTGCATATTTGTGTCTGGGGAGGTGTTTGCATTTCCACCGCCCGCTGGGCCGATACTAAGTCCCAGACACCTCTGCCGCGGCGGCTCGGTGGTCAGGTCCGGACGGGGTGTCTCATTCTCCATCCTAGCTGTAACCCGCGGGGCTCACGTGACCTGAGTCTTCTGGTCACGTGACCCCGCCGAGCCTCATGGTCCTCCTACCGCTCATGAGTGTGCTGGGGGTTAAATGGAGCGAAGCGAGAGCCCAGAGCACGGCCGTCAGTGAGGGGCCCGCCCTTCGCGCCGGCCCAGGTGGAGGAGATGGCATGGCTTCCCCTCTGTCGTTAGACCCCGAGTGGATGGCCGCTGTGTCAGACCATGCAGAAGTCAATCCTAGTCCATTCTAAAAATTCGCCAATTTAATGTCTTTCTTTAAAAAGGTGTAGGTTCAGTCCCGGAAACTTAAGGGATCTGGTTAAAGAAATAATTAGAAATACAGATAAAGATCTATGTGGAGAGTTTTGTGTTGTTTTAATTACAGGAGCGAAATATTAGAAGCACCCAAGAGGACAGAGGTTAATTGTTGCATATCCACCCAATGGATTATGACACGGTGTTAAGATGATGTATTCAAGCCTTTTAGGGACAGGAAATCATTCAGGATTTAGCGGCATTCACACAACATATATTGAGTACGCACATAATATCGAGTAAAATAAAGCAAATGCAAAGCTATTTAAGTAATGACACAATCTCAATCATCGGAACACACATACGTAAAGTATAGGAGGAAATATGCAAAAATGGCAGTTAGTGGCTGGTCAGCGGGCTCAGCTCTTCCGCCTGGTGACGGAAATATGGACTTATACTCTATTCTTTACAATTTCTCTATGTTCAGATTTCTCATACCGTGCCTCCCTTTGTAAGAAAATATCATTTTAAAAACCCTACAAAAATGAAAATATGGACTTCTGCATACCTTGATTTTTTAAATAAGTGCTGATAAACATATGAATTTAATAAATTTTTTCTCAAGCTAGAATTTTCTTTGTATTTTCTCCTGTAAAATACAAGCTCCCAAGAGCTGGGCATATATGTCTTTCCATATCTAAATTTCAGCTTACTTCTTGATGGAAATCCATTCATTTTTCCCTTTTTTTGTAACTAATACTTCTTGGATGTCGCTCTGTGCCAGAGGCAATGTGCACAGGTCCCCAGAGAGTGCCAGGCGGTGAGGGGGACACACCGGGTTCCTTGGGCATGGCTTCAGGAGAGGGCGAGGTGCAGAAACCCGTTCGTTCACTAGGTTGTGTTTCTCCGAACTTGAGCTCTTCGGGTCTGAGGGCATTCCAGGCCTTTCTCCAGGAAGTCTCTGATGGTCTCCACCTGAAGTCACACACGGCGTGCATTAAATGTGGCCCGACACTCGACACGAAGGGGGCAGCTCGAGTGAGCGCGAACGACGGCCCTCGTGTTCAAGTCCGTGTTTATCGTCCCGTGGCTCTTGAATGCTTGGTTTGGCGGTGGCAGATTTTACCGTGTTTTGAATTTTTGTGTTTTTAAAATGTTTTTTGTTGTTGTCGTTGTCGTTGTTATTAAAACTTGGCCCGGTAGCTCCCCTAAGGTGGGTCCGTCTCGAGGACAGACTCTCCTGGCGGAGCTCGCCGTGTGAGTGCTGCCCGGGTCTTCCCTGTGCCAGGCTTTCGAGTCTCGCTCGGTCACAGCCGTCGCTTCTGAGGGTCTCTTTGCTGTGGGGCTGTCGTGCGGGCCTCTGCGGGAAGCATCTCTTCGGCTGCGTTTTGCGGATATCTTTAGAAGGGGCCAGAAAGAAAGTGGTGCCCATTAGTCACATGTCATTTTTATAACACAAGCTTTTCCCTGATGACCCTCATTGATGCAATTTCTCTCTATGAAATATTAGTTATTTAAAAGGATAGTTCCTAATTAAAATTTAATATCCAGAAATGAAAGAAATATGGCTTCGGCCCTAGGCATTGATAATGACTACTATATTCTCGCTCAAATGGCAAGTTGATGTTTTCTCAGCATGACATGAGAATAATTTATCAAAGAAGTCAAAATGACTAAAATGTGTGTTGGAGAAGACCCTTTTGCAGTTTCGAGAAGAGAGAAAATTATCTCGAAACACACAAAATTTCTATTCATCCTTTATAAAGGAATATCTTACTTTTATTAAACACATGTTGAATTAAATCAAAGGAAAGAGCAAATTTACTATATTATATTCCACGGATTTCTGACCAGTGCGGGACGCTTATCCTGTATACAGTATTTACTGTGGGATTTGCTCATATATGCTCATATAAAAAGAACATGTCCTACGTGGATCTGTAAACAATTATGGGGTGGGAAAATGTGGGGAAAAATGTAGAAAACTTTCTTTTATAAAAAGCAATATTCACTTACCCTAGAGCAGCGAATTCACACAGCCACAGCCCAGGACATCCTTTGCATTAGAATGCATTCTAACTGGGTTTTTGTAAGATTGGATACACCTCTCAAAATGTCAAGTCGACAGTGCTTGGAGTTTTATCAAATATTTTCAAAGAAGGCAGCCTGACTAGTCAATGGAGGATCAGGGGGAGGGGGGCGGGGCTTAAAATGGCTCCTAGTCCCGTGGTTCTGCTACGAAGAGTCAATAAAGCAATGACCCCAGTCGTTCTGAAAGCACGTGGTCTGGCTCTTCAGGGAGTGCGCAGGTGCCCGTGGGACGGAGACGCGGGTGGAATGGAATTTGTGGAGCAGAGTCGCGAAGGTCCAGACAGGGCGAGGCCGGCCGCCTCCCTCGCGCTGCGGAGCGGCCTCGCGCGCCGGCACCCCGCCTCCTCGGGCACCCCGCCCCTCCCGCAGGCCCCTGTCCAGGCCTCCGGATGCCTCCTCTTCTAATGCCTCTCACACTAGTCGTTGTGACGAGGATCCCTTCACGAGCCGCTCCCCGTGCCGAGTCCCCGTTTACGCCCGTTTCTCTGCTCGTGGCTCCCTTTCGTGCCCCCTCCATCCTTCGAAACTCTTGCCTTTCCCGAAACGCACCCTGTGGTCACGAGCGAGGGGCTGCTATTTGCAGACTCAGTTCTTACTAGTTCTGGGAAACGTTCGGATTTTTTGTCTCCAGATAGTGGTTGCTCATCCGACATTTTTTTCTCATTTCTCTTCCTGGAATTCGAATTAGCCGTATAGATTTCCATTCCTCCTCCAAGTCTCTCAATCTCTCTTTCATATTTATGGGTCCCCCCCCTCTTTAGACAGTATTCTGGCTAGTTTCTTTAGATTTATTTTACTGTACACTAATCTCCCCAACTGTGTCTACTGTAAATATGTATATCAGGAGATTAAATTTTTCATTTCTACACACTCTATTTCATTCTTCATCTAATTTATTTGTCTTTATCGACGCCATCGTTTTCCTTTCTTTTATTCATGATTCAATTTTATTCTTCTGCCCACATTTCAAAAATGCATATTGAGTAATCCATATCCGGCGATCCCGTGGTCTGAGGTCTTCGCGGTTTCTTCTGCCTCGTTCTCAGGGTCGGTAGACCCGCAATGTGTCCAGGGGTTTGGAGCGGGGAGCTCAGGACAGAACGGGGAGCTGGGCCTTATCTGTAAACACCTCGGCAGCTCAGTCCTCCTTTGCCTCTGCCAGATGTCCTTGGGAACGGGGTCGCCCCTTGTTCACCACTTGGCCTGAGGTTCTGAGCCCCCTGGGGTGGCGTCGACCCCACCGCCACGTGTGAGCGAGTCTGCTCCCCAACGCGCAGGGACGGGCGGGGCCGTCCACGAAGGCTCGCGTTTCCTTCTGTCCTCTCTGCGAGCGGCGCTGCGGCTCTCCGTGAGGTTCGCTCGGCTTGCACGGGGCAAGGCTCGCCCTCTCCCGTCCTTACTGCCGCCGGGCAGAGCGAAGGCCCACGGTGCCCACCGCAGCAGCGGCAGCCTCGCTGTGGGGCATTCGGGTCCCCCTTCACTGCTAGAGTCCCCGGGGACTTTCTGTGCCCGCGAACCCCGTTGTTCATTTATACGGATGTTTATTCTGTTTATCCAGCTTTTCTAAGTTTCTTATGCCAGGAGGTGTTTCATAATGATTAACTTTTTATGTTCTTGGAAGTCAGAGTTGCTCCAACTCGCATGTGAGTTATCGGCCATGTTAAACTATTTGAAAAAAAAAAGGGGGAAATGCAAATAACATACTGTGTTTCAATGACAGAAATGACCCAAAATCAATCCAAGGAGGAATTTTACTGCAGTATCGTAAAAGAAAATTCATTCAGTGGCTGTAAAACCGAAATGCAATAAAAAATAATCAGACATATACGGAGAACCGAGAATGGTAATTGCTCACACTTCAAATTGAACAGTCGTTTGGCAGGGAACGACTGGTCTAGTTCCCATCGGAGCCGAGGGAGGAGCGGCGCGGGCCCTGGTTACAGGCCGGCAACGGAGGCCACGTGTCGCGGAGTGAGTGTTACGGCAGGGCGGGCTCCGCGGGAACGCACTTTCGTTTCCGAGAGCGTGTTCCACGCTGTCCCCAACCGCATGTGTTGGGTCTTGTCCCCCGGGCCACGCCGCCTGGCCTCGGGCAGACCAGCAGGGGGACCGAGCGCTGTCCACGCAGCCCCGGGGCGCGGGCGGCAGCTCCCGGACCTGGCCGAGGAGCCCCTGCCTCTCCGAGCCCCCGGGGAAGTTCCCGAAACCGCCGCCGACTTCCTGCGGCGGCCTCCAGCTCGAGTCTCGAACCCGCCGCTCTGCAGACGCAGGTCCTGTACGTGTTCTCCTTGAAATGTTTCCAGGGAGGTGACAAAGCCGGTTCGGGAAGGATAAATATGTTTCATTCAGGTGCTTACTCCTTTTCAAAGGCTTTATTTCCTTCGTGTTCGCCCGGGGGCGGTGAGGATAAAGGGCCCCATCGACATCTTCGGGCTGTCACCCCGCAGCGGGGTCATGGTGGGGCCCGACGTCGCTTTTCAACAGAGACGCATGTTGCCGTTCACCCAGGGGCGCCCGCGGCGTGGCGCCAAGGGCTGGGCCACCTTCTGCTTGCTGTCGCCGGTGACAGCGCTGGGCAGGAGGGACTCGGCTGTGAGCCGCGGAGGCCGACATGGTCAGCGACGCCCCATCAGCCAAAGGGCCCCTCGTCCCGGGCGGGGGTCATTCCGCCGGCTTCCTTTGAGACTTAAGATCATTTCGTTCCTTGGAATAACCTAACCTCTTCTTTCTGCAAAGGGTTTGTGAATGCTTTAAGCGTATATTATGCCCTGAAGGAAAGAGAAAGCATCACGCAAGGCCGCAATGGGGGAGGAAGAGGCAAGCCAGCCGCGGGCTCCCCGAGCCGGGCCTCGGCGGTCTGGTGAACACTGGTCACCTCGGCCACAGCGACGACCCACAGTGCCCCAAGCAGGCCTTTGAGAAGCCAGACGGCTTTGCAGAGGGGCCAGGAAAATGGACAACATAGCACATCGCAGCCCAGTAGCTACGTCTCGAGGCCGACGTGGCGGCGAGACCTCACCTCCGCCCGTCTGGGGAGCCTTCCTCCCAGCGGCGGCCGCGACGGCCCTCGAAGCCTCGGCGCCGGGCGGACTGGATCCACTCATGCGCCGGGGATTCAGCGAGCGGCTGTGCGGCCTGTGTCGTGCGGGGCTCTGCCGGCCGGGGACACACACGGCAAAGCGAAGGCAGAGAACTCACGCGCGAGCTGAGCCCCGCCACACTGCTCGTCGTGAGTCGCACGCCGCGGCGTTATTTTCTGTGACAAAGAGGGGACTGGATTTCTCTGCACCGACACGCGGAGAGCTTAAGAAGACATGTTAGGTGGGGGGAGGGGGGACAAAACACAAAGCTCTTCCATGGTAAGTCCTAAGCCATTTATGTAAAACTAGAAAAATAAAAAAAAGGAAAGAAAATACGGAACGGCGTGGTTTACGGACGGAACTCGTGGGCGCACGCGTGTGTGCGCGTGACGGGGTGAAAACCGTAACCTGGGAACGCACGCGCTTAGTCCCTGACCTCTGGGACTTCCCAAGAGCAAAGGACCGGACGTGGGAAGGGCCGAAGAGAGGGACTGGCCTTGCTCTGTAAGGTGTTCTTTCTTTCCATAAGACGAAGGCGAGTGTCGACGGCGGTGGATTCTGACCGGCGGGCGCGAGATGCGCAGTGCGCGTCTGTGTGGGTGGCCCGGACTTTCCCGGTTAAAGGAAAAGTGTGGGGGGGGGGGCCCGAGGAGGAAAGAGAGGCTGAGATAGTAGAAGAAAATGAATCATCACGGGGCCGAGGTTCCCCTGACGGACGGGTCTGCTGTGTTCCCGAGACCCCTCGTCGCGAACCGGAGCCGATGTCCCCAGCGCCGCGGCCTCAGGCCCATGTCCCCGTCCGCTGGCTCCCCCGCGGGCTCAGGCCATGTCCCCGTCCGCCTGGCTCCCCCGCGGCCTCAGGCCATGTCCCCGTCCGCCTGGCTCCCCCGCGGCCTCAGGCCCATGTCCCCGTCCGCTGGCTCCCCCGCGGGCTCAGGCCATGTCCCCGTCCGCCTGGCTCCCCCGCGGCCTCAGGCCATGTCCCCGTCCGCCTGGCTCCCCCGCGGGCCGTCTGCCCGGCCGTGCACTTTGGCCCCATTGCCCACATCGTCCCTTCTCTGCTCTCGGCCACGTTCCCCATTTAACCGCCGCCGTTTGACTTCTACTCCTCGTGGGCTGACCTCGTGCCTTGCAATCTGAAAATCGCCCGTCGCTCTCCCGGGACGGAGCCCTGGTGGGTCTGAGGAAACCACGTAGAGAGCTGACTTGGTCCCATGGCGGAAGGCCCGGGACGTGGGCGCGGGGGTGGGACTCTACCCAGTCCCCTTGGGCGGGGCCACTGTGCGACACCCTGCGTACCACCGGGTGTTTGTAAGTGTGCACTTGCGTGCGCGGTTGCTCGAGCGGCTCAGGGGACTCAGCATCGTTCCTGTGGACATCTTCGTGTGTCATCGGGAGGCACGTGATCCCAGACCCTCAAATGATGTGGCTTCAGAAAGAAATCAGCCGCTTTGTCTGCCGCACACGGCCAGTGTGGCCGAGTCCATGGCCTCATAGATGCGTCAGTCCGCACGCTTAGGGGGACACTAAGAACCCTGAGAGTATCAGGACTATTAGATGCACTTGGGCGTGCGAAACCTACTCAAAAAAAGAAGTTAGACCTCCAGGATGCAAAGCAGCTCCCTGCAAACAGTTTTTACTGACTTACAATAAGAAATACATACTGAAAAATACACATTTATACATTTAGACGCACACACGTACACACAGACACACACACACACACACACAATCCTATACAGGCACACATGAACTAAGAGCCTTCATGAAATATTTAGCCCTTTTATTTGTAATCTATGTCAATTTATTCTATCCACCCTATTTTATATTTTAAAAACAAAGTTATCGTCCACAAAATTGATTTCACAACCCGCTAATAGGTGACTACCCGTCGTGTGAAAAACCGCTACCCAATAATATTAAGGGGCCACGAGGTCATGTCTATTTTCACTGTCGCTCTTCCCCGCTTTTCTGAATTATTTCCATAACCGTCCGTCATTTGCATCAGGCCGACTCGCGTCGTGGTTCATTTTCACGGCGTTTCATCGGTAAGCCGATGACGTTCTTTAAGTCCCAGAAGTCCAAAATAACCCCACGAACACCCAGGGCCGTACCCCAAGGCTTCTTCCCAGAGAAGACGGTCTTCTTCACCCGTTCGGCACCTCTCCCCAAAACCCGAAAGCCGCCTTGGCCGAGACCCTTCTCTCCCTGCAGCACCCAGGCCAGTTCTACCCCCCGTGGGGCCCATCGTTGAGACACATTTGACTCCCGCGCCTCTGCATTCCCCGCCTCAGGACCCTGGCAATGGCTTCCCCTTCTCCTTCGTCCTCCGTCCCTCTCTTTCTGACCACTGCGCCACGTCTGGAAGGCAGCGTCCAGGGAAACCCTCATCCTTAGGACCCCGTCTGCATAGCTCCTCTTTATGCAGCTCAACATCCGGGCATTCACTCTCTTAAAAGCATTTTTCATAGTTCGTGATTGTTTTCTTTGTCTAGTTGCTGTTTTTGTCTCTCCCTGTGACTAAAATATTTGCTCCTAGAAGTCAGGGGCAAAACTGTTGTCTTCATCATATAAATGAATAAGTACAAGTTTTATACGCTTCTTTGGCTCTTTCGAAAAATCCTTTAAATAATTCATTTAAAAATCAAGCTTGATTTTTTTTTTCTAAGGATTTATTCTTTCAAATAACTAGAAATCTAACTAGAGGGAAGATTAATGACAGACTAGCATATCTGCTCCAGAGCAAAGATCTTATCATTAACATCCTAAATAGGGTAATTAAGTATACAGTCAGAAGGCAGTGTGCGCGCTTAAATTAGTAGTGTATAATCGAGCCTCATTTAACTGCAGGAGAATTTCGCTGAGAGAATTTATTTACCTAAGAAAAATGTCTGCGTGAGATCGCTCTGAGAGAATTTAAACATATGCTAAATTACTCCTTCCATCTCAGTCCTGGTCCAAGATCCCGAACTGCTAACTTATCCCTCATGCCCCGTGGACAGAGGCCATGTCACTCTTTCTGGCCAAGTGACTTCTTCCAGTCAGCCCAAGGTTCAAGTCGGGGTTCTATGATTCTTGGCTATCTTGACGATACTTTCATAAACATAACAGGCCCCAAAAATATGATGCTTTATTGCACAGAGCCTATTTTGGGGGGAGAATTCTAAGTACATACGTCAGTAAGATGCAAACAAGCATCTAATGCAGCATTCGGGGGGGGGGGGGTAACGGGAGCGGGGAGTAGGTAAGTAAAGCAAAGGGGATCACTGTCCTCGAAGAAGCTGCCGTCATTTGGGGGAGGCGGGGCCAATACGCACTAACTAGACTGAGCGCAATTAGACGTGAAGTCATCCGTTCAGGAAGATGGGGGGATCCATCCTTCTACATAGAGGATTAGATTTGGGGTCAGGTGTTTGGAGGGGAAGGACCGCAAAGACCACGGTCAATATCTCAAGCCCCTCGCTGTTGCCGAGAAGCACGCACAGATGCGATCGGATTGAAAACTCGGCCAAACGAAAGGCCGTTTCTGACACATTTACTCCCAGCGTAAATATTTTCCTAGATTCCTCTCCTTTCCCTCCGCTGTGCTGCTCGAGCGAGTTTGGTCTACGCCCGCTGCGTCCATATGCTCCGCGCCCACCAGCACTTCATTCAAAATAAACTTCAACTGCACAAGGAGCGCGCCGATGGGGGCTTCTTTTAAGATATTCAAATCCACGAGACCAAAATAAAACAGAATTCTTACTCCCTTCCGCCCCCCGTAGGTGGGTATCTGTGGACACCTTCCTGTCTGCTCATTTATACGCACACATTCATCGCCTTTTGTACACAGCATTATGTGTCGTTCTGCAGTCGCTTTATGTTAAGTCCTGGAGATTTTTCCACGGAGTATGTATGTTTACTGTCTTTGAGATGGGTGCAGAGTAAGGATGCACCGCCATTTGTTGGTGTGTGTGTCCACCCCTTGATTGGCACTTAGGTGTGTTTGCAACTTTTAATTTTTAAAGCAGTGCTGTGGTTGTGGTGTGTATATCAATGCGTGTATATGTACACGTGTTTCCGTACGATTGAATCTTTGAAAGAGACGGGTTGGATCAAAATGTATTTAATCTTTACATTTGAGTTATGCTAGCAGGTTGCCCGCCCCAAAAACAAATGGCTTCACCGATTTACAATCCCAGCAGTAGGTGTTTATGTTTCCACAGCCTTGTCGAGACTACACATTACCGAAGATTTTATTTATTTTTCTAATCTCCTGGATGAAAATAGCATCTCGTTTTAATCTGCATTGACGCGGTCAGATCTAAATAGATTATATTCAGAAATCAATCGGAACGTAATCACTTGCATTTGTGGAACATTGACATTTTTGTAATACCAGGTTGTCTCATCCTAGACTCTGACGTGCCTCCCCATTTATCCACGCCTTCTGCTATGTCCTCGATAGTCATTTGTCGTGTTCTTTAAGTTCATTCTACATATTGCTGGCTGTTTATAGTTAGAGATTTAACATTTTTCCCGACCTAGTGAGTGGGACATTTCGTCGTCATTACTTGTTGCAGGTTACAGCTCTCCGAGAGTGCCTTTCCCTGGCACTTACGCGAACGTGCTTAACGTACGGTAACCCCAAGAAGGTGGCCCTGCCCCACCGTGCAGGGGAGGAAGCCGCGACCCCCTTAGGTTACGCTCCCTCCGCTTTCATAATCCCTCCCTGCTGCGCGTCTCTCTTTCTCCTCCCTCTCTCTGGGTCTTCTGCTGACCCTCTTCCGTCTCCCCGCCCGCTCCCCCAGGGCTCAGGCTTATCAGTTCCCATAAAGGGCGCCCCGACACGTAGACACCCCAAAATTCCGCCTCCAGCTTGACTTTTATCACGTACTCTAAGTGGCCCAGCCGCTCGGGGCTCGTTCCTAGATCAGAGCCGCCGTCGCCCGACCTCCCTGCTCTGTCAATGCTCTGTGGTCCCCCGGGTCCCTCAGACTCAGCCCCGGGGTACGCTTCTCCCCCGCCAGGCTCTCTTCATTCCCCGGTGTAACGCGTCTCTCTGCACATCGCTTCTGCTCCACACTGTTTGGCCCCGGCCCGGTGTCTTCCACTCAGGCTGTGACCCAGGGCACCGCGGGTGCAGTGTGACCCCCCCCACCCCCGCCCGGTGGGAAGACCAGGGGATCGCGCTGGCTGAGACGCGGGGACAGTCGTGCGAACACAGGCAAGTCACCTGCCCTCTGCTCCTCACCCTTCTCGCCTGTGAAATGGGAATAGCGAGAGCGCCTGCCTCGCGGGGTCGGCGTGGGAGCCGACAGGGGCGCGGCACGCGGCCTCGCGCGCAGCACACGGTGCCTGGCAGCTCTGCCTGGCACCAGCGCCGCGGCCCAGACGTCTGTGCCCCACATCCCTCGCGCGGGCAGGGCCCCCCCCCCCCGCTCCCGCATGACCTCGCCTGAACTTGTCACGCCTGCGGCGACCCCATTTCCAAATCGAGCCACACTCTGGGGGGTCGTTATTCAACTTATGAATTTTGGAGCGGACCAAATGCAACTCATGACACCAGGCGAGACAGCGTAAAGGCCTACTCTGTCTGTCTTATCTACAGATTTCAACACGATTTTCTTTAAACGGTCATTTTTGGCAGGCCACTCAGGCGCTCCGGAACACCCGTCATTTCGTCATGGCTCGGCACGCGGCCGCCTCGGGCACACGGGCGCACCTCAGAACCCACAGCACGTTCCACGCCATTCCAATCTACAGCCGAATTAGGAGAAGTTGATAACTTTAAAGAGAGAATACATTTTCTTCTACTTCCGCTATTTTCGTTAATGCTCATTTAACTTCCAAACGAAAAAATGTCAGATCGCCATTCAGGAGCTCATCTCATGTCCAGGGCTGTGCGCTTAGAACTCATTTGAATCTCGCGTTCCTCCGATTTTCGGGTGTCCCTCTGTGATGAGCGCCGCTTAGGCAAAAGCCCCGCCTCCTCGCACGGTGCGGCTGCCACTCGGTGGGAGGCGGCAGGCACAGCCGACTCGAGTTTCACGGTGTCACACTGCCATTTGGCGTCCTGTTAGAAGAGCCATCTGCTCTTTTAATTACGATCACCTCACTTCGGGTTGCCACAGCAAAAACCCCCTAAGATATATTTCTGGCTAATTGAAAAATCAAATATGCTTTTACAATCTTCCTGGAAATAATACTGTCCCTACCAAAGATCCGACAGCCTGGCTGCACAGGAGGGAGACAGGCAGAGTAACAAAGGACTGATTAACACCGAAGTCTTCAAACGTGCTCGTCTGCGTGTAAGAATATATTACAGTCACTCCTGGGGGCAAAAAATACTCTTTTTATGTATTATACATGAGGGAGTCGCAGGTCGAGATCTGAAAGGAGGTATTTTAGCTCGCTTCCGTTTTCCTCAGACTTAGGAGGAGACGTTTTGTGTACAAGCAGAGGTAGACTGTTTCACCCGCCCATCTCTTTAACAAATATTTTCGGCGGCATCGCCGGCCACGTTTCTGTGTGGTGGAGAAGGAAAGATGAGTGAGACAGATCCCGTTTCTGCCGTTCGAGCAGGAGGAAAGGAGTGCTGAGCTAAAAAGGGACTAAGAAGTTCAGATTGGTATTTATAAAACAGCCATGGGGAGGCGAAGTACAGCCAAGGGAATGCAGTCGGTAACCGCGTAATAACCGTGTACAGTGCCAAGCACACGCTCGGCTAATCAGGGGATCGCTTCATAAATTCCATAAAATTCCAGCCACTCTGCTGTGCACCTGAAACTAATATGAAATGATATTGACTATTAGCTGTAGCTGAAAAAAATCCAAATTAAAAACAAATCAAGTACTCCGAGCGTGGATGTGGTCGAGGTGGGCCGCAGTGCCGAAAGCTGACCTAGGAACGGAGGCCACAGTGGTGGGAAGCAGCCGGCCAGGCAGACGGCTGTGCTCAGGGCCGTCCGGGCAGAGCACTCGAAGGGCAGCGTGGCCGGGCGTGCTGGCGGGGGAGGGAGTGGACGAGCGGCCCTCGGAGGTGTGGGCAAAGCCTTGACCATCGCGGCCCTCGGAGGTGTGGGCAAAGCCTTGACCATCGCGGTCCACCGTAAATGATTCGTCAAGACGCTAAACGATCTTCATGACTCGTGGTGTTGAATGACCTTGGGTGTCGAGTGGGGAGAGGGCTGGGGGGAAGCAGGAGGGGAAACAGGGACCAGGAAGCTGGGTCCACAGACCCGGGGGGTGCAGCGGGGAGAGAGGGAAGTGAACGCTCAGGATGGGGTGTTTCGGAAGAAGGAACAGGCGGACCTGCAGGGCGAGGAAACGTCAGACTATGTGCCTGACACTCAGAGGCTGACAAATGTGCCAGGTGATTTTCTGGTTTGAATAATGGGATCATGCGTGTGGAGGAGGTCCCCGAGTTTCTGTGAGTATCCCTCTCCACGGCAGAAAGAGTTTCTGAGGGCAGTGCCTACATGGTCCCTGTCCGGGATGAGTGACGGTCCTGTGCCACAGCGGCAGGGACCTGAGGCTGGAGACCTCGCACCCCGAGCGTTTCTACGGCGTTCCTAATGGAGCACGTGCCCCGTTTTCTTTGCTAGTTCTGCGTCTCTAGATAGGAACAACCCACCATCACTGTGCCGAGCTTCGCGGGCTGGGCCGGCCGAGCTGGTAGCAGGTTTTAGCAGCGCAGCGTGCCAGCTCACGTCCGCTAATGCTGGGGAGCCACCTGCGCACTCCCCCGTACCCCGCTTCCTCTCCGTGTGCCCAGAGTTCCAACGGCTTCTGCCCCTCAGCACGTGAGTGTGTCACGTCGTGAGTGCGGTGACGGGCGCCGTGGACGGCAGAGGCGTAGCAGCTGGGAGCTGGGGAGTGAAGGAGGGAGCAGGTCGACTGGCAAAGAGCGGACGGGGACCTAAACACCTGGGCCACTTAGTGAGTGCCGAGAAGCCAGAAGAACCTCCGAGACGGTGCTCCGGGACCTGAGCCGCGGCGATCGATGCCTGACGTCCATGTGGACCCGGAACCCGCCGCCGTCCCCTGTGGTTGTGCTGACTGATTTGCAGCGTGTTACAGTGACAAATAGGATATATGATATTTTAGAAATGTTGCCATCTAGAGCGCTAATAGTTTTCCAAGGGAAATAATGTTACCTATAAGATGTCGGCTTTGCACAGTTATGTTACTAGACAGAGCTGAGTAGTAAAGGGGTGTGCGTGCGTGTGCGTGCATGTGTGCGTGTGCGTGCATGTGTGCGCGTGCGTGTGTGTGTGCGTGTGTGTGTGAAAGGGAGAGACAGACAGTGTGTATGCGGTTTATGAGTATCGATGTTAATGTCAATATTTTATATTTTAATACTTTCCTGCTTTGACGCAAGCACGTTCTACAATCCCATTTAAGGATGTGACCAAACTGTTTCAAATGATACAAAAGCCCCTCGTGATGTAGGCAAGAAATGGGTGCGGTGGCACATGAGGGCATAGTTAAGACAATTCGTTGTCACCACGGAGCCGAGACAAATTGGCTGCCCTTGCTGTCCCCTGAGAGAGTCACGAACCTCAGGAGTTCATACTGCACCCAAAGACCCTGGGCCCTCACCCCCTCCTCCTAACTTTACATGTTAAAGCGTTGGACGGTTTCGAGACGACTTTCGCTGGGGCACCAGGGGCTAGACACACAGCTCACACCCGGTGCCGCAATTCCGTCAGCGCCTCCCTTCCTGCGACCACCTCGGAAACGGAGGTGAACGAGGGTCAAGGTTTTCTGCGTGACGCATCTCAAGGGAGCCTTATGTCTGTCGCATGCCGAGTGAGTGGAAAGAGCGAGCTATTACGGGAGCAAGTGAGCGATCCAGTCAAACACGCCTCGGGAGCGGAGCCCGCTGAGGCACCCGCAGGCCGCCAACGCTCGCCGGGCCGTGCCCGGGGCTGTCCTGTCGCTTCCGAGGGAGGGTGCCCGCGAGGCTTTGCTCCTACGTTTTGCCGCGGCGGATGGCGTGCCGACCCTCACGAGCATACTCCGTGTGAGGAAGGTGACGGAAGTCACACGCGGTGTCTCTGTGTCCCTCTTTTCTGCCTCCCCCTCTGTACTCCGAAGGAGCTGGTTGTTGAAGCATTCTAGAAGTGTGCAAAATACGTGGAAAGAGAGAAAATGTTTCCGTCACACACCGTATAGACTGGGAAGGACCGCTGGGTGCGGGACGGCATGTGACGAGTGGCAGGGATCATTTTTAGTCGCTTTCTTTCTGGGGCAAACAAAACACGAACATCTGGAATATCCAGCATTAGCTTTTCCAGCCGTTCTAACAGTATAGCATACTTCATGGAATTGCTTAAAAGGTACATTTATTTTTTAAAGATATTTGATACTGCTTTTAATTTGTGTTCTTTTGAAAAGCTTGTGCTAGATCAGTATCTATCCAGTTCCTTTTGAGCTGCTCTCATCAGGCATAAGAAATCACAACCCGTTTTTAATTTATTTGAGCAACCGGTCTGTGAATAAAGTGTAGTCCTGACACCAAATCACGGAGGGCTGTAGGAATTGTGTTCACAAAGTCAGTATTTGAGAAACAAAGTCGCGTTTCTGGGTAAATTCTGATTAAAGTAAACCGAAGGACGTCTCCAATGAACCTATGGAAAACGCACAGCAGCAGAAGGTGAATTTTTGGCGTTTGGTCTTTACCCAAAGACAAAAAAAGCACCGTCTCCTTCAAGTAGCATTTCTGCAGATGGGGAAATATTATCCAGACGGGACGTCCCACGGCGACAGGAAGTGCGTGGCCACCGCCGTGTAGGCGCAGTGACTCCCTTTGGCGTTTACTGTTTTGCTTTAAATAGTTGATCATCAAATTCTGTTTGAAAAGTGAATATTAGATGTTCACCTTTTCAAAAGAAAAAAAAATCATCCTTCTTCGAGCAACACTGGTATTTGATGTCTAAACGTTGGCCGTTTCTGCACAGCTAGATTCGCAGAGGCAGAGATCGCACGTCACGTACAGTACACGGTGTCCTGGCCGATGGGGAGGACGAGAGGCTACGTAGGGCTTGGTGCCCTGGGGCGAAAATAGTTACTGTCGATGATTTGAGTGGTAATTAGGAAAGAGCAGCTCCAAAAGCCCGAGTGTAAGAGGAATTGATCTTGGTCTTAGAACGTAGCAGTGTGATTCTTCCTATTATGAGGAAGTGAGATTGGTCTTTCCTGAGATGTTTATAGGATATTTTCTTGCTTTGTTTCTGCCCATTTATTGAAATACTTCAAACTGAAGCAAAAGTTTATACTTTACATGAGGTAGAAATGTACAAAAGACAGTTAATTCTCCCTCCGTTTGTCACATTCGAAAAGATGATCAAAGAAAATACGGTAAATGTTAGTTACGTACTGATTACAGGCCACCTCTGTTGCTGTAAGGTAAATACCTGTCCTGGACCTGAACACATCATGACATTAAATTTTCTACATACTTACTAAAAACTCCTGGTGGCGGTGACAATTCCAAGTGGCTTGGACCTTTCAGAGTGACCCCCCACCCCCGTGCTCAGCCCTTCGTAGGCGGCTTCTTCAGCGGAGAAAGCCTTCCGTCACGGGGCGGCCCACGTTCTGGCCTAACCGGGCGGCCGTTTCCCTCTGTTGCAGGATCTAGATTTCTCATCACATCCACGGGAGCCTTGTATATTAAAGATGTACAGAACGAAGACGGGCTGTATAACTACCGCTGCGTCACGCGGCACAGGTACACCGGGGAGACGCGGCAGAGCAACAGTGCCCGGCTTTTCGTCTCAGGTAAGAGCTCGCAAGGGCCGCCCCCGCCGCCCCTGCCCCCCCCCCACCCCGCACAGTCCCCGCCATCCGCTGTCCCACAGTCCCTCGGCGGGCGCCAGAACTGTGGAACCTATGACTGACACGAAGCCCTAAGCTTTTTAGTTTTGTTTTTTTTTTTTTCAAAATAATTTAGCAACTTAAGGTTTACAAAAAAAAAAAATTCCCAATCCACTACAGATACCAATGTTGCAGTGAAATCATTTCACATTTTGTAAAATTTGGGGATTTCTGTTTGAAAGATAATGCCTCCTCATCCAACCCATTTGCAGGATCTGTCATGGGATGGGGGTGGGAGGCTGTGAATATCCCTTTAACCTTAGACCCCCAGGCTGTAGGCTTAATATGCGGAACTAACTAGGGCTGAGGCAAGAGAATTGAAATGTGAATCAAGCCACAGTCAGAGTCTGCAGATGCCCTGATCAACCAGCACATGACACTTCCCACCAAGCACCTCAGAGGAGAGAGGCAGGGTCCTCTGAGGTGCGTCTCTTCCTCTGACACAGGACAGGGCAGAGCTCCCCTAGTGGGGAGGGGGCAGAGACCAAGCCCCACGCTGAGAGAAGAAGAGGGGCCTTTGGCAGAGAGTGAAGCAAGAATTCAACACATGCGCCAAAGTCAGAGTCAAAAGGAAAGTTGAGTAGAAAAGGGGTCGCACTCCTCAGACAGAGCGTGGTCTCCTCCCAGAGGCAGAGTGAGAGGGACCCTGCGTGCTCAGGGAATTCGGTTCATGGGTCCTTCTTTAGTTCCTGTTTCCTTCCACATGGATGTACAGTGAGGACGGGAAGAGATGGAGCATGAAAGGCCTGCTGGCCGCTCCCGGCCTGTGATCCTGAGGCTCCCCCTGGTTTCAGCCACAGGGAGAGATTCCTGGTCCCTGGTTCCCCTTAGCAGTGTGGGGCGTGGCTGCCAGCACCCCGGGGACATCTCCCTTTGTTCTGCAGGTTTCCTCCCGGCCTGGCCTCCAGACGATCAGGGCATCTGCAGTCTCTGATTGTGGCTTGATTCACATTTTAATTCTCTTGCCTCCGCCCTACGTTAGCTCCGCATATTAAGCCTACAGCCTGGGGGTCTAGAGTTAAAGGGACATTCACAGCCTCCCACCCCCATCCAAGACTGTCCTCCAGCGGAAGAAATCTGACCGCAGCTGACGCCACTCCGATAGATGCGCCTCTTCTCCTTCTTCTCGATGGGATTTATCCTTTGACAAGAGACCAGCCTTTTGCATCATCTTCACACGTGGCTTGTTACCAGCCCATCTGTCAGCAGGTGTGATTAGTACCTTATGGATCTAATCAAAAGTGTAAAAAGTCCATCTCAGAATCAGAAAGTCACATGCAAAATATCCGGCCTTTGCCCTTTGGAATGCGGCATGGCTCCACGCCGTGAGCACCTTCTTTTTGTTGGCGGTGATGCTTGGTGATGCTTTGTGAGGAAGAAGAGCTGGAGAGCTGTTCCACACTGCGGGAATTAAAATCACCAAAATCACCGTGGCTCCAACACCTGCTGATCGTCCTTTTTAAGGCCCTATTTGGATTCCTCGTCCCCATTCACATCCTTAAAACAACCAAAGCCCACCTGTCTTTCAAGACATAGCGCAGAAAGATGGCAGAATTAAGTGATTTCTCCTCTGAACTTAGATCTGTTTTTCTCACGTGTTCCTTTCCGTGGGAATTATTACTTCCTCCCGTGGTACAGTCATGACGTTGTGTCGCTTCCGTTAAGGAAAATTGTAAACGCTGAAAGATGAGAACCTAGCCAGCGGGTGCACGCTGCCATTCTGAAACTCGAGGCTCTGAAGGAAAAGATAAGAGGATTTTATTTTAAATTAGATTTATTTTGCAGCGTGGGCCCAGTGCACACACGGTGGTGGGTATGTTAGTCGCGGGGTTTTTAGTGACCTCAAACTCCTCCTGAAATTAAAACAGAACGAATAGGATGACAAAGGAAAAAGCAGGCGGCTGACATCCTCGGCAAAACCAGACAAGCAGTGATGCTCAGAGGCTCTCGCATGTAGGTGGCAAGGCCAGTAAGGCCAGTCTAGGGACAGCAACGTGTCCCAGAAGCCACCGACGCCGGGAAGACCTGTTGGGACTGCCATGGAGGCCCAGAACGGCTGAACGGTCACCGGATGCTCATCCCCGAAAGCAGAGGACAGTCCATTGCGTGGAACCTGGGAGCACGTGTCTAAGAATATTCTCCCCAAGGCTACAGCCCTGCATGAGCCGGGAGTGGAGGATGAGTGCGCGCCCAAGGCCACACGCGTCATCAGTGGGGGCGGCCTGTGCCCTCGAAGGTATTGGAGGTATTCGAAAAATCCACCTTTCGGAAGGACAGATATTTGCCTGGAGGAAACTGCTGGGTTTAGCGATCAAGTTAAGCCCGAGGAGGACAGGAAGCGTCACTGGGAAGGCTCCGGCAGCCTGGGGGCCTTGGAGAAACCCCATCCTCTGTGATGTCACAACATTAAACTTAAACCAGAAGGAACGCATCGGAGAATGGCCATGACAGAAAACCATGTGGGAGACGACGGCCAGCCGTCTCGGATCGCTAGCCCTGCCGTAATGCCCTCTTTTCATCCTCGATCAGTTTTTATGAGGGTTTCAAAAAGGATACCCGCCCCCAGCCTGGGCAATTTATCAATGTTTGGTGAAACGGCCCGTGACTTCATCCTTTGAGCAAGGAACCTAGGAAACTTTCCTAACGATGGATAGCAAAAGACTGGCTGATGCACAAAGTTACTAATCGAACCATTTTTTGTCCTGGCAAAACCTTGCACGCGACCCCGATATCCATCGATAGGGGATAGGTATGTAAATTCCGGTGCAGACTCGGAGCAGAGTAACGCAGAGCCGCAAGAGGGAAAGGAGAGGAGATGGTCTCCGAGCAGGACGGGCCGGACCCGGGGTGTGTGGTCGGCTGGGGGAAGAAAGGTGCGCGGCGGGCCAGGCGGCATGCCGCCTTTGACGTAAGGAAGGAAGGTAGCGGGATGGATATGTGTTGGATCCGCTCGTAACTATGGAAAGCAATACGGGAAGAGTGAACCGCAAACTAAGAAAATCATGTGCCTCTGAGGGAAAAAGCAGAAGGGACTTTGATGTAAATAAGACTTATGTAAATATACCTTTCATATAGTTACACGAATGTGATTTATACTTTGAAATATTAAATTGAAAAAATTAATGTTAAAAATGGAAAATACACTGAAGCAAATGAATCTAAATGCATATCAAGTTGCCAAGATAAGCAAACATAGAAAACAATTATTTCAAGTAGCTTTAAGATATAATTTTGACTATATATCCATGACTAATAGATTCTAAAGACAAAAACAGCTTAAAATAAATTCTTAAAAATCATTTAGCTGCCTTATTTTTAAAAATGTATTAGAATTACTTTTTGAAAAAATATCTATAAAATGTTATAAGTATCTTTTTTCAAAAACTGTATTTATTTATATATATATAGTGGGATGTAAATAGGAGGGAAATAATTATTATTATTATTATTTTTTATGGAACTGAGACTCTCAGAAACTAAGGCTATAAGAAAAAAGCTTAAAATCAAAGAATTAAAGTAAACGCCTTGAAAGGCCAAAGCCCAGTTCAAACTACCGGTACACATCTATTATGTTTCGAACATGTATTTCTAAGGTCTTTCCCCTGACAAGGCCCAAAGCCGTGGGCAAACGGTGGCAACGAGCTCCTCTGACACCGAGGTTATAGCCGCCTCCGATATCGCTGGCCACCTCAAGGGACCCCGGAGCCTTGGAGGAATGGTGGATTATAGGCGTGTGACAGGAAGTGTACGAGGTAACCCCGAAACGGTCATGGAGTCTCCTCACAATGGTCCAGGAGCAGCTTCTGAAAGGACTCTCGATGGTCAACAGTGGGATGGACGGAACATTAAAAACAACGATCGGCGGCTCCAGACTTGGGGTTCACACGGCACTTGTAAACTAAATAAATGAAGCACCGATTCAGTAACTCTGGAAAACTCTCTTTTGTGACATAAAGTTTACTGATGTCAAACCGCCGTTTCTGCTACAATGTGGCTCTTTTGAAATGGAAGGCTAACGTCCCGTGGCTGTGCGACACCCCAGTTCTTGGCCCAAGGGGGCGACTCCTGGACTTCTTAGTTATTTTGTAGAGAACGAAAAGCAGAACCTTTTCTGTTTCAATCTTTTCTAAATTCTGAGCAGAAGCAATTTCTATAAACAGGAGGGGTTTTTTTCTGTTCATATACAAACCTTAAATATCTGTGTCAACAGTGGGTGACATGTAGAATTTATATTATACGCGAGCCCCGATGATGCCGAATGACCCCAACTCGTCCTTCTCTCTAGCTAAGAGTTTCTCTCCCTTCCGCAGACCCAGCGAACTCAGCCCCAGCCATCCTCGATGGGTTCGATCACCGCAGAGCCATGGCGGGGCAGCGTGTGGAGCTGCCTTGCAAAGCGCTTGGGCACCCTGAGCCAGACTACCGCTGGCTGAAAGACAACATGCCCCTGGAACTTTCTGGAAGGTTCCAGAAGACCGTGACGGGGCTGCTCATTGAGAACACGCGTCCCTCAGACTCAGGCAGCTACGTGTGCGAAGTGTCCAACAGATATGGAGCCGCCAAGGTGATAGGCCGCCTGAGCGTGAAGCGTAAGTTGGCGGTCGCTCGCCGTGGTTGGCGGCCCCCGAGCGCCCGCCGCGGGCTGCCCTCTGCGGCATTCCACGGACTGTCGTGACGGTCCTGCCGAGACCAACGCTAGCCCCATTTCTCAGAGGAGGAAATTAACGCTCAAACTGCCTACAGTTACGCAGCTGGAGGGTTTGGGGTTTGGGACTGAATTCAGGCCCGCCTGGTCCCTGTCCCCAAACAGCCAAGGTTTCCATCAGGCCACAGGGGACATTTCCCAGAACTTTCCCAAGCTGTCAATTCAGAATGGCCAGCCCCTCTGAAGGCCGAAGGGGCGGGGGAGGGGAGGGATTGCACTGTCCCACGCAATCTGACCAAAGCGGTTGGTTGTCCTTGGACTATTTCCGGATCCCACTTTACATTCCTAACTGGGGCTGGGAGCAACAGGAACGTAGGGCTGTCGGTTCCTCACCTCCCGGACTTAGACTCAGTGTTATAGATCATTTAGTACGAGTGTGGGGATGTATCTCATCTCCAGTTCCTTCGCGGTGACTGTCCCAGGGAAGGCGTGGAGAGGGATGCCGAAGCCAGACTCAGAGGAGGGGGGCTGCGATCGCAGGCCGGGGCCCTCCCATCCCCTCAGACACCCTCGTTTTAACATGAAAGAGACCAAATCAAAGTGAGTTATCCAAGGTCACGTGGTCAGAATCGAGTGCCAGGACTTTGGTCTAAATTGGTGGCTCTTAGTTGCCAGTATAACAATCTATCCATCTATCTGCCTATCTATCATCTATATCTATCATCTATCTATCTGTCTGTCTGTCTGTCTGTCTGTCTGTCCGTCCGTCCGTCCATCCATCTATCTCTATCATCTATCTATCTATCTATCTATCTATCTATCTATCCATCCATCCATCCATCCATCCATCCATCTATCATCTATCTATCCATCCATCCATCCATCCATCCATCCACCATCTATCTATCTTTATTTATTTGATGGACTGGACCAAATAAACCGAATTGCAAGAGTCCGACGCTGAAGAGGGGGGGCATTTTCCTCCCCCGGCTTGTTCCCGGCCCCCTGCCTGTTCACGAAAGTGCGACTTCAGCACCAGCCTGAACGTAGACTGCTTCAGCAGCACCACAGCAGCCCTAGAGAATACGTTTAAAGTCAATATCCCAGTGGAACCAGCTGCCCAGGGGGAGTCCTGCAAACGTCGGTCAGATGTGCTCAGGCTGAGGCTAGAGCGAGGTGGAAGACGAAGCCAGCGTATTCGTATTTATGTTTCTGGAGCTGAAAAATCTTGTATGTAAAGCAGTGCAGCACTGGACGGCAGGGAAGACTTATTCCTGCAGGCTCAGAGTCTCTGTGTTGAGACATCTTTTACGGCTCCCTATTTTCTGTTGTATAAAGTGGATCTCTTAGGACAGCACAGAAAGCATTTCAAGCGAACCTGCCTGGCCATATTTCCCATAGTTTTGTTTCAGAAAAATCGACACCTGCTAAATCTAACTTCTTCCCTGCACAAACCTATTCCTTTCTCAATTGCAAGCCATGTTGCTCCCTCTACAGGGACAATGGTTTTTAAATACATGAGCATCTAAAACGTCCCAACTTTCTAAGTCCTAAGTAGCACCTCGCACCCAAAGACGTACCCTGTTCCCTTCCTATCTTGTACTCAACTCAGAGGATTTCATGGCTTTCTCTGTAAAGGCGTTTATCACTATCTACGTTGTAAAAGTTTATTTGTGGAAAAGCTTTAATCCATATGGTAACCTTTTGTCATTGTATCCTCTGCGACATTTGGACATGTTCTCAAACGCTTCTCGAATGTTCCCTTCCTCCCTTCTGATCCCTTTTTGCTTTGTTCTCTGTCCTCCGGATGAAAAGCATTCTCTTGGGTCCCAAACCAGAGCCCTCTTCTCTTCAATCTTTCCTCTTTCCTCTAATGCCCTCTTCCATTCTTAGGGCTTCAAATTCCTCCCCTCTGAAAATAGCCCTGACTCCGTATGAGTCAGCTTCCTTTTTGAGCGTCGGAGGGTTTTATATTAGCTGGTTAGCTGGCGCCTCAAAGGAACCGTATCACAAATGGAACTCTCCACCTCTCACCTTGAAGATGTCTCTCCTTGTTACTCTTTAAGACATCTCTACCTCCCCCGCAAAGCTCCCAGAGCAAACTTTAAATTTGGCGCCCTCTTCGAGCCTGTCCGTTCTCCATCCGAACCCCTCTGAAGTCCTAGAGGCTTTCTCAGTGTTTCTCAGCTACGTTCTCCACCTCGGCCCAGTCTTACACTGAGTCCTAACTGTGCCCCAGCTAGACGTTTGCGATGCCCTTTTACCGACCAGTTTCCCTGCTGTCATTTGTCCAACACAATAGGATCAATCAATTCTCCAAAAAATGTTCGATGGCAGCGCTCACTTGCTAATAGTTCTAGAACACTTTTTTTAGTTCCCGTTGATTTAATCTCGAAATCTAAAGGCTCTTTACGATCTTTCCCCAGACTGCGTTTGTAATTTTCTCCCACTGTTCCCCTTCAGAGACTCTGGGTTGTATCCAAAGTGATCAGAAGCTTCCGGAAGCATGGCTGCGCTTCATGCGCTGACCCACGCAGTTCCCCGTCTCTGCACTGTCCTCCGGCCTCGGCACCATCATCCTTGACCTCTGAGGACTTTCCGCGGATCCTCTTCCACATGCGATGTGCCGCTCATAGACTTTTTTGGTCGCTGTGTTCATTCTCATATTTGTCTTATCCACCTAGAAGACTAAACTCCTCAGAACCAGATGCCACACAGTGTGGTGACCTGAGCAGTTGGGAAAAACTGGGGTACATACTGTGTTTTGCCATTTACCTGTAAAGTCGATTCAGTTAAGTCAGTTAATCTCTCTGAATAACCATTTCCTCTTCTGCAAAATGGAGATAATAACACAAAACTGGCAGGACTATGGGGTGACCGACTTAATTAACATGCAAATGACGTTCGGTAGCTTTATGGCATGTGCCGGCTGCACCGCAAATGTGATTCCTCTTTGTCTTCCCCGTGAGTGTAACCCCATCCTTGGCATATAACAGGTGTTCACTAAATGCTTGCCGCCTTGGATTGTAGGAAGTCGAGTCTAACACTGCCTAAACCAGTGAGTTTTTCAAGCAAAAAAAACCCACACGAACCCTGTTTTACGGTCACAAATTCTAATGCCGACCTGTTTTCTTGCAGCAGTGTGTTTTTGGCCCTGGTTAAGCCCCCTGAGGGATGTGAGTGAGGGCATGCGTGTGTGTGAGGATGGCCCCGACGAGCCCCTCCGTGCTTCCTGGAGACCAGGCTTTTGGGGTTTAAATATTCAGGTATTTCTGTCCTCACTGCTAACTAGCACTGCATTCCTCATTGTCAGTGGGTTAATATTCATACCTACTCAACAAGAAAGGAATCTGACCAAACTTAGTCTATTTTCTAGGCAGAGAAAGCCCAGGAAAAAGAACAACTAGCCAGGAGGGTACTCCCAAACCTGGAAATAGTTCTGAACGTGAGAACTTACAGCGAAGCATTTGCCTGGGCAGAAGTCCAGCACGGCGTTGAAATGATATCTACATGTCTGATGATTTTACCTTCTGTTTTTCTCTTACCTGATTCTCCAGAGCCACTGAAAGCTACCATCAGCCCCAGGAAAGTTAAAAGCAGCGTGGGTAGCCAGGTGTCCTTGTCCTGCAGCGTGACAGGAAGTGAGGACCAGGAACTCTCCTGGTACCGAAACGGTGAAATCCTCAACCCTGGAAAAAATGTGAGGATCACAGGGATCAACCACGAAAACCTTGTCATGGATCACATGGTCAGAAGTGACGGGGGCGCGTACCAGTGTTTTGTGCGCAAGGACAAGCTGTCCGCTCAAGACTATGTGCAGGTGGTCCTCGAAGGTCAGTGGGCCCCGTTACAGGGTTCAGCTGCAAAAGAACCCAAACCCAGAGCACCCAGAAAGAAGAACAAAGGGGGAGCAGTGCTGATAACCCCCCGTGTTACGAGTTCTCTCTGTCTGACCAGCTAATAACTCTACCTGGTTTTCTAAGATAAATCAGTCAAATGAAAGAATAAGTTCTGAGGAAGCCAAGATTGTAATTGGTGGCGGTGACATCACCAATGCCATTTAACATGTTTCATACACTGTAGCATTTAGCGACATCTCCGGCCTCTGACCGGCAGGTGCTCGTAGCATCTCCCTGTGAGTCGTGATGAGCAAAAATGTCTCCAGACATTGTGAAACGTCCCCTGGCAGGGGGGTGGTGGTGCAAAGCAGCCCCCGTTGGGAAGTACGACTTTAGAGGCAAAACCAGGGTGAGTGAAGAAAAGGCATCTGCTTCGTAGGGTTGTCCCCGGTTGGGTTCAAATACTCACAGATTTAGGTGAATGGAATTTTTGAGGAATTACCTTGGGCTATAGTAATAGGTTTTAGGTATGTTTTGTTGTGTTTGTTTTGTTTCGTTTTGCTTAACTGTCTACTGCCTACTGGCATCTGGAAGCTTATTGATTAGCCAGGGAAAGAAGCTGTTAAGGTAACATTCAAGTCATTCAAGTGAGACATATGTTTATCACCAGATAATTGAACCAGCTCTAATCTGTATATTTGTGCGTCTTGTTGGAAATTGTGTGTCTTCGTAGAGAATTTAAAATTTATCTGTTATCAGTTGATTAAAGTAATTACATGACTTCCGTATAGCCTAAGGGAATAAAAATAAAATCCATTTATATATGAAAATAAGTTTAAACATAACTCAGTGCTAAGAGGAAATTTCTATGATTACTTTTTAACCTTTGCCAATGTTTAAGAAGAAATAGGCTTGGAATGACATTCTTATTTTGATTCAAGCATTTACTTGTAGACAATGAGTTTTTAAAGCAGAGGTGAAATTAGTGAGAGCCTAGGACTCAAGTTAAATGTCTGACACCGTGTTGCATACAATTAAGTGCAGAAGGTGATCGATTCATACTGGTTTGTTGATGATGATGCACTGTAGTCCTTACAGAGTCATTATTTTTAGATTCTTTGTAGGAAAGGGAGAGATTACCTTCCTCGGCCTAGTTGCCTTGGCAACCATCTCGTGTGACTAAGAAAACCTAAAGAGCATATTGATAATCCATAATGATGTCGAAAGAGTTCAGGTTATCAGAGAGCGACAGCGAGAAAGATTTCAAAGACACTCAGGTCTCACTGGGAAATTAACGTCCGCTTTCATCTCCAAAAAAGCCTGTCACTTAGATATAAGAAAGGGGGGTAGGTAGAGGAGCGCATGGAGCACACTCATGGATTTATTTGCTGCATGTCAGTTTCCATTCAGAACAAGAAGCTTCACTTTATTTTTTCTCTTCTGAGAGATGACAGTGCTAATGTAGCAAAAGAGAGCAGAAATGAAATTACAAATCCATGTCTCATATCTGCTTTAAAAGGGTGTCTAACCAGTGTCCTCGGATATAACCTCCTATTATGCCCACGGATGTAGCTATGGATTAACATAAATTGTAAAATTCACGATACCATGCACTAAGAATGGCCACTAATATAATGTAGAATCAAAGAATATTTCCTACAAGGCCAAAGAAATTGGAATGGAAATCTAAAGAAACTGGAAATCTAATAATTGTCGGTTCAAGATCAACCCAGAATAACTAGAAAATGGAATAGTAAGAAGGAATGAGAAAAGGTCCTATTTCTGGAAATGATAGAATAGCATATATAAGACTAATCTGCAAGAACAGAAAAATTATTAACTTTGGGCAAAACAAAACTATATGCAGATACTAAAGTGTCACTCAAAAGTAGGCAGAAAAGGTTTAGCCTTTGAAAGAAGGGGAAAAAATTAGGTGATATGTATGCTGATACCACATCGCCCCCGAGGTCATTCTTCAGTGCTTGTAGGGTAGAAGGCTGGAAAACCAGGACATAAGAAAAAAAAGGAGAAAACTAAAGTCTTAAGGGACTGAGGTGCGGAAGGGCAGGTCTGAACTGTCAGATTACCTACAACTCGAGGGGAGTGAGTGGAGATTCCGGGAAGAAGGAAGTAACAGTAGTGAGTCTTGAAATCTGAAAAGAAACTTTTTTATGAAACTTGGCTGACACCTGAACTGCAAAAATGTGGAGGAGAATCCAAGTATACCATAAAAATAACTAGACAGAAAAATACCATAAAAATAAAATAACAGTGCCATAATAGATGGATGGATGGATGGATAGATAGAGAGATAGATAATAGATAGGTATGTATGTATGTATATATATGTGTATGTATTTTATAGACACCATGACCAAAAGTCAAAAGACAAAGTAGGCAATAAAAACAGACCCCGAGAGGATCCAGATATTACAATTAGCAGGCAAGGGCTTTAAAGCTGCTGTTTAAAATATGTTCAGTAAGTTAAAGGAAAATTCAGGCATAATGAATGAACATATGGGAAAGATCAGCAGGGAAATGGGAGGTATGAAAAGGAACCAATAAGAATGAAAAAGCTCACTGTATTGGCTTTAATGGAAGATTGAAGAGGGAAGGAGAAAGGATCAGTGAACTTGAAGGTAGATTGAAACAAAGTATCCAACCTGAAGTGCAGAGAGTAGGAAGACTATGCAGAACTAACAGTCTCCCTACCATGTGGGCATTTATCAGATGTCCTGATATACATGTAATTGGAGACCCAGAAAAATAGGAGACAGAGACTAGGGAAGACGAATATTTGAAGTGGTGGCCATAATTTTTCAGAGTTTGATATGAAAAATAAAGTTACAGATTCAAGAAACTCAGCAAACTCCAAGAAGAGTAAATAATGACTTCTTGTCAGATATTTTGGAAGACAAAAGACCATTGAGCAACATCTTTAAAATGTTGAAAAGTGGTTTTTTTTAAAAAAAAAAAAATACCCTGTCAATCTAGACTTCTACATCTATCAAAAACAGTCCCTTAAAATTAAGGCAAAATGAAGATATTTTCAATAAACATAAGCTCGACAAATGTGATGCTGGAAGAATTACACATTAAGAAATGGTACGTGACCTCGTTCAGCATGAAAGAAAAGTCCTGAAGGAGAAAACCAGAACTACAGGAATAAACGGCGTGAGAAATGGATAATACGTTAGTAAACTTTTAGCAAAATTGTTTTTTTCCTTTACTTATTTTAAACCATAGACGAGCTATGAAATTATAAAATTATAACACTGTGTTATAGAGTTTACAACAAACATGATAGCGCAAAGTTGTAAGTTTTTTACATTTCACACAAAGTACTACAATTTTAACTTTTAGTAGCTGTGATCAAAATTATATATACATGTGTATGTGCACACATACATATTCATGTTAATATATATAAATATATGCATGAAATAAGTGTATACATAAAAATGAAAAGGCAAGTGTGGAGTGGGGAAAATATTTTACACACAAACACACATTTATATATAATCCATAGATATGTGTGTATATGCCCGACAAGCATTATATGTAACTTACATACGCTATCTGACAAATATATCTGACCATTGGAGCAGACACATATATGACCAGCAGGCGTGTACAGACTTGTGCATATGTGTGTGTACATATGGTCATCACACATAAAGAACTCCCATAAATCAATAACAAAGGAGTGCAACATAAAAATGCACAGAAGGTTTGAGCAGACGTTTCGCAAGGAAACATATAAATGGCCAATAAGCACATGAAAGCAACAGCGTTGCCATGGTATTTGCCAAAAATGCACAACCTGCAGCTCATCGTGAGCAAATGTCAAACGAACTGAACTGAGTTGGAGCAACTGGCTACAAAGTAACTCTTCAAAAATGTCAAGGTCAGGAAACACAGAAGGGACCAAAGAATGTTCCGGATTAGGGACATTAGGGACAAATAAGTATAATGTATGACACCAATTGGACTGGGCAAAAGTAGCTATGGGAAACATTCCCGGTGGGTCCCGGACTTCGGCGCGGCCCGGGCGTTAGGTTACAGGACTGTTCCCCTTGCGGTTCTTAACTTCGCTAACTGAGCGGTGGCCGCGATGGACGTCTGTCTCCGCGGAGAGAGAGAATGCACCCTGTGGCTCCACCGACTGGAAGTTTCGAGAGGCTGCGGCTCCACCGACTGGAAGGTCGAGAGCCAGCCAAAGTACTAGACAGGCGATAGAAATCAGAGCCGTGATCGCCCGCCAGACCTGGCGGCACTGCGGCCGATGGGAGGGATTTATACCTCGGTCGTTGCCGTGGTTACACAGGCGTATACATTTAGCGCAGGGGTCCCTATACTGTTTGTACACTTAAAAAAAGAAAAGAAACTTTGTGCATGTCAGTGTACGTAAACTTTTATCTAGTAAAAAAAAAAGTATGAGGAAAAGTTTTCTAAACAGATTCAAAAAGACGGGAGGTTTCAGCGCTGAGTGTAAAAGCACTTAATGTAAAGGAACCGATAACTAAACACATCCTGAAAAATGGCGAATCGTAAGGTCCAGTAAAGTAAAGCCAACGTTCCCAAGCGTCACAGGCTGGTTGGGTTCAAAGAGTGGCAAACAGACTGGCAGGGAACTTCTCAGGAAATCCAGCGCGGCCTGCGGAAGCGCTGTGCGCCATGCTAAGGGGGCAAAAGGCAGGTTCTTCACTTTAACATCATGAAGTTTCTTTTTTTTTTTTCATTTCGATAGTGATATTTGCAATCCCAGGATACTGAAATATGCTACGTATGAATGCTTCTGGGGAAAAACAAACCTGACGGCCTTATCCAGGCACCCAAAACATGACTTGGAAAGAAGTGAAGATTCAGGGATTTGCAAATGGAAACACAGTGGAGAGCTAGCTGTAGGGAAGTGCCCGGGACAGCACCCCCCCCCCCCCACAGCAAGGACCGTACATGCTGGCCGGGCTGGCCACAGAACTAGGCGTCAGGGTTTTGAGGCTCCTTCATGGATATTTGCGAATGTTTAGAGTCACCTTTCTAAGGCGGAATCACAAGCTACCTTCAGTTTTGTTTCCTGAATTTTTTTTTTTACTTATACTTTCAAAAATTTCCACGAGGAATCCATAGCTTTCAAAATTAAAAAATAAAAAATAAAAATCTGTTAATTATCATCTTTCATTACAGATAACCCCTAAAATAAGCACAAGTAAATAAAAAAATTGCCTCCAGCAAGTTTTGTTACCAGATTCAGAAATCTTGTTCCATGTGATCACAACTATGTCAAAACAACCCACTTACGCCTAGAAAAAAATGTGTCACGATGTCGATTTATATGCCTGAGGCTCTTAAGCCTGTTGGTGACTTATTCTTCTTCTGACTTTCAGATATTTATCATTAATATGCATTATATCTCTTTTTTCATAAATAACCATATTTTAAAAAGAGAAACATGCATTTGTGATTATTACTGTACAGTATGAGAGAAATAGTCTATATATGTGGTAGAAAAATAATGGAACTTGGTCTTTGTTAAAAACAGGGGCATTCCCATAGAAACCCTCGAGAGTAAGCTCCCAATTTGCCTTGGCCGGTCTTGAGTTGTGCCTCGTCTCCTTGCATAATTGTCCCTAGTGCCCGTTGCATTCTCCAAAGCATCTCAGGTTTGATGATAGGTTACATGGCCACCTCGCTCATAGAGACATTTAATATATACCTGAAGGGTGAAACTTCATCCAGCTTCTACCCAATCCCAGTGCCTTCATGAAAATTTACGTGCACTTATCATTTGTCGTTAAAACTCTAAAAGATGATTTTTTAAGAGCCAATGAACATGAAGTGACCAGTCTCTTTCACTTATTCTTCGAAATAATTCCCTGGTGAGCAGTCCCTAGTCCCTAGTTTGGGGAGAAGTGGCAAGCTAAAGTGACCGTTTGCAGGTGTGGCTTTCCTCTGCGTATCTAACTTTGCCCGGGATGTACAGACATTGAATTGTAGACTTCTTGGGAGCTGACATTCACCATGACTCTCTGGGCTGTATCATCATTCTTCTTGCTATGACGTCAGGAAATATATAAGTGGTTTATCTAGGCTTGCCAATGCTGTGTTTGCCTATTTTGAAAATGAAATCTCGTTCCGATTGCAATTTAGCTGTATCGATAAAACCAGACTTTATGGTGGCGTCAACAAGCGCCACGTCTGCCTCGTAATCGTTAGATAAACGCACTCGGAAGCCGTTTAACTATTCGTACGTGCCACTTCCTTCCACGTTTGTCTTCCTGCAGACGGAACTCCCAAAATCATTTCTGCCTTTAGCGAAAAAGTGGTGAGCCCTGCAGAGCCGGTTTCCCTCATGTGCAACGTGAAGGGGACCCCGTTGCCCACGATCACGTGGACCCTGGACGACGACCCGATCCTCAAGGGCGGCAGTCACCGCATCAGCCAGATGATCACGTCGGAGGGGAACGTGGTCAGCTACCTGAACATCTCCAGCGCTCAGGTCCGCGACGGGGGCGTGTACCGCTGCACCGCCAACAACTCGGCCGGCGTCGTCCCGTACCAGGCTCGAATAAACGTAAGAGGTGCTTGTCGAATCAGCTCCTCGAAAAAACACACATGAGTCATTGTAGCGGAGAAGAAGGTTTCCGCATGCGGCCCTCGGAATGCTGAGACGGGCCGGCCGTGCCCCCCCATTCCCCCCTCCCCTTCCTTCCACTCGGGAACGTCGCTGACCCCGGACCCCGTCGGAGGCGGCAGTTGGGTTTCGACAGTCAGCGTGGCCCCCTGTCACCCTCGGCTCTGCCCCCTTGATCCCCCCCCCCCCCCGGGTACACGCTCTGCATGCCCCTTCCCTCCTCCCCCCTCTTCCGCTCTGCTGCATTCGTGGTGAGCCCTCACGGCCGTGGTCTTTGAACTTGACATTCATAGTGTGACGTGGCGTGACCTCCATCTCCATCACCTACTTTGTAGAGGGCGTGAAACACTCGAGTGGCCGCCGGCGTTTTCACGGAGGGAGCATGTTCGCGCAGTGTAGACTAGCTCTTTTTTTATTATTATTATTGCTTAGCTTGTGTTCTATCCTGCACTTCAAAACATTTAATAGAAGTCGGTAATTAAAAGTATTTCACACGCATTCAGTTCAATTCAAAGTAATACAAAAAAAAAGGATTAAAAAAAAATCTTGGAGAAAATGCCAAATGCAGAAAATTCGTTTAATGGAAAATGAAGTTCTTACATGAAAATCATCTACGCGAAGAAAAGTGTGCCTGTTTCTGCGCATGAGATATACCCTTAAATTATTTTCAAGAGTTTTTATTTTGTGTGTCTCTCCAGGGCCTGCAAGCATTCGGCCAATGAAAAACATCACGGCGATAGCAGGGCGGGACACGTACGTCCACTGCCGGGTCATTGGCTACCCGTATTACTCCATCAAGTGGTACAAGAACTCTAACCTGCTTCCTTTCAACCACCGCCAAGTGGCGTTCGAGAACAACGGAACTCTAAAACTCTCCGACGTGCAAAAGGAAGTCGACGAGGGCGAGTACACATGCAATGTCCTGGTCCAGCCACAGCTCTCCACCAGCCAGAGCGTCCACGTGACCGTTAAAGGTAAGGCCGCGCCCCTCGCCGTCCCCACACAGCCCCCCATCCCCTGGCTCAGCCCTGCCGCCGCGCCCACGGTGAGGACTGGGAGAATCTGTGAGTCTGCACGTTTAGGACAAGACACTATTATCCCTCAGGCGAGGAGGCTGAGAGGCGACTGTGTGCACTAGATGTGCTGTTCCCTTCGCCGCTACGTCTTCGCGTGACCTGCGGTTGCTATGGCTTTCTTTGTGTGTGAGTTTTTTGGCTTGGTGTTCCAGAGGGCACGCGTCAATATTAACATAGGAGAAAAGAAACACATCCTCGGCTAGCTTATCTAGTCGTTTGACACATGATTTTAAAACACGTATCTTTCTTTTTTAAAAAAACACTTCTCAAAGTCAGTTCTTTTAGAATCCAGCTGGAAGAGAGAAGACTTCAAACAAACGTCTCATCTTGAGTAGATGAGCAGGTCAAAGCAATAACATAGAAATTATAAGATTAGAGGACCTCAAAGACCACTGTCCTGACTTTTCAATTATTCTTTACATCACGACATCATGACACGGACCATCAGGATGGACTTCGAAGACCATGCAACTCAACGCGAACCTCCTTATCGGAGGTTACAGATGAAGTGAGAGGAGCCTCCGAAGGACACACAGCTCCACAGTGGTGGACCCTGAGGGGAATCTAGTTCTTTCCTTCCCCGATTAGGTTTCCTCGGCTGAACATAAAACAAAAAAAATTTAATTACACAAGTAATCTACAAGAAGTAGGTCATGAAAATAGCTCCCGTATGTTATGGAAAAATTTCCAAGTTCTGTGGGCACAGCCTCCTGCTCGCCAAGCTCCCTGCCAGAGCTGCCCACGTTATCTTCCTAGGTACCAATAATTGTCTCTTGATATCCTGGTTACGGCGTTGCATAACTTCCCCAAACGCATAACTTTCTCACAAACCCTGTTAGCTTACCTTTTCAGGATCACCTGTAAGTACACACACACAATATGTAATACATTATGTATGATACGTTATATAACATGTATCATGTATTACATATGAGATGCACCTGTACATAAATAATCTTGAATCTCTTTTTAATCATCACATATCTTAAGAATTTTTTACGCCAATACAAATTCTCGGTAAAGCTGACTGGGCATAGCTGCATGAAGGTTTATTTTGTGGCGTATTTATTTCTTCAGCCATCACTTAAGGGACACTTCCTCTGTGCCAGAAATTACTCCACACATTGAGGAAAACAATGAAGAAGGCAGACAGTGTCCCTTGTTCTCTTGGAACTGTCCTTGCAATCAGGAGAGACAAACAGTAACCAAATAAGACAAGTGCAGAAACCAGGAAAAAAATGATAACATCCAGTACTGTGATTTAACACATGGTGGTATCTTAAAGCTTCGCTGCAGTGGAGAACTAGCAACCATATCGAGGAGTTTTTGGTCTGGTTTTCGCCGTGTGCGGGTTGGAATGCGTGTTAGACCAACAGCGAGCCCGTCCGATGGGCAGTGGGACACACGGGGGAGGGAAATTTAGGCGTCTGGGCTGCAGACTTGGAGACGTCGGGAGGAGAAAACGTTTGGTAAGGTCGTACGTAGATCGTGCGCAAGGCCACCCACCGGTCGAGCAGGGACCATCGGGCGGCTCTGCGTAACTCGCTCCAGATTTTAACCTCGTGGAGATGAACTTATCCCTCCCTCGGTCAGACTCACACTAAAATCTGCTTGCCAAGTATCTGTAGAGAAAGTCGGACAAAAATACAAGCAACGACTGCTTGAAATTTGCATTTATCTCTTTAAATCGTCCCGATTCGATGAAGCGCTGAGACTGCAGATACTGAGAGAATTGCGACCTGGGTGGATGCTCTCACCGTGTTCGCCTGTGCAGGACTTCCCAGATGGAAAATAGAAAATTCTGGATTCTTATGTCAGCTTGGGGCACCTTTCCGTCATAGTCCCATGCAGTGCGCCCTAGCAAAGATATTTAGAGTAATTCGGTTTAAGATACCACTTGCATTTCCTGCTTAAGAGGACTTCTAACTTTTCACATATCATCACAGTTTCACACCATTAATGATTTTAGGCTTTACTCAGACGTCCTTAGAAAGCCTGTTACCACATTGACTTCTGAACGCTTAAATTTCAATTTTAAAGTGTTTTGAAATAAAATATATAAGTTTAATCACTCTCCAGCGGTCAAAATTGTAGTTCGTCGAAGCTTTTAAAAAATTAATAATCTTTGCAGTTTGGGGATTCTGATAGGGATTCCGATAAGAGGAAAGATCAAGGATCCACTGGATTATGGGAAAAAATGATTCGGGGCTCTGTCTGTGGAGCCGCACTGGGGCCAGTCTGTCTTGCTGTACCTGTGTGACTGCGGCTCCATTACGGGTCCCCTGAGACTACACAGCGATGTCTGTTCAGAGCATCTTAGAAAAGCAAGTGTGAAGCTTCGAATGTTGGCTTCCTCTGGCAGCTGGCCCGCTCATTGCCATCAGGGACGTGGACGGTGTTTACATTGTTTCCAGGAGGTTCATCCTTAACACTGAACAGAGCGTGTGTGTGTGTGTGTGTGTGTGTGTGCACACGCGCGCGTGCCCATGATGACATATGGAAACAATACTATTTTCCAGTCCTGCCTTTTTTGGTAATAGTCATGGCCCTTTGCTTATGTTACAGCATTGCTTGGAAATTTTGAATAAGACCCGGAGATTGATATAAATAACATGCTAATTATGGATAACGCCCCAAACTTAAGCAGTTCTGAAACATATTAACTAATCAGAAGCACAATTTTGCTGTCTTCAAACTTGTAGGGAGAAATAAAAGTCAATATCCTTTTACTTAATTTCAGTTTAATAAGCAGTGTTATATTTAACACATTTCAAAGATTTTTCTTTCTCATTTTAGGTGCCACGTTGAACTTGAACGGTGACTAATTGAGTGTTCTAATTTCTAGAGACCAACGCTGCCAGCAAAGTTAATTGGCTGCTAGATAAAAATGTCACCTTCGAGTTATATTTATGTTAAACTTTATAGTTTACGAAACACTTTCACATGTGTAACCTTAATTAATACTCGCGGTGACTCTGTAACGTAGATAAAAACATAACCAGAGAAGCAGAATAAGAAAGATCAGGAGATTTGCTCAGAGTTGTCCAGTAACATATTCAAGTCTCAAACACACATCTTTGGGTTCCAGCACAAACCCATGGTGTGTTTTAGGAAAGTAATTCACATCACGCCGGGGAGCCAGGGCTAAAGTGAGTAAAGTGAGGAGAAATGAAGGCGAAGAACCCAAGAAGAAAGCTTTTTAAGAAGCAAAGAAAGGAGATTCTTTTAAAAGTAAAGGCATGAGATCTTGAGGCCCTAATTTGAAAGAGAGAGAGAGAGAAAGAGAGAGGCGGGGTGGGGGGGATGGAGGGAGTAGGGGAGGGGAGAGAGAGAGAGAGAGAGAGGAGAGAGAGAGAGAGAGAGAGAGAGAGAGAGAGAGAATTCATTAAATTGGGTAAATTGGAGAGATGAAAAGGAAACGATGAATTTGGTAAGTGAGGATGGGTAAAAACCCCAGAAGTTCTGGTCTGAAATGCTGGAGAGGCTGAGATAGGGACTTAAAATATTAGCGCCTTGGGAAGTCTTATGAAGGGCGATGAGGTTTGGCGTCAAGTGTTATGGACCACCATCTGGATTCAGACCATGGGATATGAATTCGAGGGGCTAAAAATCGGTGGGGAAAGGCAGTGGCAGCTTAGAGAGTGGGCGGGAACGTCTAAGGAGAATCGCGCTTTCGGAATTCTGTTTCATGGGCTTTTTAAATCGATGTTTGCCAATAACGAGACGAAGGTCCGATGCTAGAAACGCAATGAAAGCGATGGCAAACACTAGTCCTTTCCTGTTTCAGTTCCGCTTTATATTTGTAGCACTTGCCCATTCTGATTTAAGATAGATCCAGATTGTATCCTGCTCAGATGCAAGGAGGGATGCGGTGTCCTTGGCGGTATTTCCGGCGTGGGAGGTAGCGAGCCTTTGTGTCCTGTAGCCTGACAGGGACAAGGTTCTGCACGATTTGACGTAAAAATTCCGCCTCCGCTGCAGCTTCTGAGCGTGTGACCCAGCCCGCCTGCGGCCGCGGGTGCCATCAGGGGAAGGAGCGCACACCCGACACGTCGCTCTCTGCCCGCCGCTTCTTGAGGTGGCCAGGAATGGCACCTTCTCGTGACGTCATCCTTCGAGAGCTCCCGACAGCTGATGTCATTCGGCCCGGCAGCGGGACAGCTCTGTGCACAGAAGCGACCTGGGCTGTGCCACCTGCTCCCACCCTCCGACGTCTGTTCGTTTGCTGCCCTGACCAGAGCAGCAGCGTCTTGCACCAGGTTCCAAACCCAGCTCCGTCGGGGGCGGAGAGTCTCTCTCTTTCTCTCTCTGCCAGTCTCGCTCGCCCTAGCTACTGGGGTCATTCACCACATCGCTGGTGGAAAACACGGCATTTCAGTTAGTTTTCTCTTCTAGTTGTCTCACAGAGTTGAGCAGTGCTTATTTTAGGGTCTTGTTTACTGGGATGTTATGCGGCCATAATTTTTAGTCATGTGCACAATTTTTAAATTGAGTTTCAACGACTGGTTAGGGAGTGGATAGTTCCCATTATAAATAATGTGGGAGAAAACAGATCTCGTAGGGGAACAGGAAAGTAATACATTAAATGCATGATCCCTTTGTGGCAATTGATGATCTCAGTTGGTAATCTACATTCTCTTTGTTAACTTAATGTCCTGATGTGAAAAAAGAGTCTCTCCGTCCTTTCTAAACTCCCGAAGAAGCGCTTGGGTTTCAGCACACCACGTGGCTGTCCTCACCCGCGTGAGCGGAGGAGTCACGCTGTCACACATCGCAGAGGACATGTTCCCACCTTCTCGCGAGGAGGTCGGGGCCGAGCTCCCGGCTCAGCCTGCACCCCCTCCCTCCCGCAGGCTCGTCCTGCAGGGCGGATGGATGCTCATCACCCCTCTTTCATGCTAGAAAATGATGCTGGAGCCTTTCTTCAAGGAAGCTTATTATTAAATTGTTTTTAGAAAGAAACATCTCAAATCGTTTTCTCTCAGTGGTCGGTATCTTTTCCCAGACTGCCTCTTGTCTCTCAGCTTTGTCTCTGCTGGTCTTCACTGGGCTCTTGGTTAAGAAGTCACTGAGTTCATGGAAGATAGACTCCTGCCTGTTTCTCCACGCTTCCTCTGTGTCTCTATTTTCCACTGCCAGCACTGAGGTCTTCGGTCTCCATCGAGGGTTGGGGACGCAGTAAGAGTGGGTGTCCAGATTCTCCTTTCTCTGTGCAGTGAGTCGCGTTTCCTAGTACCGTTCATTGAGTGACCGACCCACGCTTTCCCGTCTTATCCGTACACCAAGATATTATGGCGGCGTGGTCACAGACAATTTTAGTTCTTTGAAATGTATTGAACCTTTCCCTATGGATGTTTCATTTTTTTTAAATGTTCATTTTCCTTATATTGTTGGGCATAAATTTTCCATACGTATTCAATTATATTTCATAATGGTATTGTGTCTCATCTCTAGCTTTTAAAAATCACTTCTCTGGTCAATTATTAAACTGGGTGTTGATATTACCAAATATAATTATCGGTTTAGCCATTTTCTGCTATAATATCTGAATTTTTGGTCTTGAATTATCTACCATATGATTGAAAAATTATTCTTACCCTCTTTGTTTCACATTTCCCTGTTAAGTCTTTTCCCACTTCTTGAACTCTTGCTTTTCTGTAGCCTTTGTTTTATGATGTTGTTTGAATTCAATTTTTATTTATTATTATTTTTTATTGTTTATTGGGGTAACTGGTTAATACAATTATATAATTTCAAATCAAAGTTTTAATCGCGTGTATGTGACTTTTGATGCATGTTTAAAACATACCTGTTCATTTTCATTAAGTTGATGTCAAGAATTACTTTACTAATTTGTATCAGAAGTCATTTTAGTAATTTTAGATTTTATTTAAATCAATAGCTGCGTATTTTCCATTTACTGTACATTTACTGTTCTTCTTTATTTTGTACTAGATAGACTCACTCAAACACCGATAATTAGGTTTATGACAAGCTCTGTTTATACTAAATGATCATAAATATGCTAGGCAGATCTCCATGAACTTTCTCATACTCACTTTGGTCAAAGGATTTGTTAGTGTATTTAAGAAAAAGCAGTTGCTTGCTATGTGTGTTGATCTAGTCATGGGAACAAAATACCTTGGGTTTTTCAAGTTGTCTACAAGCGATGAAAATATCTGGAAGGTTTCACTCTATACCTTTCGATCAGAGAATCAATCATGTCAATGAATCGTCATGAAGACACTGAGACAGAGAATTGAAGAGACTTGGGCAGGGACACACAGCTAGGCTAAAGGAGGAGAGAGCAGGTCTGTGGAATGAGCTTTGCGGATTGTCATGAGGATGGAACACATTGGTCTGTTTTCAGGTATTTCGCAGTATTGTTTCTTTATCATATGACTAATTCAGTGCCCTGAAATTTGTTAAAATACTTTAATTGACATAGCTTTGTTGAAATAAAACTACCCACTTAAATTCTTGTCTTCCCCGCAACATGTTACATCATTTTGCTCAAAATGCCACCACTTTGAGTTAGGTATGACTAATAACCAAGCTTCTAAAGAAGAATGACCTTTTCTGAATAACCTTTTATAGAAAAGATTCCTCAAGTAAATAAACTGCTGTTACTAAAAATCCTCATAAAAAAAAGATAATGAAAAGAAAAGAAAAGCTAAAATTTTAAAGCGAATGCCAGGAATTTTATGAATCTTGCTTCTCTGTCATTTAGCCTAGCTGTCATCCCTTCTGCTTAGAGTCATGTGGCTTTGCTTCCATCAATGATTCGTATTAATGAAACTAATACAATTGCAACAATGAGTCTTTTCCCACCTGGATTAGTAAAACATGAACTCTGTTTCATTTCCTGGTTGCCAGGATGATTCCAATGGCTTTTCTTCAAATATAGGAGATGCAGTTTAGTTTGGGTGCATCAGAAAACTACTCTGTTTTACTCCCAAATCTTCTGTGTAAACGTGTTCTCGCTCTCAATTAAGGGGAAAGTAACCTGCCATTCTCCTAAGTCCAAGGTGACTCTAATTATTAAAATCAGAGATTCTCATAGATTCTAAACTTCTTCATCATTTTTAAAGTTAAAGAAGCTATTTATTTCAACTTAATATGATTGTAGCTATAAAGCACCTTCCATTAAAAAAAAAAATCCTTGAGAAACGTCTCCTGTGACTAAAAACTAGAATCACCTCCAGAAACCACCCAGTCCCCCCACCACGTCCCACTGCCGGGCCAGGGTGCCGATGGTACAGGTGACCCAGTTCTCTTGAAAGTGCTTTGGAAGGCGATGCTGTACGCTTTTCAGAATTAGTGTTTTGCATCCCCAAGTTCCAGGCAGTCTGTCTTTTTCCTTCTTTATGTCTAATTTGCATCGTTCCAGCTGACGAAAATAACAATTCCTGTTTCTCTTCCTTATGATTCTACATTATGCCTTAAGAATTTGTTCCCCTAAAATGTTTTAGTGGTATTTTCTCTCGTGGACTTAACTGGTAGTTTTAAACAATTTGTGGGGGAGGGAGATATATTTATATATATATATATATATATATATATATATATATATATATATTCTTACCTTTCTACTTATGTTGTTATATTTATGGTTCCACAGTTCTCTGGCAGTCTAAAACACCTTGTTTAAAAATCGCTGCACAAGAGTTAGATACTCCAACCCTTATTTATTCCAGAGTTACGCTGTTTTACATCAACTGTGCTGCTCTGTTATCTGGTAGTCAGCGTTTGAACCATATGCTTCAGGCCTCATCCGCTGGGAACATTTTATCCAGTGTACGCAGTGGGTGTGTGTGGGCTCGAGTATTTATACATATGTGTGTTTATTTTTGCTACGCTTTCTTATATTTCTGAGTTGAGCCTTTGGGGATTTCTTGAGTTCTAATTCCGATATTAGGACTGATTTCTTTCTCAATTTGGTTCTGTTCGACATGTACTTACTGAGCATGTGCATATGCCTAACCAGTATTAAAGATAAGGAAGGACACATTTTCAGTTATGGACTCTGGCTGAACTGGCTAAATGAGTAAAAACAAACAGGCTTTTTTTTTTTTTTAGGTAATGAGCTGCGATCTTAAAACAAAGTTTTCAAACAATTTTTTCCTTGCTCCCAGTATCCCTTTTCTGTTCTGCAGAAGGACAAGAAGATACTGATAACCAGGTACACAGGGGTCTTATTGAAAGAGAACTCACCACACGTGATACTTCTCCTCTGGTCATAATTCAAAATGAATAAATGCAACATGGGTGGATAGATGGATGGATGGATGGTTGGGTGGATGGACAGATGGACGGACGGATGGATGGATAGATTTATGGATGAATGGATAGATGGGTGGATGGATGGGTAGGTGCGTGGATGGATGGATAGATGGGCGGGTGGATGGGTGGGTGGATGGATGGGTGGATGGATGGATGAAGGATGGATGGATGGATGGATGGGCGGATGGATGAGTAGGCGAGTGGGTGGATGGATGGATGAATGGATGGGTGGATGGATGGATGGATGGATGGTGGATGGATGGATGGATGGGTGGATGGATGGATGGATGGATGGATGGATGGATGGATGGATGGAAGAATGGGTGGATGGATGGATGAATGGATGGATAGATGGGTGGATGGATGGGTGAGTGGGTGGATGGATGGGTAAGTGAGTGGGTAGATGGATAGATGGGTAGGTGGATAGGTGGATGGATGGATGTCATATGCAGAGGCGATGTAACAGACAGACCCAGTTTTGTTGTTAGTAGTAGATTTTTTGTTTTACTTTGGCGCAAGTAAACTGTTGCAGGTTGGCTCCTGCAAGAAACAGTGTCTGAGAGGGAGGTTAGTGTGCAAGGTGTGAGCAAGGAGGCCCAAATTACAGACAGCTGTGGAGAGAGGACAAGGAAGGGGCACTGGGCACAGGGAGATGAGCTGTGATGCAGGGTGATGGCAGCCTTATCTAACCCCACATGGAGCAAGAATGGCCCTGCAGCGCTGTCCCTAGTCGGGGCAGAATTGCCCTCCGAGGCAGTCATTGTATATCGGCCACCCCAGAAAGAGCCTGTCTTTGGTGAGGCGAATCTCCGCAGCTGGGACTGTTTTTGAAGCGGTCACCTGATGGTTGAAGAATGCCACCTGCCATCACGCCCAGAATCTGGGGCACACGCCCTTTCTTGAAATGGAGGCTGGGCCGCGTGTTTTTACGTGCATCAGTTACATGTTGTGAAACAGCTGTAGATGTGCATCTCCAACGCCTTTAACAAAAAACTTTTCTTCATTTAATCGCTCCCACTTTCTATAATGACGTTAGTTCAATATCTCAATTATAAGGAAAATCGATCACAGTGTACGCTGGTAGCATAGTTGGACCCTACCTTTGTCATCAAAACAAATTTTAACTCAATCTCTTTAGTTAATTCCTGTGATTTTGTTATTCGGATAGTATCTGTGCGTCTGCTGTTAATGAGAATAAGTAATAATAGGATGTCACTGTCAATGGGAGGTTGGGGTCAGTGGGAGGGCCTACTGACAAATAACTACCACACGTGGCAGGAGGAAGCAAATGTCGAGAGAATCAGAATGCGGTGGGAAATGGAGAATATGTCAGCTCACTGTGGGGGAACAGGGGACAGATGAATAAGGAAAACACAGAGTTCAACATAATACGGTCAAAGAAATACACAGAAGATGTCTTAGGAGCAGAAAAGATGGTCATCCAGCCGATTCTGGGGGCGAGGTGGGAAGGAAGTCTAGAGTCAGAACAGGGATTCTAAGGAAACAGAGTAGATTCTCAAAGTGGGTCTAGAGCCTGAAAGGGCCCCCAAGCAGGTAACAGCTAAATCGAGTTTTCACACTATAGGATGATGAGGGTGAAAGTGAGGCCAGGCCCGGGCACCACGAGTGGGGACAGAAATGAGGACCAGATGTGGAACCTCACATTCAGCGCTCCCAAAGGGCTCTTACTGCATGCGAACGCCGTGCGTGTCGGCAGAGACAGGCGTTAGCTCTTGTAGCACGCGACCCCTCCTGCTGGAAGCTGAGGGCGGCGAAGTGACGGAGTGGGGGGCCATGCCCACACGGTGCTTGGGGACAACTAACCTGATCGAGGTTTATAAGATGGAGAGCAGTGCAGAAGGATTTTTTAAAAATTAGAAAGACCAGTTAGGACCCAACTGAAAAAAAAAATTAATAAAAAGCGATGATGTATGTTTGGGGAAAAGGAGCCAGACACAGGAGATTTTAAGAAGAGGCGAAGGCAAGACATAGCAACCCACCGAAAGTGGCCGAGGATAGAGAGAAATGAACGACCGGGAGCGCTTTCGCTATTCCGAGCTTCTCGCATCCGGGAGATTTGGGTAGCCCTGAGAGAGACAGAGAATTCAAGATGACGTTTAGATTAAGAAGGAACGTGCTGCGTTTGATGTGGAATTTGAGATGCTTCCAGGACATTAAGATGAAGATATTAGCAGATAACTAACTGAACAAGCAGACGTGAAGCTTGAGAAGGAGTTTGAGGTTGAAATTATCAATTAGGGAATCGAGGGCGTTGAGCTGACATCTGGAATGGGGGGCATAGATGAGACCATGAGCGGAGAGGCCAGGCCAGGCCCCAGGGAGTGACATCTCCCTTAGTTAGGGGGTAGTTGGAGGCACACAGTCGCCACTCGAATTGTTGCACTACTTATTTAAGGATTTTAATCTCTTTTATAATTTATTGTATGAATTTTTTTTCAAACCAAGGACCCACCATCCTCATCCTCCCTTTGCGATGGGGTCTCTGTACTCATAAACTCTTATGAAACACTTGTGTATGTTTTATAAATACCCATAAGGAAGCAGAGATGGTGACAACATGTATTTTTCCTGAGGACGTGTTACTGGTCCGTTTAATTAGGAATGATTTCAAACCATATTTACCATTCAAATATTGTGTAATTCAGGTCTAATGATTAAAAAAACCTGATACCTAATTAGCCATATTGGAATTTTTATTAAATCAAATGAAGAAAATAATTTTACATAGGAAAAATGACATTTATTAAGAAATACCACTGTTAACAAAGTGAAAAGACAACCAATGGAATGGGGGAAAAAAATTGCAACTATATATCCAATAAGGGGTTAACATCCAAAAAATATGAAGACCTCATGCAACTTAATAGCAAAAATAAACAAACAAATAATCCAATTAAAAAATGAGCAAATAACCTAAACAGACATTTTTCCAAAGAAGGCAAATGAATGGCTAACAGGGACATGAAAATATGCTCAATATCATCAGTCATTGGGAAAATGAAAATTAAAACCATAATGAGATTTTTCCCTATGCCTATTAGAATGGCCATCATCAACAAGACAAGAGATGACTAGTGTTGGTGAGGATGCGGAGCAGAGGGAACCCTGGTGCACTGTTGGTGGGATTGTAAATTGACACAGCCACTTGGAAAAGTTTGGAAGTTTTTCAAAAATTAAAAATAGAATTACCATATGGTCCAGCAATTTCACTTCTGGGAATATATCCAAAGTAAATTAAAAAACACTAACTCAAAAAGATATTTATTGGCCATTAACATGGCAGCATTATGTATAATAGGCAAGATATGGAAACAACCCACGTGTCCATGGATGGATAGATGAATAAAGAAAATGTCACACACACACGTACGCGCACGCGCGCACACACACACACACACACACACACACAGAGGAGTACTTTTCAGCCATGAAAAAAAAAAAAGAAAGAAATCCCCCCTTTTGTGGCAGCACATTGAGCAGCCAAGACCAAGGGGTGTCACCCTGAGAACTGAGTGGCAGCCCATGGGATTAAAGTACCACAAAAAAAGAGAAGAGAAAATGTGGAACCGAGGAAACAATACATAGCAATACAAACAGAACCTCGGGATGTCTCAACGTCTGTGTAATGTGTCTGATTTTTCCCAGTGAAGTATGAGCCTTGGGACAAGAAAAAAAAGTTACAAAGAAGAAAGAGTGAATGATGCTAATTGAGCAACTTCTATGCACCACCCGGACTCTCTGCTGTGGTGTTATTTAAAGTTCTTCCCCAACAGTGTCACAAATTGTTTTATTATCACCATTTTATGCGTGAAGAAAGAGAATCATAAAAACGAGACGAAGAAAACTGCTAACTACCCAAAATTGACTGACACGCAGTTCATGTTTCTTTCAATATGTCATTTTCTTCTCTGGGGGAAGGGCAATAAAAAATCATGTTTTTTCCTATGAAGAAGAATGCATGATTAATTTTTGAAAGACAAGACACAGGAAGATATTGGCTTTAGCGTTCCTGTTAAGGGTTTCGAAAAAATATGAGTCCAAATTGACATTTGGACATATTTAATGGCTCTGAACTGCCTCGGAGAAAGAAACTTGTACGATTGTAGAGAATGAAATAAACAGACCTGGTAAGAAGTGACATTTAGGAGATATTTACGTACTTCCTGTAGGAGGGTTATGTCAAAACCTGTTGCAGGTCACATTTAGAATTTTTGCTCCTGTTGTAAGCTTTCACTGTCAAGATTCAGAGAAGTTACTTTAAAAGTTGATATAATAAACCAGATAAAGTAAGCGTTATATCTCCAACAAAAGATTTGGCCTCACCAAAATCATTACAAGATATTTGAATGACTTGATTTACCATTTGCCTCCAATTTTATATCTGATGAATGACAATAAAAGTTTTGGGACCCTTTAACAATTTCTTTGAGCAGGCTTATGATTCATGGCTGAAGTGAGGGAGACAATGTAGTGAGAAATGACATGATTGACCAATAAGTCTTTTGGTTTAATGTGCATCGTAAAAAGTGCATCCACGTGTAATGTGAACAAACAACGAGCAACGAACCTGATTTTGACGTGATCTGGGAAAAGGACTTTTCCCTCTAAATTCCTCCTTTCATCATGAAAATTTTTATTTTAATTCTTTGACTAGGATTTTTTGGGGGGGGGGTTGGCAAATATGTTTTAAAATATTTTAACTATATCTTGTTTCCACTTAACAAATTAAGTATAACGTAGTATTCGGTCTTAATTAAGCGCTGTGATTTTGTACTCACTGTAAGAAGCTGGCTCTTAAGGGCCCCGGCACCAAACGTTCCGCAACTGCTGTGTGCCTTGCGTCCTCAACATCTGCGCCCCATAATTCAGGCTGAGTTTCTTGCTCCCTTCACCTCGCCAACTGCGGCTTCTCGCTGAGCCCGCATCAGCACGCCTGAATTCCCAGCGTCTGATGCAGACCAAGACACGCGACGACCAGCAGCGTTGGAGCAGGTGGCCGCGCGACGGTCCAGACACAGGACTGGCCTTTGCGTGCCACGCATGCGCGGTAGCCCGTCCGCGCTCTGACGCGTGTTTTCAGTGCCTTTTTAGCAATGTAGCTTTGTGGCTAAAGTTTCTGAAATTTACTTCCAAAGCGATAATTATATTCCCTAGGATTCTGTAAGCCAGTGAATTACAGATACTTTGGGGGGTACCGAGCGCGTGGGTTTTCTTTTCGTTTTTTAATTGCGGCTTCTCCGTAGCTGCTTCTTCCCTTGGTTCTTGCCCTTTCTCTGTCCCCTCACTTTCTTCTTCCGTGAGAACAGACTCTTCTGACGTGCAGAGTGACAGCCTCCACTCTACATACCGTTTTCTTGGGTCAAAAACATGCCGTCTTACCTTTTTTTGATCTAGGAAATGGAAAGTAAGTTTCTATATATTTCTTCTTACAACTATAACTGGTAAGAGAAAAATTAAATTATTTCCCTTGCCCTAGTGGGAACCTTTTAATTTAATTATTTTGTGTTCGTTCGTTTGTTTTTTTTCTCATCTTAAAAACTGACGAAATAGAAGCAGTGCGAAGATCCTGAGTCAGGTGCCTGTGCTCACTCATTCTCTTTCCGCTGCCTGTTCTGCAAGGGAGGAAACTGAGGCACGGAGGGCAGTGGATAACGTTAGTGAGTAGCACGGCTGAAATTAAACCCAGGTAGCCTGGCGCCCAAGTTCCCACCCGCAAAACCTGATCTGCAGTTGAGATAAGGAGCACCTCGCCAGCAGGGGGCGCCCAGGTGTGTCTGTGTGACAGACCAAAGAGGAGGAACCATAGTTGTTTTTATTAAGATGGATGTTTATTAAGCCTTAATAGTATTTACACAATTAGTGAACATGTATGCCGCGTGGAACAAGATTTAGGGAAATGCGCGTACCTCGGCTACAGCTTGGCTCTGTCCTCGCCTGAGGCCCACTGTGAACAATTACGGCGTAATCCAACTCGACCTTCTCTGCCAGCACCAAGTAGAACCTCACCCCGAGACCTTTTTCTTTTAGCATCAGATCAACTCATCGCAGACCCAAAGCTCTAACTTTCCAGTGAGAATCCACAGCGGTTTTGACATTGAATGCGTTCGCCAGCACCTTACGCGGTTTTTGTTTGCTTGTGTGATTGTTTCTCTGGTGAGACCTAACTTGAGCCGTCTGCGTACCAGTCCTTCTAACTTGGCTGTGTTTGCAGTTCTGAGTTCTAACTCCCAACTGCTTATGAAAGCATGTAGTAGTAGTAGTAGTCGTAGTAGTAGTAGTAGTAGTAGTAGTAATAGTAATATAGACTGGCTATGGCTGTACTCTGCTGATACCCACTGCCTACGACCATGGACCAGAGCTGTACTGGGCAGGGATGGGATTTAAGTTCCTTGCTGTATGCCCAGCACGCACCGTGTTGTCAAACACTTACCACGTGCTCAACAAGCACTTCTTGAGTGAATGAATGAATGAATGAATGGTTTCTATTCCGATGTTTCTCAGCTGGATCTTTGCACATGCACCACGTTCATAATTGCAATGAACCTACCATTGATTTAATGAGCAAACTCTGTAGCCATCCTACTGTTAAATAACTTCATTCTGTATAATAACTGGTTTATATTGGGTTATTGCATGCTTACTAATCTTAGTTTGCAACCTTGGTTATTTCCAAGCCCCTGCAAAAAAAAAAAATGGACAAAATCTGAGCCCTCGTTCTGCAGTGAATTAGTTCCACGATGCAGGACAAAAGAACATGACTGACTTTCAGTTTCCCCATCTGGGAAGTGAGGCCGTGAGTAACTACCCCATGAGGCTGGTAATATGTGCATAATCCCTTAACTAGTAAGTAACCAAGTAGGATTCAAACTTGACTCTTCTGGCTCCATTTAATCCACTTTCTGATGCTGAAGTCCCATGAGGCCCTCTGGGAAGTTACCGAGGCTAGATGGTCCTGAGACAAGATGGGAAAACAGGAGTTGATCAGGAAAATTAAGTCAGGAGAGAATTTTCCGGACTGAGCTTGTTTGTGTCCACAGCTGGCCAGGCTGAAGGGTATTACCTCATCTCAATAACTCAGAAACGCCATGAATCATTTCGTAATTTAAGGTCATATACATAGACTATGTGAAAGTGAGAGGTTCGGATTAAAGATGTGATTACCCTAATATGAAATACCTACTTTTAATTAACACTTGCTATTAGTTGGATGTTGGACGTAAAAAAAAGAAAAAAGAAAAAACCAACAAAAAACTCGGAAACTTTGTTCAACAGGTCGAAGGCAGGGACGGGCTGGAGGGGGTTAGCGGCCTTAGTGCTGATGACGGCAAAGCAGGAAATCTCCTCATTTTATAAAGCTTCTGAGGACAAACCAAACCCAAACCTCTCTTTCACAGAATTTATACTTAAGAGGACAGAGTCTGGAATGTTTTCATTCCAAAATGATTATTGAATTTTTTTTAAAAAGTTGATTGAAATAAGTTACAATAAGCCTATTTGCGGAAGCACAAATCAAGCCACGCGTTTCATTAGGAATGATGAGAAAATTCAAATAACGGAGCGCGACCCCAAACCTTCCTGCGGTTCGCGTTTACGAGCCGCGGCGGCCACTGCTCCTCGTTCGGCGTCGCGAGGAGGGGCTGAAGGAAAGGCGGACGCGGGGTGTTCGCGCGGCTCGTCGGCACCTTCCCTCTGTCACCGTCGTTCCGTCTTTTCTTCCAGTTCCGCCTTTCATCCAACCTTTCGAGTTCCCGAGATTCTCCATCGGACAGCGGGTCTTCATCCCGTGCGTCGTGGTGTCCGGGGACCTGCCCATCACGATCACCTGGCAGAAGGACGGCCGGCCCATCCCAGCGAGCCTGGGGGTGACCATCGACAACATCGACTTCACGAGCTCCTTGCGCATCTCCAACCTGTCCCTCATGCACAACGGGAACTACACCTGCATAGCCCGGAACGAGGCCGCGGCCGTGGAGCACCAGAGCCAGCTGATCGTGAGAGGTGAGCGGGGGCGCGGGGCGCCCGGCGGCTGAGCCGCCGAGGGGCGGCGCCTGCTTGAAATGTTAGGAGAATAACTGGGAAGCATGGAATTTGCTGGCATCCCATTAAAGACGCACACCCATGCACGTGCGCACACACACACACACACGCACGTGCACACACACGCACACGCAGCTGTAGAAACCAACTGGGAATTCCCCTGAACTCCAAATCAAGGTTTCATTCGCCTCAAGTATAAAGTTGCAAAGCAGTAGCAGCAGAGAAGTGTGAGAGCAAAGACGTGGGAGGCCTGGGGTTCGGCTCGCGGCGCGGGCTTTCCCGCGTCAGCCCGCCGGCTTCCAGGCCGCGGCCCACGAGCTCTTGCTGTGTCGTCATTTTACGTAGCGCCTTTGATGACGTTCCTGTTGAGATGATGGCTTTTCTTTTTTTTTAGGTGAGGCAACCCTTGGTTGACCTCACAGACTGCAAGGACCTTGTCAACTTACAATCCCTTATTTTTTATTTTTTACACATTTTTTACACTTACAGCACCTGGTCTTCTAGGTGGTCTCCCATTCAAGGACTAACCAGGCCCGACCCTGCTTAGCTTCCGAGACCAAACGGGATCGGGCTTGTTCAGGGTGGCATGGCCGTAGATAGAGGTGACGGCTTTTAAAAATAATGCTTGTCAAAGCCATATACCAGTTTTTGGAAAAGTAAAAAAAAAATAACTTTTATATATTTTTTTGTTTTGGTTTTAGCAATGTAGTTTTCTTAGTTCCTCTCTTCCATTTAGCATTAAATCTGTTCTTATTTTTGGATGCTATTGCAACATTTATTAAATTAAGCAAACGTGGTAATAATTACAAAAAAAAAAAAAACGAGTAGTTTGACTTATAGACTTGACAGGAGTCTCAGTGCATCCGTCTCGTTTCGAATCCCTGTTTGCGTCGCCGAGTTCCCAGCGAGGGCCGCACTCTCTTCCAAAAGTCCGTTGCACCTGGGTGTTCCGTGGTCTCATGGTTTCCCCAGAGGCATCTGCCTTCGCCTCCTAGCACAGCGTTTGCCCACAGTGCCAAGTACCCACGTGCGATTACAAATGTCCACAGCAGCATTATTCACAGTGGCCAGGGCCTGGACGCAACCAAAGTGTCTCATGTTAGATGACTAGATAAAGAAGCCATGGTGCACATATACAGGGGAATATTACTCAGTCGTAAGAAGAGATGCAATACTGCCATTTGCGACAACATGGACGGACCCCGGGATAATTGTGCTAAGCGAAATAAGCCAGAAAGAAAAAGTCGAAAATCACATGATGTCACTTATATGTGGGATGTAAATCTAAAAGCAATAAAGGAACAGAACAACCAAACGGAGACTCATGGACATGGACAACAGACTGGTGGTTACCAGAGGGGACGGGGGAGGGGGAAGGTAGACAGGGTAAAGGGGGTCAAATATGTGGTGACAGAAGGAAATCTAACTATGGGAGGTGAACACACAGTGTAAACGTATATATGCCTTACCGCTAAAGTGTACAGCTGAAACTCGGATTTCGTTAACCAATGTCACCATAAAAAATTTAATTAATTAATGTTTTTTAAAAAAAGAGTTCCATTAGGATGATTATTTGCATTTAATATCCTCAAACATGGGCTCCGGGAGCAATTATCCGGAGGGGATGATTTCCACTACCTTGGGGGTGGTCGATCGGGCCGGGTGGGTTCTCGTTCGAGCAGTAGATTCCGGCGTCCTTCCTCAGCCCTTAAACCTTGTCCCTGTGACACCTGTTCTTCCTTCCCGGCCGAAAAGCAATGCCCGTTCCATCTATTCACCAACAAAAGGAAGTGAAATACATGGATCCACATGAAGAAACCAGCTTCGGATTTGTAAAAAAAGATTTTCCCTGAGGGAATGACTAAGAAACTATATATTCTCAATTAGATAGAAACTAAAGACACAAATGACATTTTTTTTTCTCATCCTACATTGTACTTTTGAGTATAAGAATTGGGATCCGTGAAATTTTTTTCCCCATTTTTTGAAGATAAATAAAAATGGGGACCACAGTCTTTCCCAAGTGTCTTCTCATGCAAAGCATGGACGCCATAGCCTCTGTGAGGGGCCAAGCGGACATCAGCCTGGCCCCTGTCACCTGCTGAAGGAACCAGGCCAGAGAGCAGAATGACAGCCGGAAATATACTCACGTGCTCTCTGTACCTCGCTCCTTTGCAGGAAAGGCAACCGGGCTCGGACCGGGGCCAAGGTCAGACGAGCTGGTAGTGAGCCTGGCCACTCGGGGCACATGGCTGACCACTGTGTGACTCGTGGCTCCATGTGGTTGTTCTTTAGACACGTTAAATAAGGTTCTGTGACATTAATGTTAAATCACCAGCGAGATGATAAAACCCCGAGAAACGGAACGTGCTTTGCAAACAGGTCAGCGACTGGAGACGCAGCCAACGGCAAGGTGGTGTGGCCATGGTCAGCCTGGACGTCGCCACGGACTCTCCCTGGAGACTTAAGAAAACACTGATGACTATTTTCTGGTTCCAGCTAGTCCCACTTAAACCATAACCTCTGGGAGGACATCTGTCTCTCAGATATCTGGGGCATTGTGTATTTTTTTTTTAAAAAAATTACCCATACATGATTTTTAAATTTTGTCATACATTACAATTACATGGGGAGCTTTAAAAAATTCCTAATGTCCAGATTGCAAACCCATGCCAATTAAATAACTGTTTTTGGAGGTGAGACCCAGGCTTCAGTAATTTGTAAAGTCCCCAAGTTGATTCCACTATGCAGCCAAGTTCAAGTCCCAGCACCCTGGTTAGTTCGAATATGCAGCTGTTTTAGAAGTCTGATTTTTTTCCCTAAATGCAAAGAGAAAAAATAAATAAATAATAAACACAAAGAGAGGTCATCGGTGACTCTCGCCAGGTCTGTGGCATGCTGTGACATGGCCCGATGTATCTTTTTCATTGTCGCAGTAGCAGCCACGTGACAAACGGACCGGTCCAGAAAGCAAGGACAGTAGGTAAAGGTGCCTCGAGCGAGGGCGGCGAAGGTCACGGCAGGGAGACGCGGGAGAGCCCGCAGCTCGCTCCGGAGGCGGAGCGGGCGAAACTTGTTTGCTAAGGGGCTGACGCAGAAGAGAGAGGACCCGATGACAGAAGCAGGTGCGTTGCCTACGGAAGCGAATGAGGCGTCAGGACTCGCACTCGTGACGAGGGAAACGCTGATGTGGGAGCAGCCGGAGCGTCCGGAGCCCGGCCGTTCCAGCACTTACCGTTCCAGGCCGAGCAAGGGGAAGAGTCGGCGAAGCGGCGGGGAGCCGAGCGGCCGGCGAGGTGCGGGGGGACCCCGTGGACCGCGGGGCGCCGGGGCAAAACGGGACGCGTGTCGAGAAGGATGGGTAATAATGTATATCCGATCCCGGTGAAAGCAGGAAAAGACGAGAACCAAGAATCGGTCGTCGCGTTGGGGAAGGTGGACGCTGTGGCCCAGGAGCGCAGCGTGGCTGCCGCGGTACCCGATTAGCGGGGCGGACGGGGAGCAAGGGGAGCACGGGGCGAGCGAACGGCGGGCACTTGGGAAGAGACCGCTGTGTCCATATTTTCAGGTGTGTTACTCCGCGTGACCGAGGCAGGAAGACAGAGGCAGGAGAGCTGGGCGTGGATGAGTCAGGGAGAGAAAAAAAACACGTGTTGGGGAAAGAGACGAGAATTGTGGTGCCGGGGTCCTTGAATGAGCGAATTTCGCCCGTGAGATGTGTGCAAACTAGTACGGTAATAACCACGGTGGGCGCGGGTGGGGAGCTCCAGACGGCAGAACCAACAGAAACGCCTGGAACTTCTGGGGAGGCCGCCTCGGGGTCAAGTAACTCGAAACAAAATTTTTAAAATTTACTGAATGAAGCCATCGGAGAGTAACAGGGAATGGGTTTGTTCTCCTACAACCATGAAACTGGACAGAAGGTTATGAAGTGGCCATGTTCAGGCAGTGGGACAGGCAGCCTCGGGCCCTGATCCTTGAAGGCAGGTTAGCGTGTGAGCTAAACTCCGAATTCACCCCAGATCTCTGCCTGGGGCAATTTCCAAGCCATGGCAGGGGATGCAGAGCCCAGACAGATAACAGTGATTTTGCCAAGTGGAAAAAAAAAAAAACATAGCAATTTAGAAGTATCGAGACTCTGGATTTTGCTGCGCACGATACTGAAGAATAGGGAGCTGTTCAAAAAAAGCTTCTAAAACTTTGCGTGAGGCCCCCTTCGCGTCTATAGCTGAATACTGCATTTTGCATGCCTATTGTGAGACTCCGTGAAATCTAGCAGAGAATGACTACCAGGAGGATGTGCGATGAACAAATTTCAGAGGTTCCACAGTGATGAAAAATGACAGAGTTCTGACGAGCCGGAAGAGAGACACGTGAGGAATTCAGGGAAAATCGCCAAGAGGCTATGTTAAGAGTAGGGCCAATCTAGCCCTGAAATTAAAGCTACTCTAGACCAGCCCTAAAAAATGCCTCAAGGGACCCTTGACAGGACGAAACTTCTCCATCATCAAATTAACTGACCAGAAGAATAATGCTCAATATTCTTAAAAGCAAAACAACAAAATCCAGATTCTCGGTTGCGTAGGAAGAAGGAAAATGGATTTTCGCTGTTGTAAAATCCTCCCGACCTCATGCATGAAGTGGTGTAATATTATCTGAAAAAAGATGTTGCTAGTTAAATATATACATCATAAACTGTTAAGCGATTACCAAAAATGAAACAAATAGGTATAGCTATTAGCTCAATAGGACAGGTAAAAGGGAGTATTAAAATATATTCGATTAACCACAAAAACATTAGGAAAAGAAAGGGTAACAAAAAAGAGATGCAAGAAATGAAAAACAAATAAGTAGATGGAAGACTTGAGTGCAACTACATCAGCGCATTAAGTACAAATGGGGTAAATATTCCAATTAAAAAGCCAAGAATATCGATCTTAATACAAAAACGACTTTCAAGTACACGCTACCACGCTTGAAACACAAAGGCATGCGCAGTTACGGCCTTGGCATTGGCGGATAGCACAACCCTCCGATGATTCTCCATCTGATGAGTGAGTATCGAGAGGACAGATGCGTTCAGTCAAATGCCCTAAAGTTGGCAAAGGATAAACAGCGCCAGTTAAGACACAGGCTGCGCCAGAGTCGTACTCTGCCCATCTGCCTGTCGCCGTGGACCCCATGTGCTTGATGCCGGAGGTGGAGCCGATGCGCTGGAGGCCGGTCCCGGAGCCACGGAGGGGCTGAGCCCCGCTGACAGGGACCGCGCAGGAGGGCCCGCCGGCCGGCAAGCCGGACCGCCCAGAACTCTTCCTGGCGTCCCCGCTTCCCCTTTTTCTTCCTGCCACCCCTGATTATGATTTGGACGCCTCTCAACTGCGACTTTGGAGCAGATTGAAGAACACGCCGTGTAGAAGAGGCCGTGGAGTAGTTCAAGCGTGGGGCAGTGAGCTAGGACGACAGCTTTGGGAACACAGCCAGAAAGGTAAACGTGCGACGATGTTCGAAGAAACCGCAGCAGGTAGGGATACGTCGCGTTTGAGAGGTGACGTCTGTAACTGCGGCGTCTGAGCCGAGGAGTGAAAAAGCGCGCGGGAGAGAAGCGAGCAGGGCGGCGCATATCCCGGTCATGTGACCTTGGGCCGCCGTGAAGGTTAGCACGCGTTTTGGTAGCCTGGGTCATTGGGAAGGTACGTGAAGACTTAAGTTAAAATAAATTAGCCAGTATAAGGGAAATGAAAGAGAAAACAGCTCTCAGCTCTCCGCGGATGCCGTGGCTCACACCGTGGACCGGCGCACTCCGTGACGGCATGCTCAGTGGAGCGACCTTGGTGGTAATGAAGCCATCCGGGGAGAAAGGAGTGGACTTAATGACAGAACCGCCTGCCCTTTGGTCCCCGTTCTTGGCTCAGCACTACTGAGAGAAAGCTGCCAACACAACGGCTTTTTTAATTTGTGATGGTCTCACACTTCTTTATGTCCTGCGATTTATCTGCTGCTTCTGACTTTTAATGACGAGCTGTCACATCGCAAAACAAATACACTAAAAGGCCTTCGGTTCGCTTTTCTTTGGCAAGGAAAATAAACATTAGAAAAGGCCGCCGTCTCATTGCTATGTGTATCGATCCAATTTTTGACGACCGTAGTCCTGCTATCATTTGGCTCCATTCATTTTTCCAACAAATAGATATGAAGCTTTTATTTTATAACAGATATTCTGAGTGTTAGGGGTACAGTGACGATCGAAATAGAGAGACCAAGCCTCTGCCTCGTAAAACTCACATTCCAGTGGAAAGGAGAGACAAGAAGAAGAAATAAATAAATAAATAATGGCAGGTATTGCTTGAAATAAAGCTCGGTAAGGGGACGGAGAGGGTCAGGGACAGGATTGGTAGGTAGGACATGCAGGAACAACCATTCCAGAGAGATTTTTGAGCAGAAACTTGACTCACGTCAGGGGGTAAGCCACAGAGCTTCCTGTCGGACATCGGCTCCAAGCAGAGAGACCAACGAGGACAAAGACCCAGTGTCAGGAGTGAGTTTTCTGCACTCAAAGGACAGCAGGAGAGCACCATGCTCGTGCAAGGGAGGAGGGAAGGTTCGAAGCCAGGGCTCGAGCCCTCTGTTCCGGGTGTGGTGGAAGTCACGGGATCTTCACGTCCAGCGCCATGATCTTACCTGGACTCGGCCCAATTACCATCTTAACTAAATGCCATCCAGGAGATCATGGCGATGTTTGTTTAGATGGTGCCACCCAGCTGCTACCACCAAATATCTCTCCGTTGTTTTGCCTTCGGAAAACCTGAATCCCTGGCCCTGTTGACAGCTAGGGAATCCTGTATCCGTTCTTCGGAAATACAGCTACTGAGAAGCCAAGAATTCCCAACATAAAACAGTACACTATACCTAAGACTGAAAGATATCTGTCCTGTTGTAAACATGCCTCACTTCCACTGGGAAAGCCTCTCGGCGAGGAAGCCAATATTTCAGCAAATACGCTCACCGTACCATACTGAATAAGTGTGACACAAAAGAAAACCAAAATATCATTTGAAAAAGAGGAAACCAGCAACTTTAGGGAATTATATTCCCGGACAATGCAGAGTATTCGGAGTCTTTGGGTCCCACCGTAAGTTTTGGCCTGAAGGCTCTGCACCCTTCTACCTGCAGCTCTGTGTCGCCCTGACCAGAATTCTCCTATGACGCTTTGCCGTCTTCACGCAGATGGAGCTTCTTGGCTCATCCTGCTCAAGGACCTTGAGTGCTGGGTTCACTCTCATTTGAGTTATTAGCTGAGCCATGATACTATAAACTAGAGTCGTAATATCAATTTATTCATTCGTCCCCTCAACGAAGTATTTGCAGAGTGCTTTCTATATCTCAGCACTGTCCTCCATGCTGGGGACATGGTCTGTGAGAAAGGAAGGTTTCTTCTTCTCACAGGATGTACAGCCTGACGTGGAAGACAGGCAGTTAGAGCAGCAAATGCAACAAGTGTGACAAAGACTGTATTAGGGCAGCACAGAGTAACGTAGAAGCACTTGATCTCATTTATGGCACCATCGAAGGTGTCCCAGACTCAGGGGGCTTTGAGCTGAGCTGTACATAATAATAACAAATGAGAATTCATCAAACAAAGCAGTGCAGAGGGGTGTGCAAAGACCCGGCGACATGCATGCCCATAAGGACTAGAAGAACAGAGCGGATCGTGGAATGGCAGGGCAAAGTCTGGAAGAGGGGACTCTTAGGAGAAGAAGCTGGAGCCCAAGGACCCACCTCACAAAGAGCCTTCGCGGTGCTGCGAGAGTGTGGACTGTATCAAGGGACAGTGGGGACGCACTGATTATTTTAAACAGGGAAGTCACAGTCATCATTCGGGTTCTTGGAAGGATCCTTCAGGCCGCTTTGTGGAGAAGGGAGTCAAGTGGGCAGTAAGTGATGGGTAGACCAGTTAGAAGGTTGATTCAGAAGCCCAGAGAAGGGCCAATATCAGCCTGGTCTCAGGTCGAATCCCTCTGAAAGCAGAGTGTGAGGCATGGCATTGGCTGCTGATCGCTTATTTGAGATGTAGTTCCTGGATCCCAGAATGAGAGAATAGGGAAAAATGAGATCAGAAAGGGAGGAAAAACCAATAAAAGTTGTTTAAATAAGCTAGTTGCTCTATGGACAACAGGAGCTCATTCGACTGGACGAGATCCCTCTGAGCAATCATCATTCTCAAAGTGTGGTCTCTGGACCCGCAGCCTCTGCAGCACCCGGGAGCTTATCGGCAAAGCAGGATCCTGGATCCAACTTTAGATGTACCAAGTCAGAATTTCCCGGGATGGGGTTCAGCTGTTTGTGTTTTAATCAGTTCTTTGGGTGACTCTGCTGCCCTCTGATGTTTGAGAAACACAAGCATAGAACATGCCTTAGAATTGTCCATGTGATCAAGGGGTGGAGAGGCAGGACATTTGTCCTGTCCTCCGTCCTTCAGTGGTGTATGATTGTTTCCCACGTTACGGGGTTGTATCAGTGAAGGTGGGTAACCTTTTGCGACTTCAGGGAAGTCTCAGAGACAGCAAAGAGAGACTCCTGTCCTGGGGGTACTGGCCTGGCAAAGCGGACAGAACCGTCCATCCCAGAGGTGCTGAATCAAGGTGAGCCAAGGGCAGGTGGCTCTTCACCACACACCCCATCTACCCGTCATGACTAGGACACGGCAATGAAGATGAACAGAATCTGAGGAAATGTGCTACATTTTCCAAGAATCATCAGTACCTGATACAAAGAGATAAAAGATGGGGATATGAAACATAACTCTCAATTTTATGGGCCATTTCTGTCTGTAATTACTTTACACTTACAATATGGCAATGGTTATTTCCCATGTAAACCTCTTTGATCAGTTTTTAAGTGACAACCCTTTGGATTAGAACCAAATTGAGGGGAGTGGTCACGGATCAATTATAGTTAGACATTCTTCCAGAGGAAATTCAAGAGATTAGTTATCTGCCCATTTGACAAGGCGTGCCTTGCTCTGAGCAGAATCTGAGCCAAACAGAGCATAGAATGTAGATGACTGTGTATTTGCCTTCCACCTGGGCAGAATGAATTTGGCATGACGTCTTAAACTTTGTAATTTATCCTCGAGGTTGATTGATTGTTTCTACCAGAGAACTCTGTTCTATGAAATCTCTAGCCCTTTTCCTAGAAATAATTTTCTCAACACGAGGTAGTCATCCCTGATCACCATATTTTAAATATACTTCCATTTTACTGAATATACTTGGCTTAGAATACCATCTGAATAGAGTAAAATCGCGTCCTAGTTACGCAGTACTGGAGAGACCCATTGGCGGTGGAGCATGTTTCATTTCCAGGTTGGGAACTGTGTTCGTCGTATGTAAAGCCGAACATGCCGGCCTTCCTACAGCACTCCCGCAGCATTTACTGCCTTCCGGGCACTGCTGTGAGGACATTTACCATGTTAATCCATTCGAGGCCCACGCCAGTCCTGTAAGATGCGTGCCGTAATTATTCCCCATTTGCAGATAAGGAGAGTAAAGTTAAAAGACGCTCGGTAACTTGGCGAGATGGTGCAGCCAGAAGCAGCAGAGCCGGAGATCCGCCCCCCACCCCCTCCCACCCCCCCGGTGCTCAGTGCTTCCCTGTCTGCTCCTCGCCTTCGCTCTCTTGTCTCTTCCCGAAACACAGCAGCGGGGTCCGTCTCCAGAGGCATCGTGTGTCTTGACAGGGTTCCCTTTTGCTTGGCTGTTTCATGGCCAGAGTGATCTTCTCCGTGGCTCACACCACGTCAAATGCTTCAAAGGTCCTTGCTGACCTTGACTCTCCTCTTCCTCTCAGTCCATTGCATGTGGTGGCTGGAATCCTATCTACCTGTAGCAGCACATAGGCCCACCTTTCTCCCTCGAAGTGAAGAATTCTGGAAATTGCAAAGCAGACAAGATCGGCTTTCTCAGGAATTATGGAAAGGGGAGGAAGGGCACCCACACTTGCTGAGTGTCTAATACATGGAACGCGATCCATTTCAGCTATGAAGTCCTGTGACCGGAAAGCCCGTTCCATCATGAACCACTGACCTGCTGAAAGAGATCTCAAGCTTCTGACGCCTTTAGATGCTCCCTTCCATAGAAGAATCTGTATTTTCTCTTTAAGACTCAAATATTCCTAAAATCACAATAACTTAGCTCGAAGCATTTGCTTTCTCTTTGCAAGTATGTTTTAAACGAAGTACACATTTGTGTTTCGCTTAGGGATGGATTTTTTTCCCAGCATCTCACAACACTCACCAAATAAGTAGCCACTTGATCTGCTTTTGTTAGAGGTACACCAGAAGGCAGTCATGGTACCTTCCTTCAGCTGGCCACAGAAGGGTGCTGGCATCAAGAATGGTGGCCTACGTGTCTTCGTCAGCATTTGGGGAAACGTTCGATAGTATGCTGTGTTCTTAATTGACTTTAGGGAACACCTTTTAATTCTCCCTTCACCCCCTATCTCAGTACGAAGAGATACCAAACACTTTGAGCAGTTCACACACAAGAGGAATACTTACTTTGATAATTACTCTTTGATGAGCAAATACGTGTTCTCTTCTCCTTAAACTGTGGTCGTGATTCTGTCTTCCATGGAGCGGATTCCTGGAGGTCTTCCATAACACAAGTCAAAAACAGGAAGTCATGCTCCCCTGGTTGATAGTCCACACTCAGGAGTCTAGTTTTCTCCAGGGCAAAGTAACTTCCAAGTGCAGAAGCTCATTGATATCAATAAGGAAAATTGCCTGCCCTGAGGTGGCTTCCCTAATTTGTCCCAAATTACAAACGTTGTTTTTTTTTAAATTTCCCACATATAAAACATTCTTTGTATTTTAATATTTATTAAAGTTCTTGCATTTCTCAAAATCACACTTTGAATGAATTGCGATGCTCTCCGAATTTCTGATGATATTTCTGCCTTTGCAGTTCCCCCCAAGTTCGTGGTCCAGCCACGGGACCAGGATGGAATCTATGGCAAGGCTGTCATCCTCAACTGCTCAGCCGAGGGTTATCCCGTACCCACCATAGTATGGAAATTCTCCAAAGGTATGACGTTTCTTGTTTGTTTGCTATCTGCCAAGCATGTTACATTCTAAAGAATTAGGTGAGGATGTGTATAGTCTTTCCAGAGATGTTTCTTGCAAGTTGCTAAGCCCCCAGTAGTCCGCCAAAGTGCTTTTGTTCAGAGCATGATGAGAACGAGAGGCAGGTTATTCACACAACTTATTTCTGCATTATTTCTGGGAAACTTCAGCTGCCTGCTGATACTGTGTAACTGCGATCTGCTTGGCCACCACTGTGCGCCCTCGTGTGGAGATGCGGGTATAGGTTGTCAGAATCACTCACTGTTGGGAAATCAGGTCCCTGGCATTTAGATGTATGCAATGACATGGTTTTAGAAGGCTGAAAATAAAAGTGTTGTTTCATTTGCCTGGTTACCTTAGATAATACAAATTACACACAAAAACAAACACATCCAGTGTCCTATTTTGTGTGTCTAATGCCCCCTTCCTTCATTTCTAACCACGCCTTTCTCTTCAAAGGCAAAGAGCATTTTTCTTTGAAGGTAACACTGTAGATATTACATGAATAGAAGTGCGTAATGTATAACATGACGGGGGAACCAATCTAAACACTGCAAAAATAATTCACATCTATCTTATCATCTTCTCCAGGAAAATTCACTTAACTGTACTTACAAATATATTTCAGTTCTCTTTCTTTTCCGATTTACTCACCTTACTTTAGTAATTTATTTATCAAACAGGTGAGAGCCAAATAAATACTGGTGGGATGAACAAACAAACAAACGAATAAATTTGATCTTTTTTCTAGCAACCCAAGACCTATGATATATGATTCATTGTTCCAAATGTCTGTATTTATTTGTTGATTTAATCATGGTTTGTATTCCGGATGTTGCTTTTTTAGAACTACATGTTACATTTTCATATTAAAAAAAATAATAACAATAGAAGAAAAGCAGAGAGCGCCCTTGCCAGAATGCCCTCTGGTATGCTTCCTTTTAAGGACAAAAGGAGGGAGAGGGGAGGGGCTCGACCCCGTATCACAGGGAGAATCAGTTCGTTTTTCGCAAATCTCTGAGGCTACTCCTCTGTAGCAGGCCACACAGTATTGTCCATGTGAAAAGCACTTGATTTAAAAAGTAAAAGCTGGTTGTTCAGAGTGTCCACCCACACGATTTCTTATTTTAATCTGTGTTCGCAGCCCCGTGTCGCGTCACATGTAAAAAAATAAGCATCCCGCGTTAACTTTCGTCTGCGCAGATGTGCGCATGTGATGCTGGCACCATTTTTCCATGACACTTTCCCCCTTCGAAGTTATTTCTAGTGGCGGCCGTTGTGCGACGTTCCCTGCCTCTCCCTTAAGTCGCGCCCAGTTTCTCAGGACTACAAACACCACAGCAGTGAATGTCCTCGTATGTTGATGCGATGTGCGCGTGCGGGATTGCTTTCCCCAGCTAAATTCCTAGACGTGGAGGAGCATGAGCACGCTGCAGGCTTGGGGTCTGCACGGGCCCGGGGCCAGTTCGCACACCCACCGGGAGTCCCAGGCTGGGCGCGACCCTGCGTCTTTGCCGATGAGATGGGATCTTCTTATTCTCAGTTTTTACATTGCGATGAGTAAATGGGTTCCCTGTTTCAATTTGCATGTTTAGACCTCTAAGGATGTTAAGAATGTTTTATCTTATAAAACATTTACTGATCAATTCTGTTTCCCCTTTGGAGATTTTTTTTGTTTATGTTACTTACACACTTATTTCCCTGTCTTATTTTCAGGAACGTTTTTCATAGACTCAGTGTTTTGTCTGTCATGGGTTGAAGAGACGTTTTATGCCTTCCCATCATTGATATGCAAATTAAGTTATAGTAGCCTTTTTATCTTTAGAATTCATATGTGATATAAAATCATCAAAGAAAAAATGAGAAATTACAACAAAATTTTAAAAAGTCAAATTGACCCCAAATAACCCCAAAGATAATGACTGTAAACATTTTTGTTTAGACTTTCACACCTGTCCTCAGGCAAAAAATACATAAATAGAGAGAGAGATACACGTAATTTTGTGGATTTTTAGTTTTTTTTCTTGAGTTAACAATATGCTTTGAGTATCTTTCCACGTTGACAAATATGGGCGTTCACTATGACTTTATACCATCTTTATGCTATCTGTGCAGAGTTTATGTTAATACATCAGTAAGCATGTCTAACCAGCTCTTGCTTTTGTTAGGATCGAGTTCAGTGACTTAGAGCCATCTGGGTTTATTTTTTCTCGTGAGAGGAATCTGGACATGGCTCGTTCAGGATTGGTTGGTCTTCACCCCGAGTCACCGGGGACCCCAACTGCTTGCATCTTTATGTCCTGCCATTCCCAGCGAGCAGTTCCCACCGTCAAAAAAATGGCCACCGAGCCCCGGCGGACACTCCCACATCCGCGTTGGCGGAAGAGCAAAGGGAGAGGGCCGCCAGGCCGCCCGGGCCCGCTCGCTCGAAGGTCCGCTGACATCGCGCTGGCTGGGTCACCTGAGCATGCTGCCGTCACGACTGTCACGTGCGCTATGTCGCTGAGAGGGAAGGATGGGCGCCGGGCAGTTAGGCGTTCCCAGCACTACCGTTGCGTATCGTGAATCTGTTTTCTCCGGGTTTTCATTGCTATAAAAATGTCACGACGATGTCTGGCTCATCGATCTGGGTCCACGTGGCCATGTTTTTCCCCTGGGGACAGATTTCCATACGTAGGATTGCTGGCTCGAAGAGTAAGCACTTTCTGTGCCTGTCAATATGTGTTGGCCACCTGCCAACGTGTCACTTATTTACGCACCTTCCCACAGTTGACAGCGTTGCCTGTTTTTTTAAAACCAAAAAAAAAAAAAAGAAAAGAAAAAAAAGCCAGGTATTATGCTTTTTTTTTTTCACTATTTCCCAATAGAACAGGGCGATATGGCTTGTTATCATTTTAATTATATAAGTAATGAAGATGTTTCTTAAGAAAAATGCAGGCTGACTGGTGGAATGTGTTTCCAGGAAGCAAAATCCCACTAAGAAAATAAATACAGCTCTCTCGTATGTGACAGAAAAGATGCAAACGGAACGGGCTGGGCGTTTCTCTGAGAAATGCAGTTTAACCTGAGGCTGCAGCTCTTCGGAGTGAATCTCAGTGGTCGAAGGGCAGCTGTTGCAGAAATGAAACAATCTCTGCCGAAAAACAATGTTATTACAGTTTTGACCTTGGGTCTGGATAAACAGAGTCTAAGACATTCAATTCTATCCCCCGAGGGTTGTTTTTCTTTGTTTGTTTGTTTTGTTTTGTTTTGTTTTTTACATGAACAAAGAAGGTCTTTTGTCTAAAACAGATTTTTTTTTTTTAAGTCAAGGCTAACTGCCACGGGAGGCCTCACCCGCGCTCCCAGAAACCCACAGCTAAGCCCACGTATGTCATTTATAGTGTAGGGAGTGGTTTCAATCAGTGTCCTGTGACCCAGACAATCTCTGAGTTCGCTGCCGTGGGCCAGGGAGGGGTGGTTCGTGAAAGAGGTAGCCTGCCCTGGCTGGTGGCCACCAGGGTCCTTTGCTCTCTGACTACCCACAGACAAGGACTCTTCTGCACTCCAGAGATGCTTTGACCTTGGGATGTCCAAAGACAAGAGTCAGAGCATGCCTTAGTGTTTGGGTGGGAGAGGATCAGGGAGTAGTTTGCATTTCAAATAGGGCTGTCGGGAGACCCCAGGAGAAGGCAGTGTTTGAGCAGAGTCTTGGAAGAGGTGGGGGATGAGCCATGTACCTGTTTGCAGGTGGGGTAGGGGGTAGCGCTGAAGGTTCAAGGGACCCACTGGTGCTAAAGCCAGGGGCGGAAGTGGGTTTACATCTGGAATCTTCCAGAAACACCAAGAAAGGTGCTGAGCCTAGGCCGGAGTGGGTAGAAGGAGACCCTAGAAGTCCCGAGAGGTCAGCTTCCTCGTCAGCCATTCTCAGACGTGGTTTTGCCAAGGAGGGGCGGGTGGGGTTCAGGGTGGCGGCCATGGCGCGATGCTCTCTCCTTCCTTCTGTTGCCATGCCGACGCCAGCGCCGCCGGGGTAATCCAAGAGCAGCGCGCAGTCTGCACAGCGTTTTCAAAGGGTCCCACCGGCCCCGCTGTTCTGAAGGCAGACTGTGTGGGCAGCAGGAGTCGCAGCCGGAGACCCGTGTGCTGGTGTGGGTGGCTCAAGGCGACAGCGGTGGAGGAGGGGCGAGAGGTTGGATTCCGAGTCTCTCGGGCTGGCGGACTTGATGAGGGTATGAGAGTAAGGGAGGCGTCAAAGACGGCGCCCAGACCTTCAAGAAAAGCGACTCCAGGAGAGGGAGTCCGGCCGGCTGGGTGTCAGGACTCTGGGACCCTCTCCCTGTAGACACGATTCCCAGGAGAGGCGATGACGCGTTTTCTACATACCCTAATCTTTTTTCGATAACTGCCTTCTCTGTTGCCAGGGCTCGTACCCTGCGCATCCTGGTCCACCGCCACGTGCCCACCCTTAGCTTCGCCCCGGTTCTCTGTCGCCTGGGCCCTGTGCTCACCACCGAGCCTTTAGCTGCGGCGTTTATGCTGGGGACTATTCCGCGTTCTTTTTCGTTCACGATGGCTGTCGTTACTTTTTTTACACATAAAGTCAGTTTAGGTGGGAGGAGATTGGTGGCTCACGCTACTTCTGGGAGGGGACAGACGCTGCCTGGCTTCCCATTCGAAGGGACGGGACCATTTTGCTGGGCGCACCGAAGGGCCGACTCTGACACCCGGTAACTCGAGTTTACGCCTTCGTGTTATTCGGGGTCTGTTTTCCCACGGAAGTGGCGTGCCTGTTAACAGACAGGTGCCAGCCGCCTTCTAGCTGAGAAAACGTCTCCTGTAAGTAGTTGCTCTTTCCCACGCCTCATCGTCTCCAGCGTCTCCCCAACACGGCGCCGTGGGACGCCCCTCGCTCACGTCCCGCAGGCGTGTGCCAGTTGCTCTGGGACTTTGGCGCTCACTCACTCCCCGTTCGGTTGGACGGACCTTCCTCGTGTCCGTTCTCCGCACCTTTCCCCCCAGCACGCTCCGATCTCCCAGCGCTCTCTCCGGCCTCAACCTCGGTTGTTAGGCCGCCTCGCGGCCCGCCCGCCTCCGGTCCTGCCAGCTCAGGTTTCTCTCCTTCTCGAGCTCTCGCTCCATCACCAAGCGGCTGCGTCATTCGCAGCTTTCATCTAAGTCACGGCGACATTCTTCTGGGAAGATTTCAGTACTCGATTTATTTTTTTCTATTTCTTTCATTTCTTTTATAGTATCTTTGCTAGATTCTGGCTTCCTTTTTTTAAAAAAAATTGTTTATTTGTTTGTTTATTTTATTTATTTTTTTGCCTACAGCACCTGGTATTCCTAGGTGATTACTTTTATTTGTTTGTTTGTTTATTTGTTTGTTTGTTTTTATGGTGACATTGGTTAACGAAATCCAATGAGCTTCAGCTGTACGTTTTAACAGTAAGGCATATATGTGTTTACACTGTTTTGCCCCCCATAGTGAGATTTCTTTCTGTCACCACACATTTGACCCCCTTTACCCCATCTACCTCCCCCACCCTCTGGTCACCACTAGTCTACTGTCCATGTCCACGAGTGTCTGTTTGTTTGTCCTGTTCCTTTGTTGCTTTTAGGTTTATATCCCACATGTAAGTGACATCATGTGATTTTCAACTTTTTCTTTCCGGCTTATTTCCCTTAGCATGATCATCTCGAGGCCCATCCATGTTGTCACAAAGGGCGGTATTTCACTGCCTTCCTTGTGAGAACTCACGTTTGAAGAAAATTCACATGCCCAGAAAGAGATTCCCTGGTGTCTCGCCTGACCCTACTCCTCGGGGTCCAGAACCCTCGCCAGGCCCCGGGAAGCCCCTGCTGCACCCAGTCTGCGCATGTCATGCTCGGCTTTGCCCCTCCCACGTGCCCCCCACCATGGCACACTGTCAGGGAGCTTGCTCAGACCCCAGCCGGGGGCCCTCTCTCTGTGTCGTTCTGCGCACAGAGCTGTTCCGTGTGCAGTGTGGGCTGCCCACTTTCCTAGCTTATGCTTGAGATTTGAGCTATTATGGTGCCTAGTTTCGCGCAAAATAGGGTTTGTGTTTTCTAGTCCTTCTTCTCCCATTTGCTTTTGTATAGTTTCCAAAAAAAAGAAATACTGGTCGTATGCTGCCATCTTTAAACCTTAAATCCTATCGTTTTATATAAGCTTTATTAAATTTTGACTTTATTTTAGAAAAATAAGTAGGAATCCAGGAGAAATTATCAATTAACAGAGAGAGCTGAGTTCAGACACACACGACACAGTCTAGTTGTGTTACTGCGGGAAAATTACTTAACCTGCATGCACCTGTATTAACACAGATTTCTCATATGTGAAGCAGACAAGATAAGGGATTAACGTGAGGATTTAGTGAGAGGATTCATAGAACGCATCTATTACGGTGCCTGGCACACGGCAATTAGTCAACACGCATTAGCTGTTATCATCATCATCATCATCAGCATCATCATCATCATCATCAGCTCACATGGTAAGAGCATCTATTACGGTGCCTGGCACACGGCAATTAGTCAACACGCATTAGCTGTTAACATCATCATCATCATCAGCAGCATCATCATCATCAGCTCACATGGTAAGAGCATCTATTACGGTGCCTGGCACACGGCAATTAGTCAACACGCATTAGCTGTTAACATCATCATCATCATCAGCAGCATCATCATCATCAGCTCACATGGTAAGAGCATCTATTATGGTGCCTGGCACATGGCAATTAGTCAATACGCATTAGCTGTTAACATCATCATCATCATCATCATCATCATCATCATCATCAGCTCACATGGTAAGCCAATTGTCCTAAAACCATTTATCGAATTGCCCAACCTTGTCCCACTAACTCAAATTGCTTTATAGTCTGTGAAAATAACGTGCCTACCGAAGTCTGGTTTTATCTCTCCCTCTGTCACACTGGTCTGTTCTGACATCAGGACCACACAAATTAGAGGTTTATCTCTTCCCAAGTTATTTTAATATCTAGTAAAACAATATTTTTTTCATCACTTTTCTTTTATGAAAACATCCTAGATTTCACACATGGATTTTTGTTTACTTGTTTTTTTTCTAGATGAATGTTAGGATAGTTTTATCAAAATTTCCCCCAAAAAAAATTATTCTGAAAAAGTTGGGAGATTGTAATAAATTTAAAAGTTAACAAGGAGAATGTCAACATCATAGAAAGATTGAAACTTCCCAGTCACTAATATCTATTTCTCCATTTATCCAAATCTTTCGTTGTGTGCATTATTTCATTTCCTTCCTGTATGTCCGGGGTAGTATTTATAAATGTCTGCCTAGGGTTTTCTTTGGTCCCCTTTGCTTTTCTGGGTGGGAGGGTATCACATCCACAGCGCGTGCTCATCGGGCCTCTGCAGCTGTCCGTGGGCCTTTTTTCTCCCAGCCGGGGAAAGGTTGTCCTTGATCTGGAGACGTTCCTGTTTCCCTCCACTCGGGGGCACCCACGGAGGGCCGTCCCTGGGCTGGGGCCCGCCTTTCCCGCCTGCTTCTCTGTGGGTTGCCTTTCTCCCTCTCTTGTTCCTGAGTCCTTCTCGCTCTTCACCATGGCACATTTCACAGAACCAAAGTCTTCCCAGCTCCAGTTCTCCCTGGACGCTCCAGAGAATCCGGAGCTGTCCCCAGAAAGCTGCTTTAGGTTGTCATTTCTGCATCCACAAGGTGCGGTCCACCCCCAGCTCTAGCTGTCCCTTACCGCCAGGGTCCCAGAAATGTCCTCTTCTGCTTATTCTCAATCCACCTGCCAAAACCCTTCCCCCTTGTCGTAGATGCATTACAGGGGTTAACGGGACTTAGAGCCTTTGTTTAGAAATCCATAGAAATAAAACCTGACAGAGGCGGTAGTTTTTAGATGTGTCCATCAAGAGTGCCCAGTTCCAGGTGACCTCTCTGAAGCCTCTTCTTACTTCAAGGGCTTGCCCTGCAATGCCTCACCTCAATCCTGCTCACAAGGTCAAGATGCCTTTCTCTCCCAAAGTCAAGATGAATTCTGCAGTCCCCGAGGCCTGTGTCTTGGAATGCCACGAAGAACATAGGCATGGGACAAGCCCAGGTCCACCGAGCAGATGGATTCTAGGACATGTTTTCCACTAACACCAACCCGGACCGCCCTGGCACGGTGACTAAACCCGCCTCTCCCTCAGCGGTCAAGAGACAGCAGGCCGCCAGCTCTCCCTGTACCAAAGTAGGTCCCTGTGGGGCAATCAAGAGACAATTACGCCCTTAACTGAGAGTGTCTTCCCTTGCCCCCGGGGAAAACTGGAGGTTTGGTGTTGCGGTAATAACTCGGTGTGAGGTTCGCACGGCCCAGTCAGGGCGAGCTCGTCCGGGTCCCCGCGCTCCCTCCTGAGGGCTGAGGCTTTCACCCGCTCCCTCATCCTCTCAGCTTCCCTCTGCCCCCAACCTCGGGCCTGAGCGTCCTCTCCCTGCACCCCGCGTTGACTGCCCAGGCCATCTGGCCTCATTTCTTCGCCATCACGACCACTCACACTGACCTCGAATGCCAGCTCATAGCCTTAGCTCAGAACAAGTGTCCTCTGCACACCCCCGTTCTGGCCCTCCGCCTCAGCCATCTCCTTGGGACCAGTCATCTAAGCCTGGTCCCACCCACCACTGTCCCGCCTCCCTGCCCGCCTGTCTGTCTGACTGCCCCCCAGAGCTCTAACCGTGCCGGCTCCTGGACCCGCCGCTCATCCTGCTCTCCCCGCGGGTTAGGAGGCCCCAAGCCTCTGCCCCCCGGTCCGGCCTCCGCTGTGCATCCCCAGGGACCCGCTCAGGTCTTCCCAGCAACACCTGCTTCAGACCTGTGCACCAGCCTCGTCCAGGCTGTCAGGTCCCCACTGTTCCCCAGTGTTCCTTGTCCCCACTGTCACACGAATCTGTGGCAAGATATGACTCTTGAATTAATACGTGGGAAGATGTCAGAAGATCTAAAAGGCAGAAGAAGGCAACACATCGCTGTGACATAATTTGTGAACATAAACCCAGATTCAGAGCTGAATGTGGCTCCTCCATGTAGGACAAAGGCAGCTCCACCTGTGTGTCCCCGAGCAGGGACCGTGCTTCTTGGTAAGAGGCAGCGAGTCCTTGGAAAAGGGCTGTGAGCAGACCAGAGGAGGCGTGTTCGACATACGGTTTTATTTTCTTCCTTTGATGGTGGAATAAAGCTCAGTGGGGAGGAAAACCTTCTGCCTCCCCCTGTGCTGAAGCCGGTGGGGTCCGGGCCCCCTGCGGAGCCCAGCCCAGAGAGCCGCACTTACCGCAAGCCCTGGTCGGGGCGGGGACAGCCCACCCTGGGGCGCGTGGGGCCCTCCATCCCTCCTCCTGCGCACCCCTCCCCCGCATCTCTCCCATGGCCCCAGGACTTCCCCGCAGAACCAGTGCCCACCGGTGCCCACCGAGGCAGCAGCTCTGCGGATGTTTAGGGACCCTCCTGCCCCAGGGAGGGGGTGGCTGAAGCTCGGTATGGTGGACACAGCCGCAGGGGCTCCTCGCAGCTCACGGTCCCCATTCAGAGCCGTGGGGACCCAGCCCGAGGAAGCCGCTTAAACCGCCCCAGTATCCCATTTCCCTCTGGCGACTGCCGAGTCGTGTCGGCTCAGGGCTTCACTTTCGAAAACGTGAGTAAGGGACCAGTTCCATCCTGGTGATCAGAGGAACAAGGTCCTTGAAGGCCGGGCCCAGCGTCGCCGTCCTGCAGTGGGCGCGGCCAGTGCCTGCGGGTGGCAGGGAGCTGGGCGGCGGGTCGCACCGCCGCAGAGCCGTCTTTCCACTGGAGAGGCGACTTCACTGTGGCCGTGGAGGCGCGAAGGGAAGGAATCGGACCGCGCGGGGACAGAAGGACATCAGGATTCGTGGCCTCACCGCAGCCCGGGTCGGCTGTGGCGTTTCGTCGTAGAGGGATTTCACGCAGGAAATGGGACGCCGCAGGAGTCTCAGGGGGACGGGGACGGGGACGCGGCTGCCTTGGGACCTGTGGGAGCCACCGAGGCTGCCCCGTCCGTGGTGACAGTGGCCCGCAGCGCCGAGCGCGACGTCTCCTGCAGAGCCCGGCGCCGGGGTCCGCCCGCGCCCGCCCCCGCGTCTGCACGGGGTGCCGGCTTCTTCCTCACACCTGCCCCATCGCGTTCAAGGGCCTCGCGCTGGTGGCGCTGGCCGTGGTGACAGGTCAGCCGCGGAAAGGCGTTCTCAGGCCTCCAGCCCTGCGAGCCAGGGGAACGAGCCCAGGGCGCAGCAATAGTGCCCGGACACACGCGAGCCGCGCGCGTCGCGCAGTGTGGACGCGTCCTGCCCCCCGGGCTTGGGAGTAGCTCCCGGCTGCACCTGGACCCGCGTCTCAGGGCCGCGCTCCTGTGCACTCCGGGGTCGTCTCCGGAACAGGGCGCCCAGCCCTCGGCGGCCCGCTGCCGGCTGCCGAACCACGAACGGGTCGCCCCTGTCGCCCGGCGCCCCTCGCTGCTCTCCCTCCGCACCTGTCCCTGCACCTGCTGGCCCCCTGCAAGCCGGCGCTCCGAGGGCAGCCAAACGCTCTCCCTCAGGAAAAGAGGGACCGCGTTTCCGATTCGTGGCGGGGAGAAGGGGCAACTTACAGCCCTGCCCTCTGGAGTTTGACGAAGTCGCCTCTCCACTGGGCTCTTCTACTCCGGCCCTGCCAGGCCCACGGGCCGGGGACGCTCCGAGCGTGCCCGCCGGCCAGCCTCTCCGGGTCCTCGCAAGTGGGCGAGCACTCCCACTCGGTGTGAACAACCGTCTGCGTAAATAAAAGGATTATTTTCCCGTTCCATGTATGACGAAACTATGGATACAGAGCAAATAAGCTCCTTGCTCACGGGACCAGCCCATCCGTCTCAGAGAGAGAGGGTCGGAATCCAATCCTGGTTCTCAGCCCCGGGCTCACTGCAGACCCAACAGACGTCAGAGTGGGAGAAAAGATGAAGCAGTTGCCGCGTTTGCTGCTGCCTCCGAAGCCGGCTCCCTCGGTGACGCGCGGCCATTCTCGTCCCGCTGTTCCCGTACCCTCGGTCCTGAGACCACTGCTAGGCGTATCTTCTCGATAAATAAGGCGGGTCACACGATATTACCACAACCAGTGACTCAGCGTGTGCCTTACACAGCGCTTCCGCACTTTCTTTTCCTATGTGGGAGCATTAAAACTGTCCCCGCTTGACCCCAGCCATCCACAGAAAATGGACAGCTTTTCAATTAATGACTTCCGATTGCTATAGTGTGTCTTCTAGATAATCACCTGAAGTGCTTACTTACCTCATGCTGACGAGACTACAGCATTTTGAAGATTGTGTGTGCTGTGTTAAGTTTTGCTCTTTACAATAAATGATGAATCCAAACTGGGTGACCGATGGTTCTATCGAATCATGACAAAGTCCACATCTCTCAAAATAAACAGGTGCCGACCCTCAGAAGTGTAGTTCTGATGATAGAAAAATTGATTCGCTGTTCTTCTTCTTAGTGAGCACGTTCAGATTTATAAATGGTGTAACCCTTCAAGCTAGGTTCATTCTCCGATGGGAAAAAAAAAAGATTTAATGTTTTTCAAATGCACTTATGCTCGCTTTATTTCTATCTTCGCTGGGACCTTTTGATAATGAGACAGCTTCTCTCTCTCAGTTAGGAATTAATAGATAATCCTTTACAGCTATTTCCCTGAGACAGCTTCACAATGTAGTTACTCTCCATATTGTAATTCTGCAGGATAAATGTGTCAAATATTACAAGTATTTTTCTAGTGAAAATTCTTGGAGGAAAGGAAAACATATGTGTTTTTGACATGAATAGTCCTGTAACTTTCTCACATTCTCTCAGCATTTTATTAGATTATTAGGGTTCTGTAACACCGTTCTATATAATTTATAACTCCCATAGCATTTTGAGATTTCTTGGTTTGCTGCCATATGGATATATTTTTTAAATCCTGCATTTGGCTGCATTTTCAGGTCACGTGTTTTTTACTAGATGTGGCTCCCACCCAGTTTGCAGTTAACTTCGCAAAAGGTATCAGCAACTTTCATAGATTTTCAAACTGTGGGTCAAATTTAAACATTTAAATAAAAACTACAGGCTTTTTCTTGGTTTTTAAATTTTAAATTATAATTTTTAATTTATATATATATATAACCTATATAATTAAATTAAAATGATTCATTTTAAATTTTAAAAGGATTTAAATGAAATCCTTTATCTTTATCCTAAAGAAGACGTTATCCATAAGAAGGATCTTTATAATTTATAAAACAAAATTCTTAAAACATAAATCAACTTTTATAGGAGAAACGACACGGTCATCTCAAAAGATGATGAAAAATTAGCTGATAATATTCAACGTCCAATCTTGATTAAAATAAGAACGACAATAAATTTTTGTAAAACAGCAATGTAGAAGCACTTTTTAAGACCCAATTGCTTTGGTAAATGAAGAAAAAAATGGAGCAGAGTCCAACAGATACACAGAGAAAGGATATGTATGGACTGTTCACTGAAGGACAAGCACGCATTGCTGAAACGGTCATGAAACGATGCTCCAACATATCTATAGGTAAAAATAAGGCCAAGCGAAAGATACAAAATTAAAAAAAAAAACAGTTAAATTATGCAAATTAATGCAATGTATACTGTACTGATGAAGATTAAAAACAATTACGAGCATACATGTATGAGGAAAAATTAACCACAGACAGCACTGTTGGAAATAAAACTGGCACGTTTTTTAGTAAGCAACTTAGCAATGCATTTTAACATTTAAATATGCAGATTCCTACCCCGAGAATTAACTCGAGAGATTGGCCATCACTAGTAGGGAGGCTTGTTGTGATATGGTCCATATTCTTGTGGAGTGGGAAAGACAGAAAGTCAGCTAATCCTAAAATGATTAAACGATTATAAGCAGAAAAAAAATTTTAAATAACAGCAGAAAAATAGCTGCTTCTTTTCAGTTAGATTTTTTTTTATCGATTTTAATTTTAGTTTTGTGGAACTAGAACATAGTCTGTGTTATTTTCACCTCATAGAATCTATTGAAATGTGTATTATGGTTCGCAATATTGTCTCTTTTTAAAATTTGTTTTCAATTAGAGTTGGCATTTAATATTATTTTATGTCTGTTTCAGGTGTACAGCACAGTGATTAGACATTTACGTAATTTAAGAAGTGATGCCCCTGACCGGTCTAGTGCCCGCCTGGCACCAGACGTAGCTATTACAGTATTATTGACTCTTCTCCCCAAGCTGTACTTCACATCCTCGTGACTGTTTTGTAACTACCAGTTTGCACTTCTTAACTCCTTCATCTTTTTCTCCCTGCCCCCTCTCCCATCTGACAACCATCACCTTGTTCTGTTATCTATGAGTCTATTTCTCTTTTGTTTGTTTATTTTCTTCTTCAGATTCCACATAAAAGCGAGATCATATGGTATTTGTCTTTCTCTGACTTATTTTACTTAGCATAATTTTCTCTTTTGATAACTGTTCCATGTCCTTGCTAAACCAATGTTTTTCTGCTATCGTTGGGTGTGGTGATCTATAAATGGCTGTTAATTTATAGTGGTATTAAAATCTTATGTATTTTAAATATTTATTATGCCCTTTTCATTGTTCTCCTTTTCAGACAATAATTACTCAATATTAGAAGGCTTGCTATTGTTCCAGAGCTCTAAGACAATCTATTCTGTATTTTTTTACTCTTTTTCAATTTTTGTTTCATTTTGGATAATTTCTACTGAAATAGCCTCAATTTTACTAATTTTTTCCTCTGCTGTGTCCAATCTGCTGATTAGCTTGTTTAGGGAATTCTTCATATCTAATATGTTTTTGTTGTTTCTATCATTTTATTTATTTGTCTTTTTAATGTAGTTTTTAAATTTTTCTTTGACTTTCTGCTCACATTTAACCATAAAAATGATGCATTCATTCAACAATAGTAATACACTGTGATCTTATAGTTCTCATCATTTGTTTTTAATAAATATCTATATTTTCAATTATATTAGACATAAATATTAGTTTCACGTGTGCAATGCAGTAATTAGTTGAAGTGATCACCCCAATAAATCCATTACCCATCTGACACCATACATACAATATTATTCCTGATTACAATATTATTCCTGTTTTCTTAGGCTATACTTTACATCCCCATGACTATTTTGTAACAGTCACTTTGCTTCTTAATCCTCTCCCCTTTTAACCCATTCCACCAAACCCCCTCTCATCTGGCCACTATAGAAATGTTTTCTATGAATTTGTTTCTATTTTATTTGTTCGTTTATTTTTTTCTATAGATTCCACATATAAGTGAAATCATAAGGCATTCGTCTTTCTCTGACTTACTCCACTCAGCACAATACCCTCTAGGTCCATCCATGTTGTTACAGATGGCAAGATTTCATTCTTTTTTACAGCTGAGTAATACGCCATTGTATGTGTGTACCTCCTCTTCTTTATCCATTCCTCCATTGATGGACACCCAAGTTGCCTCCATATGTTGACAATTGTAAATAATGCTGCAATGAATGTATGGATGAATACATGTCCCTTTCAAGTAATGTTTTGGGTTTCTTTGGATAAATACCCAGAAGTGGGATTACTGGGTCCTTCTTGGTCTCTTGTTGTAGCCTTTGTTTTAAAGTCTGTTTTGTCTGGTATAAGTATCAGTACCTGGTTTGTTTGGTTTTTTTTTAAATTTCCATTTCATAAAATATCTTTTTCTATCTACTTTACTTTACTTTCAGTCTGTGTGTGTCTTTCAATCTGAAATGAGTCTCTTATAAATAGCATAAGTAGAGTTTTGTTTTCTTATCCATTCAGCCACCCTATGTCTTTTAATTGGAACATTTAATCCATTTACATTGGAACTAATTGTTGCTAAATGTGTAGTTATTGTCATTTTATTATTTATACTTTTTATTTCTTCTTCTTAAAGACTTGTGATACTGGTTTGGTAGTGAAGAATTCCTTTAGCTTTTTTCCTTGTCTGGGAAGCTCTTCATCTGTCTTTCAGTTCTCAATGATAGCTTTACTAGGTAGAGTCATCTTGGTTGTATGTCCTTGCTTTAATCACTTTGAGTATTTCCTGCCAGTCCCTTCTGGTCTGCAAAGTCTTTGTTGAGAAATCATCTGATGCGAGCTCCCTTATAGGTGACTGACTGCTTTTCTTTTGCTATTTTATAGTTCTGTGTCTTTAACCTTTGGCATTTTAATTATGATGGGTCTTGGTGCGGGCCTCTTCGAGTTCATCTTGTTTAGGACTCTCTGAGCTCCCTGGGCTGGTATGTCTATTTCCTTTGCCAGGATAAGGAAGTTTTTCATCATTACTTTTTGAAATAGGTTTTCAATTCATTGTACTCTTATCTTGTCCCTCTGGTACCCTTATGATGTGAATGTTAATACATTTGATGTGGTCTCAGAGATCCCTTAAACTATCCTCATTTTGGGGGACCTTTTTTTCTTTTTGCTGTTTTGATTGGGTGTTTCCTGTTGCCTTATCTTCCGAATTGCTGATTTGATTCTCTGCTTCCTCTATCTACCGTTGATTCCCTCAAATTTATTTTTTTTTAATTTCTGTTATTGTAGTCTTCATTTCTGACTTTATTTTTGTGTTTTCTATCTCTCCATTGACATTCTCACTGAGATCATTGAGCTGCATCATGACCAGTGTTTTGAACGCTGCATCTGGCAAATTGCTTGTCTCCATTTTGTTCATTCCTTTTGTGGAACTTTGTTCTGTTCTTTCACGTGGGATATGTTGCTGTGTCTCCTCATTTTGGCTGCCTCCCTGTGTTTGTTTCTATGCATCAGGTAGGACTGCTGTTCTCCTGGCCTTCGTAGAGTGGCCTTATGTAGTAAGGGTGCTATGGGTCCCAGCGGCACAGTTTCGCTGGTCACCTGAGCCAGGTGTTCCAGGTGAGTCCCTTGTGGGGGCTGTGTGTGCCCTCTTGTAGTTGAGCCTTGGTTGCTGTTTGCACATCAGTAGGAGGGATTGACCCTCGGGTCGATTGGCTGTGAGGACTGGCGGTGACCACAGTGGAGGCGCTGTTGTGCAGGGGCTGACCCCACAGGGCAGGATTTGCTTTAGCAGGGCTGTGGTGCCTGCCCAGTCTGCCCTTTGGGTGCGTCGTTTGTGGAGGTGGTTGGGAGGTGCTCTGGTATCGTCTAAAGCTGGCCACCAGGTTTGTTGGTTCTGGGGCCTCCTGGGAAGGACTCTGTCGCAGGCCAAGGTCATCCACTGCATATACCCTACCCAGCCTATTTAGTATGAGCTACAAAGTGATCCGAAGATGATTGCCGCTTGTGCTGGGCTCGAGGGTGCCTGGGAGAGGCTAATCTGTGAACTGAGGCCACCTGCTCCTAGTGGCAGGCTTCTGCTGCTCAGCAAGAGTTACGGGCACACTGAGGCCAGGTGCTGCCTATTTGGAGTTTGCGAACCTTTGAGACATTTTAGGAAAGTCTGCACCCTGAGCCAAGACAGACGTTTGTATGGAAAAGCCCCCGGAAGTGGTTTGGGTGGGACTGTAAGTTGGGCAAGGGTCTCAGGGAATCACCACGGTGAGGTAAATGGGGTGTGAGCCAGGTTGGTGGAAACTCAGAGATGGTACCTGCCTACAGTGGCAGGCTGGGTGAGGGGAGGGCTCGACGAAGGAATGCTGGCCTCTGCCGGCACTTCCGTCTGGGCGGAAGCTGCCTCTCCAGACCCAGAAGACAGCCAAGCAACCTAGCAAGTTCATCCAAACTGCCATTTCCCCAGAAATCTCCAGCAACCTTAGTCCTCTGCTTCATTATGTCTAAATTTTTTTTTTCCAAACTAGTTCGACATAGACCTCCCACATACATCGATCGCGTCGTAGCTGTGCCATTATTTCCTCTAGGGAAAGCTCTCTGAAGAGAGTGGTGTTTGAATCCTGTGCTGTCTTAGTGCAATCACCTGACTTATGTATTTAAATAGCCTTACAGGACGTCAACCGTGCGTGCGTTTCTAGGCTGCGGTGTGGCTACTCTGGGGATTGAAATCTGCGGTACGTGTGTTCTCTTTATAGACTCCGATGCTTGTAGCAAGCGATGTCTTCAAATGCTGTGTCTCCGGAGCACTCCCTGTCACATCCATGTTCAGTCCCCAGGAACCCGAGGAATTTATTTAGTGCTGCCAGAGAGATCTACTTCTGTAGTCATTCTGTGGTGATGTCTTCGAATAATTTATCAGCTACTTAACACTCATTCAATTTGGCTTTTTACGTAGGGACTATCTGTAAGGCCTTTTACTCTTTATCTCGCAGAGTTTGAAATACTGTCATTTTAAATAAATGTGTTTCTCTCCAGACAAGAATTTCAATGTTGGAGGAAAGAAAAAAAAATTGGGGGGGGGAGGGGCATACCCCATGACCGACTGTCCTCTCTGATATATGTCAAATGTCCAGTGTCCACGGCTTCTCTACACTAGTCCAGGTGAACTTGACCTCGCGGCCTTCCCATGGGTATTCGTGTTTGCATCACGGCTCTTCTTTTCGACTCTGTTCCAGGTGCTGGGGTCCCCCAGTTCCAACCTATTGCCCTGAATGGCCGGATTCAGGTGCTCGGCAACGGGTCTCTGTTGATCAAGCATGTCGTGGAAGAAGACAGCGGCTACTACCTCTGCAAGGTCAGCAACGATGTGGGCGCGGACGTCAGCAAGTCCATGTACCTCACGGTGAAAAGTAAGGAAGAAGAACGCTTCGTTTTACCTAACTAGGTCTTTCGGGGCTTACATTTTCAATCGTTTCCATACGCATTTGTTTAAAAACAAAACGTTGGTTTGCCACAGCCGGTTTGATGCCTTGCTGTCCTAGAAACACGCATGAAGTGGAGGGTAGAAATCCAGCCAGGTGTCAACGGCATGCCCGTTGTCTCCTTGAGTCTGGGGCCGGGAACCGCGTGCCCCGCCCCCTTCGGGTCCCATGGGTACTGGTGCACGCTCTGGGCCACCCGGAAGGTGAGTAGATCTCTGCCTGTAGCGCCCATATTTCTATCCTGTTGGTTTTGTTGCGGAAAAGCCCAATATGTGGTCTCTGAGGGGTTTATTTCAGAAGTTTATTTTTATACATTTCGTTATTTGCAGGCTGGTTTGTCCACACATTTTCTTTTTAAGATCCTCATGAAATCAAGCAACTAGAAGCTTCATTACCAAAACACACAACCACAGCAAGCCAGAAACATGTAGCACTTGCCTGGCTTTCACAGTGCTGACCCATTTTATGGGAAAGGAGACCTTATAAATGAAATTATTTTCGTACTTCGGTAACCGAACCTCCAAAGAGAGGACACGACGTGGGCCAGCTTCCACCGAGTGCCGCTCGTGAGCACATGGTCGCGCACCCAGCTTATCGTGAATGGCTCCCGTCTTTCCCCATTCACGTGACTCGCTATCAGATGAATCATGATTTCTCACTGACCGCAAGGCTTCTATCAGACTTCCTGTCTTTCATTTTAGTTATGCTATGGATAGGTTGGAAAAGCTCTCTATCACAGGGGCATGGGGCTTGAAAGTGCATTTCGGTGGCGCGTGTGCTTGCGTGAGATCGAAAGGCCAGCCACACGACGACTAGTATCCATCCCATTTCAGTCTATTAGTCCGAGTCTATTATTCCTAACAGAACGATGAGAATTCTAAGGTATCTGTTTTCGGCAGGTGTCCTGTGTGGCCCAGTGGTGCAGTCTCCCCGACCGCCTGTGCTGGGTGTTCCGGGGGTGGCCCTTGCCTGTTGCGTGTGCCCTTATGTTATAGTCGATCCTCGACTGTTGTTGGCAAATCAATGGGTGAGATCGACTCTCGGGCTCAATGGCTCTCGGGACTGGCCACGCCCCCAGGGTAGGAGCTGCTGTGTGGGGGCTGATCCCTCACGCGGGGTTTGCGCCCGTGAGACAGTGTGTCCGTTGAGACCACCTGTTGTGCGCGCCGTTTGTGGGGCTGGTTGGGCGGTGTTCTGTTGAGGTCTGACCCCAGACTCCAGGTGCGTTGGTTCTAGGGCACCTTAGGAGGGGCTTCCGTGTAAGCCAAGGTCGGCCACTGCCTGTGACCAGCCCAGGGCTACTCTGTGGAAGCTACAAAGCGATCCATGGTTGGTTGCTGCCTGAACTGGACCCGAAGGCATGTGAGAGAGGCAATGTGACAATCTGAGGTCAACTGCCACCGGGACCAGGCCTGGGCCAGCTCAGCACAAAGGTCAGGGCACTCCCAGGCCTGAGGCTGCCTGCCGGCTGCCCGTGGTGCTCAGAAGCTGAAAGAACCTCAGGTACTATGCGAGCCGGGTGAGGCGGGGCCCCAGGGAGTCCCCAGAGTGGGGCGAGCCGGGCGAGGCGGGGCCCCAGGGAGTCCCCAGAGTGGGGCGAGCTGGGTGAGGCGGGGCCCCAGGGAGTCCCCAGAGTGGGGCGAGTAGTGTTCCCCAGGTTGGTGCAGATCAGATTTGGTGTCGATGTTGAGCCTGTGGCTACTCACAAACGTCTCCGATCGCAACGAGGCCAGCTGCCACCTGCCTCGGGCCTGAGATTTGTCTAAGAAATACCGCAGCCCCAGCCGGGGCTGGTTGCCCACCGCTGGCAGTGTCTTGGGGGGTTCAAGAGTCAAGGCCTGTTGACTGCTGCGAAGGAGCCTTCCACTGAGAGCACAGGGTAGGGCCGGTTGCCCAGCAATGGCAGCGAGTGAGTCGGGTGGGCCAGGGTCTCAGAGAGTCACCGGGTTGGAGTGAGTGGAGCTCACCAGGCCAATCAAATTCAGATTTGGCTGTGATGGTGGGGAAGGCTCAGTGCATGCAAGATGGTTCCTCCCTGCAGGCCACACCGTAGGAGGGCTTCCACAGGGACAATGGTAGCTGTCCCTCCAGCCCTTGCCCTGATGCTACAAAACTCGGTCTTTTCCTGTATGTCTCTTGTGCCTCCCGAGCTGCTGTCCCTCTGCCAGGACCCAGGGCGAGTGCCTGTGAGCAAGTGATTCTATGCACAGACCCCTTAAGGGGACATCTGAGTTTCCAGCTGCATTCCCTCTCACCAGGACAGCTGGAGTCTCCATTGATTTTCACAGCCAGATGTTGTGGGCACTTCCTGGCACTGGAGCGAGCCCTGGGCTGAGGAGCCTGGTAGGGACTAGGGCCCCCATCTCCTCTGGGGTCTCTCCACACCCAAGATATCTTTCCCAATGCTCAACTGCCACATGCAATTGTGAGACCAGCTGTTTTGTATCTCTGCCCCTCCTACCAGTCTTGAGGCGGTCTCCTCTTTATATCCCTAGTTATAGGATTTCTGTTCAGCTAGTCTTCATATGATTCTCCAGGTTGATTGTTCTATGATTTAGTTTTCATTTTAATGTGGTCATGGGAAGAGGCAAGCACAGTATTTCCCCACTCTGCCATCTTGATCAGAACACTTATTTGCTATACTTCTACATCATGGGAAAAATAGTTTTGAAATAGGGTTGTGTCAAAGTGCACTTTGCACATATCCAATACATAATTTCGACTTTGAAATTTTATACTCTGGAGGAATTGACTTGCAAGAATCCAAAGACAAATTGTCATATCACTTAAATCCAAAGTTGAAATGGCAATTTTAAAAAACAATAAATTGATGAAATATTAAGGAAGCCCAAAAGCTGAGGGCCAATGTTCATCAATGTAGATCCATCTTTCCCTAACAAAAGAAAAAGAACATATTTTGTGATATTTTTGATATATTTTAAATTTATAAAACATTTTTTCTATTCTAGATAGATAGATAGATATAAATAGATAGATAGATAGAGATCGATCTAGCTAGATAGATAGGTATTCTAATATATACAAGTCCCTTGTCAGGATGTAAATAAATTCAACCATGGACTTTACCCTCATGAATGAAAGAGGAGATAGCAAGGAAGTATACAGAGCCTACTAATTATAATGCAAGGTAAAGAATAATATGGGCCATAGATGTGTCTTTCCGAGGATGAAAAAACTGTCAGCTTGAGGGAATTAAGAGAAGCTTCATGGGAAAAAAAATCTTTAAAATGAGTAGAATTTTAAAATGCAGAAATTGAAGCATTTCCCTCACATCTGTCTTCACACCTTCGGTGCCAGCAGTGGAGCGTGGGGAGGACCCCGGAGAAGGTGCCCCCCGCCCTGCATGAGTTTCCTCTCTCGTGCGGCGATCGGCCCTGGGCGTGTACCGCTCCTGCCCAGCAGCATGCCGGACTGGCGGCAGGACGCCGAGGGTGCGCACGGGGCGGGGTTCACATCTGCGGAATCGGTGACTACAGAACGAACACCCGTGGCGTTCGCGAACATCCCTAACGGATGCCGTGGATTCCAAAAGGTCGAATGGTGGGTAGGGACAGGCGCTCGCGTGCGAGGGAGCGGAGGGCGCGGGTGTCAGAAGCCGAAAGGCCCAAGGCGGGAAGTAGCTGTGTGGACACGGAGGGACCAGAGAGGGGACCGTTTCAGGTGAGGAACGTCACAGAGGAGCGTTTCTCAGAGCTGGGCAAGTTTGGACTCTCTCAGACCATACGAACTGTTGGTTGAGTGGTGCGTTTATGTGACCGTTAATTTCACCAATTCCTAACAACCCTCGAATGGCTTTTACGTTACTTGAGCTTCAAGCGTATGGTATTTTTAACCCTCGGAAGTTATAATTTTTAAGTTCCTAATGATAAAAAATAATGTACAAAGAAGATATAGAAGCACGAAGACAGAGGATATACAGTGGATGTGTTCGTTGCTGAAATGATACCATTAAAAAAAAAAAGACAACTAACAAACCCGGGGATAACTGTCCCTCGTCGGACCAGACTATTCAGTGTGCACAGACGGACACATCGAGGCGGCTCGCACGGAACAGGCCACCTGCCCTCAGCGTTCAGCTGTTTCACCAAGGAAACGGGCAGTTGAAGGCAGAGCCCAAGGGGGCGGGGCCAGCACCGGCTGCAGCTGAGCTGTCCTCCGGCAGCCGGCCGAGCAGATCCGATGTCCCCGTAAGTGGTGACAGGATGGCACCACGTGGGAGGTCCTGGGTCCTTCTTATCTGACATTAACCAGGCTCACGTCAGGCACGATTTCTTTGATGTTTTATCTGCAGATACGGGGGTGGGGGGGAGGGGGGTGTTAAAATGCAGACACACACTCACACACGCTCGCGTTCACAGAGCACACACGCCACACCCACATGCTTTCTAGGTCATCGCGGAAGCAAAAGAACCGTCAGCCCATTGGTTTTTTTATTTTTTATTTTAATCTCTTAAGGGCACAAAAAATGACAGGCACCCCCACTCAAGTACACACACATACACACACACTCACACGCGCGGACACACACCTCATCCCACACGATCACAGAAGAACCATCGCGCGTGAACTAGGCCCACCCGTTCAGAGCACAACAGAACAAGAACGGCAACAAAGCATTCACCCCTGAAAACGTGGAGGAAAACATTGCAGAGCGTCCCCGAAAAAGGGACAAAGGTTCCTGCCTTTATCCCCAGACGGTTGGTCACAATCTTCCTCAGGCCAAATAACATCTCGGTGTTGTTAGAATCTGTTACGTGACGATGGCAACGAGCCGACTGCGGAGTAGTAACCGCTGTTTCCACAGCCTGCACGCAGCGGCTCCCGGATGGAAGGACGGTACAGTGAGCGACAAGGCCCAGGTACCGTGGCCCAGCCACGGCTGCCCCCGACGCAGCCGGGTCCTCTGGGTCCCCCGCTTCTCACCGCTCTGTGGTTCGGGACAAACGGCTCGGCCTCCCTGACCCTGGAAAATAGGAAGACTCGTGCCTTCCTCAGGGGTTAGCGTGAGGATTAAGTGGGCGCTGCGCGTGGGAACACGTTGTAAAACGGAAAGCACTTTTCATGTGTGATCCGACGCATACACACAGCGACGCGTCGGCCAGAGAGAGAGAGGGGGGCGAAACTTAAATACGGCCGGTGCTGCGCGCGGGGTCACTTCCAGAAAATGGTTCTGAGGGAGAAAGTGCGAAGGTCGCAGACGGGGAGGAGGAAGAGGAAGGGCGACGTCCCAGGTGCTCAGGGAGGTGCTTCCACCCCCCGCGTGATGCTGCCGCACGGCGGCGGTGCCGCCGGGGACGCGACGGCCAGCATCCCTTCCCGGCCCCGGTCGTCGCGGATAACCAGGAAAGGGGCTGGGGATTTCAGACTGGAAAACAAAAAATGTCAATGGAAAGGAACTTGCAGTACGCTGAGTAAAATTAAGTGTGCTGCCTTTTCTGTAAGTCATGTTTAAAATGTGGGCTGTAGACAGTTCTGAATTCAGTAGTGGGATCTTCCGGCCTCATCCGGTGATGCTGGGAAATTAAGGCGAGAACCCTGGACTCCCGGGCTGGCTGCTGCTGGCTTTCCTTCGTCCACTCTGCTGACAGGTTCTGCGTTTGGGGGCTCACGGGGGGCTACTGCGGATGCTGGAAACCGTGCGTCGCCTGAGGCTCCTGTCTGGGCTCTTTTCTTTCCATTATTACCTCACTGCTTTCAAAACCCTCCATGCCTGTAGCAGAGCGAATTGACAGGGAACTCCTCCCCACCCTATTTTTGGACCCAGACATGAGGGTGCTGTGGGCAAAGAGGTCAAGCGATCAGTCAGGCTGGGCGTGAACGGCCAGGTGAGGCAATTGATGAGACAGAAACATAATCGGTGCAGATCCTTCCGCCTCGCTGCTGTTCTTCCGATCGCATATTGTTGTCTCAATTCTAGTTTATTTCTTACCAAAAATTATCCCAGGAATAGGGGTCCGACACACCAGTGTCAAAGACCCTTGGCAGAAAAGGCAGAGGGACTAGTTTCTGCTTTCAAGCGAATCTGGTCTCTGGTGACAACATTGGCCCCTCGCCCGAGCCCGTCGGGGCTGCAGAAGCCGCCTTCCTCTATGCCAGGGGCCATTCGAGATCTGTGGGACGTGGTCCTTGGGGTAAGAAAATAGTTCCGAAATCTGCTGGCTCCCTCAAGTGCTTGAGCCATTCCGACTGTTTCTCCCAGGAGCCCAAACCGTGTGCCCCTCCCACCCCGCTTCCCGCCCCTGGCCGGTCCGAGTTCGTGCGCCCCCAGGAGCACCGATTTCTGTGTGGATGTGTGGCCCACGGCGCACACACAGCTCTTTTGTCAGCCGCCCTGCCGGCTCCTTTCTGATCCCGGCACGCAGTGTGAAAGAGCACCCCTTATCAGACAGACGCAGGCGCTTCCCGGCGCCAGCCCGCGGGCTCCAGGGCGGCAGCGGCCGTCACGTGAGCACTTAGCGGAATGCTCAGCATGTGGCAGGTGGAAACTGGAAGGCAGCTTCGGTGGAGGCTGAGCCCGTTCACGCTTCGTTATCATCATCATCAGCAGCAGCATCAGCATCATCATCCCCAGATGACGGCTTAAGACCCTCACTAACAAGACGAATCGGTGCCTGTAACGGCATGCGAGGTGCGCCTCGCCAGACACCCCCACCTGTCTGCACACTTTTATAAGCTTAGAGTCCACCAGCCCCCACGCCGCCTCGCCCGACACGCGCACCCACGCTCACAGCCCACGCCCTCCCCCTCTGAAGCCCGGTGTCAAAGCCGTCTGCAGCCTCCGAGGGGACGTCTGTGTGCACAGGGGGAGCCTGGGAGGGGACCACCGTCAGCAGGCGGAAGACCCTCGAGGGCTGCGAGGCTGGTGGCGAGGGCGGCTCCTTCCGGGCGGTGTCGGGGACCCACCTAAGCATTTGCATTTCACTTCCTAAGTGAGCCTTGGAGTCCGCCAGCTACAGACTCTTTGGGGCAGAGAAGGAACGTGCGCAGTGGGAAGGCCGGTCTCACCGCTGCTGCCCTGAATTTCAGTTCTCCTCCTCGGTCAGTGCTAAGCGTCGAATCGTGTGCCCCCAGAATTCACATGTTGACATTCTCGTGCCCGGCATCCAGAATGTGACTTCGTTTGGAAATAGGGTGCTTGTAGATAAGATTAGTAAAGAGGCTTTACTGGGGTTGGGTGGCCCCTAGTCCAGTGTGACTGGTGTCCTTATAAATGGGGAGAATTTGGACACAGATGTGCAGGGAATACAGCTACGTGCAGAGTCACGTGGGAATCCCGCCAGGTGCTGAGCGTGCGTTTCAGCTGCACATCCTGGAGCTGAGGAAACAGGCGTGGGGGATTCGAAGATCCACCGGGTCCACTGTAAAGCGGACTGGCGGCGACGCGCTCCGAGCCCCCGGCCTGGGTGCCGGCGGGGCTTTCCCGGCTCCTGGAATCAGCGTCAGCTCAGGGTCCCTGCTCCCGAGGAGTCGCTTTTCTCCTGCCACTGCTAAGATTTCCTCTTTCTCTTGGGGTTTCCATGATAGGGCTGCAGTGAGCATCATGGATGGGAAATGCAAGGGGACCCTAGAGGTCCGTCCTCTGCTGTCCACGTGGACGGCTGTCACTGCGGGCCCTCCCTGTGACACGGGGGACGTTAATGGATGACAAGCACAGTGGCTTTTAGAGAGAGAATTTCTCTCTGTCTTGGCGTTATTCCTCCTCCTCCAGGTCTCACCCACCTGCGTGGCCCCATACTCTCCGCAGGCAGGGACTACGATGTCAGGTGTGCAAGAGCGAAGCGTACTCCGGGATTTGGGGACGCTTTCGTGCCACGGCAAGCTTGGCTCCGTGGGGACAAACCCGTGCGGTCACACTGGTTCTAGTGCTCAGAGAGCCCCAGGCTTGAATTAACGCTCTGCTGTCGCTGTCCGTCAGGAAATTCTTAATAATTTTTGAGCCAGGGGCTCCACATTTTTGTTTACATTGAGCCCTGAAAATTATGCTGACTATTCACAGGTAACATATGTGAAACTAGCTGACCTTGTTGAAAATGCTCGTTTCCTTATTTACTTCCTTTCACTGGTTTAAAAAACACACAGTGAAGAACAGATTCTGTGCCGTGAGTCCCAGGCCCCTTTCCCAAAGCAAAACGAACCAACTCAGTGTTCAGCCCCCTGCTCTCCTCCTCAAAGATGTAGTTGTTCCCTCTTAAAAACACTGTTTTTTCTCTTTTTTTTCCCCTATGATCTATTTTCTATATCTAACCTGGAAAGGTGTACCAAGACTCTTGCAGGAAGACCTTGCCTCCCAAGCTTCTGTGTCTCGGAGACTTATAGTCACAGCACACGCAAACAGGGCGATCCCAGGCTTGGGCAGACAGCCCCGCTGTGAGCCGTGGGACCCAGGGGTCATTAGTCGTAAACAGAAAATAGGCAGCAAAGCCTCAGACACAGGGGAGTCAAGGTTACTAAGCTAAGATGCATGATAAGGCTTCACCACCAAGGACGGAGGCTGTTGGGAGGGGCACATGGTTATGGCTGGAAGAGCTGAGCAGTGAGCAGGAGGGTCCCGGAGGGCCTGTACGGGTCAGGGCACAGACGTTGCGCATAGTGACAAGCAGCCCCCGCTTTCCAACACTTTAGCACAAAGAGTTCTTAATTCCTCACTCACAGCATGCCTGCAGTGGGGGAGGTGGGGGCCGCTCCTTGCTGTGGGAGGCTCTCAGGCTCCCAAACTGTTGGCTCAGGTGCCACCTCAAAGTTGCCTGTCATGATGTCAGTGGGCAGGCACGTTCTGGATGGTTCCATCCTAACAAGTAGATGGTCCAGTCTCGAAGCTACACATGTCACTTGTGCTTGCATCTCATTGGCTACAGCTAGTCACATGGCCCTGTTCTTGTGCTTGCATTCTCATTGGCCATAGCTAGTCACATGGCCCTATCCAGAAAAAGCAAATCTCCCAGTCATTCAGAATGTGCAGGACCCGAAGCATGTGGCAAGCACATTGATGACCCTCACAGAGCCTAAAATATGCTTTTTGTTCACTCGATTATTTTGACCAGCCATCCATTCATTCGCCCGTTTCCCCAGGAGTCCATTTAACGGTCATTTACCATACACAAGCCGTGCCAAATCCTGCTGCAGTCATCAGCGCTTCTGCGCTCAAAGAGCTCACGTCTATTGGGGGAGCTACCAGGACCTTGTGAAAAGGGGGACCGTGACCTGTGTGTCACAAGTGTCAGGCATATCGCGCTGGCAATATATTATGGGAGTTTAGAGGGAGCCACTATTTTCACATGAGGCAACCAAAGGATGCTCCCTAGAGGAGGTGGCATTGGAGCTGCACGTTAAGAACTATGCAGTTGTGATAAGCAGATGAGGAGGAGGATGGGGAGGGCATTCCCGACGTTGGGGACAGCCCGAACGAAAGCTAGAGGCTGGGAAACATAAGACAGTTCAGCTGCAGAAGGAACACGGGTAATTTACAGCAACTTACGGAAGAGGTTGAATGCTGCTGAGAGCAGAGGAACTGTAATTGGAGCAGCGCTTACGGAAAAGTAGTTCACGTCTGTCCGTACACAAGGTGGATTAGAATAGATGGAGCGAGTAGGGTGGAGATGGGGACCCAACGCCCGCGAGGAGGCGGTTGCAGCAGCCCAGACGCGAGGCGAGAAACACCTGCTAACACAGGTGGCGTGGGAGCTGGGGCAAGGACGAGGCACGCGCCGTCGGGGGGGAGTCGCTGAGACTGGCGGTGGCGGGAGGGGAAGAGAGGAGAGCGAGCAGGTAGCACCCGTGGGGGCCACGGCCAGCCTGGGGCCAGGCCCTGGGCGTGCACTGCCCTCCTCGCCGTTACAAGGCAGACGCAGTCACAGGTAATGCTGAGGCTTCGCAACCAAATGACCGTTAGCAAGGCGATCACCTGTATTAACAGTTAGGGAGTTATATTTGGGTTCTCCAGAGATGCGGGCCCAAGAGGAGATGGATATAAATAGAGATGGACAGACGAGACAGAGATCGATTTAGAGACAGTGAGAGGGAGGTAGAGCTAGAAATAGATAGATACGGGCACAGATGTGGCTATAGATGTAGACGTGATACAGGTGTGATGTTCAGTATTTTCACCGGAAGCATCTTTGCCGTAGACGTCTTTGTTACCAGCATTTTTGTCGCATCACTCATTGGCCATAACATCATGAAAAATGAAACAGGGGAATTAAAAAGGACATAACAAAATTAAAAAGTCTATTGCAGAATATAAACTATTTGAATCCGTTTGAAATGTGTGCAGGTTCACGGCAACACTGTGCAAACGACCGACTTCGTTTTGTGGGTGGCACCTAAGCGCTTGTCTCCCTTCTAGGGGACACGTGGGTTCCACTCCGTGCCCTCCCAGAGGGCCCTCGGCCTCGCTTTCCCCTCCCTCATAGTGGGTTTCAAATAAGCAACCGATGGGGCGAATCATCATCATCCGAAGGAAACGCTCACTGTTTGAAGCCTGCCGCGTCTGTCCGTCTCTGCGCAGAGCACCGCGAGGGCCGGCTGCGGGCCAGGCATGAGCTAAAAACGGGGTAACCGTGGGAACTTTGTCAGGAGAGAAGTGAAACCAAACACATAAAAATAGTCTCATTTCGTCAACCGGTTTTTAATCTTTTTTTACAGCAAAATTGTCTTGCAGCCAATTCGTTACATGGTGAAAACGTTTGCAGCAAAAATGCTTATGGCAAAGATATCTATATATATTGTATTTATATAATCTATATTACATATGTATTATATATATGTGTGTATATATATATATATATATACTTAGAACCCAAATATATGAAGATAAATGATGATTGATAGATAGATGATAGATAGATAGATAGAGACAGAGATAGATAGAAAGAAATGAAGGGACTTATTATGAGGAAGTGGCTCACGTGATTACGGAAGCCGAGAAGTCCTATGATCTGACACCTGCAAGGTGGAAGCCCGGGAAAGTCAGGGGTGTGTGTGATTCCAGTCCGGGGGGGACCCCTCCTCCCCCGCCTTTCTGCTCCAGTCGAGCCCTCCGTGAGCTGAGTGCTGTCCCCACACCGTGAGGACAGTCTATTTACTCAGTCCACTGCTTCAATGTCCATCTCGTTCAGAAACACCTCACAGACACACCCAGGAATAACGCTTAATCTGGGCAGTGTTTAATACTGTGAGTCAAGTTGCCCCATAAAATTAACCTCCGTAGGACACTAGCATCTCCTGAGCTGAGAAGGGGTAGAGATAAAGGCCTTTGCTGAGGGGAGGTCCCTGAGGGATAAGCTATGCAGATGGCTCGCTGTCACCTGCTCAGCTGCGTCTTAATCCTGATGGCTCCCTCATAATCGTGTAGGTCAGAGCTACTTGGAGTGGGGTCTGGGGACCCACAGCGTGTTACTAGTATCTGCAGGTTCCCCTGGGGCCAAGCTTCGTGTTCTGTCCGGATCCTTGCGTGGTTTGTGGGCACAGTAAAGTCTGAGCTGCAACGACGTCTTCATCGGCGCAGGCCGCCATAACAAGATACCGTAGACTGGTGACTTAAACCAGAGACGCCTATGTCTCATAGTTCTGGAGGGCGGAAGTTCAAGGTCAAGGTGCCAGCCAATGCAGTTCCTGGTGAGACCTTCCTTCCTGGTTTTCAGATGGATGTTTCTCGCTTTGTCTTCACGTGGCCTTTTTTTTTTTTTTTTTTTTTTTTTGGTGCATGCACATGGGAGGTTGGGGAAGAGAGAGATTTTACTCTCCTTATAAGAGCCTTGTCAGTTTAGAACCCCACTTTTATGACCTCATTTAACCTCTACCCCAAATACAGTCCCATTGGGGTTAAGGCCTCGACATGTGAACTGGGGTAGGGCACCGGCATTCGCTCCATGGCACGTGGCGTGGGTGGTGAGCAGCGGCGTTCCCCTTCTGGTCCGCTGTTTCTTCAGGGACCTCGTGGAAGTATAAGTGAGAGTCCCAAAGGGAGGGGCCCCTGAAGATGAACCGCCCGCCCCCCCCGAAATTGACAAGTACTAAACACATTTTAAAAAATAGCTGATATAAGAGCATGCAAGTCACTACTTGAAAGTCTCGAATTTCTAAGTCTTTCTCCATTTGCGGTGACCAACTTTTGGACTCCTTCGGAGGCTGGGTTAAGTTAGCGTTCCTGTGACCTGTGGCACTGTGGGGGGAAGCAGCCATCGTCTGTCCTAGGTCAAGCACCTCTAGAAGTTTCCTGTAGGGGTCCAGGCACTTGTGACCATTTAAATCACTTTTCCCCAGCATGGGACGACTACCTATACTAAATAACATGATCCACCAGAGGCTGGAAAAAGCATTACATTTTGTTCTTCTCCTGTATAATTTATTTCCATTAAAAACTTTTAAGGTGGCCTAAGGTGCCTCCTTGCTTTTTGCTGATGTAATCTTGCACACAAGGTGACTACTGCGTATTTAAGAAGGGGGGTCTCCAAAACAGCACTTCTCCATCTTGTCATCGACGTCAGCATCGCCGTGGGCTTGAGTTCTGGGTCATTGTCTTCTCTTCCTGAGAAACGTGTAACGCCAACAGCTCCATTTCCTGTACATACTGTTATTTCTTCGCAAAACCCGAAACCCAATTGATCCCTCCTTTGCCAGGGCCCAAATCGTCTCGTCGCATCTAACGTATTTAGGGTTTTGGCGTCTTGAAATGTCGCATATTCTTCCGTGCAGGAAAGACCTTAGAAAGAGACCTTTGTGAGGCGGGAAGATCAGGAGGACGCCATCGTGATCACCTGGGCCCACTCTGGACACGTAGCTGCTCTTCACCTCTGAAGTTGTTCGTGGGCCGGGGGCGGGGGTAACAGATTGTTCAGTTGGACAGTGAGTGACGTGTGTGATGAGCGTATCGGAATCCACTCTGTTTCAGAGACCTATAGCCACTGCCTCTCGGTCAAGACAAGTGGGCGAGTCACCTCACGTGGGGGCTTCTGTCACTGTCAGAGATTCAGGGCACAGTCGGTCTCTCACTCGATGGCAGTAAGGGTCTAGAAAATCATGGAAAGGCTTTTAAGTCCACCCTCCCCCGCCCCCAGGTAGTGTACCGTTGCCTCTAGAATCTGCCACCAAATGGAAGAGCAGGGGTCTCCATTCAGACCGTGCGAGGCCTGTGGTTAGACAGCTGAGGCGGGGCAGGGGAGGACTCTGCCGCTCCATGTCTTTGTTTAGGCAACACAGGAATTAGCTACTTTTTTCTTCCTGCTGCCGTGAAAGCATCACGCGGAATGAATGGGAGAAGACAGACCATCCCCACTTGGAGGCTCAATTACCTTCATCCTTGTCCCTCCACGAGGCCAGCCCTACCTGTGGCACGCTCACACCAACTGCGAGGTGGAGTTTGGGGCTTAAACACTTCCCTGTTAGGCCCAATGTCCCCAAAAGCTGTCCAGCCCTCCTTCTGACCCGGTTCCACACCGCGGGGCTGGGGCGTGGCTTACCGCCTCAGCGGGCGGGTCTCGAGGCTCAGCGCGCAGGTCTTCTGTCCACGTCCACCCAGGCATGCCGGGGGCCGACGAGGAGTCCCGCTCCACCCTGTGGCCTGTGGACGCGGGCTCCGAGCTGGAGCCTCCCGGGTCCGCCCTCCGGGGCTCCCTGCCTGATTCTCTGGGGCGCTGCCGTTTTTAAACATCCATGTTTTCTGACATTTGAGCAGAGACATATGTAATCTGTTATTTTTAAAGCTCTGGACACTTTTTTTTTTCCTTTTTCATATATTGTGAAACAAAGCTAAATATGGATTTCAAACAGTCGAGTCTTTTTAAAATTCTCATATTTCTCCAGGGCCACAGCACGAGGCTGTGAAAACGTCTGTGCGTCTCACGCTGTTCAGACCTTGGTCGTGGTCGTTGGTGCGGGCGCTGTGGGCGCTGTGGCGGATGGCGGGGAGGCGGTGGCGGGGGGAGATGGTGGGGAGACGGGGGGGCGCGGGCCGTTCTCCTCCGCACGGAGGTGCTGCGGGTCCCAGCGGAAGGGCCCACACCACTCCCTGCGGCTGCTGGGCGATTCCGGCGTCAGATCCCCGCCTGGCGGTTTCTGAGCAGGGGGCGGTCAGACCCTTGAAAGACGGCGGTGGCGAGAGGCCCCCAGCCCTAAGCCGCTGAGGTCGTCGGGGGCACCTGGGCCAAACAGACGCCAAAAACGCAAGAAGGGAGCCACCGCCACGACCCGAAGGCTCTCCGAGATGAGATTCTTTATATAAACTTATGGCGCTTGATCCTCACAAAGATTATTTTTAAAAAACGCGAGAATCGAATACTCGGCCTCATTTCGCGTGGAGCACCTGTGAACCCAGGTCTCGGGCAGGGGGCGTGACGTCCCCAAAGTCACTCGGCTGGCAGGAGGCGAAGTGGGGTTTCCAGCCCGGGTTGCCGAAGGCGGTCCCGGACAGCCATGCTATCCAGTGCCCAGAGTCGTCCGTTCCTGAAGGAGAAAACTCCATCCTGGTCCCGCGAGGCCTCGCAGCCGATTCTCATGAATTACGACCGAACAGAATCGGAGCCGGCACAGCGGCCCCCGCCCCGCGCCCCGCCGGCCCCGGCTTCCTTTCCATCACCTCCTGGTTTCGCCGCAGCGAGGCGTCGGGTTATAGGATTGGTCACATTTACAACTCGAAGATGCATTCAAGGGACCGAATTATTGTGCTGCAGTGCAAGCTACCTAGGGGCTACAGGGGCCGCTGTCGCACCGGGCTGCGCGAGCTGACGGGCCCCAGAGCATGTTGCTCTGTCGGTCGCCACCGGCTCCTGCGTGTCGTGCCCTGTTTCTGCTTTTTTGTTGGCATCTGGCTTCTCTCTCGGGCCTTGAGGTCACTGTCGTTTCCCCCTAGTTTGACCTACTTCCTTTATCACCTGCAATCCCTAAACGCCTCTGTCCCCAGATAAGAACCTTTGGACCTTGGCTCTCGGTGTCATCTTGGCTTCAGGGTAAACCTCGCTGCTCGTAACCATCGTGGTCTTCACCAGCAGCCACACGGGTAACCGGTGTTCTTCCTGTTCGTACACTCGACGGACTCATTCCTGCCTTTACATCTTCCCATCCTTTACTCCCGAGTAGTCCACATCCGGATTGATTTTGCTCTCAAACTTCCCAAACCTCCGTTTCAGACATAGTCACGATCCCCCCAAAGATGTTCACATCCTACGCCACAGATCCTGGGAATGTGTCACCTTGCACGGCAACAGGACTTTACGGCTGTGATTAAATTAAGGATCTTGGTGTGAAGAGATTGTCCCAGATGAGCCGGGTGAGCCCAGTGTACTCACGGGGACTTCGTAAGAGAAAAGTAAGAGGGTCAAAGCCAAAAAAATACACGGCACTGGGATCAGAGGCTGGAGTGGTGGCTTTGAGGCAGAGGAAGGGGCCACGAGTCGAGGAAGGCAGGCGCCCCCAGCACCTGGGGAAGGCAGGGAGGAGGCAAGCAGGTTCTCTCCTGGAGCTTCCAGAAGGAGCTCAACCCCGCTGACCCCTGGATTCTAGGCTCCTGACCTCCAGAGCTGTGAGAGAATACATTCGCACTGTTTCGAGTCACTACGGTGGTGGTAACTCGCCACGGCAGCGATGGAAAACTAGTACCAACCCTCAGCGTTTTTGCAGAATTTTTTCCAGCAAACCCTGACCGACGGCACGCTGGCTCTGAGGGCGGGCGGAGGGCATGGGGGCGCCGGTGCGCCAGGAGTTGGAGGACAGTGGTCCAGTCGGGACAGGTTCAGTGACAGCGGCGTGATAAAGATGTCCCGTGGCATCCCGTCCAGCTCTCCCCGCACCCCGCCCCGCGACACCGGCAGCCGCGGGCTCCTCTCGGAAATCAGGGTGGAGGCTCCGCGGTTCAGTTACCTGGTTGTGAGTCGGCAGACGCCTGCGTAGAGCTTGCTGTGATCTGGTCGTTCTCCCACGCCCGTCACCGATGCCGTCGATCATTATTCCAACGCCGTGACGGCGTAGTAGGATCAACCCCACTTGAGAGATGAGGAAACTGAGCCTCGGAGAACTTACCCGGGCTTGTGTGGAGCAAAGCCAGGATGCACGTTCCGGCTCCCAGGGGTCCTAACCTGCGCCGCGTCCCCGGGGAGCTGGGCATTGCATGCCTTTAGCCAAAGGCGACTGAAACCTAGGTTCTCACTCCACGCATTCGCCCCACCGAAACAGCACCCCGCCGGGCTGGACGTTTGTGAAAATGCAGAACGACAAAGTCGTCCCCACCCACGGAGCCTCATCGGAATAGGAAGGGGCCAGCGAGCCAGGGGCCGAGGTGACCCTGTGACACGTCGAGAAGACCCCGGAAGCACAGACACCCCCCCTCCCTGAGGGGGTTCTTGGGGGGACAGGGGGCACGTCCTGCGTGATTGACGCGGCCGCCGGTGACGGAGCGTCCACCGAGCCCGCGCCCGGGCTCAGAGAGCCGTGTCCAGGACGGAAGCGGCAGCACCCGGGGGCGGCCGCGTTCGAGACGCCGAATTCGCTTGCGGGACGTGCGGCCGCGGAGGAAGAAGCCGGCCGGCCGCGTGGAGGGGCGCGGGTCAGGCCAAGCGCTCGAGGACGGCTGCTCCCAGCCGCAGCGTTTCCACTCGCGACGCCGCTAGTGCCGGTGACAAAACCACACCGCACCCCGTCGTGCCCCGTCGGCCGTCAGCCGGGGCCGCAGCAACTTCCCTCGCAGCGAAACCACCTTTTTTTGAATAATGGAAAAATTACCCTTGGAACAGTGAGCTCTTTTACCTTAGTCCCACTGATGAGAGCTCTTTAGATAATGACCACGGACTCTCGAGCGGTGTAAATGGATCTGATTTCTTCTCCTAAAGACTCGCAGGCCTGATGCGTCAGAGAGCGAGGCTGAATCTGTTTGCTAATGGCTATATTTGAAGAGGCGATGAACGAGGTGGCCCTAGGGGACGAGCAGGCCAGCTTTGAATGGGAGGCAGTGTTTAGCCCTGGGGGGGGGGGGGTGGTGCTACCACTCTCTTCCCTCCAGACGGACCCACCTGTTTCCCAGCCATTGACCGAGCTTTCTGGCTAAGGGCAGGCGATTAAAGGGGTCGGGAAGAGCCTTACACAGACCTCAGTATGGTCTCGATCGTCGGCATTTATGAAACATTCTCCAGATTAAATATGACGGAGACTAAATAACTTCGTATTTTTGCAAATTCTCTTGTGGTGTCCTACCTACCTCATAAATAAAACGCATGTCTTTGTGGCAGTTCTTATGGAAAGTGACCATGGAGCATAAGGCGGACGAGAGGCCACCCGCTGTCTGGGGTTGCACCTGGTCTTCCTTCCGTGGCCATCGTCAGCCCCGAGCCACATCCTGCTGCCTCGGGGGACTGAAGGCGGATGGCTCGTTAGCTACAGGTCGCCGCTGCCACACGCACTCTGCCGATCTGGGTCTCTTGTGTGTGGTCCGTGGTAGATTCTCAAGCTACATCGGCAAGCACATTACCCTCGACACTATTGCATTTCCGAAAAGGCTAGTTCCACAGAAGATTTCATTTACGAGGTTTACTGTCATCGCAGTCTTGGTTCAACCAAGTCACGGTACCTCCGATGTGCACATGAAGGTTTGAAGCTGGACAGGGACTAAGAGTTTGGCAAACCAAAGACTCATGTTTGAGAGGGGACGAGACTGACGTCCAGGCTAGACCGGCCCTGGGGCTCGTCACCTGCCTCCGTCCTGGGCTTCATGGCTGCTTGTCTCACTTACCATCGTGCCGTAGCAGAAGCGCCCCCCGTTTGGCCCCAGCCCCCCGCACTTAGAGCTTCCAGAAGGAATCACAATGGTCAGGCCTTCTTTAGGATGCTGCGTGTTTTGAGGGCTTTTTCGGTCGTTGGAGGAGGAGGGATGTTGCTGACCACCCGCAAACGTTTCTTAGATCGCCCTAGAGAGTCGCGTAGGCCTAGAGAGCCGCTGTTTGGTTTTCGGTGAGAAGGGAGGATGCGGCATGTGTGACCTCATCCGGGGCCAGGCTGCGGCGGCCTTCCTGCATCTGCTCTGACGTCGAAATCACCGCCCAGCGGTGCAGGCCCTCAGGGTGCAGGGTCACTATCAGGTGCGCACTGGGCTGCTCACACCCGAATCGGGCCTGTTTGAATGAAAGAAACCCCAGCCTCAAGCCGCTAAGCTGCAATAATTACGTTAAAAAACAAAATATGGTTTATTTGTTCTGCTTATAAAAGTAAGTGTGCTTATCATAAAAGATTCAGACAAATCAGAAGAAGTGAAGTAGAAAGTGAATATTATTCATTATTCACCACTGCTAACATGTTTACTATCTTTTAAGACATTTTCATTTTTACGCCTACACGTAGCTCTGTTTACATGCAAGGAAAGGGAGAAGTGAGAGGAGAGAGAGAGAAATAGAGAAAGAGGGGATTTGTAAACACATTTTAAAAACAAAAGAGTGATTATGCCCTGTAGACCTTTTTATTCAATCAACAATATATTTTGGATATCGTTACGGACTGAATTGTATCCCCCTAAAATCCATATGCCAAAGCCCTAACCCCCGCCCCAATGTGACAGTATTTGGAGATGGGGACTTTTAAAAGGTAACTGAAGCCAATTGGGCTGTACGGGTGGGGCCCTAAGCCACACTGTTCAGCTAAATTACTCTTGAAAAATTTTGTGAGTGTCAGGGGGAATGCAAGGGTTCAACATGCTCACTACACCATTATTTGGAACATCCTCTTAGCAGCGTCCAGGTGAGTCAGGAGACCGTCTGGGGCTGGAGAGCCCCATCGCTGCGGCCGCGCCCACAGCAGCACCACGGTCTCCTAGCAACTTGGGAGTCAGGTGCTCGGTGAGGCGCAGTCACCTGTGATTCAGCACGCCCGCGAGGTGACTCCAAAGCAGGCTCAAGGCTCAAAACCACTGCTCCGGCCGCTGCAGACAGAGCTGTCCCCTGACCCCATGTGCATTTCCCCGGAGCATCTGCCAGTGGTTGGAAGCGAGCACCCCGCCGCGTCATGAGGGACACAGCCACTCGGGTGAGGGGGGCTTAGTTCCAGCTCATCCGCCGTTAACGCGCACACACACTCACGCTCGTTTAAAACCCGAGTTACGACTTGCTCTTCGAACCGGCTGGATTTCAGAGAGCTGCCGTCACAGCGCAGGGTGAGTGCCGAGTCAGGGCTCACGGCCCCCTCCCCCTGGGGTGCCGAAGCCTGGCTGCAAAGGAAGCCAGGAAGCCTCTGCAGGCACGATGCCCCACGTGAAACAGAAAAGGTGACACGCAAGAAAACCTCCAGGGACGGCTGCACAAACACCCGCCACGCTGCGGGGAAGAGTAATGCCACCCTCTTCCTTCCCGGGGAGCTGCACGGGACGCTAGGAGACGCTCTTCATGTGCCTGAGTATGTTGAGACGTACTGAAGCATTCCATGTGCCCGCTTTGTATGTGAATCAGGAAAATGCAGAGGATAAATCCTCATCTGTAAAGACAGTGACTAGGTAAACCATGAAGGTGTTTTTCACATGGTGCTTTAACTGGTCGTTTTTCGTGGCCTTCCGCCCAGAGGCATGCTGTAGAGACTAAGACCCTGTGCAGAAGTGACCATCCCTGCCTGGATGAGCCGCGGGCGAGGCTGCGAATGCCCCACCTGGCGGCTCCGCTGCGCTCACTCTCATCCGGGCGGAGTCCTCCTAGGGGTTTCTGCTTCATTTAGAGCCGTCAATAACTCAATTAGGGCCTGCTCACCTCCCCAGGGAAGGGCCCATTACACACGTCACTTCCCAAGCCTCTAAAATCGAAAATCCCCCCTGAGAGCTGCTCGGCCCTAAAATATCTCCCGATTAGCAGTGCTGTGCGCTAGGAACTCTCGTAAGATTTATCCACCGTCCTAAACGGAAGACTCCGAGAACTGCCGCCTGCCAGCGGTCACACTGAACACGAGCCCGCAAATGGGCCAGTGGGTGAGCTGATTTTATACGGGATCTGAAGCCCGTGAGCCCCCAGCACGAAGCGAGAAGTGCTGGTTTCCATGCGTGTGCGTGTGCGTGTGCGTGTGCATGTGTGTGTGCGTGCACGTGTGCATGTGCGTGTGTGCGTGTGTGTGCGCGTGTGTGCGTGTGAACTCCCTCATCCTGGCGTTCGGTCCCGAGCTAGAACATGTGCTCCATCTTTTAGTAGCACTAATCCTATAATTCAGAACGTGAGAATTTCCTCCATTTCGAATAAGAGAGAAAAAGCAGTATTTCATCTTTCTTCACAGCTAAGTAGTATTCCCTGGTACGTATTGTACCACAGCTGCTTTATCCAGCCATCCGTCATAGGACACTTCAGTCGCTTCCAGGTCCTGGCCACCGTGCAAGTATCGTTCCGGATATGGGATTTTAAGTCTTTGGGGTAAATACCCAGAAGGGGGATTGCTGGATCATATTGTAAATCAATTCTTAGTGTTTTGAGAAACCTCCATATTGTTTTCCATAGTGGTTGTGACAAATACTGCCATTTGTGACAACATAAGTAGATCTTGAGATCATCATGCTAAGTGAAATAAGTCAGACAGAAAAAGTCGAAGAACACGTGTTATCTCATAAAACTCGTATGTGGGATACACATCTAAAAGCAGCAAACATGACAAACAAACAGAGACTCATGGACATGGACAGAAGAGTAGTGGCTGCCAGAGAGAAAGGGGGAGGTGGACGGGGTAAAAGGGTCAAATACGTGGTGACAGAAAGGAATCTAACCGCGCGGTGAACACGCAATACACTATATATATATATATATATATTCAACAGTAAGACATATGTACAGTATATATGCATATATATACTCTATATAGTATATATATACACTATATATACATAATATATGTGTTACTGTTGAATCGTACACTTGAAACTAGTTGGATTGTGTTGATCAATATCACCCCAATAATTTTTAAATTTTCATATACGTGTATATGTATACGAGAGAACAATTTGAGCAATGAAATAAAGTATTACTGGATTATAAGAGGAAAAGAAAAGAAAAGGCGGCCGGCTTAGACTCGCACAGGCCGGGTTCGGCTGTGCTGCTCGTCCTTTGAGCGAGGATGATAACAGCACCTCCCTCCCAGGGCTGCCGTAAAGATTAAAAACGAATAAGTTCTCAACATTGGGCTTAATACATGTGAGCTGTAATCATTATCATAGTTCTTATACCAAGTGTCTTTAAAAGGACTTTCGTGTCCTTGATATCGGCATAGTCAAGTGATAAAGACATGCAGGGGGGGCGGGGGGAACAATAACCAGATTCAATAAACCAAATACCATCACCAGATCCAGATAACCAGATCACTGAAACGCAGGTGCATTGTGCGCGAGCCGGCGGGACCACGTCATCAGGGGCCACATGAAGAGGGAGCTGTGGGACCGGATATTGACACAGGATGAGGCAAAGTGGCCGAAAGGGTTTCAAGAAAAAGATGAGACATCTGAAATTTAAAAAGACGGTGGGGATCGCAGGGTCGAAGGCAGGAAAAGGTCCTGGGCACCGCCCCATCTCGGACGAGACCCGTCAGGGGAGGCGTTCCCTAGGGTGCGCTCGAGAGGGCGGTGGCTTTGTCCTGGAATCCCTGCCCTGGATCCCGGGGAGCCCCGGGCAACATGCCGTTGCAGGCGGTATCAGCAGATGACAGCCTGGTCGTTACCACGACCGTTAATGGGATGTGGTTTATCTTCTCTCCCTTTGCTTCCCTGTGATAAACAGCTGCATGTAAAGCACCTGCTCAAAAGTTAGGACATGGCTTTGGACCTAACGATTCTGTGTATCCATCCCCAAGCCACTAGGAACGGCCGGTTCTGTTTCCATGGAAACTGCTTGCCTTCCTAACGCTGTATCAGAAGACTGCAGAAGGGGAGAATCCACATCAAGCTCCTGCATGGGTTGCTGGCCAGACACTCACACTCCTAGTGACACGATGCCAGGCTTACCTGGAGGCGGTGGTCGGAGAGAGAGAACTCCGGCGCCCAAGATGGAAGCCGTAGTCCTTTTATACTCGGATCTCAGAGGGCTTTGCTTCCATGTTCTGTAGGTCGTGGGGACCCAGAGCTCTGGTGGAACGTGGGAGGGGCTGTAGAGTGGTTTGCACATCCAGATTTGAGGACCCCTGGGAGCACATTGGGGGGTGACCAACACCACCAATCCTTTTGTTTTAATTAATATTCCAGGCCGTATCCATTTTTCATGATGACGTGGTCTGTATGCCCACATTTTAAAATTTATCTTTTTACTATCCTTCAGGAAATCAAATTCTACTTAACTATTTCCTTATTTTTCCCCCTACATAATCATTAGAAGGTTTTCTTATTATGTAAAATGTAGCATCTATGTACATGACCGGAAAAGGAAAAAATAAATTAAAAAAAGAAAGAAAGAAAAGAAAGGCCGACCAGCCCACCTCTGTGTGAATTAGAGAAAAATCCTGCTTTTGATATCGTCAGGGTACTGCTCATACTTGTCATGCAAAATGAATCAACTCTCTTCCAATGACGTAACCTGAAATGAGTTGAGAGTGAACATAATACCAGACCTAGATGTCCGTCCGCCTGCTGGCACAGAGAGCCATGTCCCGAGGCCCCGGGAGGGCGGCCAGGAAGTGGGGAAGCCGTTGGCCTCGTTGGAGGTTAACATTGAGTATGGCCCTCTGCAGCTCGGAAACACATATTTGATTAATGGTTATAATCAAAGTAACTTCATTATGTAAGCATAATAACCCAGCCGAGGAGATATTTTAGTGTGTGCTAAGAACTTATTAATTCCTGGCTGGAGAAATCATTTTCTTTATGGGGATTAGAGCTGCCCAGTAGGTAGCCTGACTCACTAAAACTTTTATGAACGATAAGTATTTGGACAGGAGGAATTTTTGATTCCGCAGCAGTGATAATGGCGCTCTGCGTTTCTGCGGGGGCCTGGCTTCCGGCACACACGGTGGGTTCCGCTAACATAAGCTCATTAAACCCTCATCACAGCCTCGGGAGGCTGCAGGTCGCATTGTTCTTACAAATGAGGAAATGGAGAGGAAGCTGGGAGGCAGGGACCCCAAACGGAGAGAAAGCCACTCGGCCTCCGAAGACCTTGAGAAGACACAGGCTCGGGACCGCAAGCCGTTTCACTAGCAAAACGCTACAGGTATTTTCAAGACGGATGCTTCAGAAGCATTACTCACCGTAGCCGAAAGGCGAAGACAACCCAAGAGCCCATGTTGTGCTTGGTGAAATAAGCCAGTCCCTATACTGCCCAGTTCCTCTGACATGGGAACCTAGAGCTGTCAAATTCATAGAGATAAAGTAGAATGGGGGTTGCCGTGGAGGGGGGGCGCAGGAAATGGGGAGTGGGTGTTTAGTGGGTGTTTAGGGGGCACAGAGCTGGGGAAGATGAAAAAGTTCTGGAGACGGATGAGGGTGACGGTCACCCGCGGTGTGGACGCGCCCAGCACCGCTGAGCCGTGGTTGAGATGGGTCACCCGCGGTGTGGACGCGCCCAGCACCGCTGAGCCGTGGTTGAGATGGGTCACCCGCGGTGTGGACGCGCCCAGCACCGCTGAGCCGTGGTTGAGATGGGTCACCCACGGTGTGGACGCGCCCAGCACCGCTGAGCCGTGGTTGAGATGGTCAGCGTTTGGTCAGGTAGGCGACCGTGGGCCCCTGGGGGCCCCAGGCGATGGAAGGCGAGGAGCAGACGGTATAAAGATAACGTTGGCGCGCTGTGTCTGGAGCGGCTGGGACCAATGGCTCTCCTGTCAGGGTCTGCCTGTGTCTGCGTGGCCTGCCTTCAGCACGGCAGCAGAGACGGAGGGGGCCGCTGGCCACCCCACCCCGTCTTCGGGATGGTGCCTCAGGCCACCCACGCCTTGCCCAGGAGACCGGCCCCTCCCGGCTCCTCTGCCCCCTCCTGTAACCAGGCTGCACCTTTCCGCTGGTAACAGCAGTGACTGCCGAGGAGGCCGCGTACTCGCCAGTCTCCAGGCCCAGCGTCCTGGGTGTGTGGCCGGTGCAGTGGCCTGGAACCCGAGCCCCCAAGGCCCCTGCACTTGGGGGCGTAATGGTCTTCGGCCGCCGTCTTGAAGTTCTCAATAGTTTTCTCTTTCAGTTCGTGTTTTGTAAGCGAAGCCCAGCGGAACGACAGGGCGGGAGCTGAGGGCTTGGAGCCTTGCGCAGCCTCTGTGTCTTTCCACATCCCGCCGCCGCCGGCCTCCCCAGAAGGGATCCTCAGCGGCCCCCTCTCTCACTTCCCGGGCCCCTTCCCTGCATCTGCCCAGCGATCGCGGAGGTGCTCCACCCCACGGGGGCCTGTTTGCAAGACCGGGGTCAGGCTCCGTGTGGGCATGGTCGCCGCCCTCCCTGCCCAGAGGCGGCCACACCGCGGAGCTCTCCGAGGGTGACTCGGGGACCCTTGGCAGAGGGGAGGGGGCGGTCTCCCACCCAAGACTCGGGCACGACGGCCGTGCTGGAGGGAGGAGGACTCGGGCACTGTCCTGGGTCATGTCCGGGCTGCCGAGAGGACCCTCACGTGCCCAGCACGAAGCCTGAGGGAGCAGGACGTTCAATAGGAAATATAAATCATCGTGACACATGGAAACAGAGACCTTGGAGAAAGGGAAAAGCTTTACGTTTCAGAACCGCAATGGCGCCTTTTCCTGCTGTTTGAAACAAAGGGCTCCACGTGTTCGTTCTGCTCTGGGTCCTACACGCCACGCAGCCGGTCCTGCCGGCAACGTCTCTCAAACACGCAGTGGGCTGACAGGAGACCTGTCAGGATCCTTATCTCGCAGCCGAGGAAATGGAGCTGTTGGGAACATCATAAGGATCCCCCTCCGAGTGGACTCGGCCTCCGATGGACGGGCGTCCAAGACACTCGGGCTGCCGCGTGCCCTGTGCTCGGGGTTCTGTGTCCTGCAGACCACAGAGGTTCTGTGTCCAGGGTCTCGGGTAGTCTTCTGTGGGGATGGGGGGGGGGGCGAAGAGGCTTTGAGTTTAGGTTCAGAAGACTTGGGTCACCATTCCAGGTCTCCCATTCTCCAGGCGCATGGCTTGAGGCTGATTACCTCCCTCCCCTGACCCTATTCACAAGTCAGTGATGAAGAACTTTCTTCTCTACCGAGAACATGTACGCTCCTGCAGGATCGCACGTGCCAGAGTGTCTGAAACTTGAAAGGGCACAGAAGCACAGATGTATTATTCACGACGTGCGGACCCGCTCAGCTCCCCCACATCCCGGAGGGGAGGGAACGATTCGCCATCGCAGGGTTAAAGAAGATAGATTTGCTGCATGACTTTCATGGTGATGTTACACTTTTAAAAAATATTACGAGGTGAAACAGAGCTTTTGATGGGGCGGGGGGCACAGAAGGAATGAATTCTGGTTCAGCCCGCCTCAACCCATTCAGCGCTCGGCTTCTTTATTTATAAATCAAGGCGAAAGGGGACAAGATGTCAAGATGAAGCGAATCCTAAAATTCTCCCATATTCTAATCTTAACTTTTTCCCCCTCAAAAGAGTCATTTGGTGTCTGTTTCTCTTCGATCGTCTTCACAGACATCTGTTAATATCAATTTAAAAGCAATGGATCTGCTAGAAATGTTATTTCAATATCTCTTACACGTATTCTTAGCATAATTTGGGATCTACTTATAATGGTACTTGTGAACGTGCCTCGAGTCATTTCTAGGGCCAGAATCTCAATCCCTTTGGAAGAAACGAGGAAAGGAAGAAGGTGGGGATTAGAAGAAAAAAAGTGGGAAGGGAAGGAGAGGTAGAGCTGGGAAAAGGCCTCGGGGATCGTCCCGTTGAGTTGTTATGTTTCTATCCAAGTTGTACGTTAGGATCAACTGGAGAGCTTTAAACAAATCCATTCCCGAGACCCCGCGCCCACCCCCAAGCTCTCCCACGAGTCGGACGAGAAAACCAAGGCTCGGAGCGGCCGGCGGTCTTGCCTGCTCAGCCCCATGGCCGAGGATGGCGTGCGGTTGGAGCCCAGGCGCCCCGCTCTCCATCTTTATTCCGGCGTGACGTCGGTGAGGGGGCGCCGCGCCAACCCAAGGCCCCAGATGCCGAGTCACATCTGCAGGGGCCCGCGGCCAGCACTTCTGCTGGGCGTCCTCCACCCTGAGCGGCAGAGTTCAGAGAAGGGGTCGCCGTCTTCATGCCGGGTCTTCGGGATGCTCAGATCCACGCTTCCACCGAAGTCGATCTTAAAACAGAAAAATGAAAATTAGGTATTCGGTATATTTTGATTGGCTGATGACATAACGGTTAAAATAAATCTTGGCTCAGATCAGTGCGTGAAATGTTCATCGTGGGATCTGGGCTGTGGGTACATGGCTGTTCAACTTTCCGTACGTCTGACACATTCCCATAGTCAAATGTCGGGGGGATGTAGAAAAAAGGCAGTCGAAGCCATTTAAAACGGTGTTCATGTGTCAGAACGTTGCCCGCCCTGGCCCTCCCGGCGAGAAGCCCAGGTGCGCCTGCCTCGCCAGTGCAGCTCGGGTGTGGGGACAGCCCGGCTGTGCGATCGTGGCCCGCACACTCCCTGCCCCCTTTGTTCTGACCACACGGAGGGACCGAGAGACTTCCCAGAGGGTGGGACTTCCCTGCTCAGACACGGGACGTCCTGGGCATCCGGAAGGCCCGACAACGACGGTTTTAAAATAGAAGTGATTAACGTCAGATCCTGGCCGACTCATATCTGGGCCTCTGATGCTCGTCCCTGGGTTTCTCTTTTCTCTCTGTAAAATGAAGGGATCGAATCAAATGATGGTGACAGGCGGGTCGTCTACCCAGGATGCTACGTGTTTCCTTTCGTTTCATTTCAGCAGAACCGGGAAGAGGAATGAAAGAAACTGTGTTAGGACCAGTTTTATGTTATTGGCAGAGCCCTTAAAATGGGGGCGTGAAGCTCGGAGCTAATCATTACTATCAGTGATGGATTAATGTAAGTTTTCCTTCTCTCTATATACTTGTGTGAAAAATCAATATATGCATCAATTTATTGCTGATGGTGCCAAAGATACAGTGATGCGCTATTCATATTTGCAGCCCTGTAAAGGGCTGAAAATACTTGGGTGGGATGAGCGAGCATGGGCTTGCCAGAACGTTCTCAAACAGAGACGGGATTTATCAGCCAGAACGAACACACACATCTCGGTAGGGCACTCTTTCGAAGGAGAACAGTGAGTCAAAAGAGGAGCATTTTTTTTCAGAGTGAGATGGGCAACTCGTAAACCAGAGGTCCGCGCTTCGGTCAAGGCATTTCCCCCACACGCGATGCAATAAAGCTCTTCATTATTCAAAAAAAAAAAAAAAAAGGCCAGGGCAGAAAACAAACAAGCCCTCGAAGCCACGCTGCGTTTTCTGGGAGCGCGCCAATGCATTCCTCCAGCTGGTCGTTTTAAAGCGACAGGAAACTACGTTCCGAGTGATCGGCAGCCTTCACGACGCATGTGCCCCCATGGGTAACGCCCCGTGGTAGGTCCGGAACCCTTACTTCGGAACTGGCTCGTTCTCGTTGGAACGTGAAGAAGTGAGGGTGAGAAAATACCTGGACTCGGGAACTGACCACGCTTCCCACGTCTTCCCGGAAATCTGTATTTTTTTCCACGTCCTGCCATTTTGCAAATTTCTTTCTCTCTTTTGCAAACATGGCACAGTGGAAAATCCTCTTCGCAGCCTCACAGTGACCGTGACGCAGTGAGGCGTTAGCACCGATTGATTTCTGGAGCTCACTTTTGCCACCAGGGTGACCCTCTCTGTGCTCAGCGTGGGGGGCGGGTCACTGCAGGAATCGGGCTTCTTGCTGGAGCGACCAGGGGCCACGTCCCAAAGCTAAACGGTGTGTGGCGTTTCCGGTTTCTAATTCGTGTTTCCCAGCTTTGAAAGGAAGAAAGAGAAGTAAATTCAAGCCTGCAACAGATTTGTTCACAGTTTCGCCATTTGTAGTGGCTTTGGGATCTTTAATTATTGTGACTTTAGTCCTCAGCCCTTATGAGAAAAACACCTTGGTCAGCGTATTTGAGCCCAAATTGAAGATGTCTTCGGTAAGGGACCCTCGTGAAGGGGATGCCCCCCGAGGCCCGAGCAGAGCGCACCTCCCGCGTCAGAACCCACGTGCCTTCCTCATGGGAAGACCCGCCTCCCAGGGTGTGGAGAAACCTGTGCCTTCAGTCACATGGAGACGCCATCGAGGGAGACTCACATCGCACTCACCCTGTGCTACGGGCTGGCTCTTGTCCTCTCAGCAATTATTATCTCCATCTGACAAAGGACCAAACCGGGACACAGTGACGAAGCGACCGTCCGCAGGCGCACAGCGAGCCAGCAGCACACCTGAGGACTCGGACGTCGGCAACTGCCGTGTTCGACAGGCTGATGACAGCCCAACCCATCCCTATGGGTATGCAACAGGGTGTCGCTTTGGAAATATAGAACATAGGCCATATTTTCCCCAAAGAATCTAGACCTGTGATTAAAGTAAATTCAAAACAATTCTCAGTCTCCTATCACAGAAAAATCCAGAATAAGAATAGATGAATACAACAGTTTGTGTCTCGTTCATGTAAACATTTCTCCAGAGTGAAGCAGGCCCGCTTTGGGAGGGGACCCGCAGGGTGTCATCGAGGACTCGGGCGCTCATTTTCAAGGTCACTTCATGGTCCAAGGTGACTGCTGGTGCCCAGCTATCAGGTCCTGATCTCAGGCTGGCATGGGAGGATACAGAGGAGGCCGAAAGGGCTTCCCCCAGCGGAACGCACCTCCCAGAAGTCCCAGATATATCGCTGCCTCGAGCTCAGTTGTGTGGCGGCACCTGCTGTAAGAAAGGCTTATAAATACCTTCTTTTATTCAGGCATATTTTTGTGTGCTGTCTCCTATTAAAAACTTGGAAAAGAAAGGAAAAATGGGTTCAAGAAGGCAACTGGAATTCTCTGCTCAAGGTCAATAGTCCATAGTTATTATTAACGTTTAAGAAGGCCCAATAAATAATACCCCTGAATTCAGAATCGGGCAAAGGATAGACACAGGAGCAGGGTAGTTTGTAATTAGCTTTCTGGAGAGTGTGGATTTTCCAGTCCTACAATGCAGTATGAGGAAGATGTGCCCACCCAGTTCCTAACAAGCCTGAAGACACGCAGACTTCCTCTCACTTGGCCATGCCCCCTTTACTGCAGGAAGTTGGCAGGTCAGACACATGTCCTCTGCCAACAGATGACCGGAAGGGATTAGACCACACTAGTTAGTTCCTTCTCAACTCTCCCATCTCATAAGTCACTACCCCTTTATTCAAGAGACAGGCCGGAAGGGTTGCTGTAACTGAACGGCCCTCCATGTGTAAGCAAAGCAGTGGAGGGTTCCCTCCCCCGCCACCACCGACCTGCCTCGGCCGCTGGGACCTCGCTTCCTTCGCGATGTTCCCGTTGCTTTATTTCTAGTCCACACACGTCCCGCGGTGTGCTAGTATAGTGCCCTCTCCTTATCCGCGCTTTCCCTTTCTGTGGTTTCGACGACCAGCTGTCAAACACTGTCCTTTAAAAATATTAAGTGAAAAATTCCGGAAATAAACAATCCATAAGTTTCCAATCGCCTGCCGCTCTGAGTGGGGTGATGAAATCTCACATCACCCCACTCCGTCCGGCCCGGGATGTGACTCCTCCCTTGGTCCAGCGTATTCACGCCGTATACTCTACCCAGCCATTAGTCACTTAGCATCTGTCTCGAGTGTAAGATCAGTTATCAAAGAAAAGAGGCCACATTCGCATAGCTTTTATTACAGTGCACTGTTATAATTGTTCTCTTTTTATTACTTATTATCGTGAGTCTCTTACTGTGCCTAATTTATAAATTAAACTTTATCAGAGGTATGTTTCTGTAGGAAAAAAAAAAACTATATAATGTCCTGTATCAGTCATGATTTCAGGCATTTACTGGGGGTCTTTAACGCAACCCCAGCAGATAAGGAGGAACTCCTGTAAATGTTTAACTACCAGACCTCGATAAATATTCAAAGCAACAAATGTATAATGCCAGGTGTCGCAGTTCATTCTCATGAAATATTTTTATTGCTTTTCGATAAACTCTGTGTCTGTCACCGCCCTGTGGCACCCTGCAGTTCCAACGGACGACCCGGTGCTCCGTCCTGAAGTTAGCTTGGCGCTTTCGTTGATGGTAATGAGCTGGGTTGGGGGTGGGGGATGCAAAGACTTCACTCATGGGTCGATATCGCGAGTGACTTTTTTGCTGAATGTTTCCTATCAGAATAGTTTCTCGGCATTCGGGGCTTTGTACTAATGGCTTCAGACCCTGGTTTGCATTACTAACGGTCTCTCCGTCCCTTTCTTCAATCGGCCACTAAAACAATAACCAAGCCCCGATCCATGGCATCTACAGACAGAAGCAACGGGACCGACTCATTCACTTCTGAGTCCCGCATCGTCTTCCTGGGACCCCAGACCAGCCCATCCAGCGCCCCGGTTCTCTGCAGCTCTGGGTGTTCCCGGTGGGGTCTCTACCTTCCATCGGGTTTAAAATGCAGAAGCCACCGGCCAGCTTTGCGGCAATCCTCACCTGTCCTCTTGGGCTCATTCCCGCGCCCCCGGACGGCCCCCACGAGGCAGCACCGTCGGTTAGAGCCGGTCGTTGCCACAGCCCCGCCCCGGACCCGAGCGGCTGAGGGGTCCTTGCTTCCCACTCAAAGCAGATCCCGAACCAGCATCATCCATGTGGAAGCAAAAGCTGTGGCACCTCAATGTCTTCTTCAGTCACGGGCCGGGCGGAACAGAGACTTCCGCTCCTGGATGCTTTAATTAATTTTCCCATTTTCCTCCATGCTATGGCCATCTGTTTTATCCGATGAATCTAACTATAGGAAACCAATTCCCATCTTTACAAGATTAAGTAATCGTACAAACGAAACAAAGCGTCTCGAGAGACCCTCAGATATTTTTATACTTAAAATCTCAACTGTATTTTAAACTTATAAGTAACTCGATAACATATGTGAGTATGTAGTTGGCAATCATCATAGAAAGAGATTTGCTTTTTTTAACCAGGAACAATTACCCTGGCTTAAGTTATTGAGAAACCGCACCCTAAGAAACCCCCGCCCCCCCGTGCCGAAAACGTCCCACCAAGAACAGCCCTGCTGCTGGGGTGTCAGTGTTCAACAGATGCCCCCGAGTCCCCCTCCAGAGCCCTCACAGGGCCGCCTGCCCTTCTGGTCTGCTTCCCAAGAGGAGAACTCGAGGATGCTCACAGAGACACCGAGTCCAGCCGGCGCGATCGCATGCGTGAAACGTGCATAGAACCAACTCCTCCTACCCTCTTGGTTGCTTAAAAATGTGCGTCTCCTAGTAGGTACCGGTCAGCAAACAGGGCTCCCAAACTACGCAGGGGTACATAAATGATCTAGGCATGCCTAGCAAATATTGCTTTTTTTGGTGACTATAGGGACTGAGGGGAAAAAATACAAACTCCGTAACTCTTTAGTATTTTTACTTTTGTGTTTTATTTTTAAGCAGCATCGGGGATCAAGGATAATTACGCGTGTAGTTTGTTCTTAGGCATGTGAATGGGAATATTACTTAGTCTTCCTCTCAGAAATCAGTTTTCAACCTTAACATTTTTTTTTTTGTTAGTCATTTTGGAAAGAAACCTTCTTACGTATTTTCAATAGCTCCGTCTTATGAAACGCACCGCACCAAGCCAGTTTTGCATTCTCTCAGTGGCTGAGGTTCATCGTGTGAAAACCCTCAGTGCCAGTCTCCTGGGGGGCCCCGGGACGCCGGGGGGCGACTGAGATGTGAGCATGGGCGTGGGGGCCTGGCCGCGGGGCGGGGGAGGGGCCCCGTGTCCGCTGGGCCGAGGGACGCCCCGGCGCCCTGCCTTTGGAGGTCCGCGCCCCCTCGGGGCCGTTCCTCCCGCTGCCACCAGCTCTTCCTCTCTCCCACGTTGGCCGCCGTCCCCACCGCCGGCTGCCCGCCACGCTCTCCAAGCGTGTTCTGATCTGCTCCGGCCAGAAAAGCCATTGAACCCACTTATCCGCCCCGCTTAGAGGCATGAACAGGCTCTCAGCGCGCTGGGGCTTTCTCCTCCTGCTAAAATGTTTGTATTTTGTACAGATATTTTAGGGCTATTCTGGGGGTCCTTAGACATAATTTATATTGCCTTATTTTCCTCGTCAATATATTCCCTATGGCTGAGGTTCACGGAGGCGATGCCGCTGTAAAGAAAATTTTGTGTTTAGAGGAAAAGTGAGAGGAGAACCACGCGGATCGGCCTGGCCGCTCCCCGGAACCCCCTTCGGGACCCGTAGGAGCAGGTGCCGCAGGGCACGGGGCGGGCTGGGCTCACGACCAAGGCTCCGTGCGGCAGGGCAGGTGCGGCCCAGAGCCCACAGCCCAGATAGCCAGTGCTCCTGCCCGGTGCCCAGCCCGGCGTGAGCGCGCCCTTGCAGCTCTGCACCCACACACGGGGCGTCCCAGCCCCACAGCCACTCACGGGGGTTCGTGGCATCCGGACTCCAGTGGGTTGTTGGCTCGTGTTTTATACTTTCGGTTTGTGAGCTCACGTTCAGCAGAGGTTCACAGGGGGAGCATCCTGGGCGTCCGGATGGAGGGTGCATCCTTCCAGAGTGGTCACATTTGCTCGTGCTGGTCCCAGGCCTCTTACCGAACCACGGTCGCCAGCATATTAAGACTTTTATGTAAGCGTGACTCCAGATCCACGTAGAGTCAGATCAGCTACGAATTCTCACAGGGGACAATGTTTTTTCTTTATTCCTTACACAAGCCAAGGCAGTTTGCTTTTCCCTTTGCTGTTGTGGATTTTGGGGGCGGGGTCGGGGGAGGCATTTTCTTGCTCTGAAGATCGAGCCCTTCGAGGAGCTGGGACTGGAGGTCTCACTTCCAACTCCCCGCCTCTCAGGCAGTCAGAGCACCCACATCCTCAGACCTCTGGCCTTTCGACACCCACTTCCGTTCCTGGCTCCTGAGTTTTCTCGCACTTTCCCTCGTAAGCTTAGTATGCATTTAAAAAGGAGTTTGTTATACATCGTCCAGCATTTCTGGTGGGGTCATGGAATGGGGCGGGTCTTATGTGACCCAGCATATTGCCAGGAACGAACAGCTGCAGGTGGATTCTGAGGCGGGGGAGAGGGAACTGGACACAGTTCACGGATGAAGTTTTCCGTCTTCTCAGTGAATTGTGGACGCGATTCCCCGCCGTAGCTGTGGAAGACGAGACGGCCTGAGGACTCCAAGTGACTAGTAAAGTCTGTGGCAAGTTTGGGAAGTGGGGATGCCTAGAAGGAATGTCCGGGATTGGTCAGCAGGACGCGGGGCTCCCCCTAAGTCGATCTCTATGGTTTTCTTTCCTTGATCGAACGTGACAGTTAGAAACGCAGATGATTGCAAAAGGCGGAGCACACGTCTTAAGGGAAGCCCCGTTCCCAGTCTAATCGGCAAGTAGAATCGTTTCCCAGTGTGTCCTCGGGGCTGTGAGTCGCGCCTGTGACCCGCACGTGCCCTTGGCGGGGTCGCAAGGCAGCGGTACCCAGCGAATAGGAAGCCACCCGGCGAGGGCCGCCAAGGGCTCATCTAGTCAGATCTCGTTTTCCTGCAGCTCTCCCTCTATTTCCGTCATGATTCTCGCTCAGCGTTTTCCCGACTCGATTTTATTTCAAAGAAACCTCTCCTTAAGGTGATGTAGCCGAGCGTGACGGCGGGCCCGCTCCAGAGCCCTGCCTGACCCAATAAACTGTGTCCCTCTCGGGTTTGCAGTTCCTGCGATGGTCACGTCCTATCCAAACACGACCCTGGCCACTCAGGGGCAGAAGAAGGAGATGAGCTGCATAGCCCACGGCGAGAAGCCCATCATCGTCCGCTGGGAGAAGGAGGACCGCATCATCAACCCCGAAATGGCCCGCTACCTCGTGTCCACCAAGGAGGCGGGAGAGGAGGTGGTTTCGACTCTGCAGGTAACAGCAGACTGGACTCCAGCCGCAGTGGCGGGACGAGCCTGGTCCCTCACACGGCGGGCGGCCGCGGGTGATGCGCCGGCAGCGAGAATCCTCGGGAGCTTGTGTATGGAACCCCGTTTCTCTCCCCCTTCAGACAGCGAGATTATTGAGGAGCCTGCAAACATGGTGCTTTATCCTAAGCATTAGTGAGAGTGAAATTATTACGAACGCGGCAGGGAACCCGACTGTAATAAAAAAAAAAAAAGTGAGAACTGGTCCCTAAATGACAGTTAATCTTGGAGGAGTGATAGCCTCTGCTGTGTGCATGTTTCAACTCGCTAGTAAAAGGCAAATTGCACGGGCTTTGGGACAAAAAATAAATGTTATAAGGAAAATATTTTGCTTCTTTGGAAAATTCCAGTTTAAAAAAATTCTGTCCGTCCTATAGAATCACAAAAGCTAGGAAAAAAAGTATTACAGCCTTTTTTCCTTCTTAGCACAGTTGGTGGTCAAGTGGGAGAAGCTTTCGGGGCGGGGGAGAGGGGATGTGGAGCCTGCGCATGGGGCGGGGGCCCCCGGGTTTGGAATACGGATGTCGACTCGCTTGTTGGGGCCAGTCGCGGGGTCCGAGAGCCGAGCCCTGCAGCCTCGGCACCGGGCTTCATGCAGTGTGTATAGACCTGTTTCTTCAGGCAGAGCTGATTCGGGTGCTTTAAAGGTGCACTATGCGGGGCTGGGGGCGGGGGGTCTATACATGCAATGTATGTGCACCTGGCCCTGACACCCACGTAAATTACGCATCCGACTCAGGGAGCTGGCGGCTGGTGTTGCTGATGTACGCCAAGCCCACCCATCCGCACGCTAAAGCCGTGCCGAGACGATCGCTGGCGGAGGGGTGTGTGCGCGTGTGTCTGCGTGCATGTCTGTGTGTGTGTCTGTGTGCATGTCTGTGCGTACACGTGTGTGCACATGTGTGTCTTCATGTGTGCATGTCTGTGTGTGCATGTGCATGCCTGTGTGTGCATGCCTGTGTGCATGTCTGCGTGTGCGCATGTGTGCGCGCGTGTGTGTTGTGTGTACATGTGTGTGCACGGGCATGTGTGTGTGAATTTGTGTGCATGTGTTGTATGTGCATGTGTGTGAGTGCATGTGTGTGCATGTTTTGTGTGTGCATTTGCGCACATTTGTGTGTGTGTGGATTGTGTGTGTGCATATGTGTGTGTGTGCATGTATGTGCATCTATGTGCATGTGTGTGCGGACATGTGCATGCATGTGTTGTGTGTGTACGTGTGTGTGAGTGCATGTGTTGTGTGCGTGCATGCATGTGTGCGTGCATGTGCGTGCATGTGTGTGCATCTATGTGCATGTGTGTGCGGACATGTGTGTGCATGTGTTGTGTGTGTACGTGTGTGAGTGCATGTGTTTGTGTGTGTACATGTGTGTGTGCATGTGTGTGCATCTATGCGCATGTGTGCGCGGACATGTGTGTGCATGTGTTGTGTGTGCAGTGCATGCATGTTTGTGTGTGTGAATTGTGTGTGCAGGTGTGCACACATGCATGTGTGCACGTATGTGTGTGTGCATGCATGTGTGTCTGTGTGTCTGTGTGTCTGTGTGTGTGTGCACGTGTGCACGTGTGTGTGCACTGGGGTAGGAGGCGGGTAGGAGTGGAGGGGAGACGTTTACAGCCAAAGCGCATTTACTTACTCTCCCATCCGTGCTACTGGATAAGAGGGATTTCTTTCTGCCTTGCCCCTAGATCTTGCCAACAGTAAGAGAAGATTCCGGCTTCTTCTCCTGTCACGCTATCAATTCTTATGGGGAGGACCGCGGAATAATTCAGCTCACAGTGCAAGGTAGGAAGCTGGCAGCAGAGGAGGAAGAGCGCCTGGCTGTGTCGGGGCCGCCGGTGCCTGCCAGGCTCGGGCGCCGCGTGGACTCGGCGGCTGTGTAACGCTTCCTGGTCCTCGGGAAAGTTTGGCTATGCAGACGCGGTACTTAGCAGGGCGAAAACGCAGGCGACAAGCTCCTGAAGGGAACACAGTCGATGCCTCGGCAGGTCCTGCCGAGGGCACAGCGTGCGGTGTGTCAGGCCTTCCTTGCTCGAGTTCGGGCATCCTTCCTGGACCATTGAGTAAAAGAGAAGTTTAACATTTAAGTTTCACTCCAGATAGTTTTTGAGTCATAGAAGCCAAACCAGAAGAGAGACATTTAAACCCTCCAGGTCTGGCCCGACTCTGCGAACGCCGTGAGGTTGGCAGTCTGGAGAAAGTGCAATTTCTCCTCCCGAAGCTACGATTAGGGAAACAAAAATGCTCCCCAGTGAAAAGCGTCTCCCAGTGCGGGCTGCTGACAAGCCCCTGGGGCGCACGCTTAGCGTCTCCACTGGCGGCTCCCAGCCCGACTAACCCCGGTGTCCCGTTGATCGCGCAGAGCCCCCGGACCCCCCCGAAATCGAGATCAAAGACGTGAAGGCTCGCACCATCACCCTCAGGTGGACCATGGGCTTCGACGGGAACAGCCCCATCACGGGCTACGACATCGAGTGCAAAAACAAATCAGGTGAGTCCTGCGCTTCCTGCAGCTCAGGCCGCGCCCCCGAAGCCCCCGTGTTCCTCCATTTTCATTTATTTGGCCGTAAGAATGAGCCGGGACTCTCCGAAGCGGGGGGGGGGGGGGGGGGGGGGGGGGGGGAAGGGAGGCGGCGCTTACCGGTTCGTCTCCTCTCCGGCGCGGAGCCCACCTACATGTCCCTCTGACGTCCGCGTGGACGTGCACTCGCTTGGCTCTGCTCTGCCCCAGCCGGACCTCGGTGTTGCACGTGGGCAGCTGCTGACAGGGGCTGGCCATGTCCCCCGCGGCCCCTCCCTCCCCGTTTCCCCAGCCGGGTGACCGCTCAGCCGCGCTCGGGGTCCGTAGCATGAGTTGTGTGGTGGTGGTTGGTGCAGCTTTGCCCAGATGGTGCGGTGGCTCTTCGGGGACAGGCCGGGGGCGGTCACCCCTGCATCCCAGAGCACTCACGAGTTCCCTCTGGGCCGGCCTCTGGCCATGCCGGCTGAGCGTCCATGTATCAGGTGGACCCCCTTGTCAGGACCCCAGCAGGTGTGCCCAAAAAGGGCAGTGCCAGGGTCAGTGTGAGCACCGGGCCCAGGGCGGCATGCCACCCCCGCGGCCTCCGCGCAGGACTTCCATTGCAGATTACGCTGTCGTGACCAATTTAGTCTCTTTTGAGCGAAAGCTGTAGTAAAACTGAAGCCAGAGGCAGCTGGCAAGGCAGGTCAGGAGTGAGGAAACACACCAACACGAGTGTGCAAGGGACAGAAGAGGAAAATGGCGTGCGACGGGACCACGAGGGGACCGGGGTGGGCGCCAAGGAAGGCAACGCGCGACGATCAGAAAGATGCGTCACACCGAGAGCAGGGCTTCTAGAAACCGGTTCTGAGGCCTGTCGTGGAAACCCACGGAGCGGGCGATGGCGCCGCTTGGCTCGTCGGCCTCGGGGTGCGGTGAGCCACCCAGGGGCAAGGCACAGCACATGCAGGGCCCGAGGCTGCGGCCACCGTCACCGGGACGTGTGACAGAGACGGCACAGGCCGGGGGAGGCGCGCGGTGCCCCGGCGGGCGAGCCGCAGACGGAGCGGACCCGAATGGCCGTCCCTCGGGCACGGAGACAACGGGCTGGCCCGGGGCGGGGAGAGGCCTGGAGCTTTGCGTTGGTTCGAAAGAAACTGGGTTAGATGAGCTGCAGGATTGAATCTCCGAGACTCGGGTCTTGAAGTAAAGGAAACGCCTCTTGGGCGAGGCCGGCTCGGTCTGGCTGAGGACGGAGGACGGCCTGGTCACTGATGGCCGCAGCGCGAGCTGGGGAGAAACGCCGACATCCCCCAGCGTCCCCAGAGGGAGGGACGGCCCTCCAGTCTCTGCAGCCGGGCCCTGACCCAGGCCCGCGGGCTTCCGGGCTCTCGGCCCAGGTAGCGTCTCAGGGGAGGCTCGGTGCCTCCCTGTCTCGAGGGGGATCGGTCATTCCCAGGAGCGGGCCCCCCACGGTGTGTGGGGTGCAGCCTGCCCTGTCTCCGCTGCCCGCCCTGTCTCTTACCAGATGCGCGCCTCCGCTAGTTACCCGCCCTCGCCATTCTCCTCCGTGGAATGGGGCATCGCAGCGTCTGCCCGTGACGAGGGGCCCTCGGAGGCCACAGGCTGCCTTCTGGCTGGAAGGCCCCCAGATCGCACCAGGGCTGTGGCCACTCCGCCTCCTTCCGAGACCCCGCTCCTCACGTCACCCCCAGAGGGACACCTCCCTTCCCTGTGTCCCCTCCGCGACCCTCCCTTCTTCCCTGGACTGCGTCTTCACGTGGGAACTCATAATACTTTCCTCTGCGATTTTTTTTCCAAATCTTCATCGACATTTTCTTTTATCGCACCTGGGTTTTGAGTCAAGCCGGCAGAGCCGACCTCCACACGGGGGCCCCAGAAACGAGGCCCCCTCTTTCTGCCGGTGCCCCTTCCTCCCTCTCTCTCTCTAACACTTAGGCCTCCAGCCCGCCTGGAGTTTATCCTCGTGTGAGCTGGGGACCCAGATCTACTTTCTCTCTTCCCGGACGGGTTGACCCAACATCGTCGATTAAGAAGTCCACCTTCGCTGGGGGCTTCAGGTGTCCCTGTACCGTATGACAACGTCCCAGATTCCGTCTGCTTCTGGACTTTCTGTGCCTTTCCACAGATTTGTCTGTTAACGCGTCGGTACCAGACCGTTTCCACCACACGGGTTTTAGGGTTTAATATCTGGTAGAGCGAGTTCACCCCGTCAGCTTGCCTGTTTTCCATACGTAAACTTTAGGATAAACTTGGCTCGCTTCGTGGAAACATTTTTGTCGCTTGCATCTGGATCATGTTAAATCTGCTCATTGACTTAGGGAGAACTGACATTCTTGTGACCTTGTGGATTGAACTGTGTCCCCCGAAAAGATGCGTCGACGTTCTGACCCGGGTACCGCAAAACATGACCTTATTTGGGAAGAGGGTCGTCGCAGTTGTGGCCGATGACTGACTTGTCACCTCCGCCAGACCGGAGGCTCCTTGGGGCTCCCCGTGCCCTTCAGGCTGAGTTTCGCCCAGATCATCTCTCCTGCGCCTAGCCTCACGTGTGATCGTCACTCAACGGGCACTTGCCGAATTCTCTTCAAGAAGGGGATGCGTCTGAAAGCCTTTTCCCGGTGCCTGCCATGGAGCGAACACCTGAGAAATGGCGGCTCTCAGTGTTACTCAAGCCCGCGCGAAGATGCTGAGGCGCGAAACGCCTCTGAAACCATCCGTTTCAGACGCCTCGGTGCCTCCCGTAAGTTTTCCAAAGGCAGGGATTCTGATTTTGTGTCCCTGGGACCTTAGCTCCGAGCTCGGTGCCTGCCAAGTGGAGAACTCTCAGTGAACATTCGCTATATCTAATTCGCACGCAATCCAAACCTAAGAATCATCTTTTTCACCAACAGTGTTTTTAAACGTAAAATTAAATTGCCCGGGCCCTGCGTCTCCAAGGTAGGGGAGCCCGTTGTCTGTGACCCTGGGGACGGGCAGGATGGCGGGTGTATCTCCGCCCTCCCTCTGTTTCAGCCGCACACAGGGCCCACTGCACACCTAAGATGTTCCCGCGATCCCAGAGCGAGGCAGGGCGGGGATCAGAGCGAGTCCCGGGGGCGTCTCTGAGGACACACAGGCCCAGTTCCGTGACCTGCGATGACCCCCGGAGCCCTCCGGGACCCCCATCCCTTTCCGTTTGGAAGCCCTGAGAGGGGGGACGTGCCCTCCCCTGGGGGAGGCAGGCGTGACAGTGCTCACCGCTGCGTTGTCCTAGGCGGCGTTTTCATGTAGCAGTTTCTCCTCGATAAGTTTTGAGGGCATAAAAATCCAACTGCAATATCAGCGAGCGCAGTTTATAGGCTGAGTACGTAGAAAACCGATTCTTCTAGTCACAGCTCGAATGTCGCTTCCTCCAGGAAGCCTCCCCTGACCACCCGTCCTATGATGCGCCCTTCCTCTACTCGGATGGCAGCTTGCACGCCTCGGAAGCTTTGGCGGGCTTGTGACTCTTTATTTAATATCTGACTCCTCTACGGGGAAGATGCCTAGTATCTGTCTCCCTGACCGAGCAGTTGTCCCCTGAGGGACAGAGACAGTGTCCGTTAACCCCTGAGGGCAGGGGCTGTCGTCTGAGGGGTCCCGGGCTGTGTCCCGGCCTCCCCCACAGAGACCAGCTCACAGACGAGACTCGTAATAAACGCTTGTTGACTTGCTGATTCTCCGCTCCTGTTTTAGGACACGACCTCGTCCCCCGAAAGGTGCTTTCTGCTCTTCTTTTAACGCTAAGAACGTGGTGCATCCATTGTCACCAACATGGGTCCCTAGATCACTCGTTCCGTGCAACGGGAACTCCCTGGCCCCAGAAAGCACCTTCTGCTGTGACTGTGGGAAGTTCTTGCATTTCTGCACCTAAATAGACCTTCCTGAATCCCGTGGCCTCTTCCTGCCCCCAAACCCTTTGGCCGGACGACAGTCCTTCCAGGATTTGAAAACAGGTGTCGCTCCCTGGTTTTCTATTTCCGTGAAAAATAAAATGCCTTCGGTTGCTTTACCTGTATCTCCTGCAACCGTGTCCCGACCCCCTCCCTCGGATCACGCACTGCGTCAGCCTCACAGATGCCACCCGACCCGGGACAGGCACGATGGAGCCTCCGCCGCCCGCCTTCGGGACATGCGACTTCTCCGCGCGAAGCCCGCGATCCCACAGCCGCTCCGGCTGCCGCGTCGCGGGGTTCCGAGTGACCACCGGTCCTCCGGAGGGGCCCCGGGGAGCCCCTCCCCGCCCCCCGCCAGCACCTCGCCTGCGCACGCCTCCGGCCCGTCAGCCTGCCCTACCCGCTTCCTTCTCTTTGGGGGGCAGCCCGTCGCTGCCCCGTGTCCCGTCTTCCAGAGCTGCTCCCCCCCCGCCACGGTGCCCCACGGATCCCTGAATGGGCCTCGGCACCCGGCACACCCCCTCGTGCCCTGGAACGTAACCCGCCGGGCCAGGGGGCGCAGACCGCCTCACGCGGCTGCCATTGAGGGTTTTTATCCGCTGACGTAGTTATCGGTTACATGCACACACTCACCTGCTGGGCGTCTCTAGAGCGTTTGGTCACCGTCACTCGTTCTGGCTTCTAATGACACTTCTTCAGATCGAGTTCACCCTCTTACACTTGTCCTCGACTTGGGGTGTCTGACCTCCAAGCTGGGCTCGCCAGGGAGCGCCCAGTACAACCGCACTTGGCCAGACTGTGCGTTGCCCCTGATCAGCAGCCACATCAAGAACTTGCCAGAAAGTACTCGTGTGAACACGTGAGACTTTCAGCTGAGGGACGATGGGAACTCGAACTCCGGTCCCATTAGGCGCCCCGCAGAGACTGCGTGGAGGTCATGCGCTTCAGGAAAATGACCTGGCACTTGGGCACGACACAGCGGAGCTCAAGTTCCAACCCCAGGTCTCGCCCGCCATGTGACCGAGTCTGAGTTCCTGGACGATGGAAGGAAAGCCCCCACCCCCCCAGGGTGCTGTAAGAGTTCCCGCGGACGGGACCGTCTGCCCAAACTCGAGCCACGTACCCCAACGACACAGGGCGGGAGGCTTTTGAAAGCACAGTCTCCGGGCACCGCCCCCCGGAGGGTCGGTCGGGCTGCCGGTGCACTGTCAAAGCTCCGAGGTATTTCCAGTGCGCCCACAGGTCGGGGGACTGCAGAAGTCACATCGCCATCAGGCCTAGCGCAGCGACTCCGTGAGTGTGAGCCCCGCTTGCTGCTGGCTGCTCTCCGACTGCTGCCTCGACTTCATCCAGAAACCTGCTCTGAGGCCGCGCTCCGCGGACCACACCGTGCATGCTCCCCTGCCCTCGGACTTCCGGTCCGTGTCACCCAGGGGCAGGCAGAGGATGTGTCAGACAAGGACCCTGGCGGAGGCCGTGTTCCGCGTGCGCCGATGCCCCGTGGGCCCGTCTTCTGCGCTTCCAGCCTCGTCCGCACCTCAGCAACGCGGCGGACCCTTCCCTTCGGCCCTCCCGGCCCCCCAAGCGGAGCAGCTCCCCCACTCTTGCTAGATGCTGGGAACCTCAGCATCCCCGTTGGCCCAGCCCACACCTCCACAGAGACCCTTTGTAAACAACTTCCGGGGGGACTTACAGACCCTCCTCGACGCTCCCTCCGCTCTCTGCAACGCGGGCCCAGCGGGACCAGCGTCCCCATCGCGAGTTCATGCCTCGCTGGTCCTGTTCACGCCCCGACCCACACCCTCCCAGTTCACGCTCACAGCCCTGCCCTTGGGCTTCCAAGTACACATTTCCACTCACGACTTACTCGCAGAAAGTCTGTTTTCTCCACTGTATAATCCTGCGGGTCATATTTGTATTTCGATTTGCGGTTTCATCCTCCCGAGCATCAGGACGGCCCTGGCATGGCTTTTGATGCCCAGTGCCAGCGTCTCAGGCGCGCTCAGTTAATCGCGTTAATGGCCTGCTGCACGTCGGCGTCCGAGATCACGGGCAGCGGCGCTTTTTCCCGATTCCTCCCTCCTGGGTAGTCACTGCCCTGTTTCTATTGCTCCTTCGAGGCCATGCCATTTGCAGGAGGGTGTTCAGGGACTTAACTAGACTCTCCTCCATTCGGTTACTTCAAAACCCTTCGAGAGAACGCATTCTTTCTCGTCTTCTTGGCCTTCGGCCAAAAGGCCACCCCGGGTAGTTTTGAACCATAATCTAATAATCAGGATCTTCGACATCATCTTTTTTTCTTTCGAAGTGTAATAAGTCCGAAGAGGAAGCTAAAACCCAGCTGCTTCTCCCGGGGCCTCTCACCTCCCGCCTAGTCGGCCTGCCCGGGTCACTCCCCCGGGCGCTAGCCGTACGAGCTGACCAGCCGGAGGAGGTGGCCGGGACCCGTCAGCAGGTCCACTCTTCCGGCGCTCAGCCGCCTCCCAGACCATCCTCCAGGGCAGACAGCCGC